>NC_092709.1:379845954-380448409 GCF_047496885.1 Scyliorhinus torazame
GGCACCACCTCCCTCTGGGACTGCGCCATCTCATTCTGGGAACGGGGCAGCTCACTCTGGGACTGGGGCATCTCCCTCTGGGACAGAGGCATCTACCTCTGGGACTGGGCACCTCACTCTGGGACTGGGCATCTCTCACTGGGACTGGGCACCTGCCTATGGGACTGGGCACCTCCCTCTGAGACTGGGGCTTCTCCCTCTGGGACTGGCACCTCTCTCTGGGACTGTGTACCTCCCTCTGGGACTGGGGCTTCTCATTCTGGCAGTAGGCACCTCCCATTGGGACTGTGCACCTCCCTCTGGGACTTCGGCAGCTCCCTCTCGGACTGGGCATCTCACTCTATGACTGCGCCATCTCCCTCTGCGATGGCGCCACCTCCCTCTGGGTTTGCGCCATCTCCCTCTGGGACTGCGTCATCTGCCTCTGTGACTGGCCATCTCCCTCTGGGACTGGGCACCTCCCTCTGGGACTGGGCACATCCATCTGGGACTGGGCATCTCTTACTGGGACATCTACCTCTGGGAATGGGGCATCCACCTCTGGGACGGGGCACCTCCATCTGGGACTGGGCATCTCTTACTGGGACTGGGCACCTCCCTCTGGGAGTCGGGCTTCAACCTCTGGGACTGTACACCTCCATCTGGGACTGGGCACCTCCCTCTGGGACTGCGTCATCTCCCTCTGGGACTGGGCACCTCCCTCTGCGACGGCGCCATCTCCCCCTGGGACTGCGCCATCTCCCTCTGGGACTGGGCACCTCCCTCTGGGACTGGGCACCTCATTCTGGGACTGGGCACCTTTTTCTGGGAATGGGCACCTCCCTCTGGGACGGGGCACCTCCCTCTGAGAATTCGCCATCTCCCTCTGGGACTGGGCATCACCCTCTGGGACTGGGCATCTCCCTCAACGACTGCGCCATTTCCCTCTGGGATGGGGCACCTCCCTCTGGGACTGGGCACCTCCCTCTGGGACTGGGCATCTCCCTCAACGACTGCGCCATTTCCCTCTGGGATGGGGCACCTCCCTCTGGGACTGGGCACCTCCCTCTGGGACTGGAGCTTGTCCCTCTGGGATTGGACCACCTCCCTCTGGGACTGCGCCATCTCCCTCTGGGACTGGGCATCTCCATCTGGGACTGGGCATCTCCTTCTGGGACTGGGCACCTCCTTCTGGGACAGGGCACCTCCCTCTGGGACTGGGCACCTCCTTCTGGGACTGGACACCTCCCTCTGGGACTGCGCACCTCCCTCTTGGACTGGGCTCCTCCTTCTGGTCCTGCGCACCTCCCTATGGGACTGGGCACCACCTTCTGTGACTGGGCAACTCCATCTGGGATTGGACCACCTCCCTCTGGGACTGCGCCATCTCCCTCTGGGACTGGGCACCTCCTTCTGGGACTGGACACCTCCCTCTGTGACTGCGCCACCTCACTCTGGGACTGGGCATCTCCATCTGGGACTGGGCATCTCCCTCTGGGACTGTACCATCTCCCTCTGGGACTGGTAAACTCCCTCTGGGACTGCGCCATCTCCCTCTGTTACTTGGCTTCTCCCTCTGGGACTGTGGCACCTCCCTCTCGGACAGGGCATCTCCCTCTAGGACGGCGCCATCTCCCTCTGCGATGGCGCCACCTCCCTCTGAGACTGCGCCATCTCCCTCTGGGACGGGGCATCTCCCTCTGGGACTGTGGCATCTCCCTCTGGGAACAGGGAAGCTCCCTCTGGGACTGGGCATCTCCCTCTGGGACTGAGCATCTCCCTCTGGGACTGGGCAGCTCCCTCTGGGACTGCGCCATCTCCCTCTGGGACTGGGCATCTCCCTCTCGGGCTGGGCATCTCCCACTAGGACAGCGCCATCTCCCTCTGTGACTGGGCACCTCCCTCTGGGACTGGGGCATCTACCTCTGGGACTGGGGCATCCACCTCTGGGACTGGGCACCTCCATCTGGGACTGGGCATCTCTTACTGGGACTGGGCACCTCCTGTTGGACTGGGCACCTCCCTCTGGGAGTGGGGCTTCTCCCTCTGGGACTGCACACCTCCATCTGGGACTGGGCAACTCTCTCTGGGACTGGGCCATCTCCCTCTGGGACTGCGCACTTCCCTCTGGGACAGGGTCACCTCCCTCTGGGACTGGGCACACCGTTATCAGACTGTGCACAACCCTCTGGGATTGCGCACCACCCTCTGGGACTAGGCACCTCCGTGTTGGACTGCGCCATCTCCCTCTGGGACTGCGCACCTCCCTCTGGGACTGGGCACCTCCCTCTAGGACTGGGCACCTCCTTCTGGGACTGGGCACCTCGCTCTGGGACTGGGCACCTGCCTCTGGGACTGGGCACATCCCTCTGGGACTGGGCACCTTTTCTGGGACTGGGAACCTCCCTCTGGGATTGCGCACCTCCCTCTGGGACTGGGTACCACCTTCTGGGACTGTGCACCTCCCTCTGGGACTGGGCACCTCCTTCTGGGACTGGGCAATTCCCTCTGGGACTGCGTACCTCCCTCTGGTACTGAGCACCTCCTTCTGGGACTGGGCCCCTTCCTCTGGGGCTCGGGCATCTCCCTCTGGGACTGGGCATCTCCCTCTGGGACTGGGCACCTCCCTCTGGGACTGGGCATCTCCCTCTGGGACTGCGCCATCTCCTACTCGGACTGGGCTCCTCCCTCTGGGACTGGGCACCTCCCTCTCGGGCTGGGCATCTCCCTCTAGGACAGCGCCATCTCCCTCTGGGACTGGGCACCTCCCTCTGGGACTGGGGCATCTACCTCTGGGACTGGGGCATCTACCTCTGGGACTGGGCACCTCCATCTGGGACTGGGCATCTCTTACTGGGACTGGGCACCTCCTGTTGGACTGGGCACCTCCCTCTGGGAGTGGGGCTTCTCCCTCTGGGACTGCACACCTCCATCTGGGACTGGGCACCTCTCTCTGGGACTGGGCCATCTCCCTCTGGGACTGCGCACTTCCCTCTGGGACAGGGTCACCTCCCTCTGGGACTGGGCACACCGTTATCAGACTGGGCACAACCCTCTGGGATTGCGCACCACCCTCTGGGACTAGGCACCTCCGTGTTGGACTGCGCCATCTCCCTCTGGGACTGCGCACCTCCCTCTGGGACTGGGCACCTCCCTCTAGGACTGGGCACCTCCTTCTGGGACTGGGCACCTCCCTCTGGGACTGGGCACCTCCCTCTGGGACTGGGCACATCCCTCTGGGACTGGGCACCTTTTCTGGGACTGGGAACCTCCCTCTGGGATTGCGCACCTCCCTCTGGGACTGGGCACATCCCTCTGGGACTGGGCACCTTTTCTGGGACTGTGCACCTCCCTCTGGGACTTCGGCAGCTCCCTCTCGGACTGGGCATCTCACTCTATGACTGCGCCATCTCCCTCTGCGATGGCGCCACCTCCCTCTGGGTTTGCGCCATCTCCCTCTGGGACTGCGTCATCTGCCTCTGTGACTGGCCATCTCCCTCTGGGACTGGGCACCTCCCTCTGGGACTGGGCACATCCATCTGGGACTGGGCATCTCTTACTGGGACATCTACCTCTGGGAATGGGGCATCCACCTCTGGGACGGGGCACCTCCATCTGGGACTGGGCATCTCTTACTGGGACTGGGCACCTCCCTCTGGGAGTCGGGCTTCAACCTCTGGGACTGTACACCTCCATCTGGGACTGGGCACCTCCCTCTGGGACTGCGTCATCTCCCTCTGGGACTGGGCACCTCCCTCTGCGACGGCGCCATCTCCCCCTGGGACTGCGCCATCTCCCTCTGGGACTGGGCACCTCCCTCTGGGACTGGGCACCTCATTCTGGGACTGGGCACCTTTTTCTGGGAATGGGCACCTCCCTCTGGGACGGGGCACCTCCCTCTGAGAATTCGCCATCTCCCTCTGGGACTGGGCATCACCCTCTGGGACTGGGCATCTCCCTCAACGACTGCGCCATTTCCCTCTGGGATGGGGCACCTCCCTCTGGGACTGGGCACCTCCCTCTGGGACTGGGCATCTCCCTCAACGACTGCGCCATTTCCCTCTGGGATGGGGCACCTCCCTCTGGGACTGGGCACCTCCCTCTGGGACTGGAGCTTGTCCCTCTGGGATTGGACCACCTCCCTCTGGGACTGCGCCATCTCCCTCTGGGACTGGGCATCTCCATCTGGGACTGGGCATCTCCTTCTGGGACTGGGCACCTCCTTCTGGGACAGGGCACCTCCCTCTGGGACTGGGCACCTCCTTCTGGGACTGGACACCTCCCTCTGGGACTGCGCACCTCCCTCTTGGACTGGGGTCCTCCTTCTGGTCCTGCGCACCTCCCTATGGGACTGGGCACCACCTTCTGTGACTGGGCAACTCCATCTGGGATTGGACCACCTCCCTCTGGGACTGCGCCATCTCCCTCTGGGACTGGGCACCTCCTTCTGGGACTGGACACCTCCCTCTGTGACTGCGCCACCTCACTCTGGGACTGGGCATCTCCATCTGGGACTGGGCATCTCCCTCTGGGACTGTACCATCTCCCTCTGGGACTGGTAAACTCCCTCTGGGACTGCGCCATCTCCCTCTGTTACTTGGCTTCTCCCTCTGGGACTGTGGCACCTCCCTCTCGGACAGGGCATCTCCCTCTAGGACGGCGCCATCTCCCTCTGCGATGGCGCCACCTCCCTCTGAGACTGCGCCATCTCCCTCTGGGACGGGGCATCTCCCTCTGGGACTGTGGCATCTCCCTCTGGGAACAGGGAAGCTCCCTCTGGGACTGGGCATCTCCCTCTGGGACTGAGCATCTCCCTCTGGGACTGGGCAGCTCCCTCTGGGACTGCGCCATCTCCCTCTGGGACTGGGCATCTCCCTCTCGGGCTGGGCATCTCCCTCTAGGACAGCGCCATCTCCCTCTGTGACTGGGCACCTCCCTCTGGGACTGGGGCATCTACCTCTGGGACTGGGGAATCCACCTCTGGGACTGGGCACCTCCATCTGGGACTGGGCATCTCTTACTGGGACTGGGCACCTCCTGTTGGACTGGGCACCTCCCTCTGGGAGTGGGGCTTCTCCCTCTGGGACTGCACACCTCCATCTGGGACTGGGCACCTCTCTCTGGGACTGGGCCATCTCCCTCTGGGACTGCGCACTTCCCTCTGGGACAGGGTCACCTCCCTCTGGGACTGGGCACACCGTTATCAGACTGTGCACAACCCTCTGGGATTGCGCACCACCCTCTGGGACTAGGCACCTCCGTGTTGGACTGCGCCATCTCCCTCTGGGACTGCGCACCTCCCTCTGGGACTGGGCACCTCCCTCTAGGACTGGGCACCTCCTTCTGGGACTGGGCACCTCGCTCTGGGACTGGGCACCTGCCTCTGGGACTGGGCACATCCCTCTGGGACTGGGCACCTTTTCTGGGACTGGGAACCTCCCTCTGGGATTGCGCACCTCCCTCTGGGACTGGGTACCACCTTCTGGGACTGTGCACCTCCCTCTGGGACTGGGCACCTCCTTCTGGGACTGGGCAATTCCCTCTGGGACTGCGTACCTCCCTCTGGTACTGAGCACCTCCTTCTGGGACTGGGCCCCTTCCTCTGGGGCTCGGGCATCTCCCTCTGGGACTGGGCATCTCCCTCTGGGACTGGGCACCTCCCTCTGGGACTGGGCATCTCCCTCTGGGACTGCGCCATCTCCTACTCGGACTGGGCTCCTCCCTCTGGGACTGGGCACCTCCCTCTCGGGCTGGGCATCTCCCTCTAGGACAGCGCCATCTCCCTCTGGGACTGGGCACCTCCCTCTGGGACTGGGGCATCTACCTCTGGGACTGGGGCATCTACCTCTGGGACTGGGCACCTCCATCTGGGACTGGGCATCTCTTACTGGGACTGGGCACCTCCTGTTGGACTGGGCACCTCCCTCTGGGAGTGGGGCTTCTCCCTCTGGGACTGCACACCTCCATCTGGGACTGGGCACCTCTCTCTGGGACTGGGCCATCTCCCTCTGGGACTGCGCACTTCCCTCTGGGACAGGGTCACCTCCCTCTGGGACTGGGCACACCGTTATCAGACTGGGCACAACCCTCTGGGATTGCGCACCACCCTCTGGGACTAGGCACCTCCGTGTTGGACTGCGCCATCTCCCTCTGGGACTGCGCACCTCCCTCTGGGACTGGGCACCTCCCTCTAGGACTGGGCACCTCCTTCTGGGACTGGGCACCTCCCTCTGGGACTGGGCACCTCCCTCTGGGACTGGGCACATCCCTCTGGGACTGGGCACCTTTTCTGGGACTGGGAACCTCCCTCTGGGATTGCGCACCTCCCTCTGGGACTGGGTACCACCTTCTGGGACGGTGCACCTCCCTCTGGGACTGGGCACCTCCTTCTGGGACTGGGAAATTCCCTCTGGGACTGCATACCTCCCTCTGGTACTGAGCACCTCCTTCTGGGACTGGGCCCCTTCCTCTGGGGCTGGGGCATCTCCCTCTGGGACTGGGCATCTCCCTCTGGGACTGGGCACCTCCCTCTGGGACTGGGCATCTCCCTCTGGGACTGCGCCATCTCCTACTCGGACTGGGCTCCTCCCTCTGGGACTGGGCACCTCCCTCTGGGACTGGGCACCTCCCTCTGCGACTGGGCACCTCCCTCTGGGACTGGGCATCTCCCTCTCGGGTTGGGCATCTCCCTCTAGGACTGCGCCATCTCCCTCTGGGACTGGGCACCTCCCTCTGGGACTGGGGCATCTACCTCTGGGACTGGGGCATCCACCTCTGGGACTGGGCACCTCCATCTGGGACTGGGCATCTCTTACTGGGACTGGGCACCTCCTGTGGGACTGGGCACCTCCCTCTGGGAGTGGGGCTTCTCCCTCTGGACTGCACACCTCTATCTGGGACTGGGCACCTCTCTCTGGGACTGGGGAATCTCCCTCTGGGACTGCGCTCCTCCCTCTGGGACTGGGTCACCTACCTCTGGGACTGGGCACACCGTTATCAGACAGGGCACCTCCCTCTGGGATTGCGCACCACCCTCTGGGACTAGGACCCTCCGTGTTGGACTGCGCCATCTCCCTCTGGGACTGCGCACCTCCCTTTGGGACTGGGCACCTCCCTCTAGGACTGGGCACCTCCTTCTGGGACTGGGCACCTCCCTCTGGGACTGGGCACCTCCCTCTGGGACTGGGCACATCCCTCTGGGACTGGGCACCTCCTTCTGGGACTGGGAACCACCCTCTGGGAATGCGCACCTCCCTCTCGGACTGGGTACCTCCTTCTGGGACTGTGCACCTCCCTCTGGGACTGGTCACCTCCTTTTGGGACTGGGCACCTCCCTCTGGGACTGCGTACCTCCCTCTGGGAATGAGCACCTCCTTCTTGGACTGGGCCCCTTCCTCTGGGACTGGGGCATCTCCCTCTGGGACTGGGGGTCTCCCTCTGAGACTGGGGACCTCCGTCTGGGACTGGGCACCTCCCTCTGGGACTGGGCATCTCCCTCTGGGACTGCGCCATCTCCTACTCGGACTGGGCTCCTCCCTCTGGGACTGGGCACCTCCCTCTGGGATTGGGCACCACCCTCTGCGACTGGGCACCTCCCTCTGGGACTGGGCACCTCCCTCTGGGACTGGGCATCTCCCTCTAGGACTGCTCCATCTCCCTCTGGGACTGGGCACCTTCCTCTGGGACTGGGCAATTATCTCTGGGACTGCGCCATCTCCCTCTGGGACTGGGAACCTCCCTCTGCGATGGCGCCATCTCCCTCTGGGACTGCGCCACTCCCTCTGGGACTGGGCACCTCCGTCTGGGACTGGGCACCTTCCTCCGGGTCTGGGCACCTCCTTCTGTGACTGCGCAACTTCTTCTGGGACTGGGCACCTCCCTCTGGGACGGGGCACCTCCCTCTAGGACTTCGCCATCTCCCTCTGGGACTGCGCCATCTCCCTCTGGGACTGGGCACCTCCTTCTGGGACTGCGCACCTTTTTCTGGGACTGGGCACCTCCCTCTGTGACGGGGCATGTCCCTCTGGGACTTCACCATCTCCCTCTGGGACTGCGCCATCTCCCTCTGGGACTGGGCATCACCCTGTGGGACTGCGCCATCTCCCTCTGTGACTGGGCACCTCCCTCTGGGACTGGGGCATCTACCTCTGGGACTGGGGCATCCACCTCTGGGACTGGGCACCTCCATCTGGGACTGGGCATCTCTTACTGGGACTGGGCACCTCCTGTTGGACTGGGCACCTCCCTCTGGGAGTGGGGCTTCTCCCTCTGGGACTGCACACCTCCATCTGGGACTGGGCACCTCTCTCTGGGACTGGGCCATCTCCCTCTGGGACTGCGCACTTCCCTCTGGGACAGGGTCACCTCCCTCTGGGACTGGGCACACCGTTATCAGACTGTGCACAACCCTCTGGGATTGCGCACCACCCTCTGGGACTAGGCACCTCCGTGTTGGACTGCGCCATCTCCCTCTGGGACTGCGCACCTCCCTCTGGGACTGGGCACCTCCCTCTAGGACTGGGCACCTCCTTCTGGGACTGGGCACCTCGCTCTGGGACTGGGCACCTGCCTCTGGGACTGGGCACATCCCTCTGGGACTGGGCACCTTTTCTGGGACTGGGAACCTCCCTCTGGGATTGCGCACCTCCCTCTGGGACTGGGTACCACCTTCTGGGACTGTGCACCTCCCTCTGGGACTGGGCACCTCCTTCTGGGACTGGGCAATTCCCTCTGGGACTGCGTACCTCCCTCTGGTACTGAGCACCTCCTTCTGGGACTGGGCCCCTTCCTCTGGGGCTCGGGCATCTCCCTCTGGGACTGGGCATCTCCCTCTGGGACTGGGCACCTCCCTCTGGGACTGGGCATCTCCCTCTGGGACTGCGCCATCTCCTACTCGGACTGGGATCCTCCCTCTGGGACTGGGCACCTCCCTCTCGGGCTGGGCATCTCCCTCTAGGACAGCGCCATCTCCCTCTGGGACTGGGCACCTCCCTCTGGGACTGGGGCATCTACCTCTGGGACTGGGGCATCTACCTCTGGGACTGGGCACCTCCATCTGGGACTGGGCATCTCTTACTGGGACTGGGCACCTCCTGTTGGACTGGGCACCTCCCTCTGGGAGTGGGGCTTCTCCCTCTGGGACTGCACACCTCCATCTGGGACTGGGCACCTCTCTCTGGGACTGGGCCATCTCCCTCTGGGACTGCGCACTTCCCTCTGGGACAGGGTCACCTCCCTCTGGGACTGGGCACACCGTTATCAGACTGGGCACAACCCTCTGGGATTGCGCACCACCCTCTGGGACTAGGCACCTCCGTGTTGGACTGCGCCATCTCCCTCTGGGACTGCGCACCTCCCTCTGGGACTGGGCACCTCCCTCTAGGACTGGGCACCTCCTTCTGGGACTGGGCACCTCCCTCTGGGACTGGGCACCTCCCTCTGGGACTGGGCACATCCCTCTGGGACTGGGCACCTTTTCTGGGACTGGGAACCTCCCTCTGGGATTGCGCACCTCCCTCTGGGACTGGGTACCACCTTCTGGGACGGTGCACCTCCCTCTGGGACTGGGCACCTCCTTCTGGGACTGGGAAATTCCCTCTGGGACTGCATACCTCCCTCTGGTACTGAGCACCTCCTTCTGGGACTGGGCCCCTTCCTCTGGGGCTGGGGCATCTCCCTCTGGGACTGGGCATCTCCCTCTGGGACTGGGCACCTCCCTCTGGGACTGGGCATCTCCCTCTGGGACTGCGCCATCTCCTACTCGGACTGGGCTCCTCCCTCTGGGACTGGGCACCTCCCTCTGGGACTGGGCACCTCCCTCTGCGACTGGGCACCTCCCTCTGGGACTGGGCATCTCCCTCTCGGGTTGGGCATCTCCCTCTAGGACTGCGCCATCTCCCTCTGGGACTGGGCACCTCCCTCTGGGACTGGGGCATCTACCTCTGGGACTGGGGCATCCACCTCTGGGACTGGGCACCTCCATCTGGGACTGGGCATCTCTTACTGGGACTGGGCACCTCCTGTGGGACTGGGCACCTCCCTCTGGGAGTGGGGCTTCTCCCTCTGGACTGCACACCTCTATCTGGGACTGGGCACCTCTCTCTGGGACTGGGGAATCTCCCTCTGGGACTGCGCTCCTCCCTCTGGGACTGGGTCACCTACCTCTGGGACTGGGCACACCGTTATCAGACAGGGCACCTCCCTCTGGGATTGCGCACCACCCTCTGGGACTAGGACCCTCCGTGTTGGACTGCGCCATCTCCCTCTGGGACTGCGCACCTCCCTTTGGGACTGGGCACCTCCCTCTAGGACTGGGCACCTCCTTCTGGGACTGGGCACCTCCCTCTGGGACTGGGCACCTCCCTCTGGGACTGGGCACATCCCTCTGGGACTGGGCACCTCCTTCTGGGACTGGGAACCACCCTCTGGGAATGCGCACCTCCCTCTCGGACTGGGTACCTCCTTCTGGGACTGTGCACCTCCCTCTGGGACTGGTCACCTCCTTTTGGGACTGGGCACCTCCCTCTGGGACTGCGTACCTCCCTCTGGGAATGAGCACCTCCTTCTTGGACTGGGCCCCTTCCTCTGGGACTGGGGCATCTCCCTCTGGGACTGGGGGTCTCCCTCTGAGACTGGGGACCTCCGTCTGGGACTGGGCACCTCCCTCTGGGACTGGGCATCTCCCTCTGGGACTGCGCCATCTCCTACTCGGACTGGGCTCCTCCCTCTGGGACTGGGCACCTCCCTCTGGGATTGGGCACCTCCCTCTGCGACTGGGCACCTCCCTCTGGGACTGGGCACCTCCCTCTGGGACTGGGCATCTCCCTCTAGGACTGCTCCATCTCCCTCTGGGACTGGGCACCTTCCTCTGGGACTGGGCAATTATCTCTGGGACTGCGCCATCTCCCTCTGGGACTGGGAACCTCCCTCTGCGATGGCGCCATCTCCCTCTGGGACTGCGCCACTCCCTCTGGGACTGGGCACCTCCGTCTGGGACTGGGCACCTTCCTCCGGGTCTGGGCACCTCCTTCTGTGACTGCGCAACTTCTTCTGGGACTGGGCACCTCCCTCTGGGACGGGGCACCTCCCTCTAGGACTTCGCCATCTCCCTCTGGGACTGCGCCATCTCCCTCTGGGACTGGGCACCTCCTTCTGGGACTGCGCACCTTTTTCTGGGACTGGGCACCTCCCTCTGTGACGGGGCATGTCCCTCTGGGACTTCACCATCTCCCTCTGGGACTGCGCCATCTCCCTCTGGGACTGGGCATCACCCTGTGGGACTGCGCCATCTCCCTCTGCGACTGGGCACCTCCCTCTGGTACTGGGCATCTCCCTCTACGACTGCGCCATTTCCCTCTGGGATGGAACACCTCCCTCTGGGACTGGGCACCTCCCTCTGGGACTGGAGCTTCTACCTCTGGGATTGGGCCACCTCCCTCTGGGAAAGCGCCATCTCCCTCTGGGACTGGGCATCTCCATCTGGGACTGGGCACCTCCTTCTTTGACTGGGCACCTCCTTCTGGGACATGGCGCCTCCCTCTGGGACTGGGCGCCTCCTTCTGGGACTGGGCATCTCACTCTGGGACTGCGCACCTCCCTCTGGGACTGGGCACCTCCCTCTGGGACTGCGCACCTCCCTCTGGGACTGGGCAACTTCCTCTGGGACTGGGCCTCCTCCCTCTGGGACTGGGCACGTCCGTCTGGGTCTGGGCAACTCCTTCTGGGACTGTGCTCCTCCCTCTGGGACTGCGCCATCTCCCTCTGGGACAGGGCAACACCCCTCTGGGACTGGGAACCTCCCTCTGGTTCGGGGACCTCCCTGTGGGACAGGGCAGCTCCCGCTGAGACTTAGCACCTCCCTCTGGAACTGGGCCATCTCCCTCTGGGACAGGGCCACCTCCCTCTAGAACTGCGCACCTCCCTCAGGGACAGGGCAACTCCCTCTGGGAATGGGCACCTCCCTCTGGGGCTGGGCACCTCCCTCTGGGACTGGGCATCTCCCTCTGGGACTGGGCACCTCCCGCTGGGACAGGGCATCTCCAACTGGGACTGGGCATCTCCCTCTGGGGCTGGGCACCTCCCTCTGGGACTGGGCATTTCCCTCTGGGACTGGGCACCTCCCGCTGGGACTGGGCATCTCCCTCTGGGACTGCGCTATCTCCCTCTGGGACTGGGCACCTCGATCTGGGACTGCGCCATCTCCCTCTGTGACGGGGTACCTCCCTCTGGGACTGGGCATCTCCCTCTGGGACTGGGCACCTCCCTCTGGGACTGCGCACCTCCCTCTGGGACTGGACATCTCCCTCCGGGCTGGGCACCTCCGTCTGGGACTGGGCATCTCCCTCTGGGACTGGCCATCTCCCTCTGGGACTGTACCATCTCCCTCTGGGACTTGTCACCTCCCTCTGGGACTGCGCCATCTCCCTCTGTGACTTGGCGTCTCCCTCTGGGACTGGGCATCTCCCTCTCGGACTGGGCATCTCCCTCTCGGAATGCACCATCTCCCTGTGCGATGGCGCCACCTCCCTCTGCAGCTGCGCCATCTCACTCTGGGAACGGGGCAGCTCCCTCTGGGACTGGGCATCTCCCTCTGGGACTGGGGCACCTCCATCTGGGAACAGGGCAGCTACCTCTTGGACTGGGCACCTCCTTCTGGGACTGGGCCCCTACCTCTGGGACTGCGAACCTCCCACTGGGACTGGGACCCTCCTCTGGGACTGGGCAAATCCCTCTCGGAATTGGGCTTCACCCTCTGGCTCTAGGAACTTCCCTCAGGGACTGGGGCTTCTTCCTCTGGGACTGGGCCTCCTCCCTCTGGGACTGGGCACGTCCGTCTGGGTCTGGGCAACTCCTTCTGGGACTGTGCTCCTCCCTCTGGGACTGCGCCATCTCCCTCTGGGACAGGGCAACACCCCTCTGGGACTGGGTACCTCCCTCTGGGACGGGCACCTCCCTGTGGGACAGGGCAGCTCCCGCTGAGACTTGGCACCTCCCTCTGGAACTGCGCCATCTCCCTCTGGGACAGGGCCACCTCCCTCTAGAACTGCGCACCTCCTTCTGGGACAGGGCAAATCCCTCTGGGAATGGGCACCTCCCTCTGGGGTTGGGCACCTCCCTCTGGGACTGGGCATCTCCATCTGGGACTGGGCACCTCCCGCTGGGACTGGGCATCTCCCTCTGGGACTGGGCATCTCCCTCTGGGGCTGGGCACCTCCCTCTGGGACTGGGCAACTCCCTCTGGGACTGGGCACCTCCCGCTGGGACTGGGCATCTCCTTCTGGGACTGGGCATCTCCCTCTGGGACTGCGCCATCTCCCTCTGGGACTGGGCACCTCGATCTGGGACTGCGCCATCTCACTCTGTGACGGGGCACCTCCCTCTGGGACTGGGCATCTCCCTCTCGGACTGGGCATCTCCCTCTAGGTCTGCGCCATCTCCCTCTGCGATGGCGCCACCTCCCTCTGGGACTGCGCATTCTCCCTCTGGGAACGGGGCAGCGCCCTCTGGGACTGGGCATTTCCCTCTGAGACAGGGGCATCTACCTATGGGACTGGGCAACTCCATCTGGAACAGTGCACCTCCCGCTGGGACTGGGCACCTCCCTCTGGGACTGCGCCATCTCCCTCTGGGACAGGGCAACATCCCTCTTGGACTGTGTACCTCCCTCTGGGACGGGCACCTCCCTGTGGGACAGGGCAACTCCCGGTGAGACTTGGCACCTCCTTCTGGGACTGTGCACCTCACTCTGGGACTGGGGCATTTCCCTCTGGATCTGCGTACCTCCCTCTGAGACTGGGAAACTCCCTCTGGGAATGGGTACCTCCCTCTGGGGCTGGGCACCTCCCTCTGGGACGGAGCACCTCCCGCTGGGACTGCGCCATCTCCCCCTGGGACAGGGCCATCTCACTCTGGGACTGGGTACCTCCCTCTGCGACTGGGCACCTCCCTCTAGGACTGGGCACCTCCCTCTGGGACAGGGCACCTCCCGCTGGGACTGGGCACCTCCCTCTGGGGCTGTGCCATCTCCCTCTGGGACTGGGCCATCTCCCTCTGGGACTGGGACCTCCCTCTGGGGCTGGGCACCTCCCTCTCGGACTGGGCATCTTCCTCTGGCACTGCGCCATCTCCCTCTGGGACTGGGCACCTCCCTCTGCGACGGCGCCATCTCACTATTGGACTGCGCCATCTCCCTCTGGGACTGGGCACCTCCCTCTGGGACTGTGCACCTGCCTATGGGACTGGGCACCTCCTTCTGGGACTGGGCACATCCCTCTGGGACTGGGCACATCCCTCTCGGGGTGCGCCATCTCCCTCTGGGACTGCGCCATCTCCCTCTGGGACTGGGCATCTCCCTCTGGGACTGCGCCATCTCCCTCTGGGACTGGGCACCTCCCTCTGGGACTGGGCATCTCCCTCTGGGACTGGGTACCTCCTTCTGGGACTGGGCACATCCCTCTGGGACTGGGGCATCTCCCTCTTGAACTGCGCACCTCCCTCTGTGACTGGGCAACTCCCTCTGGGAATGGGCACCTCCCTCTGGGGCTAGGCACCTCCGTCTGGGACTGGGCATCTCCCTCTGGGACTGGGGAACTCCCGTTGGGACTGGGCAGCTCCCGCTGGGACAGCGCCATCTCCCTCTGGGACAGGGCCACCTCAATCTGGGACTGGGTACCTCCGCTGGGACTGGGCACCTCCCGCTGGGACTTGGCAACTCCATCTGGGACTGCGACATCTCCCTCTGGAACTGGACATCTCCCTCTGGGACTGCGCCACCTCCCTTTGGACTGGGCACCTCCATCTGGGACTGCGCAATCTCCCTCTGTGACTGGGCATCTCCCTCTGGGACTGGGAATCTCCCTCTCGGACTGGGCATCTCTCTCAAGGACTGCGCCATCTCCCTCTGCGATGGCGCAACCTCCCTCTGGGACTGCGCCATCTCCCTCTGGGAACGGGGCAGCTTCCCCTGGGATTGTCATCTCCCTCGGGGACAGGGGGATCTCCCTCTGGGAACATGGCAGCTCCTTCTGGGACTGGGCAGCTCCCGCTGGGACTGCGCCATCTCCCTCTGGGACAGGGCCACCTCACTCTGGGACTGGGTACCTCCCTCTGGGACTGCGCCGTCTCTCTCTGGGAACGGGGCAGCTCCCTCTGGGACTGGGTATCTCCCACTAGGACAGGGGCATCTCCCTCTGGGAACAGGGCAGCTCCCTCTGGGACTGGGCACCTCCTTCTGGGACTGGGCATCTCCCTCTGGGACTGCGCACCTCCCTCTGGGACTGGGCACCTCCCTCTGGGACTGCGCACTTCCCTCTGTGACTGGGCACCTCCCTCTAGGACTCGGCACCTCCCTCTGTGACTGCGGCTTCTCCCTATGGGACTGGGCCACCTCCCTCTGGGACTGGGCACCTCCGTCTGGGACTGAGCACCTCCCTATGGTACTGCGCCACCTCCCTCTGGGACTGGGCATCTACATCTGGGACTGGGCATCTCCCTCTAGGACTGGGCATCTCCCTCCGGGACTGGGCACCTCCGTCTGGGACTGGGCATCTCCCTCTGGGACTGGGCATCTGGCTCTGGGACTGTACCATCTCCCTCTGGGACTTGTTACCTCCCTCTGGGACTGCGCCATCTCCCTCTGTGACTTGGAGTCTCCCTCTGGGACTGGCCATCTCCCTCTCGGACTGGGCATCTCCCTCTCGGAATGCACCAGCTCCCTGTGCGATGGCGCCACCTCTCTCTGCAGCTGCGCCATCTCACTCTGGGAACGGGGCAGCTCCCTCTGGGACTGGGCATCTCCCTCTGGGACTGGGGCATCTCCATCTGGGAACAGGGCAGCTACCTCTTGTACTGGGCACCTCCTTCTGGGACTGGGCCCCTCCCTCTGGGACTGCGAACCTCCCACTGGGACTGGGACCCTCCTCTGGGACTGGGCAAATCCCTCTCGGAATTGGGCTTCACCCTCTGGCTCTAGGAACTTCACTCAGGGACTGGGGCTTCTTCCTCTGGGACTGGGCCTCCTCCCTCTGGGACTGGGCACGTCCGTCTGGGTCTGGGCAACTCCTTCTGGGACTGTGCTCCTCCCTCTGGGACTGCGCCATCTCCCTCTGGGACAGGGCAACACCCCTCTGGGACTGGGTACCTCCCTCTGGGACGGGCACCTCCCTGTGGGACAGGGCAGCTCCCGCTGAGACTTGGCACCTCCCTCTGGAACTGCGCCATCTCCCTCTGGGACAGGGCCACCTCCCTATAGAACTGCGCACCTCCCTCTGGGACAGGGCAAATCCCTCTGGGAATGGGCACCTCCCTCTGGGGTTGGGCACCTCTCTCTGGGACTGGGCATCTCCCTCTGGGACTGGGCACCTCCCGCTGGGACTGGGCTTCTCCCTCTGGCACTGGGCATCTCCCTCTGGGGCTGGGCACCTCCCTCTGGGACTGGGCATCTCCCTCTGGGACTGGGCACCTCCCGCTGGGACTGGGCATCTCCTTCTGGGACTGGGCATCTCCCTCTGGGACTGCGCCATCTCCCTCTGGGCCTGGGCACCTCGATCTGGGACTGCGCCATCTCCCTCTGTGACGGGGCACCTCCCTCTGGGACTGGGCATCTCCCTCTCGGACCGGGCATCTCCCTCTAGGACTGCGCCATCTCCCTCTGCGATGGCGCCACCTCCCTCTGGGACTGCGCCATCTCCCTCTGGGAACGGGGCAGCTCCCTCTGGGACTGGGCATCTCCCTCTGGGACAGGGGCATCTACCTATGGGACTGGGCAACTCCATCTGGGACAGTGCACCTCCCGCTGGGACTGGGCACCTCCCTCTGGGACTGCGCCATCTCCCTCTGGGACAGGGCAACATCCCCCTGGGACTGGGTACCTCCCTCTGGGACGGGCACCTCCCTCTCGGACTGGGCATCTTCCTCTGGCACTGCGCCATCTCCCTCTGGGAGTGGGCACCTCCCTCTGCGACGGCGCCATCTCACTATTGGACTGCGCCATCTCCCTCTGGGACTGGGCACCTCCCTCTGGGACTGGGCATCTCCCTCTGGGACTGGGCACCTCCCGCTGGGACAGGGCATCTCCAACTGGGACTGGGCATCTCCCTCTGGGGCTGGGCACCTCCCTCTGGGACTGGGCATTTCCCTCTGGGACTGGGCACCTCCCGCTGGGACTGGGCATCTCCCTCTGGGACTGCGCTATCTCCCTCTGGGACTGGGCACCTCGATCTGGGACTCCGCCATCTCCCTCTGTGACGGGGTACCTCCCTCTGGGACTGGGCATCTCCCTCTGGGACTGGGCACCTCCCTCTGGGACTGCGCACCTCCCTCTGGGACTGGACATCTCCCTCCGGGCTGGGCACCTCCGTCTGGGACTGGGCATCTCCCTCTGGGACTGGCCATCTCCCTCTGGGACTGTACCATCTCCCTCTGGGACTTGTCACCTCCCTCTGGGACTGCGCCATCTCCCTCTGTGACTTGGCGTCTCCCTCTGGGACTGGGCATCTCCCTCTCGGACTGGGCATCTCCCTCTCGGAATGCACCATCTCCCTGTGCGATGGCGCCACCTCCCTCTGCAGCTGCGCCATCTCACTCTGGGAACGGGGCAGCTCCCTCTGGGACTGGGCATCTCCCTCTGGGACTGGGGCACCTCCATCTGGGAACAGGGCAGCTACCTCTTGGACTGGGCACCTCCTTCTGGGACTGGGCCCCTACCTCTGGGACTGCGAACCTCTCACTGGGACTGGGACCCTCCTCTGGGACTGGGCAAATCGCTCTCGGAATTGGGCTTCACCCTCTGGCTCTAGGAACTTCCCTCAGGGACTGGGGCTTCTTCCTCTGGGACTGGGCCAACTCCCTCTGGGACTGGGCACGTCCGTCTGGGTCTGGGCAACTCCTTCTGGGACTGTGCTCCTCCCTCTGGAACTGCGCCATCTCCCTCTGGGACAGGGCAACACCCCTCTGGGACTGGGTACCTCCCTCTGGGACGGGCACCTCCCTGTGGGACAGGGCAGCTCCCGCTGAGACTTGGCACCTCCCTCTGGAACTGCGCCATCTCCCTCTGGGACAGGGCCACCTCCCTCTAGAACTGCGCACCTCCTTCTGGGACAGGGCAAATCCCTCTGGGAATGGGCACCTCCCTCTGGGGTTGGGCACCTCCCTCTGGGACTGGGCATCTCCCTCTGGGACTGGGCACCTCCCGCTGGGACTGGGCATCTCCCTCTGGGACTGGGCATCTCCCTCTGGGGCTGGGCACCTCCCTCTGGGACTGGGCAACTCCCTCTGGGACTGGGCACCTCCCGCTGGGACTGGGCATCTCCTTCTGGGACTGGGCATCTCCCTCTGGGACTGCGCCATCTCCCTCTGGGACTGGGCACCTCGATCTGGGACTGCGCCATCTCACTCTGTGACGGGGCACCTCCCTCTGGGACTGGGCATCTCCCTCTCGGACTGGGCATCTCCCTCTAGGGCTGCGCCATCTCCCTCTGCGATGGCGCCACCTCCCTCTGGGACTGCGCATTCTCCCTCTGGGAACGGGGCAGCGCCCTCTGGGACTGGGCATTTCCCTCTGAGACAGGGGCATCTACCTATGGGACTGGGCAACTCCATCTGGAACAGTGCACCTCCCGCTCGGACTGGGCACCTCCCTCTGGGACTGCGCCATCTCCCTCTGGGACAGGGCAACATCCCTCTTGGACTGGGTACCTCCCTCTGGGACGGGCACCTCCCTGTGGGACAGGGCAACTCCCGGTGAGACTTGGCACCTCCTTCTGGGACTGTGCACCTCACTCTGGGACTGGGGCATTTCCCTCTGGATCTGCGTACCTCCATCTGAGACTGGGAAACTCCCTCTGGGAATGGGTACCTCCCTCTGGGGCTGGGCACCTCCCTCTGGGACGGAGCACCTCCCGCTGGGACTGCGCCATCTCCCCCTGGGACAGGGCCATCTCACTCTGGGACTGGGTTCCTCCCTCTGCGACTGGGCACCTCCCTCTAGGACTGGGCACCTCCCTCTGGGACAGGGCACCTCCCGCTGGGACTGGGCACCTCCCTCTGGGGCTGTGCCATCTCCCTCTGGGACTGGGCCATCTCCCTCTGGGACTGGGACCTCCCTCTGGGGCTGGGCACCTCCCTCTCGGACTGGGCATCTTCCTCTGGCACTGCGCCATCTCCCTCTGGGACTGGGCACCTCCCTCTGCGACGGCGCCATCTCACTATTGGACTGCGCCATCTCCCTCTGGGACTGGGCACCTCCCTCTGGGACTGTGCACCTGCCTATGGGACTGGGCACCTCCTTCTGGGACTGGGCACATCCCTCTGGGACTGGGCACATCCCTCTCGGGGTGCGCCATCTCCCTCTGGGACTGCGCCATCTCCCTCTGGGACTGGGCATCTCCCTCTGGGACTGCGCCATCTCCCTCTGGGACTGGGCACCTCCCTCTGGGACTGGGCATCTCCCTCTGGGACTGGGTACCTCCTTCTGGGACTGGGCACATCCCTCTGGGACTGGGGCATCTCCCTCTTGAACTGCGCACCTCCCTCTGTGACTGGGCAACTCCCTCTGGGAATGGGCACCTCCCTCTGGGGCTAGGCACCTCCGTCTGGGACTGGGCATCTCCCTCTGGGACTGGGGAACTCCCGTTGGGACTGGGCAGCTCCCGCTGGGACAGCGCCATCTCCCTCTGGGACAGGGCCACCTCACTCTGGGACTGGGTACCTCCCTCTGGGACTGGGCACCTCCCGCTGGGACTTGGCAACTCCATCTGGGACTGCGACATCTCCCTCTGGAACTGGACATCTCCCTCTGGGACTGCGCCACCTCCCTTTGGGACTGGGCACCTCCATCTGGGACTGCGCCATCTCCCTCTGTGACTGGGCATCTCCCTCTGGGACTGGGAATCTCCCTCTCGGACTGGGCATCTCTCTCAAGGACTGCGCCATCTCCCTCTGCGATGGCGCAACCTCCCTCTGGGACTGCGCCATCTCCCTCTGGGAACGGGGCAGCTTCCCCTGGGATTGTCATCTCCCTCGGGGACAGGGGGATCTCCCTCTGGGAACATGGCAGCTCCTTCTGGGACTGGGCAGCTCCCGCTGGGACTGCGCCATCTCCCTCTGGGACAGGGCCACCTCACTCTGGGACTGCGCCGTCTCTCTCTGGGAACGGGGCAGCTCCCTCTGGGACTGGGTATCTCCCACTGGGACAGGGGCATCTCCCTCTGGGAACAGGGCAGCTCCCTCTGGGACAGGGCACCTCCTTCTGGGACTGGGCATCTCCCTCTGGGACTGCGCACCTCCCTCTGGGACTGGGCACCTCCCTCTGGGACTGCGCACTTCCCTCTGTGACTGGGCACCTCCCTCTAGGACACGCCACCTCCCTCTGTGACTGCGGCTTCTCCCTATGGGACTGGGCCACCTCCCTCTGGGACTGGGCACCTCCGTCTGGGACTGAGCACCTCCCTATGGGACTGCGCCACCTCCCTCTGGGACTGGGCATCTACATCTGGGACTGGGCATCTCCCTCTAGGACTGGGCATCTCCCTCCGGGACTGGGCACCTCCGTCTGGGACTGGGCATCTCCCTCTGGGACTGGGCATCTGGCTCTGGGACTGTACCATCTCCCTCTGGGACTTGTCACCTCCCTCTGGGACTGCGCCATCTCCCTCTGTGACTTGGAGTCTCCCTCTGGGACTGGCCATCTCCCTCTCGGACTGGGCATCTCCCTTTCGGAATGCACCATCTCCCTGTGCGATGGCGCCACCTCTCGCTGCAGCTGCGCCATCTCACTCTGGGAACGGGGCAGCTCCCTCTGGGACTGGGCATCTCCCTCTGGGACTGGGGCATCTCCATCTGGGAACAGGGCAGCTACCTCTTGTACTGGGCACCTCCTTCTGGGACTGGGCCCCTCCCTCTGGGACTGCGAACCTCCCACTGGGACTGGGACCCTCCTCTGGGACTGGGCAAATCCCTCTCGGAATTGGGCTTCACCCTCTGGCTCTAGGAACTTCCCTCAGGGACTGGGGCTTCTTCCTCTGGGACTGGGCCTCCTCCCTCTGGGACTGGGCACGTCCGTCTGGGTCTGGGCAACTCCTTCTGGGACTGTGCTCCTCCCTCTGGGACTGCGCCATCTCCCTCTGGGACAGGGCAACACCCCTCTGGGACTGGGTACCTCCCTCTGGGACGGGCACCTCCCTGTGGGACAGGGCAGCTCCCGCTGAGACTTGGCACCTCCCTCTGGAACTGCGCCATCTCCCTCTGGGACAGGGCCACCTCCCTCTAGAACTGCGCACCTCCCTCTGGGACAGGGCAAATCCCTCTGGGAATGGGCACCTCCCTCTGGGGTTGGGCACCTCTCTCTGGGACTGGGCATCTCCCTCTGGGACTGGGCACCTCCCGCTGGGACTGGGCATCTCCTTCTGGGACTGGGCATCTCCCTCTGGGACTGCGCCATCTCCCTCTGGGACTGGGCACCTCGATCTGGGACTGCGCCATCTCCCTCTGTGACGGGGCACCTCCCTCTGGGACTGGGCATCTCCCTCTCGGACCGGGCATCTCCCTCTAGGACTGCGCCATCTCCCTCTGCGATGGCGCCACCCTCCTCTGGGACTGCGCCATCTCCCTCTGGGAACGGGGCAGCTCCCTCTGGGACTGGGCATCTCCCTCTGGGACAGGGGCATCTACCTATGGGACTGGGCAACTCCATCTGGGACAGTGCACCTCCCGCTGGGACTGGGCACCTCCCTCTGGGACTGCGCCATCTCCCTCTGGGACAGGGCAACATCCCCCTGGGACTGGGTACCTCCCTCTGGGACGGGCACCTCCCTGTGGGACAGGGCAACTCCCGGTGAGACTTGGCACCTCCTTCTGGGACTGTGCACCTCACTCTGGGACTGGGGCATTTTCCTCTGGATCTGCGTACCTCCCTTTGAGACTGGGAAACTCCCTGTGGGAATGGGCACCTCCCTCTGGGGCTGGGCACCTCCCTCTGGGACGGAGCACCTCCCGCTGGGACTGCGCCATCTCCCTCTGGGACAGGGCCATCTCACTCTGGGACTGGGTACCTCCCTCTGCGACTGGGCACCTCCCTCTAGGACTGGGCACCTCCCTCTGGGACAGGGCACCTCCCGCTGGGACTGGGCACCTCCCTCTGGGACTGTGCCATCTCCCTCTGGGACTGGGCCATCTCCCTCTGGGACTGGGACCTCCCTCTGGGGCTGGGCACCTCCCTCTCGGACTGGGCATCTTCCTCTGGCACTGCGCCATCTCCCTCTGGGACTGGGCACCTCCCTCTGCGACGGCGCCATCTCACTATTGGACTGCGCCATCTCCCTCTGGGACTGGGCACCTCCCTCTGGGACTGTGCACCTGCCTATGGCACTGGGCACCTCCTTCTGGGACTGGGCACATCCCTCTGGGACTGGGCACATCCCTCTCGGGGTGCGCCATCTCCCTCTGGGACTGCGCCATCTCCCTCTGGGACTGGGCATCTCCCTCTGGGACTGCGCCATCTCCCTCTGGGACTGGGCACCTCCCTCTGGGACTGGGCATGTCCCTCTGCGACGGCGCCATTTCCCTCTGGTATGGGGCACCTCCCTCTGGGACTGGGCACCTCCCTCTGTGACTGGGGCTTCTCCCTCTGGAACTGGGCCACCTCCCTCTGGGACTGGGCACCTCCGTCTGGGACTGGCACCTCCATCTGGGACTGGGCATCTCCCTCTGGGAATGGGTACCACCGTCTGGGTCTGGGCATTTCTCTCTGGGACTGGACATCGCCCTCTGATACTGGGCACCTCCCTCTGGGACTGCGCCATCTCCCTCTGTGACAGGGCATCTCCCTCTGGGACTGGGCATCTCCCTCTAGGACTGCGCTATCTCCCTCTGCGATGTGCCAACTCCCTCTGGGACTTGGCATCTCCCTCTGGGACTGGGCACCTCCCGCTGAGACTGGGCACATCCCTCTGGGACTGCGCCATTTCCCTCTGGGACAGGGTCACCTCACTCTGGGACTGGGTACCTCCCTCTGGGACTGGGCACCTCCCTCTCGTACTGGGGCATCTCCCTCTGGAACTGCGCACCTCCCTCTGGGACTGGGCACTTCCCTCTGGGACTGGGCACCTCCCTATGGGACAGGGCCACTCCATTTGGGTCAGGGCTCATCCCGCTGGGACTGGGCACCTCCCTCTGGGACTGCGCCATCTCCCTCAGTGACAGGGCAACATCCCTCTGGGACTGGGTACCTCCCTCTGGGGCGGGCACCTCCCTGTGGGACGGGGCACCTCCCTCTGGGACTGCGCCACCTCCCTCAGGGACAGGGCAACATCCCTCTGGGACTGGGTACCTCCCTCTGGGACGGGCACTTCCCTGTGGGACGGGGCACCTCCCGCTGAGACTTGGCACCTCCCTCTGGAACTGCGCCATCTCCCTGTGGGTCAGGGCCACCTCCCTCTAGAACTGCGCACCTCCCTCTGGGACAGGGCACCTCCCGCTGGGACTGGGCAGCTACATCTGGGACTGCGCTATCTCCCTCTGGGACTGGGCATCTCCATCTGGGACTGCGCCACCTCCCTCTGGGACTGGGCACCTCCATCTGGGACTGCGCCATCTCCCTCTGTGACGGGCATCTCCCTCTGGGACTGGGCATCTCCCTCTCGGACTGGGCATCTCCCTCTA
Source organism: Scyliorhinus torazame (assembly GCF_047496885.1). Taxonomy (NCBI): domain Eukaryota; kingdom Metazoa; phylum Chordata; class Chondrichthyes; order Carcharhiniformes; family Scyliorhinidae; genus Scyliorhinus; species Scyliorhinus torazame. The sequence continues at coordinate 379,869,589 of NC_092709.1, forward strand.
GGACTGCGCCATCTCCCTCTGCGATTGCGCCACCTCCCTCTGGGACTGCGCCATCTCCCTCTGTGAACGGGGCAGCTCCCTCTGGGACTGGGCATCTCCCTCTGGGACAGGGGCATCTCCCTATGGGACTGGGCAACTCCATCTGGGACAGGGCACCTCCCGCTGGGACTGGGCACCTCCCTCTGGGACTGCGCTATCTCCCTCTGGGACTGGGCATCTCCCTCTGGGACTGCGCCATCTCCCTCTGGGACTGGGCACCTCCATCTGGGACTGCGCCATCTCCCTCTGTGACGGGCATCTCCCTCAGGGACAGGGCAACATCCCTCTGGGACTGGGTACCTCCCTCTGGGACGGGCACCTCCCTGTGGGACGGGGCACCTCCCTCTGGGACTGCGCCATCTCCCTCAGGGACAGGGCAACATCCCTCTGGGACTGGGTACCTCCCTCTGGGACGGGCACCTCCCTGTGGGACGGGGCACCTCCCGCTGAGACTTGGCACCTCCCTCTGGAAATGCTCCATCTCCCTCTGGGACAGGGCCACCTCCCTCTAGAACTGCGCACCTCCCACTGGGACTGGGCAACTCCCTCTGGGAATGGGCACCTCCCTCTGGGTCTGCGCACCTCCCTCTGGGACAGGGCACCTCCCGCTGGGACTGGGCACCTCCATCCGGGACTGCGCTATCTCCCTCTGGGACTGGGAATCTCCCTCTGGGACTGCGCCACCTCCCTCTGGGACTGGGCACCTCCATCTGGGACTGCGCCATCTCCCTCTGTGACGGGCATCTCCCTCTGGGACTGGGCATCTCTCTCTCGGACTGGGCATCTCCCTCGAGGACTGCGCCATCACCCTCTGCGATTGCGCCACCACCCTCTGGGACTGCGCCATCTCCCTCTGGGAACGGGGCAGCTCCCTCTGGGACTGGGCATCTCCCTCTGGGAGAGGGGCATCTCCCTATGGGACTGGGCAACTCCATCTGGGACAGGTCACCTCCCGCTGGGACTGGGCACCTCCCTCTGGGACTGCGCCACCTCCCTCAGGGACAGGGCAACATCCCTCTGGGACTGGGTACCTCCCTCTGGGACGGGCACTTCCCTGTGGGACGGGGCACCTCCCGCTGAGACTTGGCACCTCCCTCTGGAACTGCGCCATCTCCCTGTGGGTCAGGGCCACCTCCCTCTAGAACTGCGCACCTCCCTCTGGGACAGGGCACCTCCCGCTGGGACTGGGCACCTCCATCTGGGACTGCGCTATCTCCCTCTGGGACTGGGCATCTCCCTCTGGGACTGCGCCACCTCCCTCTGGGACTGGGCACCTCCATCTGGGACTGCGCCATCTCCCTCTGTGACGGACATCTCCCTCTGGGACTGGGCATCTCCCTCTCGGACTGGGCATCTCCCTCTAGGACTGCGCCATCTCCCTCTGCGATTGCGCCACCTCCCTCTGGGACTGCGCCATCTCCCTCTGTGAACGGGGCAGCTCCCTCTGGGACTGGGCATCTCCCTCTGGGACAGGGGCATCTCCCTATGGGACTGGGCAACTCCATCTGGGACAGGGCACCTCCCGCTGGGACTGGGCACCTCCCTCTGGGACTGCGCTATCTCCCTCTGGGACTGGGCATCTCCCTCTGGGACTGCGCCATCTCCCTCTGGGACTGGGCACCTCCATCTGGGACTGCGCCATCTCCCTCTGTGACGGGCATCTCAATCAGGGACAGGGCAACATCCCTCTGGGACTGGGTACCTCCCTCTGGGACGGGCACCTCCCTGTGGGACGGGGCACCTCCCTCTGGGACTGCGCCATCTCCCTCAGGGACAGGGCAACATCCCTCTGGGACTGGGTACCTCCCTCTGGGACGGGCACCTCCCTGTGGGACGGGGCACCTCCCGCTGAGACTTGGCACCTCCCTCTGGAAATGCTCCATCTCCCTCTGGGACAGGGCCACCTCCCTCTAGAACTGCGCACCTCCCACTGGGACTGGGCAACTCCCTCTGGGAATGGGCACCTCCCTCTGGGTCTGCGCACCTCCCTCTGGGACAGGGCACCTCCCGCTGGGACTGGGCACCTCCATCCGGGACTGCGCTATCTCCCTCTGGGACTGGGAATCTCCCTCTGGGACTGGGCATCTCCCTCTGGGACTGGGCACCTCCGTCTATGCCTGGGCTTCTCCCTCTGGGGCTGGGCACCTCCTTCTCGGACCGGGCCCCTCCCTCTGGGACTGGGGCATCTCCCTCTGGGTTGAGCAATTCCCTCTGGGACTGGGCATCTCCCACTGGGACTGCGCCATCTCCCTCTGGGACTGGGCACCTCTCTCTGGGACTGCGCCATCTCCCTCTGTGACTGGGCGTCTCCCTCTGGGACTGGGCATCTCCCTCTCGGACTGGGCAGCTCCCACAAGGACTGGGCATCACGCTCTGTGACTGTGGCATCTCCCTCTGGGACTGGGCATCTCCCTCTCGGACTGGGCGTCTCCCTCTAGGACTGCCCCTTCTCCCTCTGCGAGTGCGCCACTTCCCTCTGGGACTGCGCCATCACCCTCTGGGAACGGGGCAGCTCACTCAGGGACTGGGGCATCTCCCTCTGGTACAGTGGCATCTACATCTGGGACAGGGCACCTCCCGCTGGGACTGGGCACCTCCATCTGGGACTGCGCCATCTCCCACTGGGCCTGGGCATCTCCCTCTGGGGCTGCGCCATCTCCCTCTGGGACTGGGCACCTCCATCAGGGACTGCGCTATCTCCCTCTGGGACTGGGAATCTCCCTCTGGGACTGCGCCACCTCCCTCTGGGACTGGGCACCTCCATCTGGGACTGCGCCATCTCCCTCTGTGACGGGCATCTCCCTCTGGGACTGGGCATCTCTCTCTCGGACTGGGCATCTCCCTCTAGGACTGCGCCATCACCCTCTGCGATTGCGCCACCACCCTCTGGGACTGCGCCATCTCCCTCTGGGAACGGGGCAGCTCCCTCTGGGACTGGGCATCTCCCTCTGGGAGAGGGGCATCTCCCTATGGGACTGGGCAACTCCATCTGGAACTGCGCCATCTCCCTCTGGGACAGGGCCACCTCCCTCTAGAACTGCGCACCTCCCTCTGGGACAGGGCGAATCCCTCTGGGAATGGGCACCTCCCTCTGGGGTTGGGCACCTCTCTCTGGGACTGGGCATCTCCCTCTGGGACTGGGCACCTCCCGCTGGGACTGGGCTTCTCCCTCTGGCACTGGGCATCTCCCTCTGGGGCTGGGCACCTCCCTCTGGGACTGGGCATCTCCCTCTGGGACTGGGCACCTCCCGCTGGGACTGGGCATCTCCTTCTGGGACTGGGCATCTCCCTCTGGGACTGCGCCATCTCCCTCTGGGACTGGGCACCTCGATCTGGGACTGCGCCATCTCCCTCTGTGACGGGGCACCTCCCTCTGGGACTGGGCATCTCCCTCTCGGACCGGGCATCTCCCTCTAGGACTGCGCCATCTCCCTCTGCGATGGCGCCACCTCCCTCTGGGACTGCGCCATCTCCCTCTGGGAACGGGGCAGCTCCCTCTGGGACTGGGCATCTCCCTCTGTGACAGGGGCATCTACCTATGGGACTGGGCAACTCCATCTGGGACAGTGCACCTCCCGCTGGGACTGGGCACCTCCCTCTGGGACTGCGCCATCTCCCTCTGGGACAGGGCAACATCCCCCTGGGACTGGGTACCTCCCTCTGGGACGGGCACCTCCCTGTGGGACAGGGCAACTCCCGGTGAGACTTGGCACCTCCTTCTGGGACTGTGCACCTCACTCTGGGACTGGGGCATTTTCCTCTGGATCTGCGTACCTCCCTTTGAGACTGGGAAACTCCCTGTGGGAATGGGCACCTCCCTCTGGGGCTGGGCACCTCCCTCTGGGACGGAGCACCTCCCGCTGGGACTGCGCCATCTCCCTCTGGGACAGGGCCATCTCACTCTGGGACTGGGTACCTCCCTCTGCGACTGGGCACCTCCCTCTAGGACTGGGCACCTCCCTCTGGGACAGGGCACCTCCCGCTGGGACTGGGCACCTCCCTCTGGGACTGTGCCATCTCCCTCTGGGACTGGGCCATCTCCCTCTGGGACTGGGACCTCCCTCTGGGGCTGGGCACCTCCCTCTCGGACTGGGCATCTTCCTCTGGCACTGCGCCATCTCCCTCTGGGACTGGGCACCTCCCTCTGCGACGGCGCCATCTCACTATTGGACTGCGCCATCTCCCTCTGGGACTGGGCACCTACCTTTGGGACTGTGCACCTGCCTATGGCACTGGGCACCTCCTTCTGGGACTGGGCACATCCCTCTGGGACTGGGCACATCCCTCTCGGGGTGCGCCATCTCCCTCTGGGACTGCGCCATCTCCCTCTGGGACTGGGCATCTCCCTCTGGGACTGCGCCATCTCCCTCTGGGACTGGGCACCTCCCTCTGGGACTGGGCATGTCCCTCTGCGACGGCGCCATTTCCCTCTGGTATGGGGCACCTCCCTCTGGGACTGGGCACCTCCCTCTGTGACTGGGGCTTCTCCCTCTGGAACTGGGCCACCTCCCTCTGGGACTGGGCACCTCCGTCTGGGACTGGCACCTCCATCTGGGACTGGGCATCTCCCTCTGGGAATGGGTACCACCGTCTGGGTCTGGGCATTTCTCTCTGGGACTGGACATCGCCCTCTGATACTGGGCACCTCCCTCTGGGACTGCGCCATCTCCCTCTGTGACAGGGCATCTCCCTCTGGGACTGGGCATCTCCCTCTAGGACTGCGCTATCTCCCTCTGCGATGTGCCAACTCCCTCTGGGACTTGGCATCTCCCTCTGGGACTGGGCACCTCCCGCTGAGACTGGGCACATCCCTCTGGGACTGCGCCATTTCCCTCTGGGACAGGGCCACCTCACTCTGGGACTGGGTACCTCCCTCTGGGACTGGGCACCTCCCTCTCGTACTGGGGCATCTCCCTCTGGAACTGCGCACCTCCCTCTGGGACTGGGCACTTCCCTCTGGGACTGGGCACCTCCCTATGGGACAGGGCCACTCCATTTGGGTCAGGGCTCATCCCGCTGGGACTGGGCACCTCCCTCTGGGACTGCGCCATCTCCCTCAGGGACAGGGCAACATCCCTCTGGGACTGGGTACCTCCCTCTGGGGCGGGCACCTCCCTGTGGGACGGGGCACCTCCCTCAGGGACTGCGCCACCTCCCTCAGGGACAGGGCAACATCCCTCTGGGACTGGGTACCTCCCTCTGGGACGGGCACTTCCTTGTGGGACGGGGCACCTCCCGCTGAGACTTGGCACCTCCCTCTGGAACTGCGCCATCTCCCTGTGGGTCAGGGCCACCTCCCTCTAGAACTGCGCACCTCCCTCTGGGACAGGGCACCTCCCGCTGGGACTGGGCACCTCCATCTGGGACTGCGCTATCTCCCTCTGGGACTGGGCATCTCCCTCTGGGACTGCGCCACCTCCCTCTGGGACTGGGCACCTCCATCTGGGACTGCGCCATCTCCCTCTGTGACGGGCATCTCCCTCTGGGACTGGGCATCTCCCTCTCGGGCTGGGCATCTCCCTCTAGGACTGCGCCATCTCCCTCTGCGATTGCGCCACCTCCCTCTGGGACTGCGCCATCTCCCTCTGTGAACGGGGCAGCTCCCTCTGGGACTGGGCATCTCCCTCTGGGACAGGGGCATCTCCCTATGGGACTGGGCAACTCCATCTGGGACAGGGCACCTCCCGCTGGGACTGGGCACCTCCCTCTGGGACTGCGCTATCTCCCTCTGGGACTGGGCATCTCCCTCTGGGACAGGGCCATCTCACTCTGGGACTGGGTACCTCCCTCTGCGACTGGGCACCTCCCTCTAGGACTGGGCACCTCCCTCTGGGACAGGGCACCTCCCGCTGGGACTGGGCACCTCTCTCTGGGACTGCGCCATCTCCCTCTGTGACTGGGCGTCTCCCTCTGGGACTGGGCATCTCCCTCTCGGACTGGGCAGCTCCCACAAGGACTGGGCATCACGCTCTGTGACTGTGGCATCTCCCTCTGGGACTGGGCATCTCCCTCTCGGACTGGGCGTCTCCCTCTAGGACTGCCCCTTCTCCCTCTGCGAGTGCGCCACTTCCCTCTGGGACTGCGCCATCACCCTCTGGGAACGGGGCAGCTCACTCAGGGACTGGGGCATCTCCCTCTGGTACAGTGGCATCTACATCTGGGACAGGGCACCTCCCGCTGGGACTGGGCACCTCCATCTGGGACTGCGCCATCTCCCTCTGGGCCTGGGCATCTCCCTCTGGGGCTGCGCCATCTCCCTCTGGGACTGGGCACCTCCATCCGGGACTGCGCTATCTCCCTCTGGGACTGGGAATCTCCCTCTGGGACTGCGCCACCTCCCTCTGGGACTGGGCACCTCCATCTGGGACTGCGCCATCTCCCTCTGTGACGGGCATCTCCCTCTGGGACTGGGCATCTCTCTCTCGGACTGGGCATCTCCCTCTAGGACTGCGCCATCACCCTCTGCGATTTCGCCACCACCCTCTGGGACTGCGCCATCTCCCTCTGGGAACGGGGCAGCTCCCTCTGGGACTGGGCATCTCCCTCTGGGAGAGGGGCATCTCCCTATGGGACTGGGCAACTCCATCTGGAACTGCGCCATCTCCCTCTGGGACAGGGCCACCTCCCTCTAGAACTGCGCACCTCCCTCTGGGACAGGGCGAATCCCTCTGGGAATGGGCACCTCCCTCTGGGGTTGGGCACCTCTCTCTGGGACTGGGCATCTCCCTCTGGGACTGGGCACCTCCCGCTGGGACTGGGCTTCTCCCTCTGGCACTGGGCATCTCCTTCTGGGACTGGGCATCTCCCTCTGGGACTGCGCCATCTCCCTCTGGGACTGGGCACCTCGATCTGGGACTGCGCCATCTCCCTCTGTGACGGGGCACCTCCCTCTGGGACTGGGCATCTCCCTCTCGGACCGGGCATCTCCCTCTAGGACTGCGCCATCTCCCTCTGCGATGGCGCCACCTCCCTCTGGGACTGCGCCATCTCCCTCTGGGAACGGGGCAGCTCCCTCTGGGACTGGGCATCTCCCTCTGGGACAGGGGCATCTACCTATGGGACTGGGCAACTCCATCTGGGACAGTGCACCTCCCGCTGGGACTGGGCACCTCCCTCTGGGACTGCGCCATCTCCCTCTGGGACAGGGCAACATCCCCCTGGGACTGGGTACCTCCCTCTGGGACGGGCACCTCCCTGTGGGACAGGGCAACTCCCGGTGAGACTTGGCACCTCCTTCTGGGACTGTGCACCTCACTCTGGGACTGGGGCATTTTCCTCTGGATCTGCGTACCTCCCTTTGAGACTGGGAAACTCCCTGTGGGAATGGGCACCTCCCTCTGGGGCTGGGCACCTCCCTCTGGGACGGAGCACCTCCCGCTGGGACTGCGCCATCTCCCTCTGGGACAGGGCCATCTCACTCTGGGACTGGGTACCTCCCTCTGCGACTGGGCACCTCCCTCTAGGACTGGGCACCTCCCTCTGGGACAGGGCACCTCCCGCTGGGACTGGGCACCTCCCTCTGGGACTGTGCCATCTCCCTCTGGGACTGGGCCATCTCCCTCTGGGACTGGGACCTCCCTCTGGGGCTGGGCACCTCCCTCTCGGACTGGGCATCTTCCTCTGGCACTGCGCCATCTCCCTCTGGGACTGGGCACCTCCCTCTGCGACGGCGCCATCTCACTATTGGACTGCGCCATCTCCCTCTGGGACTGGGCACCTCCCTCTGGGACTGTGCACCTGCCTATGGCACTGGGCACCTCCTTCTGGGACTGGGCACATCCCTCTGGGACTGGGCACATCCCTCTCGGGGTGCGCCATCTCCCTCTGGTACTGCGCCATCTCCCTCTGGGACTGGGCATCTCCCTCTGGGACTGCGCCATCTCCCTCTGGGACTGGGCACCTCCCTCTGGGACTGGGCATGTCCCTCTGCGACGGCGCCATTTCCCTCTGGTATGGGGCACCTCCCTCTGGGACTGGGCACCTCCCTCTGTGACTGGGGCTTCTCCCTCTGGAACTGGGCCACCTCCCTCTGGGACTGGGCACCTCCGTCTGAGACTGGCACCTCCATCTGGGACTGGGCATCTCCCTCTGGGAATGGGTACCACCGTCTGGGTCTGGGCATTTCTCTCTGGGACTGGACATCGCCCTCTGATACTGGGCACCTCCCTCTGGGACTGCGCCATCTCCCTCTGTGACAGGGCATCTCCCTCTGGGACTGGGCATCTCCCTCTAGGACTGCGCTATCTCCCTCTGCGATGTGCCAACTCCCTCTGGGACTTGGCATCTCCCTCTGGGACTGGGCACCTCCCGCTGAGACTGGGCACATCCCTCTGGGACTGCGCCATTTCCCTCTGGGACAGGGCCACCTCACTCTGGGACTGGGTACCTCCCTCTGGGACTGGGCACCTCCCTCTCGTACTGGGGCATCTCCCTCTGGAACTGCGCACCTCCCTCTGGGACTGGGTACTTCCCTCTGGGACTGGGCACCTCCCTATGGGACAGGGCCACTCCATTTGGGTCAGGGCTCATCCCGCTGGGACTGGGCACCTCCCTCTGGGACTGCGCCATCTCCCTCAGGGACAGGGCAACATCCCTCTGGGACTGGGTACCTCCCTCTGGGGCGGGCACCTCCCTGTGGGACGGGGCACCTCCCTCTGGGACTGCGCCACCTCCCTCAGGGACAGGGCAACATCCCTCTGGGACTGGGTACCTCCCTCTGGGACGGGCACTTCCCTGTGGGACGGGGCACCTCCCGCTGAGACTTGGCACCTCCCTCTGGAACTGCGCCATCTCCCTGTGGGTCAGGGCCACCTCCCTCTAGAACTGCGCACCTCCCTCTGGGACAGGGCACCTCCCGCTGGGACTGGGCACCTCCATCTGGGACTGCGCTATCTCCCTCTGGGACTGGGCATCTCCCTCTGGGACTGCGCCACCTCCCTCTGGGACTGGGCACCTCCATCTGGGACTGCGCCATCTCCCTCTGTGACGGGCATCTCCCTCTGGGACTGGGCATCTCCCTCTCGGACTGGGCATCTCCCTCTAGGACTGCGCCATCTCCCTCTGCGATTGCGCCACCTCCCTCTGGGACTGCGCCATCTCCCTCTGTGAACGGGGCAGCTCCCTCTGGGACTGGGCATCTCCCTCTGGGACAGGGGCATCTCCCTATGGGACTGGGCAACTCCATCTGGGACAGGGCACCTCCCGCTGGGACTGGGCACCTCCCTCTGGGACTGCGCTATCTCCCTCTGGGACTGGGCATCTCCCTCTGGGACTGCACCATCTCCCTCTGGGACTGGGCACCCCCATCTGGGACTGCGCCATCTCCCTCTGTGACGGGCATCTCCCTCAGGGACAGGGCAACATCCCTCTGGGACTGGGTACCTCCCTCTGGGACGGGCACCTCCCTGTGGGACGGGGCACCTCCCTCTGGGACTGCGCCATCTCCCTCAGGGACAGGGCAACATCCCTCTGGGACTGGGTACCTCCCTCTGGGACGGGCACCTCCCTGTGGGACGGGGCACCTCCCGCTGAGACTTGGCACCTCCCTCAGGAAATGCTCCATCTCCCTCTGGGACAGGGCCACCTCCCTCTAGAAGTGCGCACCTCCCACTGGGACAGCGCCATCTCCCTCTGGGACAGGGCCACCTCACTCTGGGACTGGGTACCTCCCTCTGGGACTGGGCACCTCCCGCTGGGACTTGGCAACTCCATCTGGGACTGCGACATCTCCCTCTGGAACTGGCCATCTCCCTCTGGGACTGCGCCACCTTCCTTTGGGACTGGGCACCTCCATCTGGGACTGCGCCATCTCCCTCTGTGACTGGGCATCTCCCTCTGGGACTGGGAATCTCCCTCTCGGACTGGGCATCTCTCTCTCGGACTGCGCCATCTCCCTCTTCGATGGCGCCACCTCCCTCTGGAACTGCGCCATCTCCCTCTGGGAACGGGGCAGCTTCCCCTGGGATTGGCATCTCCCTCGGGGACAGGGGGATCTCCCTCTGGGAACATGGCAGCTCCTTCTGGGACTGGGCAGCTCCCGCTGGGACTGCGCCATCTCCCTCTGGGACAGGGCCACCTCACTCTGGGACTGGGTACCTCCCTCTGGGACTGCGCCGTCTTTCTCTGGGAACGGGGCAGCTCCCTCTGGGACTGGGTATCTCCCACTGGGACAGGGCCCCTCCCTCTGGGACTGGGAACCTCCCACTGGGAATCGGACCTTCCTCTGGGACTGGGCACCTCCCTCTCGGAATGGGGCTTCTCCCTCTGGCAAAAGGCACCTCCTTCTGGGACTGGGCACCTCTGTCTGGGGTTGGGCACATCCCACTGGGACTGCGCCATCTCCCTCTGGGACTGGCCATCTCCATCTGGGACTGGGCATCTCCCTCTGGGACTGGGCATCTCCCTCTGGGACTGGGCACATCCGTCTGGGACTGGGCATCTCCCTCTGGGACTGGGCATCTACCTCTGGGACTGCGCCATCTCCCTCTGGGACTGAGCATATCCCTCTGGGATTGGGTCATCTCCCTCTGGGTCTGGGCATCTCCCTCTGGGACTGGGCACCTCCGTCTATGCCTGGGCTTCTCCCTCTGGGGCTGGGCACCTCCTTCTCGGACCGGGCCCCTCCCTCTGGGACTGGGGCATCTCCCTCTGGGTTGAGCAATTCCCTCTGGGACTGGGCATCTCCCACTGGGACTGCGCCATCTCCCTCTGGGACTGGGCACCTCTCTCTGGGACTGCGCCATCTCCCTCTGTGACTGGGCGTCTCCCTCTGGGACTGGGCATCTCCCTCTCGGACTGGGCAGCTCCCACAAGGACTGGGCATCACGCTCTGTGACTGTGGCATCTCCCTCTGGGACTGGGCATCTCCCTCTCGGACTGGGCGTCTCCCTCTAGGACTGCCCCTTCTCCCTCTGCGAGTGCGCCACTTCCCTCTGGGACTGCGCCATCACCCTCTGGGAACGGGGCAGCTCACTCAGGGACTGGGGCATCTCCCTCTGGTACAGTGGCATCTACATCTGGGACAGGGCACCTCCCGCTGGGACTGGGCACCTCCATCTGGGACTGCGCCATCTCCCTCTGGGCCTGGGCATCTCCCACTGGGACTGCGCCACCTCCCTCTGGGACTGGGCACCTCCATCTGGGACTGCGCCATCTCCCTCTGTGACGGGCATCTCCCTCTGGGACTGGGCATCTCTCTCTCGGACTGGGCATCTCCCTCTAGGACTGCGCCATCACCCTCTGCGATTGCGCCACCACCCTCTGGGACTGCGCCATCTCCCTATGGGAACGGGGCAGCTCCCTCTGGGACTGGGCATCTCCCGCTGGGAGAGGGGCATCTCCCTATGGGACTGGGCAACTCCATCTGGAACTGCGCCATCTCCCTCTGGGACAGGGCCACCTCCCTCTAGAACTGCGCACCTCCCTCTGGGACAGGGCGAATCCCTCTGGGAATGGGCACCTCCCTCTGGGGTTGGGCACCTCTCTCTGGGACTGGGCATCTCCCTCTGGAACTGGGCACCTCCCGCTGGGACTGGGCTTCTCCCTCTGGCACTGGGCATCTCCCTCTGGGGCTGGGCACCTCCCTCTGGGACTGGGCATCTCCCTCTGGGACTGGGCACCTCCCGCTGGGACTGGGCATCTCCTTCTGGGACTGGGCATCTCCCTCTGGGACTGCGCCATCTCCCTCTGGGACTGGGCACCTCGATCTGGGACTGCGCCATCTCCCTCTGTGACGGGGCACCTCCCTCTGGGACTGGGCATCTCCCTCTCGGACCGGGCATCTCCCTCTAGGACTGCGCCATCTCCCTCTGCGATGGCGCCACCTCCCTCTGGGACTGCGCCATCTCCCTCTGGGAACGGGGCAGCTCCCTCGAGGAATGGGCATCTCCCTCTGGGACAGGGGCATCTACCTATGGGACTGGGCAACTCCCGGTGAGACTTGGCACCTCCTTCTGGGACTGTGCACCTCACTCTGGGACTGGGGCATTTTCCTCTGGATCTGCGTACCTCCCTTTGAGACTGGGAAACTCCCTGTGGGAATGGGCACCTCCCTCTGGGGCTGGGCACCTCCCTCTGGGACGGAGCACCTCCCGCTGGGACTGCGCCATCTCCCTCTGGGACAGGGCCATCTCACTCTGGGACTGGGTACCTCCCTCTGCGACTGGGCACCTCCCTCTAGGACTGGGCACCTCCCTCTGGGACAGGGCACCTCCCGCTGGGACTGGGCACCTCCCTCTGGGACTGTGCCATCTCCCTCTGGGACTGGGCCATCTCCCTCTGGGACTGGGACCTCCCTCTGGGGCTGGGCACCTCCCTCTCGGACTGGGCATCTTCCTCTGGCACTGCGCCATCTCCCTCTGGGACTGGGCACCTCCCTCTGCGACGGCGCCATCTCACTATTGGACTGCGCCATCTCCCTCTGGGACTGGGCACCTCCCTCTGGGACTGTGCACCTGCCTATGGCACTGGGCACCTCCTTCTGGGACTGGGCACATCCCTCTGGGACTGGGCACATCCCTCTCGGGGTGCGCCATCTCCCTCTGGGACTGCGCCATCTCCCTCTGGGACTGGGCATCTCCCTCTGGGACTGCGCCATCTCCCTCTGGGACTGGGCACCTCCCTCTGGGACTGGGCATGTCCCTCTGCGACGGCGCCATTTCCCTCTGGTATGGGGCACCTCCCTCTGGGACTGGGCACCTCCCTCTGTGACTGGGGCTTCTCCCTCTGGAACTGGGCCACCTCCCTCTGGGACTGGGCACCTCCGTCTGGGACTGGCACCTCCATCTGGGACTGGGCATCTCCCTCTGGGAATGGGTACCACCGTCTGGGTATGGGCATTTCTCTCTGGGACTGGACATCGCCCTCTGATACTGGGCACCTCCCTCTGGGACTGCGCCATCTCCCTCTGTGACAGGGCATCTCCCTCTGGGACTGGGCATCTCCCTCTAGGACTGCGCTATCTCCCTCTGCGATGTGCCAACTCCCTCTGGGACTTGGCATCTCCCTCTGGGACTGGGCACCTCCCGCTGAGACTGGGCACATCCCTCTGGGACTGCGCCATTTCCCTCTGGGACAGGGCCACCTCACTCTGGGACTGGGTACCTCCCTCTGGGACTGGGCACCTCCCTCTCGTACTGGGGCATCTCCCTCTGGAGCTGCGCACCTCCCTCTGGGACTGGGCACTTCCCTCTGGGACTGGGCACCTCCCTATGGGACAGGGCCACTCCATTTGGGTCAGGGCTCATCCCGCTGGGACTGGGCACCTCCATCTGGGACTGCGCCATCTCCCTCAGGGACAGGGCAACATCCCTCTGGGACTGGGTACCTCCCTCTGGGGCGGGCACCTCCCTGTGGGACGGGGCACCTCCCTCTGGGACTGCGCCACCTCCCTCAGGGACAGGGCAACATCCCTCTGGGACTGGGTACCTCCCTCTGGGACGGGCACTTCCCTGTGGGACGGGGCACCTCCCGCTGAGACTTGGCACCTCCCTCTGGAACTGCGCCATCTCCCTGTGGGTCAGGGCCACCTCCCTCTAGAACTGCGCACCTCCCTCTGGGACAGGGCACCTCCCGCTGGGACTGGGCACCTCCATCTGGGATTGCGCTATCTCCCTCTGGGACTGGGCATCTCCCTCTGGGACTGCGCCACCTCCCTCTGGGACTGGGCACCTCCATCTGGGACTGCGCCATCTCCCTCTGTGACGGGCATCTCCCTCTGGGACTGGGCATCTCCCTCTCGGACTGGGCATCTCCCTCTAGGACTGCGCCATCTCCCTCTGCGATTGCGCCACCTCCCTCTGGGACTGCGCCATCTCCCTCTGTGAACGGGGCAGCTCCCTCTGGGACTGGGCATCTCCCTCTGGGACAGGGGCATCTCCCTATGGGACTGGGCAACTCCATCTGGGACAGGGCACCTCCCGCTGGGACTGGGCACCTCCCTCTGGGACTGCGCTATCTCCCTCTGGGACTGGGCATCTCCCTCTGGGACTGCACCATCTCCCTCTGGGACTGGGCACCTCCATCTGGGACTGCGCCATCTCCCTCTGTGACGGGCATCTCCCTCAGGGACAGGGCAACATCCCTCTGGGACTGGGTACCTCCCTCTGGGACGGGCACCTCCCTGTGGGACGGGGCACCTCCCTCTGGGACTGCGCCATCTCCCTCAGGGACAGGGCAACATCCCTCTGGGACTGGGTACCTCCCTCTGGGACGGGCACCTCCCTGTGGGACGGGGCACCTCCCGCTGAGACTTGGCACCTCCCTCTGGAAATGCTCCATCTCCCTCTGGGACAGGGCCACCTCCCTCTAGAAATGCGCACCTCCCACTGGGACAGCGCCATCTCCCTCTGGGACAGGGTCACCTCACTCTGGGACTGGGTACCTCCCTCTGGGACTGGGCACCTCCCGCTGGGACTTGGCAACTCCATCTGGGACTGCGACATCTCCCTCTGGAACTGGCCATCTCCCTCTGGGACTGCGCCACCTTCCTTTGGGACTGGGCACCTCCATCTGGGACTGCGCCATCTCCCTCTGTGACTGGGCATCTCCCTCTGGGACTGGGAATCTCCCTCTCGGACTGGGCATCTCTCTCTCGGACTGCGCCATCTCCCTCTTCGATGGCGCCACCTCCCTCTGGAACTGCGCCATCTCCCTCTGGGAACGGGGCAGCTTCCCCTGGGATTGGCATCTCCCTCGGGGACAGGGGGATCTCCCTCTGGGAACATGGCAGCTCCTTCTGGGACTGGGCAGCTCCCGCTGGGACTGCGCCATCTCCCTCTGGGACAGGGCCACCTCACTCTGGGACTGGGTACCTCCCTCTGGGACTGCGCCGTCTTTCTCTGGGAACGGGGAAGCGCCCTCTGGGACTGGGTATCTCCCACTGGGACAGGGCCCCTCCCTCTGGGACTGGGAACCTCCCACTGGGAATCGGACCTTCCTCTGGGACTGGGCACCTCCCTCTCGGAATGGGGCTTCTCCCTCTGGCAAAAGGCACCTCCTTCTGGGACTGGGCACCTCTGTCTGGGGTTGGGCACATCCCACTGGGACTGCGCCATCTCCCTCTGTGACTGGGCGTCTCCCTCTGGGACTGGGCATCTCCCTCTCGGACTGGGCAGCTCCCACAAGGACTGGGCATCACGCTCTGTGACTGTGGCATCTCCCTCTGGGACTGGGCATTTCCCTCTCGGACTGGGCGTCTCCCTCTAGGACTGCCCCTTCTCCCTCTGCGAGTGCGCCACTTCCCTCTGGGACTGCGCCATCACCCTCTGGGAACGGGGCAGTTCACTCAGGGACTGGGGCATCTCCCTCTGGTACAGTGGCATCTACATCTGGGACAGGGCACCTCCCGCTGGGACTGGGCACCTCCATCTGGGACTGCGCCATCTCCCTCTGGGCCTGGGCATCTCCCTCTGGGGCTGCGCCATCTCCCTCTGGGACTGGGCACCTCCAACTGGGACTGCGCCATCTCCCTCTGTGACTGGGCATCTCCCTCTGGGACTGGGCATCTCCCTCTCGGATTGGGCATCTCCCTCTAGGACTGCGCCATCTCCCTCTGCGATGGCGCCACCTCCCTCTGGGACTGCGCCGTCTCCCTCTGGGAACGGGGCAGCTCCCTCTGGGACTGGGTATCTCCCATTTGGACAGGAGCATCTCCCTCTGGGAACAGGGCAGCTCCCTCTGGGACTGGGCACCTCCTTCTGGGACTGGGCCCCTGCCTCTGGGACTGGGAACCTCCTACTGGGAAAGGGACCTTCCTCTGGGACTGGGCATCTCCCTCTCGGAATGGGGCTTCTCCCTCTGGCACTAGGCACCTCCTTCTGGGACTGGGCACCTCCGTCTGGGGTTGGGCACATCCCTCTGGGACTGCGCCACCTCCCTCTGGGACTGGCCATCTCCATCTGGGACGGAGCATCTCCCTCTGGGACTGGGCATCTCCCTCTCGGACTGGGCACATCCGTCTGGGACTGGGATGCTCCCTCTGGGTCTGGGCATCTCCCTCTGGGATTGCGCCATCTCCCTCTGGGACTGAGCATATCCCTGTGGGACTGGGTCATCTCCTTCTGGGACTGGGCACCTCCGTCTTTGCCTGGGCTTCTCCCTCTGGGACTGGGCACCTCCTTCTGGGACCGGCCCCTCCCTCTGGGACTGGGGCATCTCCCTCTGGGACTGAGCAATTCCCTCTGGGACTGGGCATCTCCCACTGGGACTGCGCCATCTCCCTCTGGGACTCGGCACTTCTCTCTGGGACTGCGCCATCTCCCTCTGTGACTGGGCTCTCCCTCTGGGACTGGGCATCTCCCTCTCGGACTGGGCAGCTCCCTCAAGCACTGGGCATCACCCTCTGCGACTGTGGCATCTCCCTCTGGGACTGGGCATCTCCCTCTCGGACTGGGCGACTCCCTCTAGAACTGCGCCTTCTCCCTCTGCGATAGCGCCACCTCCCTCTGGGACTGCGCCATCACCCTCTGGGAACGGGGCAGCTCACTCAGGGACTGGGGCATCTCCCTCTGGGACAGGGGCATCTACCTCTGGGACAGGGCACCTCCCGCTGTGTCTGGGCACCTCCATCTGGGACTGCGCCATCTATCTCTGGGACTGGGCATCTCCCTCTGGGACTGCGCCATCTCCCTCTGGGACTGGGCACCTCCATCTGGGACTGCGCCATCTCCCTCAGTGACTGGGCATCTCCCTCTGGGACTGGGCATCTCCCTCTCGGATTGGGCATCTCCCTCTTGGACTGCGCCATCTCCCTCTGCGATGGCGAAACCTCCCTCTGAGACTGCGCCTTCACCCTCTGGGATTGGGGCAGCTCCCTCTGGGACTGGGTATCTCCCACTGGGACAGGGGCATCTCCCTCTGGGAACAGGGCAGCTCCCTCTGGGACTGGGCACCTCCTTCTGGGACTGGGCCCCTCCCTCTGGGACTGGGAATCTCCCACTGGGAATGGGCACATCCGTCTGGGACTGGGCATCTCCCTCTCGGATTGGGCATCTCCCTCTTGGACTGCGCCATCTCCCTCTGCGATGGCGCCACCTCCCTCTGAGACTGCGCCTTCACCCTCTGGGATTGGGGCAGCTCCCTCTGGGACTGGGTATCTCCCACTGGGACAGGGGCATCTCCCTCTGGGAACAGGGCAGCTCCCTCTGGGACTGGGCACCTCCTTCTGGGACTGGGCCCCTCCCTCTGGGACTGGGAATCTCCCACTGGGAATGGGACCTTCCTCTGGGACTGGGCACCTCCCTCTCGGAAGGGGGCTTCTCCCTCTGGCACTAGGAACCTCCTTCTGGGACTGGGCACCTCCGTATGGGGTTGGGCACATCCCCCTGGGACTGCGCCATCTCCCTCTGGGACTGGCCATCTCCATCTGGGACTGGGCATCTCCCTCTGGGACTGGGCATCTCCCTCTGGGACTGGGCACATCCGTCTGGGACTGGGCATCTCCCTCTGGGTCTGGGCATCTCCCTCTGGGACTGCGCCATCTCCCTCTGGGACTGAGCATATCCCTCTGGGATAGGGTCATCTCCCTCTGGGACTGGGCGACTCCCTCTGGGACTGGGCATCTCCCTCTGGGACTGGGCACCTCCGTCTATGCCTGGGCTTCTCCCTCTAGGACTGGGCACCTCCTTCTGGGACCGGGCCCCTCCCTCTGGGACTGGGGCATCTCCCTCTGGGACTGAGCAATTCCCTCTGGGACTGGGCATCTCCCACTGGGACTGCGCCATCTCCCTCTGGGCCTGGACACCTCTCTCTGGGACTGCGCCATCTCCCTCTGTGACGGGGCATCTCCCTCTGGGACTGGGCATCTCCCTCTCGGCCTGTGCAGCACCCTCAAGGACTGGGCATCACCCTCTGCGACTGTGGCATCTCCCTCTGGGACTGGGCATCTCCCTCTCGGACTGGTCGTCTCCCTCTAGGACTGCGCCTTCTCCCTCTGCGATGGCGTCACCTCCCTCTGGGACTGCGCCATCACCCTCTGGGAACGGGGCAGCTCACTCTGGGACTGGTGCATCTCCCTCTGGGACAGGGTCATCTACCTCTGGGACTGGGCACCTCCCTCTGGGACTGCGCCATCTCCCTCTGGGACTGGGTACCTCCCTCTGGGACTGAGTATTTCCCTCAAGGACAGGGTCATCTCCCTCTGGGACAGGGCATCTCCCTCTGGGACTGGGCATCTCCCTCTGGGACTGGGCACCTCCGTCTGTGACTGGGCATCTCCCTCTGAGACTGGGCATCACCCTCTGGGACTGGGTCACATTCCTCTGGGACAGGGCAGCTCCCTCTGGGACTGGGCACCTCCCTCTGGGACTGGGGCTTCTCACTCTGGGACTGGGCACCTCCCTCTGGGACTGCGTACCTCCCTCTGGGACTGGGGCTTCTCATTTTGGCACTAGGTACCTCCCATTGGGACTGCGCCATCTCCCTCTGGGACTGGGCACCTCGATCTGGGACTGCGCCATCTCACTCTGTGACGGGGCACCTCCCTCTGGGACTGGGCATCTCCCTCTCGGACTGGGCATCTCCCTCTAGGGCTGCGCCATCTCCCTCTGCGATGGCGCCACCTCCCTCTGGGACTGCGCATTCTCCCTCTGGGAACGGGGCAGCTCCCTCTGGGACTGGGCATCTCCCTCTGAGACAGGGGCATCTACCTATGGGACTGGGCAACTCCATCTGGGACAGTGCACCTCCCGCTGGGACTGGGCACCTCCCTCTGGGACTGCGCCATCTCCCTCTGGGACAGGGCAACATCCCTCTTGGACTGGGTACCTCCCTCTGGGACGGGCACCTCCCTGTGGGACAGGGCAACTCCCGGTGAGACTTGGCACCTCCTTCTGTGACTGTGCACCTCACTCTGGGACTGGGGCATTTCCCTCTGGATCTGCGTACCTCCCTCTGAGACTGGGAAACTCCCTCTGGGAATGGGCACCTCCCTCTGGGGCTGGGCACCTCCCTCTGGGACGGAGCACCTCCCGCTGGGACTGCGCCATCTCCCCCTGGGACAGGGCCATCTCACTCTGGGACTGGGTACCTCCCTCTGCGACTGGGCACCTCCCTCTAGGACTGGGCACCTCCCTCTGGGACAGGGCACCTGCCGCTGGGACTGGGCACCTCCCTCTGGGGCTGTGCCATCTCCCTCTGGGACTGGGCCATCTCCCTCTGGGACTGGGACCTCCCTCTGGGGCTGGGCACCTCCCTCTCGGACTGGGCATCTTCCTCTGGCACTGCGCCATCTCCCTCTGGGACTGGGCACCTCCCTCTGCGACGGCGCCATCTCACTATTGGACTGCGCCATCTCCCTCTGGGACTGGTCACCTCCCTCTGGGACTGTGCACCTGCCTATGGGACTGGGCACCTCCTTCTGGGACTGGGCACATCCCTCTGGGACTGGGCACATCCCTCTCGGGGTGCGCCATCTCCCTCTGGGACTGCGCCATCTCCCTCTGGGACTGGGCATCTCCCTCTGGGACTGCGCCATCTCCCTCTGGGACTGGGCACCTCCCTCTGGGACTGGGCATCTCCCTCTGGGACTGGGTACCTCCTTCTGGGACTGGGAACATCCCTCTGGGACTGCGCCATCTCCCTCTGGGACTGGGCACCTCCATCTGGGACTGCGCCATCTCCCTCAGTGACTGGGCATCTCCCTCTGGGACTGGGCATCTCCCTCTCGGATTGGGCATCTCCCTCTTGGACTGCGCCATCTCCCTCTGCGATGGCGAAACCTCCCTCTGAGACTGCGCCTTCACCCTCTGGGATTGGGGCAGCTCCCTCTGGGACTGGGTATCTCCCACTGGGACAGGGGCATCTCCCTCTGGGAACAGGGCAGCTCCCTCTGGGACTGGGCACCTCCTTCTGGGACTGGGCCCCTCCCTCTGGGACTGGGAATCTCCCACTGGGAATGGGCACATCCGTCTGGGACTGGGCATCTCCCTCTCGGATTGGGCATCTCCCTCTTGGACTGCGCCATCTCCCTCTGCGATGGCGCCACCTCCCTCTGAGACTGCGCCTTCACCCTCTGGGATTGGGGCAGCTCCCTCTGGGACTGGGTATCTCCCACTGGGACAGGGGCATCTCCCTCTGGGAACAGGGCAGCTCCCTCTGGGACTGGGCACCTCCTTCTGGGACTGGGCCCCTCCCTCTGGGACTGGGAATCTCCCACTGGGAATGGGACCTTCCTCTGGGACTGGGCACCTCCCTCTCGGAAGGGGGCTTCTCCCTCTGGCACTAGGAACCTCCTTCTGGGACTGGGCACCTCCGTATGGGGTTGGGCACATCCCCCTGGGACTGCGCCATCTCCCTCTGGGACTGGCCATCTCCATCTGGGACTGGGCATCTCCCTCTGGGACTGGGCATCTCCCTCTGGGACTGGGCACATCCGTCTGGGACTGGGCATCTCCCTCTGGGTCTGGGCATCTCCCTCTGGGACTGCGCCATCTCCCTCTGGGACTGAGCATATCCCTCTGGGATAGGGTCATCTCCCTCTGGGACTGGGCGACTCCCTCTGGGACTGGGCATCTCCCTCTGGGACTGGGCACCTCCGTCTATGCCTGGGCTTCTCCCTCTAGGACTGGGCACCTCCTTCTGGGACCGGGCCCCTCCATCTGGGACTGGGGCATCTCCCTCTGGGACTGAGCAATTCCCTCTGGGACTGGGCATCTCCCACTGGGACTGCGCCATCTCCCTCTGGGCCTGGACACCTCTCTCTGGGACTGCGCCATCTCCCTCTGTGACGGGGCATCTCCCTCTGGGACTGGGCATCTCCCTCTCGGCCTGTGCAGCACCCTCAAGGACTGGGCATCACCCTCTGCGACTGTGGCATCTCCCTCTGGGACTGGGCATCTCCCTCTCGGACTGGTCGTCTCCCTCTAGGACTGCGCCTTCTCCCTCTGCGATGGCGTCACCTCCCTCTGGGACTGCGCCATCACCCTCTGGGAACGGGGCAGCTCACACTGGGACTGGTGCATCTCCCTCTGGGACAGGGGCATCTACCTCTGGGACTGGGCACCTCCCTCTGGGACTGCGCCATCTCCCTCTGGGACTGGGTACCTCCCTCTGGGACTGAGTATTTCCCTCAAGGACAGGGTCATCTCCCTCTGGGACTGGGCATCTCCCTCTGGGACAGGGCATCTCCCTCTGGGACTGGGCATCTCCCTCTGGGACTGGGCACCTCCGTCTGTGACTGGGCATCTCCCTCTGAGACTGGGCATCACCCTCTGGGACTGGGTCACATTCCTCTGGGACAGGGCAGCTCCCTCTGGGACTGGGCACCTCCCTCTGGGACTGGGGCTTCTCACTCTTGGACTGGGCACCTCCCTCTGGGACTGCGTACCTCCCTCTGGGACTGGGGCTTCTCATTTTGGCACTAGGTACCTCCCATTGGGACTGCGCCATCTCCCTCTGGGACTGGGCACCTCGATCTGGGACTGCGCCATCTCACTCTGTGACGGGGCACCTCCCTCTGGGACTGGGCATCTCCCTCTCGGACTGGGCATCTCCCTCTAGGGCTGCGCCATCTCCCTCTGCGATGGCGCCACCTCCCTCTGGGACTGCGCATTCTCCCTCTGGGAACGGGGCAGCTCCCTCTGGGACTGGGCATCTCCCTCTGAGACAGGGGCATCTACCTATGGGACTGGGCAACTCCATCTGGGACAGTGCACCTCCCGCTGGGACTGGGCACCTCCCTCTGGGACTGCGCCATCTCCCTCTGGGACAGGGCAACATCCCTCTTGGACTGGGTACCTCCCTCTGGGACGGGCACCTCCCTGTGGGACAGGGCAACTCCCGGTGAGACTTGGCACCTCCTTCTGTGACTGTGCACCTCACTCTGGGACTGGGGCATTTCCCTCTGGATCTGCGTACCTCCCTCTGAGACTGGGAAACTCCCTCTGGGAATGGGCACCTCCCTCTGGGGCTGGGCACCTCCCTCTGGGACGGAGCACCTCCCGCTGGGACTGCGCCATCTCCCCCTGGGACAGGGCCATCTCACTCTGGGACTGGGTACCTCCCTCTGCGACTGGGCACCTCCCTCTAGGACTGGGCACCTCCCTCTGGGACAGGGCACCTCCCGCTGGGAGTGGGCACCTCCCTCTGGGGCTGTGCCATCTCCCTCTGGGACTGGGCCATCTCCCTCTGGGACTGGGACCTCCCTCTGGGGCTGGGCACCTCCCTCTCGGACTGGGCATCTTCCTCTGGCACTGCGCCATCTCCCTCTGGGACTGGGCACCTCCCTCTGCGACGGCGCCATCTCACTATTGGACTGCGCCATCTCCCTCTGGGACTGGTCACCTCCCTATGGGACTGTGCACCTGCCTATGGGACTGGGCACCTCCTTCTGGGACTGGGCACATCCCTCTGGGACTGGGCACATCCCTCTCGGGGTGCGCCATCTCCCTCTGGGACTGCGCCATCTCCCTCTGGGACTGGGCATCTCCCTCTGGGACTGCGCCATCTCCCTCTGGGACTGGGCACCTCCCTCTGGGACTGGGCATCTCCCTCTGGGACTGGGTACCTCCTTCTGGGACTGGGCACATCTCTCTGGGACTGGGGCATCTCCCTCTTGAACTGCGCACCTCCCTCTGTGACTGGGCAACTCCCTCTGGGAATGGGCACCTCCCTCTGGGGCTAGGCACCTCCCTCTGGGACTGGGCATCTCCCTCTGGGACTGGGGAACTCCTGTTGGGACTGGGCAGCTCCCGCTGGGACAGCGCCATCTCCCTCTGGGACAGGGCCACCTCACTCTGGGACTGGGTACCTCCCTCTGGGACTGGGCACCTCCCGCTGGGACTTGGCAACTCCATCTGGGACTGCGACATCTCCCTCTGGGACTGCGCCACCTCCCTTTGGGACTGGGCACCTCCATCTGGGACTGCGCCATCTCCCTCTGTGACTGGGCATCTCCCTCTGGGACTGGGAATCTCCCTCTCGGACTGGGCATCTCTCTCTAGGACTGCGCCATCTCCCTCTGCGATGGCGCCACCTCCCTCTGGGACTGCGCCATCTCCCTCTGGGAACGGGGCAGCTTCACCTGGGATTGTCATCTCCCTCGGGAACAGGGGGATCTCCCTCTGGGAACATGGCAGCTCCTTCTGGGACTGGGCAGCTCCCGCTGGGACTGCGCCATCTCCCTCTGGGACAGGGCCACCTCACTCTGGGACTGGGTACCTCCCTCTGGGACTGCGCCGTCTCTCTCTGGGAACGGGGCAGCTCCCTCTGGGACTGGGTATCTCCCACTGGGACAGGGGCATCTCCCTCTGGGAACAGGGCAGCTCCCTCTGGGACTGGGCACCTCCTTCTGTGACTGGGCATCTCCCTCTGGGACTGCGCACCTCCCTCTGGGACTGGGCACCTCCCTCTGGGACTGCGCACCTCCCTCTGGGACTGGGCATCTCCCTCTGGGACTGTACCATCTCCCTCTGGGACTGGGCACCTCCCTCTGGGACTGCGCACCTCCCTCTGTGACTGGGCATCTCCCTCTAGGACTCGGCACCTCCCTCTGTGACTGCGGCTTCTCCCTATGGGATTGGGCCACCTCCCTCTGGGACTGGGCACCTCCGTCTGGGACTGAGCACCTCCCTATGGGACTGCGCCACCTCCCTCTGGGACTGGGCATCTACATCTGGGACTGGGCATCTCCCTCTGGGACTGGGCATCTCCCTCCGGGACTGGGCACCTCCGTCTGGGACTGGGCATCTCCCTCTGGGACTGGGCATCTCCCTCTGGGACTGTACCATCTCCCTCTGGGACTTGTCACCTCCCTCTGGGACTGCGCCATCTCCCTCTGTGACTTGGAGTCTCCCTCTGGGACTGGCCATCTCCCTCTCGGACTGGGCATCTCCCTCTCGGAATGCACCATCTTCCTGTGCGATGGCGCCACCTCTCTCTGCAGCTGCGCCATCTCACTCTGGGAACGCGGCAGCTCCCGCTGGGACTGGGCATCTCCCTCTGGGACTGGGGCATCTCCATCTGGGAACAGGGCAGCTACCTCTTGGACTGGGCACCTCCTTCTGGGACTGGGACCCTCCTCTGGGACTGGGCAAATCCCTCTCGGAATTGGGCTTCTCCCTCTGGCTCTAGGAACTTCCCTCAGGGACTGGGGCTTCTTCCTCTGGGACTGGGCCTCCTCCCTCTGGGACTGGGCACGTCCGTCTGGTTCTGGGCAACTCCTTCTGGGACTGTGCGCCTCCCTCTGGGACTGCGCCATCTCGCTCTGGGACAGGGCAACACCCCTCTGGGACTGGGTACCTCCCTCTGGGACAGGGGCATCTCCCTCTGGGAACAGGGCAGCTCCCTCTGGGACTGGGTACCTCCCTCTGGGACTGCGCCGTCTCTCTCTGGGAACGGGGCAGCTCCCTCTGGGACTGGGTATCTCCCACTGGGACAGGGGCATCTCCCTCTGGGAACAGGGCAGCTCCCTCTGGGACTGGGCACCTCCTTCTGTGACTGGGCATCTCCCTCTGGGACTGCGCACCTCCCTCTGGGACTGGGCACCTCCCTCTGGGACTGCGCACCTCCCTCTGTGACTGGGCACCTCCCTCTAGGACTCGGCACCTCCCTCTGTGACTGCGGTTTCTCCCTATGGGACTGGGCCACCTCCCTCTGGGACTTGGCACCTCCGTCTGGGACTGAGCACCTCCCTATGGGACTGCGCCACCTCCCTCTGGGACTGGGCATCTACATCTGGGACTGGGCATCTCCCTCTGGGACTGGGCATCTCCCTCCGGGACTGGGCACCTCCGTCTGGGACTGGGCATCTCCCTCTGGGACTGGGCATCTCCCTCTGGGACTGTACCATCTCCCTCTGGGAATTGTCACCTCCCTCTGGGACTGCGCCATCTCCCTCTGTGACTTGGAGTCTCCCTCTGGGACTGGCCATCTCCCTCTCGGACTGGGCATCTCCCTCTCGGAATGCACCATCTCCCTGTGCGATGGCGCCACCTCTCTCTGCAGCTGCGCCATCTCACTCTGGGAACGGGGCAGCTCCCTCTGGGACTGGGCATCCCCCTCTGGGACTGGGGCATCTCCATCTGGGAACAGGGCAGCTACCTCTTGGACTTGGCACCTCCTTGTGGGACTGGGCCTCTCCCTCTGGGACTGCGAACCTCCCACTGGGACTGGGACCCTCCTCGGGGACTGGGCAAATCCCTCTCGGAATTGGGCTTCACCCTCTGGCTCTAGGAACTTCCCTCAGGGACTGGGGCTTCTTCCTCTGGGACTGGGCCTCCTCCCTCTGGGACTGGGCACGTCCGTCTGGTTCTGGGCAACTCCTTCTGGGACTGTGCTCCTCCCTCTGGGACTGCGCCATCTCGCTCTGGGACAGGGCAACACCCCTCTGGGACTGGGTACCTCCCTCTGGGACGGGCACCTCCCTGTGGGACAGGGCATCTCCCGCTGAGACTTGGCACCTCCCTCTGGAACTGCGCCATCTCCCTCTGGGAGAGGGCCACCTCCGTCTAGAACTGCGCACCTCCCTCGGGGACAGGGCAAATCCCTCTGGGAATGGGCACCTCCCTCTGGGGTTCGGCACCTCCCTCTGGGACTGGGCATCTCCCTCTGGGACTGGGCACCTCACGCTGGGACTGGGCTTCTCCCTCTGGCACTGGGCATCTCCCTCTGGGGCTGGGCACCTCCCTCTGGGACTGGGCATCTCCCTCTGGGACTGGGCACCTCCCGCTGGGACTGGGCATCTCCTTCTGGGACTGGGCATCTCCCTCTGGGACTGCGCCATCTCCCTCTGGGACTGGGCACCTCGATCTGGGACTGCGCCATCTCCCTCTGTGACGGGGCACCTCCCTCTGGGACTGGGCATCTCCCTCTCGGACCGGGCATCTCCCTCTAGGACTGCGCCATCTCCCTCTGCGATGGCGCCACCTCCCTCTGGGACTGCGCCATCTCCCTCTGGGAACGGGGCAGCTCCCTCTGGGACTGGGCATCTCCCTCTGGGACAGGGGCATCTACCTATGGGACTGGGCAACTCCATCTGGGACAGTGCACCTCCCGCTGGGACTGGGCACCTCCCTCTGGGACTGCGCCATCTCCCTCTGGGACAGGGCAACATCCCCCTGGGACTGGGTACCTCCCTCTGGGACGGGCACCTCCCTGTGGGACAGGGCAACTCCCGGTGAGACTTGGCACCTCCTTCTGGGACTGTGCACCTCACTCTGGGACTGGGGCATTTCCCTCTGGATCTGCGTACCTCGCTCTGAGACTGGGAAACTCCCTCTGGGAATGGGCACCTCCCTCTGGGGCTGGGCACCTCCCTCTGGGACGGAGCACCTCCCGCTGGGACTGCGCCATCTCCCTCTGGGACAGGGCCATCTCACTCTGGGACTGGGTACCTCCCTCTGCGACTGGGCACCTCCCTCTAGGACTGGGCACCTCCCTCTGGGACAGGGCACCTCCCGCTGGGACTGGGCACCTCCCTCTGGGACTGTGCCATCTCCCTCTGGGACTGGGCCATCTCCCTCTGGGACTGGGACCTCCCTCTGGGGCTGGGCACCTCCCTCTCGGACTGGGCATCTTCCTCTGGCACTGCGCCATCTCCCTCTAGGACTGGGCACCTCCCTCTGGGACTGTGCACCTGCCTATGGCACTGGGCACCTCCTTCTGGGACTGGGCACATCCCTCTGGGACTGGGCACATCCCTCTCGGGGTGCGCCATCTCCCTCTGGGACTGCGCTATCTCCCTCTGGGACTGGGCATCTCCCTCTGGGACTGCGCCATCTCCCTCTGGGACTGGGCACCTCCCTCTGGGACTGGGCATGTCCCTCTGCGACGGCGCCATTTCCCTCTGGTATGGGGCACCTCCCTCTGGGACTGGGCACCTCCCTCTGTGACTGGGGCTTCTCCCTCTGGAACTGGGCCACCTCCCTCTGGGACTGGGCACCTCCGTCTGGGACTGGCACCTCCATCTGGGACTGGGCATCTCCCTCTGGGACTGGGTACCTCCGTCTGGGTCTGGGCATTTCTCTCTGGGACTGGACATCGCCCTCTGATACTGGGCACCTCCCTCTGGGACTGCGCCATCTCCCTCTGTGACAGGGCATCTCCCTCTGGGACTGGGCATCTCCCTCTAGGACTGCGCTATCTCCCTCTGCGATGGTGCCAACTCCCTCTGGGACTTGGCATCTCCCTCTGGGACTGGGCACCTCCCGCTGAGACTGGGCACATCCCTCTGGGACTGCGCCATTTCCCTCTGGGACAGGGCCACCTCACTCTGGGACTGGGTACCTCCCTCTGGGACTGAGCACCTCCCTATCGTACTGGGGCATCTCCCTCTGGAACTGCGCACCTCCCTCTGGGACTGGGCACTTCCCTCTGGGACTGGGCACCTCCCTATGGGACAGGGCAACTCCATTTGGGTCAGGGCACATCCCGCTGGGACTGGGCACCTCCCTCTGGGACTGCGCCATCTCCCTCAGGGACAGGGCAACATCCCTCTGGGACTGGGTACCTCCCTCTGGGACGGGCACCTCCCTGTGGGACGGGGCACCTCCCTCTGGGACTGCGCCACCTCCCTCAGGGACAGGGCAACATCCCTCTGGGACTGGGTACCTCCCTCTGGGACGGGCACTTCCCTGTGGGACGGGGCACCTCCCGCTGAGACTTGGCACCTCCCTCTGGAACTGCGCCATCTCCCTGTGGGTTCACCTCCCTCTAGAACTGCGCACCTCCCTCTGGGACTGGGCAACTCCCTCTGGGAATGGGCACCTCCCTCTGGGGCGGGGCACCTCCCTCTGGGACTGGGCATCTCCCTCTGGGACTGGGCACCTCCAGCTGTGACTGGGCAGCTCCCGCTGGGACTGGGTACGTCCCTCTGGGACAGGGCACCTCCCGCTGGGACTGGGCACCTCCATCTGGGACTGCGCTATCTCCCTCTGGGACTGGGCATCTCCCTCTGGGACTGCGCCACCTCCCTCTGGGACTGGGCACCTCCATCTGGGACTGCGCCATCTCCCCCTGTGACGGGCATCTCCGTCTGCGACTGGGCATCTCCCTCTCGGACTGGGCATCTCCCTCTAGGACTGCGCCATCTCCCTCTGCGATTGCGCCACCTCCCTCTGGGACTGCGCCATCTCCCTCTGGGAACGGGGTAGCTCCCTCTGGGACTGGGCATCTCCCTCTGGGACAGGGGCATCTCCCTATGGGACTGGGCAACTCCATCTGGGACAGGGCACCTCCCGCTGGGACTGGGCACCTCCCTCTGGGACTGCGCCATCTCCCTCAGGGACAGGGCAACATCCCTCTGGGACTGGGTACCTCCCTCTGGGACGGGCACCTCCCTGTGGGACGGGGCACCTCCCTCTGGGACTGCGCCATCTCCCTCAGGGACAGGGCAACATCCCTCTGGGACTGGGTACCTCCCTCTGGGACGGGCACATCCCTGTGGGACGGGGCACCTCCCGCTGAGACTTGGCACCTCCCTCTGGAAATGCTCCATCTCCCTCTGGGACAGGGCCACCTCCCTCTAGAACTGCGCACCTCCCACTGGGACTGGGCAACTCCCTCTGGGAATGGTCACCTCCCTCTGGGTCTGGGCACCTCCCTCTGGGACTGGGCCTCTCCCTCTGGGACTGGGCACCTCCCGCTGTGACTGGGCAGCTCCCGCTGGGACTGGGTACGTCCCTCTGGGACAGGGTACCTCCCGCTGGGACTGGGCACCTCCATCTGGGACTGCGCTATCTCCCTCTGGGACTGGGAATCTCCCTCTGGGAATGCGCCACCTCCCTCTGGGACTGGGCACCTCCATCTGGGACTGCGCCATCTCCCTCTGTGACGGGCATCTCCCTATGGGACTGGGCATCTCTCTCTCGGACTGGGCATCTCCCTCTAGGACTGCGCCATCACCCTCTGCGATTGCGCCACCTCCCTCTGGGACTGCGACATCTCCCTCTGGGAACGGAGCAGCTCCCTCTGGGACTGGGCATCTCCCTCTGGGAGAGGGGCATCTCCCTATGGGACTGGGCAACTCCATCTGGGACAGGTCACCTCCCGCTGGGACTGGGCACCTCCCTCTGGGACTGCGCCATCTCCCTCTGGGACAGGGCAACATCCCTCTGGGACTGGGTACCTCCCTCTGGGACGGGCACCTCCCTGTGGGACAGCGCACCTCCCGCTGAGACTTGGCACCTCCCTCTGGAACTGCGCCATCTCCCTCTGGGACTGGGCCACCTCCCTCTGGGACTGGGCACCTCCCTCTGGGACTGGGTACCTCCTTCTGGGACTGGGCACATCCCTCTGGGACTGGGGCATCTCCCTCTTGAACTGCGCACCTCCCTCTGTGACTGGGCAACTCCCTCTGGAAATGGGCACCTCCCTCTGGGGCTAGGCACCTCCCTCTGTGACTGGGCATCTCCCTCTGGGACTGGGGAACTCCCGTTGGGACTGGGCAGCTCCCGCTGGGACAGCGCCATCTCCCTCTGGGACAGGGCCACCTCACTCTGGGACTGGGTACCTCCCTCTGGGACTGGGCACCTCCCGCTGGGACTTGGCAACTCCATCTGGGACTGCAACATCTCCCTCTGGAACTGGCCATCTCCCTCTGGGACTGCGCCACCTTCCTTTGGGACTGGGCACCTCCATCTGGGACTGCGCCATCTCCCTCTGTGAGTGGGCATCTCCCTCTGGGACTGGGAATCTCCCTCTCGGACTGGGCATCTCTCTCTCGGACTGCGCCATCTCCCTCTTCGATGGCGCCACCTCCCTCTGGGACTGCGCCATCTCCCTCTGGGAACGGGGCAGCTTCCCCTGGGATTGGCATCTCCCTCGGGGACAGGGGGATCTCCCTCTGGGAACATGGCAGCTCCTTCTGGGACTGGGCAGCTCCCGCTGGGACTGCGCCATCTCCCTCTGGGACAGGGCCACCTCACTCTGGGACTGGGTACCTCCCTCTGGGACTGCGCCGTCTCTCTGGGAACGGGGCAGCTCCCTCTGGGACTGGTTATCTCCCACTGGGACAGGGGCATCTCCCTCTGGGAACAGGGCAGCTCCCTCTGGGACTGGGCACCTCCTTCTGGGTCTGGGCCCCTCCCTCTGGGACTGGGAACCTCCCACTGGGAATCGGACCTTCCTCTGGGACTGGGCACCTCCCTCTCGGAATGAGGCTTCTCCCTCTGGCACTAGGCACCTCCTTCTGGGACTGGGCACCTCTGTCTGGGGTTGGGCACATCCCTCTGGGACTGCGCCATCTCCCTCTGGGACTGGCCATCTCCATCTGGGACTGGGCATCTCCCTCTGGGACTGGGCATCTCCCTCTGGGACTGGGCGCATCCGTCTGGGACTGGGCATCTCCCTCTGGGACTGGGCATCTACCTCTGGGACTGCGCCATCTCCCTCTGGGACTGAGCATATCCCTCTGGGATTGGGTCATCTCCCTCTGGGACTGGGCATCTCACTCTGGGACTGGGCATCTCCCTCTGGGACTGGGCACCTCCGTCTATGCCTGGGCTTCTCCCTCTGGGGCTGGGCACCTCCTTCTCGGACCGGGCCCCTCCCTCTGGGACTGGGGCATCTCCCTCTGGGTTGAGCAATTCCCTCTGGGACTGGGCATCTCCCACTGGGACTGCGCCATCTCCCTCTGGGACTAGCCAACTCTCTCTGGGACTGCGCCATCTCCCTCTGTGACTGGGCGTCTCCCTCTGGGACTGGGCATCTCCCTCTCGGACTGGGCAGCTCCCTCAAGGACTGGGCATCACGCTCTGCGACTGTGGCATCTCCCTCTGGGACTGGGCATCTCCCTCTCGGACTGGGCGTCACCCTCTAGGACTGCCCCTTCTCCCTCTGCGAGTGCGCCACTTCCCTCTGGGACTGCGCCATCACCCTCTGGGAACCGGGCAGCTCACTCAGGGACTGGGGCATCTCCCTCTGGTACAGTGGCATCTACATCTGGGACAGGGCACCTCCCGCTGGGACTGGGCACCTCCATCTGGGACTGCGCCATCTCCCTCTGGGCCTGGGCATCTCCCTCTGGGACTGCGCCATCTCCCTCTGGGACTGGGCACCTCCATCTGGGACTGCGCCATCTCCCTCTGTGACTGGGCATCACCCTCTGGGACTGGGCATCTCCCTCTCGGATTGGGCATCTCCCTCTAGGACTGCGCCATCTCCCTCTGCGATGGCGCCACCTCCCTCTGGGACTGCGCCGTCTCCCTCTGGGAACGGGGCAGCTCCCTCTGGGACTGGGTATCTCCCACTGGGACAGGAGCATCTCCCTCTGGGAACAGGGCAGCTCCCTCTGGGACTGGGCACGTCCTTCTGGGACT
Organism: Scyliorhinus torazame; assembly: GCF_047496885.1. Lineage (NCBI taxonomy): Eukaryota > Metazoa > Chordata > Chondrichthyes > Carcharhiniformes > Scyliorhinidae > Scyliorhinus > Scyliorhinus torazame. The sequence continues at coordinate 379,900,878 of NC_092709.1, forward strand.
GGGCCCCTGCCTCTGGGACTGGGAACCTCCCACTGGGAATGGGACCTTCCTCTGGGACTGGGCACCTCCCTCTCGGAATGGGGCTTCTCCCTCTGGCACTAGGCACCTCCTTCTGGGACTGGGCACCTCCGTCTGGGGTTGGGCACATCCCTCTGGGACTGCGCCACCTCCCTCTGGGACTGGCCATCTCCATCTGGGACTGGGCATCTCCCTCTGGGACTGGGCATCTCCCTCTGGGACTGGGCACATCCGTCTGGGACTGGGATTCTCCCTCTGGGTCTGGGCATCTCCCTCTGGGACTGCGCCATCTCCCTCTGGGACTGAGCATATCCCTCTGGAACTGGGTCATCTCCCTCTGGGACTGGGCATCTCCCTCTGGGACTGGGCATCTCCCTCTGGGACTGGGCACCTCCGTCTATGCCTGGGCTTCTCCCTCTGGGACTGGGCACCTCCTTCTGGGACCGGGCCCCTCCCTCTGGGACTGGGGCATCTCCCTCTGGGACTGAGCAATTCCCTCTGGGACTGGGCATCTCCCACTGGGACTGCGCCATCTCCCTCTGGGACTCGGCACTTCTCTCTGGGACTGCGCCATCTCCCTCTGTGACTGGGCTCTCCCTCTGGGACTGGGCATCTCCCTCTCGGACTGGGCAGCTCCGTCAAGCACTGGGTATCACCCTCTGCGACTGTGGCATCTCCCTCTGGGACTGGGCATCTCCCTCTCGGACTGGGCGACTCCCTCTAGAACTGCGCCTTCTCCCTCTGCGATGGCGCCACCTCCCTCTGGGACTGCGCCATCACCCTCTGGGAACGGGGCAGCTCACTCAGGGACTGGGGCATCTCCCTCTGGGACAGGGGCATCTACCTCTGGGACAGGGCACCTCCCGCTGTGTCTGGGCACCTCCATCTGGGACTGCGCCATCTCCCTCTGGGACTGGCCATCTCCCTCTGGGAGTGCGCCATCTCCCTCTGGGACTGGGCATCTCCATCTGGGACTGCGCCATCTCCCTCAGTGACTGGGCATCTCCCTCTGGGACTGGGCATCTCCCTCTAGGATTGGGCATCTCCCTCTAGGACTGCGCCATCTCCCTCTGCGATGGCGCCACCAACCTCTGAGACTGCGCCTTCACCCTCTGGGATAGGGGCAGCCCCCTCTGGGACTGGGTATCTCCCACTGGGACAGGGGCATCTCCCTCTGGGAACAGGGCAGCTCCCTCTGGGACTGGGCACCTCCTTCTGGGACTGGGCCCCTCCCTCTGGGTCTGGGAATCTCCCACTGGGAATGGGACCTTCCTCTGGGACTGGGCACCTCCCTCTCGGAAGGGGGCTTCTCCCTCTGGCACTAGGCACCTCCTTCTGGGACTGGGCAACTCCATATGGGGTTGGGCACAGCCCTCTGGGACTGCGCCATCTCCCTCTGGGACTGGCCATCTCCATCTGGGACTGGGCATCTCCCTCTGGGACTGGGCATCTCCCTCTGGGACTGGGCACATCCGTCTGGGACTGGGCATCTCCCTCTGGGTCTGGGCATCTCCCTCTGGGACTGCGCCATCTCCCTTTGGGACTGAGCATATCCCTCTGGGATAGGGTCAACTCCCTCTGGGACTGGGCGTCTCCCTCTGGGACTGGGCATCTCCCTCTGGGACTGGGCACCTCCGTCTATGCCTGGGCTTCTCCCTCTAGGACTGGGCACCTCCTTCTGGGACCGGGCCCCTCCCTCTGGGACTGGGGCATCTCCCTCTGGGACTGAGCAATTCCCTCTGGGACTGGGCATCTCCCACTGGGACTGCGCCATCTCCCTCTGGGCCTGGACACCTCTCTCTGGGACTGCGCCATCTCCCTCTGTGACTGGGCATCTCCCTCTGGGACTGGGCATCTCCGTCTCGGCCTGTGCAGCACCCTCAAGGACTGGGCATCACTCTCTGCGACTGTGGCATCTCCCTCTGGGACTGGGCATCTCCCTCTCGGACTGGGCGTCTCCCTCTAGGACTGCGCCTTCTCCCTCTGCGATGGCGTCACCTCCCTCTGGGACTGCGCCATCACCATCTGGGAACGGGGCAGCTCACTCTGGGACTGGGGCATCTCCCTCAGGGACAGGGGCATCTACCTCTGGGACTGGGCACCTCCCTCTGGGACTGCGCCATCTCCCTCTGGGACTGGGCACCTCCCTCTGGGACTGAGTATTTCCCTCAAGGACAGGGTCATCTCCTTCTGGGACTGTACATCTCCCTCTGGGACAGGGCACCTCCCTCTGGGACTGGGCATCTCCCTCTGGGACTGGGCACCTCCGTCTGTGACTGGGCATCTCCCTCTGAGACTGGGCATCACCCTCTGGGACTGGGTCACCTTCCTCTGGGACAGGGCAGCTCCCTCTGGGACTGGGCACCTCCCTCTGGGACTGGGGCTTCTCACTCTGGGACTGTGCACCTCCCTCTGGGACTGCGTACCTCCCTCTGGGACTGCGGCTTCTCATTTTGGCACTAGGTACCTCCCATTGGGACTGCGCTATCTCCCTCTGGGACTGCACACCTCCCTTTGGGACTGGGCACCTCCCTCTGGGACTTCGGCAGCTCCCTCACGGACTTGGCATCTCACTCTAGGACTGCGCCATGTCCCTCTACGATGGCGCCACCTTCCCCTGGGAGTGCGCCATCTCCCTCTGGGACTGCGTCATCTCCCTCTGTGACTGGGCATCTCCCTCTGAGACAGGGCATCTCCCTCTCGGTTTGGGCATCTCCCTCTAGGACTGAGCCATCTCCCTCTGCGATGGCGCCACCTCCCTCTGGGACTGCGCCATCTCCCTCTTGGAACGGGGCACCTCCCTCTGGGACTGGGCACATCCGCCTGGGACTGGGCATCTCCCTCTGGGACTGGGCATCTCCCTCTGGGACTGCGCCATCTCCCTCTGGGACTGAGCATTTCCCTCATAGACTGGGTCACCTCCCTCTGGGACTGGGCATCTCCCTCTGGGACTGGGCTCCTCCGTCTGTGACTGGGCATCTCCCTCTGAGACTGGGCATCTCCCTCTGGGACTTGGTCACCCACCTCTGGGACTGGGCAGCGCCCTCTGGAACAGGGCACCTCCCTCTGGGTCTGCGCCATCTCCCTCTGGGATTGGGCAAATCCCTCTGGGACTGGGCACCTCCCTCCGGAACTGGGCACCTCCGTCTGGCACTGGGCATCTCCCTCTGGGACTGGGCATCTCCCTCTGGGACTGGGCACCTCCCTCTGGGGCTGCGCCATCTCCCTCTGTGAGTGGGCACCTCCCTCTGGGACTGTGGCATCTCCCTGTCGGACAGGCCTTCTCCCTCTAGGACGGCGCCATCTCCCTCTGCGATGGCGCCACCTCCCTCTGGGACTGCGCCATCTCCCTCTGGGACTGGCCATCTCCCTCTGGGATTGTGGCACCTCCCTCTGGGAACAGGGCAGCTCCCTCTGGGACTGGACATCTCCCTCTGGGACTGATCATCTCCCTCTGGGACTGGGCAGCTCCCTCTGGGACTGCGCCATCTCCCTCTAGGACTGGGCATCTCCCTCTCGGGCTGGGCATCTCTCTGTAGGACTGCGCCATCTCCCTCTGGGACTGGGCACCTGCCTCTGGGACTGGGGCATCTACCTCTGGGACTGGGGCATCCACCTCTGGACTGGGCACCTCTATCTGGGACTGGGCATCTCTTACTGGGACTGGGCACCTCCGTGTGTGACTGGGCATTTCCCATTGAGACTGGGCATCTCCCCCTGGGACTGGGTCACCTCCCTCTGGGACTGCGCCATCTCCCTCTGTGACTGGGCATCTCCCTCTGGGACTGTGGCATCTCCCTCTGGGAACAGGGCAGCTCCCTCTGGGACTGGGCATCTCCCTCTGGGACTGAACATCTCCCTCTGGGACTGGGCAGCTCCCTCTGGGACTGCGCCATCTCCCTCTGGGACTGGGCATCTCCCTCTCGGGCTGGGCATCTCCCTCTAGGACTGCGCCATCTCCCTCTGGGACTGGGAAACTCCCTCTGGGACAGGGACATCTATCTCTGGGACTGGGGCATCCACCTCTGGGATGGGGCACCTCCATCGTGGACTGGGCTTCTCTTACTGGGACTGGGCACCTCCCTCTGGGAGTGGGGCTTCTCCCTCTGGGACTGCACACCTGCCTCTGGGACTGCGCCATCTCCCTCTGGGTCTGGGCACCTCCCGCTGCGACGGCGCCATCTCCCTCTGGGACTGCGCCATCTCCCTCTGGGACTGGGCACCTCCCTCTGGTACTGGGCATCTCCCTCTACGACTGCGCCATTCCCCTCTGGGATGGGGCACCTCCCTCTGGGACTGGGCACCTCCCTCTGGGACTGGAGCCTCTCCCTCTGGGATTGGGCCAGCTCCCTCTGGGACTGCGCCATCTCCCTCTGGGACTGGGCATCTGCATCTGGGATTGGGCATCTCCATCTGGGACTGGGCATCTCCCTCTGGGACTGGGCATCTCACTCTGGGACTGGGCCATCTCCCTCTGGGACTGAGCATATCCCTCTGGGACTTGGTCATCTCCCTCTGGGAGGGCATCTCCCTCTGGGACTGAGCAATTCCCTCTGGGCCTGGGCATCTCCCTCTGGGAATGGGCATCTCCCTCTGGGCCTAGGCATCTCCCTCTGGGAATGGGCATCTCCCTCTGGGACTGGGCATCTCCCTCTGGGACTGGGCACCTCCTTCTGGAACCGGGTCCCTCCCTCTGGGACTGGGGCATCTCCCTCTGGGACTGAGCAATTCCCTCTGGGACTGGGCACCTCCCTCTGGGAATGGGCATCTCCCTCTGGGCCTGGGCATCTCCCACTGGGACTGCGCCATCTCCCTCTGGGAATGGGCACCTCCCTCTGGGACTGTGCCATCTCCTTCTGTGACTGGGCATCTCCCTCTGGGACTGGGCATCTCCCTCTCGGACTGGGCAGCTCCCTCAAGGACTGGGCATCTCCCTCTGCGACTGTGGCATCTGCCTCTCGAACAGGGCAGCTCCCTCTGGGACTGGGCATCTCCACCTGGGACTGAGCATCTACCTCTGGGACTGGGCAGCTCTCTCTGGGACTGCGCCATCTCCCTCTGGGACTGGGCACCTCCCTCTCGGACTGGTCGTCTCCCTCTAGGACTGCGCCATCTCCCTCTGCGATGGCGGCACCTCCCTCTGGGACTGCGTCATCTCCCTCTGGGAACGGGGCAGCTCACTCTGGGACTGGGGCATCTCCCTCTGGGACAGGGGCATCTACCTCTGGGACTGGGCACCTCACTCTGGGACTGGGCATCTCTCACTGGGACTGGGCACCTCCGTATGGGACTGGGCATCTCCCTCAGGGACTGCACACCTCCCTTTGGGACTGGGCACCTCCCTCTGGGAATTCGGCAGCTACATCTCGGACTGGGCATCTCACTGTAGGACTGCGCCATCTCCCTCTGCGATGGCGCCACCTCCCTCTGGGAGTGCGCCATCTCCCTCTGCGAACGGGGCACCTCCCTCTGGGACTGGGCACATCCATCTGGGACTGGGCATCTCTCTCTGGGACTGGGCATCTCAATCTCGGACTGCGCCATTTCCCTCTTGGACTGAGCATTTCCCTCAAGGACTGGGTCATCTCCCCCTGGGACTGGGCATCTCCCTCTGGCAATGGGCATCTCCCTCTGGGACTGGGCATCTCCCTCTGGGACGGGGCACCTCCGTCTGTGACTGGGCATCTCCCTCTGAGAGTGGGCATCTCCCTCTGGGACTGGGTCACCTCCCTCTGGGACTGGGCAGCTCCCTCTGGAACTGGGCACCTCCCTCTGGGTCTCCGCCATCTCCCTCTGGGATTGGGCAACTCCTTCTGGGACTGGGCACCTCCCTCTGGGACTGGGCACCTCCGTCTGGCACTGGGCATCTCAGTCTGGGACTGGGCATCTCCCACTGGGGCTGGGCACCTCCCTCTGGGACTGCGCCATCTCCCTTTGTGACTGGGCACCTCCCTATGCGATTGTGGCATCTCCCTCTCGGACGGCGCCATCTCCCTCAGCGATGGCGCAACCTCCCTTGGGACTGCGCCATCTCCCTCTGGGACAGGGCATCTCCGTCTGGGACTATGGCATCTCCCTCTGGGACTGGGCAGCTCTCTCAAGGACTGGGCAGCTCCCTCTGGGACTGAGCATCTCCCTCTGGGACTGGGCAACTCCCTCAAGCACTGGGCATCTCCCTCTGCGACTGTGGCATCTGCCTCTGGAACAGGGCAGCTCCCTCTGGGACTGGGCATCTCCATCTGTGACTGAGCATCTCCCTCTGGGACTGGGCAGCTCCCTCAAGGACTGGGCATCTCCCTCTGCGACTGTGGCATCTGCCTCTGGAACAGGGCAGCTCCCTCTGGGACAGGGCATCTCCATCTGGGGCTGAGCAACTCCCTCTGGGACTGGGCAGCTCTCTCTGGGACTGCGCCATCTCCGTCTGGGACTGGGCATCTCCCTCTCGGACTGGGCGTCTCCCTCTAGGACTGCGCCATCTCCCTCTGCGATGGCGCCACCTCCCTCTGTGGCTGCGCCATTTCCCTCTGGGATGGGGCACCTCCCTCTGGGACTGGGCACCTCCCTCTGGGACTGGAGCTTCTCCCTCTGGGATTGGACCACCTCCCTCTGGAACTACGCCATCTCCCTCTGGGACTGGGCATCTCCATCTGGGACTGGGCACCTCCTTCTGGGACTGGGCGCCTCCTTCTGGGACAGGGCACCTCCCTCTGGGACTGGGCACCTCCTTCTGGGACTGGACACATCCCTCTGGGACTGCGCACCTCCCTCTTGGACTGGGCTCCTCCTTCTGGGACTGCGCACCTCCCTATGGGACTGGGCACCACCTTCTGGGACTGGGCAACTCCATCTGGGTCTGCGCACCTCCCTCTGGAACTGGGCACCTCCCTCTGGGACTGGGCACCTCCCTCTTTGACTGGGGCTTCTCCCTATGGGACTGGGCCACCACCCTCTGGGACTGGGTACCTCCGTCTGGGACTGGGTACCACCCTCTGGGACTGCGTCACCTCCATCTGGGACTGGGCATCTCCATCTGGGACTGGGCATCTCCCTCAGGGACTGAGCATCTCCCTCTGCGAATGGGCACCTCCCTCTGTGACTGGGGCTTCTCCCTATGGGACAGGGCCACCTCCCTCTGGGACAGGGCACCTCCGTATGGGTCTGGGTACCACCCTCTGGGACGGCGCCACCTCCCTCTGGGACTGGGCATCTCCATCTGGGACTGGGCATCTCCCTCTGGGACTGGGCATCTCACTCTGGGACTGGGCACATCTGTCTGGGACTGGGTATCTCCCTCTGGGACTGGGCATCTCCCTCTGGGACAGCGCCATCTCCCTCTGGGGCTGAGCATATCCCTCTAGTACTGGGTCATCTCCCTCTGGGACTGGGCATCTCCCTCTAGGACTGGGCACCTCCTTCTGGAATCGGGTCCCTCCCTCTGGGACTGGGGCATCTCCCTCTGGGACTGAGCAATTCCCTCTGGGACTGGGCACCTCACTCTGGGAATGGGCATCTCCCTCTGGGCCTGGGCATCTCCCACTGGAACTGCGCCATCTCCCTCTGGGAATGGGCACCTCCCTCTGGGACTGCACCATCTCCTTCTGTGACTGGGCATCTCCCTCTGGGACTGGGCATCTCCCTCTCGGACTGGGCAGCTCCCTCAAGGACTGGGCATCTCACTCTGCGACTGTGGCATCTGCCTCTCGAACAGGGCAGCTCACTCTGGGACTGGGCATCTACACCTGGGACTGAGCATCTCCCTCTGGGACTGGGCCTCTCTCTCTGGGACTGCGCCATCTCCCTCTGGGACTGGGCACCTCCCTCTCGGACTGGTCGTCTCCCTCTAGGACTGCGCCATCTCCCTCTGCGATGGCGCCACCTCCCTCTGGGACTGCGCCATCTCCCTCTGGGAACGGGGCAGCTCACTCTGGGACTGGGGCATCTCCCTCTGGGACAGGGGCATCTACCTCTGGGACTGGGCACATCACTCTGGGACTGGGCATCTCTCACTGGGACAGGGCACCTCCGTATGGGACTGGGCACCTCCCTCTGGGACTGGGGCTTCTCATTCTGGCACTAGGCACCTCCCATTGGGACTGCGCCATCTCCCTCAGGGACTGCACACCTCCCTTTGGGACTGGGCACCTCCCTCTGGGACTTCGGCAGCTCCCTCTCGGACTGGGCATCTCACTGTAGGACTGCGCCATCTCCCTCTGCGATGGCGCCACCTCCCTCTGGGATTGCGCCATCTCCCTCTGGGACTGCGTCATCTCCCTCTGTGACTAGGCATCTCCCTCTGGGACTGGGCATCTCCATCTCGGACTGGGAATCTCCCTCTAGGACTGCGCCATCTCCCTCTGCGATCGCGCCACCTCCCTCTGGGACTGCGCCATCTCCCTCTGGGAACGGGGCACCTTCCTCTGGGACTGGGCACATCCATCTGGAACTGTGCATCTCTCTCTGGGACTGGGCATCTCTCTCTCGGACTGCGCCATCTCCCTCTGGGATTGAGCATTTCCCTCAAGGACTGGGTCATCTCCCTCTGGGACTGGGCATCTCCCTCTGGCACTGGGCATCTCCCTCTGGGAACGGGGCAGCTCACTCTGGGACTGGGGCATCTCCCTCTGGGACAGGGGCATCTACCTCTGGGACTGGGCACCTCACTCTGGGACTGGGCATCTCTCACTGGGACTGCGCACCTCCGTATGGGACTGGGCACCTCCCTCTGGGACTGGGGCTTCTCATTCTGGCACTAGGCACCTCCCATTGGGACTGCGCCATCTCCATCAGGGACTGCACACCTCCCTTTGGGACTGGGCACCTCCCTCTGGGACTTCGGCAGCTCCCTCTCGGACTGGGCATCTCACTGTAGGACTGCGCCATCGCCCTCTGCGATGGCGCCACCTCCCTCTGGGAGTGCGCCATCTCCCTCTGGGACTGCGTCATCTCCCTCTGTGACTGGGCATCTCCCTCTGGGACTGGGCATCTCCATCTCGGACTGGGAATCTCCCTCTAGGACTGCTCCATCTCCCTCTGCGATCGCGCCACCTCCCTCTGGGACTGCGCCTTCTCCCTCTGGGAACGGGGCACCTTCCTCTGGGACTGGGCACATCCATCTGGAACTGGGCATCTCTCTCTGGGACTGGGCATCTCTCTCTCGGACTGCGCCATCTCCCTCTGGGACTGAGCATTTCCCTCAAGGACTGGGTCATCTCCCTCTGGGACTGGGCATCTCCCTCTGGCACTGGGCACCTCCCTCTGGGACTGGGCATCTCCCTCTGAGACTGGGCATCTCCCTCTGGGTCTGGGCACCGCCCTCTGGGACTGGGCACTTCCTTCTGGGACTGGGCACCTTTTTCTGGGACTGGGCACCTCGTCCCTCTGAGAATTCGCGATCTCCCTCAGAGACTGCGCCATCTCCCTCTGGGACTGGGCATCACCCTCTGGGACTGCGCCATCTCCCTCTGGAACTGGGCACCTCCCTCTGGTACTGGGCATCTCCCTCAAGGATTGGGCATCACCCTCTGCGACTGTGGCATCTCCCTCTGGAACAGGGCAGCTCCCTCTGGGACAGAGCATCTCCCTCTGGGACTGGGCAGCTCTCTCTGGGACTGCGCCATCTCCCTCTGGGACTGGTCATATCCCTCTCGGACTGGGCGTCTCCCTCTAGGACTGCGCCTTCTCCCTCTGCGATGGCGCCACCTCCCTCTGGGACTGCGCCATCTCCCTCTGGGAACGGGGCAGCTCACTCTGGGACTGGGGCATCTCCCTCTGGGACAGGGGCATCTACCTCTGGGACTGGGCACCTCCCTCTGGGACTGCGCCATCTCCCTCTGGGACTGGGCACCTCCCTCTGGGACTGAGCATTTCCCTCAAGGACTGGGTCATCTCCCTCTGGGACTGGGCATCTCCCTCTGGGACTGGGCATCACCCTCTGGGACTGGGCATCTCCCTCTGGGACTGGGCACCTCCGTCTGTGACTGGGCATCTCCCTCTGAGACTGGGCATCACCCTCTGGGACTGGGTGACCTTCCTCTGCGACTGGGCAGCTCCCTCTGGGACTTGGCACCTCCCTCTGGGACTGGAGCTTCTCCCTCTGGGACTGGGCACCTCCCTCTGGGACTGCGTACCTCCCTCTGGGACTGCGGCTTCTCATTCTGTCACTAGGCACCTCCCATTGGGACTGCGCCATCTCCATCAGGGACTGCACACCTCCCTTTGGGACTGGGCACCTCCCTCTGCGACATCGGCAGCTCCCTCTCGGACTGGGCATCTAACTCTAGGACTGCGCCATCTCCCTCTGCGATGGCGCCACCTCCCTCTGGGAGTGCGCCATCTCCCTCTGCGAACGGGGCACCTCCCTCTGGGACTGGGAACATCCATCTGGGACTGGGCATCTCTCTCTGGGACTGGGCATCTCAATCTCGGACTGCGCCATTTCCCTCTTGGACTGAGCATTTCCCTCAAGGACTGGGTCATCTCCCCCTGGGACTGGGCATCTCCCTCTGGCAATGGGCATCTCCCTCTGGGACTGGGCATCTCCCTCTGGGACTGGGCACCTCCGTCTGTGACTGGGCATCTCCCTCTGAGACTGGGCATCTCTCTCTGGGACTGGGTCACCTCCCTCTGGGGCTGCGCAGCTCCCTCTGGAACTGGGCACGTCCCTCTGGGTCTGCGCCATCTCCCTCTGGGATTGGGCAACTCCCTCTGGGACTGGGCACCACCCTCTGGGACTGGGCACCTCCCTCTGGCACTGGGCATCTCCCTCTGGGACTTGGCATCTCCCTCTGGGACTGGGCACCTCCCTCTGGGACTGCGCCATCTCCCTCTGTGACTGGGCACATCCCTTTGCGACTGTGGCATCTCCCTCTCGGACGGCGCCATCTCCCTCTCGGACGGCGCCATCTCCCTCATCGATGGCGCCACCTCCCTTGGGACTGCGCCATCTCCCTCTGGGACTGGGCATCTCCCTCTGGGACTGTGGCATCTCCCTCTGGGAACAGGGCAGCTCCCTCTGGGACTGGGCATCTCCCTCTGGGACTGAGCATCTCCCTCTGGGACTGGGCAGCTCCCTCTGGGATTGCGCCATCTCCCTCTGGGACTGTGCATCTCCCTCTCGGGCTGGGCATCTCCCTCTAGGACTGCGCCATCTCCCTCTGGGACTGAGCACCTCCCTCTGGGACTGGAGCATCTACGTCTGGGACTGGGGCATCCACCTCTGGGACTGGGCACCTCCATCTGGGACTGGGCATCTCTTACTGGGACTGGGCACCACCCTCTGCGAGTGGGGCTACTCCCTCTGGGACTGTACACCTCCATCTGGGACTGGGCACCTCTCTCTGGGACTGGGGCATCTCCCTCTGGGACTGCGCACCTCCCTCTGGGACTGCGCCATCTCCCTCTGGGACTGGGCTCCTCCCTCTGAGACGGCGCCATCTCCCTCTGGGACTGCGCCATCTCCCTCTGGGACTGGGCATCTCCCTCAACGACTGCGCCATTTCCCTCTGGGATGGGGCACCTCCCTCTCGGACTGGGCACCTTTTTCTGGGACTTGGCACCTCCCTCTGGGACGGGGCACCTCCCTCTGAGAATTCGCCATCTCCCTCTGGGACTGCGCCATCTCCCTCTGGGACTGGGCATCTCCCTCAACGACTGCGCCATTTCCCTCTGGGATGGGGCACCTCCCTCTGGGACTGGAACTTTCTCCTCTGGTATTGGACCACCTCCCTCTGGGACTGCGCCATCTCCCTCTGGGACTGGGCATCTCCATCTGGGACTGGGCACCTCCTTCTGGGACTGGGCACCTCCTTCTGGGACAGGGCACCACCCTCTGGGACTGGGCACCTCCTTCTGGGACTGGACACCTCCCTCTGGGACTGAGCACCTCCCTCTGGGACTGGGCTCCTCCTTCTGGGACTGCGCACCTCCCTATGGGACTGGGCACCACCTTCTGGGACTGGACAACTCCATTTGGGTCTGCGCACCTCCCTCTGGGACTGGGCACCTCCCTCTGGGACTGGGCACCTCCCTCTGTGACTGGGGCTTCTCCCTATGGGACTGGGCCACCACCCTCTGGGACTGGGTACCTCCGTCTGGGACTGGGTACCACACTCTGGGACTGCGCCACCTCCCTCTGGGACTGGGCATTTCCATCTGGGACTGGGCATCTCCCTCAGGGACTGAGCATCTCTCTCTGGGACTGGGCACCTCCGTCTGGGACTGGGCATCTCCCTCTGGGACTTGGCATCTCCCTCTGGGACTGTACCATCTCCCTCTGGGACTGGTCAACTCCCTCTGGGACTGCGCCATCTCCCTCTGTGACTTGGCGTCTCCCTCTGGGACTGTGGCACCTCCCTCTCGGACAGGGCATCTCCCTCTAGGACGGCGCCATCTCCCCCTGCGATGGCGCCACCTCCCTCTGAGACTGTGCCATCTCCCTCTGGGAACGGGGCATCTCCCTCTGGGACTGTGGCATCTCCCTCTGGGAACAGGGCAGCTGCGTCTGGGACTGGGCAGCTGCCTCTGGGACTGCGCCATCTCCCTCTGGGCCTGGGCATCTCCCTCTCGGGCTGGGCATCTCCCTCTAGGACTGCGCCATCTCCTTCTGGGACTGGGCACCTCCCTCTGGGACTGGGGCATCTACCTCTGGGACTGGGGCATCCACCTCTGGGACTAGGCACCTCCATCTGGGACTGGGCATCTCTTCCTGGGACTGGGCACCTCCTGTGGGACTGGGCACCTCTCTCTGAGAATTCGCCATCTCCCTCTGGGACTGCGCCATCTCCCTCTGGGACTGGGCATCACCCTCTGGGACTGCGCCATCTCCCTCTGGGACTGGGCACCTCCCTCTGGTACTGGGCATCTCCCTCAAGGACTGGGCATCACCCTCTAGGACTGCGCCTTCTCCCTCGGCGATGTCGCCACCTCCCTCTGGGACTGCGCCATCTCCCTCTGGGAACGGGGCAGCTCACTCTGGGACAGGGGCATCTACCTCTGGGACTGGGCACCTCCCTCTGGGACTGCGCCATCTCCCTCTGGGACTGGGCACCTCCCTCTGGGACTGAGCATTTCCCTCAAGGACTGCGTCATCTCCCTCTGGGACTGGGCATCTCCCTCTGGGACTGGGCATCTCCCTCTGGGACTGGGCATCTCCCTCTGGGACTGGGCACCTCCGTCTGTGACTGGGCATCTCCCTCTGAGACTGGGCATCACCCTCTGGGACTGGGTCACCTTCCTCTGGGACTGGGCAGCTCCCTCTGGGACTGGGCACCTCCCTCTGGGACTGGAGCTTCTCCCTCTAGGACTGGGCACCTCCCTCTGGGACTGCGTACCTCCCTCTGGGACTGCGGCTTCTCATTCTGTTACGAGGCACCTCCAATTGGGACGGCGCCATCTCCCTCAGGGACTGCACACCTCCCTTTGGGACTGGGCACCTCCCTCTGGGACTTCGGCAGCTCCCTCTCGGACTGGGCATCTCACTCTAGAACTGCGCCATCTCCCTCTGCGATGGCGCCACCTCCCTCTGGGACTGCGCCATCTCCCTCTGCGAACGGGGCACCTCCCTCTGGGACTGGGCATCTCCCTCTGGGACTGAGCATCTCCCTCTGGGACGGGGCAACTCCCTCTGGGACTGCGCCATCTCCTTCTGGGACTTGGCATCTCGCTCTCTGGCTGGGCATCTCCCTCTAGGACTGCGCCATCTCCTTCTGGGACAGGGCGCCTCCCTCTGGGACTGGGCACCTCTTTCTGGGACTGGGCATCTCCCTCTTGGACTGGGCACCTCCTTCTGGGACTGGGCCCCTCCCTCTGGGACTGCGAACCTCCCACTGGGACTGGGACCCTCCTCTGGGATTGGGCAAATCCCTCTCGGAATTGGGCTTCACCCTCTGGCTCTAGGAACATCCCTCAGGGACTGGGGCTTCTTCCTCTGGGACTGGGCCTCCTCCCTCTGGGACTGGGCACGTCCGTCTGGGTCTGGGCAACTCCTTCTGGGACTGTGCTCCTCCCTCTGGGACTGCGCCATCTCCCTCTGGGACAGTGCAACACACCTCTGGGACTGGGTACCTCCCTCTGGGACGGGCACCTCCCTGTGGGACAGGGCAGCTCCCGCTGAGACTTGGCACCTCCCTCTGGAACTGCGCCATCTCCCTCTGGGACAGGGCCACCTCCCTCTAGAACTGCGCACCTCCCTCTGGGACAGGGCAACTCCCTCTGGGAATGGGCAGCTCCCTCTGGGGCTGAGCACCTCCCTCTGGGACTGGGGATCTCCCTCTGGGACTGGGCACCTCCCGCTGGGACTGGGCATCTCCCTCTGGGACTGGGCATCTCCCTCTGGGGCTGGGCACCTCCCTCTGGGACTGGGCATCTCCCTCTGGGACTGGGCACCTCCCGCTGGGACTGAGCATCTCCCTCTGGGATTGGGCATCTCCCTCTGGGACTGCGCCATCTCGCTCTGGGACTGGGCACCTCGATCTGGGACTGCGCCATCTCCCTCTGTGACGGGGCACCTCCCTCTGGGACTGGGCATCTCCCTCTCGGACTGGGCATCTCCCTCTAGGACTGCGCCATCTCCCTCTGCGATGGCGCCACCTCCCTCTGGGACTGCGCCATCTCTCTCTGGGAACGGGGCAGCTCCCTCTGGGACTGGAGCTTCTCCCTCTGGGATTGGGCCACCTCCCTCTGGGACTGCGCCATCTCCCTCTGGGACTGGGCATCTCCATCTGGGACTGGGCACCTCCTTCTTGGACTGGGCACCTCCATCTGGGACAGGCCGCCTCCCTCTGGGACTGGGCACCTCCTTCTGGGACTGGGCATCTCCCTCTGGGACTGCCCACCTCCCTCTGGGACTGGGCACCTCCCTTTGGGACTGCGCACCTCCCTCTGGGACTGGGCACCTCACTCTAGGACTGGGCATCTACATCTGGGACTGGGCATCTCCCTCTGGGACTGGGCATCTCCCTCCGGGATTGGGCACCTCCGTCTGGGACTGGGCATATCCCTCTGGGACTGGGCATCTCCCTCTGGGACTGTATCATCTCCCGCTGGGTCTTGTCACCTCCCTCTGGGACTGCGCCATCTCCCTCTGTGACTTGGCGTCTCCCTCTGGGACTGGGCATCTCCCTCTCGGACTGGGCATCTCCCTCTCGGAATGCACCATCTCCCTGTGCGATGGCGCCACCTCCCTCTGCAGCTGCGCCATCTCACTCTGGGAACGGGGCAGCTCCCTCTGGGACTGGGCATCTCCCTCTGGGACTGGCGCATCTCCATCTGGGAACAGGGCAGCTACCTCTTGGACTGGGCACCTCCTTCTGGGACTGGGCCCCTCCCTCTGGGACTGCGAACCTCCCACTGGGACTGGGACCCTCCTCTGGGACTGGGCAAATCCCTCTCGGAATTGGGCTTCACCCTCTGGCTCTAGGAACTTCCCTCAGGGACTGGGGCTTCTTCCTCTGGGACTGGGCCTCCTCCCTCTGGGACTGGGCACGTCCGCCTGGGTCTGGGCAACTCCTTCTGGGACTGTGCTCCTCCCTCTGGGACTGCGCCATCTCCCTCTGGGACAGGGCAACACCCCTCTGGGACTGGGTACCTCCCTCTGGGACGGGCACCTCCCTGTGGGACAGGGCAGCTCCCGCTGAGACTTGGCACCTCCCTCTGGAACTGCGCCATCTCACTCTGGGACAGGGCCACCTCCCTCTAGAACTGCGCACCTCCCTCTGGGACAGGGCAACTCCCTCTGGGAATGGGCAGCTCCCTCTTGGGCTGAGCACCTCCCTCTGGGACTGGGGGTCTCCCTCTGGGACTGGGCATCTCCCTCTGGGGCTGGGCACCTCCCTCTGGGACTGGGCATCTCCTTCTGGGACTGGGCACCTCCCGCTGGGACTGGGCATCTCCCTCTGGGACTGGGCATCTCCCTCTGGGACTGCGCCATCTCGCTCTGGGACTGGGGGGCACCTCGATCTGGGACTGCGCCATCTCCCTCTGTGACGGGGCACCTTCCCTCTGGGACTGGGCATCTCCCTCTCGGACTGGGCATCTCCCTCTAGGACTGCGCCATCTCCCTCTGCGATGGCGACACCTCCCTCTGGGACTGCGCCATCTCCCTCTGGGAACGGGGCAGCTCCCTCTGGGACTGGAGCTTCACCCTCTGGGGTTGGGCCACCTCCCTCTGGGACTGCGCCATCTCCCTCTGGGACTGGGCATCTCCATCTGGGACTGGGCACCTCCTTCTTGGACTGGGCACCGCCTTCTGGGACAGGGCGCCTCCCTCTGGGACTGGGCACCTCCTTCTGGGACTGGGCATCTCCCTCTGGGGCTGCGCACCTCCCTCTGGGACTGGGCACCTCCCTTTGGGACTACGCACCTCCCTCTGGGTCTGGGCACCTCCCTCTAGGACTGGGCACCTCCCTCTGTGACTGCGACCTCTCCCTATGGGACTGGGCCACCTCCCTCTGGGACTGGGCACCTCCGTCTGGGACTGAGCACCTCCCTCTGGGACTGCGCCACCTCCCTCTGGGACTGGGCATCTACATCTGGGACTGGGCATCTCCCTCTGGGACTGGGCATCTCCCTCCGGGACTGGGCACCTCCGTCTGGGACTGGGCATCTCCCTCTGGGACTGGGCATCTCCCTCTGGGACTGTATCATCTCCCGCTGGGTCTTGTCACCTCCCTCTGGGACTGCGCCATCTCCCTCTGTGACTTGGCGTCTCCCTCTGGGACTGGGCATCTCCCTCTCTGACTGGGCATCTCCCTCTCGGAATGCACCATCTCCCTGTGCGATGGCGCCGCCTCCCTCTGCAGCTGCGCCATCTCACTCTGGGAACGGGGCAGCTCCCTCTGGGACTGGGCATCTCCCTCTGGGACTGGCGCATCTCCATCTGGGAACAGGGCAGCTACCTCTTGGACTGGGCACCTCCTTCTGGGACTGGGCCCCTCCGTCTGGGACTGCGAACCTCCCACTGGGACTGGGACCCTCCTCTGGGACTGGGCAAATCCCTCTCGGAATTGGGCTTCACCCTCTGGCTCTAGGAACTTCCCTCAGGGACTGGGGCTTCTTCCTCTGGGACTGGGCCTCCTCCCTCTGGGACTGGGCACGTCCGTCTGGGTCTGGGCAACTCCTTCTGGGACTGTGCTCCTCCCTCTGGGACTGCGCCATCTCCCTCTGGGACAGGGCAACACCCCTCTGGGACTGGGTACCTCCCTCTGGGACGGGCACCTCCCTGTGGGACAGGGCAGCTCCCGCTGAGACTTGGCACCTCCCTCTGGAACTGCGCCATCTCCCCCTGGGACAGGGCCACCTCCCTCTAGAACTGCGCACCTCCCTCTGGGACAGGGCAACTCCCTCTGGGAATGGGCAGCTCCCTCAGGGGCTGAGCACCTCCCTCTGGGACTGGGGATCTCCCTCTGGGACTGGGCACCTCCCGCTGGGACTGGGCATCTCCCTCTGGGACTGCGCCATCTCGCTCTGGTTCAGGGCACCTCGATCTGGGACTGCGCCATCTCCCTCTGTGACGGGGCACCTCCCTCTGGGACTGGGCATCTCCCTCTCGGACTGGGCATCTCCCTCTAGGACTGCGCCATCTCCCTCTGCGATGGCGCCACCTCCCTCTGGGACTGCGCCATCTCGCTCTGGGAACGGGGCAGCTCCCTCTGGGACTGGAGCTTCTCCCTCTGGGATTGGGCCACCTCCCTCTGGGACTGCGCCATCTCCCTCTGGGACTGGGCATCTCCATCTGGGACTGGGCACCTCCTTCTTAGACTGGGCACCTCCTTCTTGGACAGGGCGCCTCCCTCTGGGACTGGGCACCTCCTTCTGGGACTGGGCATCTACCTCTGGGACTGCGCACCTCCCTCTGGGACTGGGCACCTCCCTTTGGGACTGCGCACCTCCCTCTGGGACTGGGCACCTCCCTCTAGGACTGGGCACCTCCCTCTATGACTGCGACTTCTCCCTATGGGACTGGGCCACCTCCCTCTGGGACTGGGCACCTCCGTCTGGGACTGAGCACCTCCCTCTGGGACTGCGCCACCTCCCTCTGGGACTGGGCATCTACATCTGGGACTGGGCATCTCCCTCTGGGACTGGGCATCTCCCTCCGGGACTGGGCACCTCCGTCTGGGACTGGGCATCTCCCTCTGGGACTGGGCATCTCCCTCTGGGACTGTATCATCTCCCGCTGGGACTTGTCACCTGCCTCTGGGACTGCGCCATCTCCCTCTGTGACTTGGCGTCTCCCTCTGGGACATGGGCATCTCCCTCTCGGACTGGGCATCTCCCTCTCGGAATGCACCATCTCCCTGTGCGATGGCGCCACCTCCCTCTGCAGCTGCGCCATCTCACTCTGGGAACGGGGCAGCTCCCTCTGGGACTGGGCATCTCCCTCTGGGACTGGCGCATCTCCATCTGGGAACAGGGCAGCTACCTCTTGGACTGGGCACCTCCTTCTGGGACTGGGCCCCTCCCTCTGGGACTGCGAACCTCCCACTGGGACTGGGACCCTCCTCTGGGACTGTGCAAATCCCTCTCGGAATTGGGCTTCACCCTCTGGCTCTAGGAACTTCCCTCAGGGACTGGGGCTTCTTCCTCTGGGACTGGGCCTCCTCCCTCTGGGACTGGGCACGTCCGTCTGGGTCTGGGCAACTCCTTCTGGGACTGTGCTCCTCCCTCTGGGACTGCGCCATCTCCCTCTGGGACAGGGCAACACCCCTCTGGGACTGGGTACCTCCCTCTGGGACGGGCACCTCCCTGTGGGACAGGGCATCTCCCGCTGAGACTTGGCACCTCCCTCTGGAACTGCGCCATCTCCCTCTGGGACAGGGCCACCTCCCTCTAGAACTGCGCACCTCCCTCTGGGACAGGGCAACTCCCTCTGGGAATGGGCAGCTCCCTCTGGGGCTGAGCACCTCCCTCTGGGACTGGGGATCTCCCTCTGGGACTGGGCACCTCCCGCTGGGACTGGGCATTTCCCTCTGGGACTGGGCATCTCTCTCTGGGGCTGGGCACCTCCCTATGGGACTGGGCATCTCCCTCTCGGACTGGGCATCTCCCTCTAGGACTGCGCCATCTCCCTCTGCGATGGCGCCACCTCCCTCTGGGACTGCGCCATCTCGCTCTGGGAACGGGGCAGCTCCCTCTGGGACTGGAGCTTCTCCCTCTGGCATTGGGCCAACTCCCTCTGGGACTGCGCCATCTCCCTCTGGGACTGGGCATCTCCATCTGGGACAGGGCACCTCCTTCTTGGACTGGGCACCTCCTTCTGGGACAGGGCGCCTCCCTCTGGGACTGGGCACCTCCTTCTGGGACTGGGCATCTCCCTCTGGGACTGCGCACCTCCCTCTGGAACTGGGCACCTCCCTTTGGGAATGCGCACCTCCCTCTGGGACTGGGCACCTCCCTCTTGGACTGGGCACCTCCATCTATGACTGCGACTTCTCCCTTTGGGACTGGGCCACCTCCCTCTGGGACTGGGCACCTCCGTCTGGGACTGAGCACCTCCCTCTGGGACTGCGCCACCTCCCTCTGGGACTGGGCATCTACATCTGGGACTGGGCATCTCCCTCTGGGACTGGGCATCTCCCTCCGGGACTGGGCACCTCCGTCTGGGACTGGGCATCTCCCTCTGGGACTGGGCATCTCCCTCTGGGACTGTATCATCTCCCGCTGGGTCTTGTCGCCTCTCTCTGGGACTGCGCCATCTCCCTCTGTGACTTGGCGTCTCCCTCTGGGACTGGGCATCTCCCTCTCGGACTGGGCATCTCCCTCTCGGAATGCACCATCTCCCTGTGCGATGGAGACACGTCCCTCTGCAGCTGCGCCATCTCAAAGAACAAAGAACAAAGAACAAAGAAATGTACAGCACAGGAACAGGCCCTTCGGCCCTCCAAGCCCGTGCCGACCATACTGCCCGACTAAACTACAATCTTCTACACTTCCTGGGTCCGTATCCTTCTATTCCCATCCTATTCATATATTTGTCAAGATGCCCCTTAAATGTCCCTATCGTCCCTGCCTCCACTACCTCCTCCGGTAGTGAGTTCCAGGCACCCACTACCCTCTGCGTAAAAAACTTGCCTCGTACATCTACTCTAAACTTTGCCCCTCTCACCTTAAACCTATGCCCCCTAGTAATTGACCCCTCTACCCTGGGGAAAAGCCTCTGACTATCCACTCTGTCTATGCCCCTCATAATTTTGTATACCTCTATCAGGTCGCCCCTCAACCTCCTTCGTTCCAGTGAGAACAAACCGAGTTTATTCAATCGCTCCTCATAGCTTATGCCCTCCATACCAGGCAACATTCTGGTAAATCTCTTCTGCACCCTCTCTAAAGCCTCCACATCCTTCTGGTAGTGTGGCGACCAGAATTGAACACTATACTCCAAGTGTGGCCTAACTAAGGTTCTATACAGCTGCAACATGACTTGCCAATTCTTATACTCAATGCCCCGGCCAATGAAGGCAAGCATGCCGTATGCCTTCTTGACTACCTTCTCCACCTGTGTAGCCCCTTTCAGTGATCTGTGGACCTGTACTCCTAGATCTCTTTGACTTTCAATACTCTTGAGGGTTCTACCATTCACTGTATATTCCCTACCTGCATTAGCCCTTCCAAAATGCATTACCTCACATTTGTCCAGGTTAAACTCCATCTGCCATCTCTCCGCCCAAGTCTCCAGACAATCTAAATCCTGCTGTATCCTCAGACAGTCCTCATCGCTATCCGCAATTCCACCAACCTTTGTGTCGTCTGCAAACTTACTAATCAGACCAGTTACATTTTCCTCCAAATCATTTATATATACTACAAAGAGCAAAGGTCCCAGCACTGATCCCTGTGGAACACCACTGGTCACAGCCCTCCAATTAGAAAAGCATCCCTCCATTGCTACCCTCTGCCTTCTATGGCCTAGCCAGTTCTGTATCCACCTTGCCAGTTCACCCCTGATCCCGTGTGACTTCACCTTTTGTACCAGTCTACCATGAGGGACCTTGTCAAAGGCCTTACTGAAGTCCATATAGACAACATCTACTGCCCTACCTGCATCAATCATCTTAGTGACCTCCTCGAAAAACTCTATCAAGTTAGTGAGACACGACCTCCCCTTCACAAAACCGTGCTGCCTCTCACTAATACGTCCATTTGCTTCCAAATGGGAGTAGATCCTGTCTCGAAGAATTCTCTCCAGTAATTTCCCTACCACTGAAGTAAGGCTCACCGGCCTGTAGTTCCCGGGATTATCCCTGCCACCCTTCTTAAACAGAGGAACAACATTGGCTATTCTCCAGTCCTCCGGGACATCCCCTGAAGACAGCGAGGATCCAAAGATTTCTGTCAAGGCCTCAGCAATTTCCTCTCCAGCCTCCTTCAGTATTCTGGGGTAGATCCCATCCGGCCCTGGGGACTTATCTACCTTAATATTTTTTAAGACACCCAAC
Organism: Scyliorhinus torazame; assembly: GCF_047496885.1. Taxonomy (NCBI): domain Eukaryota; kingdom Metazoa; phylum Chordata; class Chondrichthyes; order Carcharhiniformes; family Scyliorhinidae; genus Scyliorhinus; species Scyliorhinus torazame. The sequence continues at coordinate 379,922,327 of NC_092709.1, forward strand.
ACCTCGTCTTTTTGGATCACAATGTGACCCAGGCTATCTACACCCCCTTCTCCAGACTCAACATCTACCAATTCCTTCTCTTTGGTGAATACTGATGCAAAGTATTCATTTAGTACCTCGCCCATTTCCTCTGGCTCCACACATAGATTCCCTTGCCTATCCTTCAGTGGGCCAACCCTTTCCCTGGCTACCCTCTTACTTTTTATGTAAGTGTAAAAAGCCTTGGGATTTTCCTTAACCCTATTTGCCAATGCCTTTTCATGACCCCTTCTAGCCCTCCTGACTCCTTCCTTAAGTTCCTTCCTACTTTCCTTATATGCCACACAGGCTTCGTCTGTTCCCAGCCTTTTAGCCCTGACAAATGCCTCCTTTTTCTTTTTGACGAGGCCTACAATATCACTCGTCATCCAAGGTTCCCGAAAATTGCCGTATTTATCTTTCTTCCTCACAGGAACATGCCTGTCCTGTATTCCTTTCAACTGACACTTGAAAGCCTCCCACATGTCAGATGTTGATTTGCCCTCAAACATCCGCCCCCAATCTATGTTCTTCAGTTCCCGCCTAATATTGTTATAATTAGCCTTCCCCCAATTTAGCACATTCATCCTCGGACCACTCTTATCCTTGTCCACCAGTACTTTAAAACTTACTGAATTGTGGTCACTGTTACCGAAATGCTCCCCTACTGAAACATCTACCACCTGGCCGGGCTCATTCCCCAATACCAGGTCCAGTACCGCCCCTTCCCTAGTTGGACAGTTTACATATTGTTTTAAGAAGCCCTCCTGGATGCTCCTTACAAACTCTGCCCCGTCTAAGCCCCTGGCACTAAGTGAGTCCCAGTCAATATTGGGGAAGTTGAAGTCTCCCATCACCACAACCCTGTTGTTTTTACTCTTTTCCAAAATCTGTCTACCTATCTGCTCCTCTATCTCCCGCTGGCTGTTGGGAGGCCTGTAGTATACCCCCAACATTGTGACTGCACCCTTCTTATTCCTGATCTCTACCCATATAGCCTCACTGCCCTCTGAGGTGTCCTCTCGCTGTATAGCTGTGATACTCTCCTGAACAAGTAGCGCAACTCCGCCTCCCCTCTCACTCTGGGAACGGGGCAGCTCCCTCTGGGACTGGGCATCTCCCTCTGGGACTGGCGCATCTCCATCTGGGAACAGGGCAGCTATCTCTTGGACTGGGCACCTCCTTCTGGGACTGGGCCCCTCCCACTGGGACTGCAAACCTCCCACTGGGACTGGGACCCTCCTCTGGGACTGGGCAAATCCCTCTCGGAATTGGGCTTCACCCTCTGGCTCTAGGAACTTACCTCAGGGACTGGGGCTTCTTCCTCTGGGACTGGGCCTCCTCCCTCTGGGACTGGGCACGTCCGTCTGGGTCTGGGCAACTCCTTCTGGGACTGTGCTCCTCCCTCTGGGACTGCGCCATCTCCCTCTGGGACAGGGCAACACCCCTCTGGGACTCGGTACCTCCCTCAGGGACGGGCACCTCCCTGTGGGACAGGGCATCTCCCGCTGAGACTTGGCAGCTCCCTCTGGAACTGCGCCATCTCCCTCTGGGACAGGGCCACCTCCCTCTAGAACTGCGCACCTCCCTCTGGGACAGGGCAACTCCCTCTGGGAATGGGCAGCTCCCTCTGGGGCTGAGCACCTCCCTCTGGGACTGGGGATCTCCCTCTGGGACTGAGCACCTCCCGCTGGGACTGGGCATCTCCCTCTCGGACTGGGCATCTCCCTCTAGGACTGCGCCATCTCCCTCTGCGATGGCGCCACCTCCCTCTGGGACTGCGCCATCTCGCTCTGGGAACGGGGCAGCTCCCACTGGGACTGGAGCTTCTCCCTCTGGGATTGGGCTACCTCCCTCTGGGACTGCGCCATCTCCCTCTGGGACTGGGCATCTCCATCTGGGACAGGGCACCTCCTTCTTGGACTGGGCACTTCCTTCTGGGACAGGGCGCCTCCCTCTGGGACTGGGCACCTCCTTCTGGGACTGGGCATCTCCCTCTGGGACTGCGCACCTCCCTCTGGAACTGGGCACCTCCCTTTGGGACTGCGCACCTCCCTCTGGGACTGGGCACCTCCCTCTTGGACTGGGCACCTCCATCTGTGACTGCGACTTCTCCCTATGGGACTGGGCCACCTCCCTCTGGGACTGGGCACCTCCGTCTGGGATGGGCACCTCCCTGTGGGACAGGGCAGCTCCCGCTGAGACTTGGCACCTCCCTCTGGAACTGCGCCATCTCCCTCTGGGACAGGGCCACCTCCCTCTAGAACTGCGCACCTCCCTCTGGGACAGGGCAACTCCCTCTGGGAATGGGCAGCTCCCTCTGGGGCTGAGCACCTCCCTCTGGGACTGGGGATCTCCCTCTGGGACTGGGGACCTCCCGCTGGGACTGGGCATCTCCCTCTGGGACTGGGCATCTCCCTCTGGGGCTGGGCACCTCCCTCTGGGACTGGGCATCTCCCTCTGGGACTGGGCATCTCCCTCTGGGACTGGGCACCTCCCGCTAGGACTGGGCATCTCCCTCTGGGACTGGGCATCTCCCTCTGGGACTGCGCCATCTCGCTCTGGGACTGGGCACCTCGATCTGGGACTGCGCCATCTCCCTCTGTGACGGGGCACCTCCCTCTGGGACTGGGCATCTCCCTCTCGGACTGGGCATCTCGCTCTAGGACTGCGCCATCTCCCTCTGCGATGGCGCCACCTCCCTCTGGGACTGCGCCATCTCCCTCTGGGAACGGGGCAGCTCCCTCTGGGACTGGAGCTTCTCCCTCTGGGATTGGGCCACCTCCCTCTGGGACTGCGCCATCTATCTCTGGGACTGGGCATCTCCATCTGGGACTGGGCACCTCCTTCTTGGACTGGGCACCTCCTTCTGGGGCAGGGCGCCTCCCTCTGGGACTGGGCACCTCCTTCTGGGACTGGGCATCTCCCTCTGGGACTGCGCACCAACCTCTGGGACTGGGCACCTCCCTTTGGGACTGCGCACCTCCCTCTGGGACTGGGCACCTCCCTCTAGGACTGGGCTCCTCCCTCTGTGACTGCGACTTCTCCCTATGGGACTGGGCCACCTCCCTCTGGGACTGGGCACCTCCGTCTGGGACTGAGCACCTCCCTCTGGGACTGCGCCACCTCCCTCTGGGACTGGGCATCTACATCTGGGACTGGGCATCTCCCTCTGGGACTGGGCATCTCCCTCCGGGACTGGGCACCTCCGTCTGGGACTGGGCATCTCCCTCTGGGACTGGGCATCTCCCTCTGGGACTGTATCATCTTCCGCTGGGTCTTGTCACCTCCCTCTGGGACTGCGCCATCTCCCTCTGTGACTTGGCGTCTTCCTCTGGGACTGGGCTTCTCCCTCTCGGACTGGGCAACACCCCTCTGGGACTGGGTACCTCCCTCTGGGACGGGCACCTCCCTGTGGGACAGGGCATCTCCCGCTGAGACTTGGCACCTCCCTCTGGAACTGCGCCATCTCCCTCTGGGACAGGGCCACCTCCCTCTAGAACTGCGCACCTCCCTCTGGGACAGGGCAACTCCCTCTGGGAATGGGCAGCTCCCTCTGGGGCTGAGCACCTCCCTCTGGGACTGGGGATCTCCCTCTGGGACTGGGCACCTCCCGCTGGGACTGGGCATCTCCCTCTGGGACTGGGCATCTCTCTCTGGGGCTGGGCACCTCCCTCTGGGACTGGGCATCTCCCTCTCGGACTGGGCATCTCCCTCTAGGACTGCGCCATCTCCCTCTGCGATGGCGCCACCTCCCTCTGGGACTGCGCCATCTCGCTCTGGGAACGGGGCAGCTCCCTCTGGGACTGGAGCTTCTCCCTCTGGGATTGGGCCACCTCCCTCTGGGACTGCGCCATCTCCCTCTGGGACTGGGCATCTCCATCTGGGACTGGGCACCTCCTTCTTGGACTGGGCACCTCCTTCTGGGACAGGGCGCCGCCCTCTGGGATTGGGCACCTCCTTCTGGGACTGGGCATCTCCCTCTGGGACTGCGCACCTCCCTCTGGGACTGGGGACCTCCCTTTGGGACTGCGCACATCCCTCTGGTACTGGGCACCTCCCTCTTGGACTGGGCACCTCCCTCTGTGACTGCGACTTCTCCCTATGGGACTGGGCCACCTCCCTCTGGGACTGGGCACCTCCGTCTGGGACTGCGACTTCTCCCTTTGGGACTGGGCCACCTCCCTCTGGGACTGGGCACCTCCGTCTGGGACTGAGCACCTCCCTCTGGGACTGCGCCACCTCCCTCTGGGACTGGGCATCTACATCTGAGACTGGGCATCTCCCTCTGGGACTGGGCATCTCCCTCCGGGACTGGGCACCTCCGTCTGGGACTGGGCATCTCCCTCTGGGACTGGGCATCTCCCTATGGGACTGTATCATCTCCCGCTGGGTCTTGTCGCCTCCCTCTGGGACTGCGCCATCTCCCTCTGTGAATTGGCGTCTCCCTCTGGGACTGGGCATCTCCCTCTCGGACTGGGCATCTCCCTCTCGGAATGCACCATCTCCCTGTGCGATGGAGCCACGTCCCTCTGCAGCTGCGCCATCTCACTCTGGGAACGGGGCAGCTCCCTCTGGGACTGGGCATCTCCCTCTGGGACTGGCGCATCTCCATCTGGGAACAGGGCTGCTATCTCTTGGACTGGGCACCTCCTTCTGGGACTGGGCCCCTCCCTCTGGGACTGTAAACCTCCCACTGGGACTGGGACCCTCCTCTGGGACTGGGCAAATCCCTCTCGGAATTGGGCTTCACCCTCTGGCTCTAGGAACTTACCTCAGGGACTGGGGCTTCTTCCTCTGGGACTGGGCCTCCTCCCTCTGGGACTGGGCACGTCCGTCTGGGTCTGGGCAACTCCTTCTGGGACTGTGCTCCTCCCTCTGGGACTGCGCCATCTCCCTCTGGGACAGGGCAACACCCCTCTGGGACTGGGTACCTCCCTCTGGGACGGGCACCTCCCTGTGGGAGAGGGCATCTCCCGCTGAGACTTGGCACCTCCCTCTGGAACTGCGCCATCTCCCTCTGGGACAGGGCCACCTCCCTCTAGAACTGCGCACCTCCCTCTGGGACAGGGCAACTCCCTCTGGGAATGGGCAGCTCCCTCTGGGGCTGAGCACCTCCCTCTGGGACTGGGGATCTCCCTCTGGGACTGGGCACCTCCCGCTGGGACTGGGCATCTCCCTCTGGTACTGGGCATCTCTTTCTGGGGCTGGGCACCTGCCTCTGGGACTGGGCATATCCCTCTCGGACTGGGCATCTCCCTCTAGGACTGCGCCATCTCCCTCTGCGATGGCGCCACCTCCCTCTGGGACTGCGCCATCTCGCTCCGGGACTGGGCACCTCCGTCTGGGACTGGGCATCTCCCTCTGGGACGGGCCACCTCCCTCTGGGACTGCGCCATCTCCCTCTGGGACTGGGCATCTCCATCTGGGACAGGGCACCTCCTTCTTGGACTGGGCACCTCCTTCTGGGACAGGGCGCCTCCCTCTGGGACTGGGCACCTCCTTCTGGGACTGGGCATCTCCCTCTGGGACTGCGCACCTCCCTCTGGAACTGGGCACCTCCCTTTGGGACTGCGCACCTCCCTCTGGGACTGGGCACCTCCCTCTTGGACTGGGCAACTCCATCTGTGACTGCGACGTCTCCCTATGGGACTGGGCCACCTCCCTCTGGGACTGGGCACCTCCGTCTGGGACTGAGCACCTCCCTCTGGGACTGCACCACCTCCCTCTGGGACTGGGCATCTACATCTGGGACTGGGCATCTCCCTCTGGGACTGGGCATCTCCCTCCGGGACTGGGCACCTCCGTCTGGGACTGGGCATCTCCCTCTGGGACTGGGCATCTCCCTCTGGGACTGTATCATCTCCCGCTGGGTCTTGTCGCCTCCCTCTGGGACTGCGCCATCTCCCTCTGTGACTTGGCGTCTCCCTCTGGGACTGGGCATCTCCCTCTCGGACTGGGCATCTCCCTCTCGGAATGCACCATCTCCCTGTGCGATGGAGCCACGTCCCTCTGCAGCTGCGCCATCTCACTCTGGGAACGGGGCAGCTCCCTCTGGGACTGGACATCTCCCTCTGGGACTGGCGCATCTCCATCAGGGAACAGGGCAGCTATCTCTTGGACTGGGCACCTCCTTCTGGGACTGGGCCCCTCCCTCTGGGACTGCAAACCTCCCACTGGGACTGGGTCCCTCCACTGGGACTGGGCAAATCCCTCTCGGAATTGGGCTTCACCCTCTGGCTCTAGGAACTTACCTCAGGGACTGGGGCTTCTTCCTCTGGGACTGGGCCTCCTCCCTCTGGGACTGGGCACGTCCGTCTGGGTCTGGGCAACTCCTTCTGGGACTGTGCTCCTCCCTCTGGGACATCGCCATCTCCCTCTGGGACAGGGCAACACCCCTCTGGGACTGGGTACCTCCCTCTGGGATGGGCACCTCCCTGTGGGACAGGGCAGCTCCCGCTGAGACTTGGCACCTCCCTCTGGAACTGCGCCATCTCCCTCTGGGACAGGGCCACCTCCCTCTAGAACTGCGCACCTCCCTCTGGGACAGGGCAACTCCCTCTGGGAATGGGAAGCTCCCTCTGGGGCTGAGCACCTCCCTCTGGGACGGGGGATCTCCCTCTGGGACTGGGGGCCTCCCGCTGGGACTGGGCATCTCCCTCTGGGACTGGGCATCTCCCTCTGGGGCTGGGCACCTCCCTCTGGGACTGGGCATCTCCCTCTGGGACTGGGCACCTCCCGCTAGGACTGGGCATCTCCCTCTGGGACTGGGCATCTCCCTCTGGGACTGCGCCATCTCGCTCTGGGACTGGGCACCTCGATCTGGGACTGCGCCATCTCCCTCTGTGACGGGGCACCTCCCTCTGGGACTGGGCATCTCCCTCTCGGACTGGGCATCTCCCTCTAGGACTGCGCCATCTCCCTCTGCGATGGCGCCACCTCCCTCTGGGACTGCGCCATCTCCCTCTGGGAACGGGGCAGCTCCCTCTGGGACTGGAGCTTCTCCCTCTGGGATTGTGCCACCTCCCTCTGGGACTGCGCCATCTACCTCTGGGACTGGGCATCTCCATCTGGGACTGGGCACCTCCTTCTTGGACTGGGCACCTCCTTCTGGGACAGGGCGCCTCCCTCTGGGACTGGGCACCTCCTTCTGGGACTGGGCATCTCCCTCTGGGACTGCGCACCAACCTCTGGGACTGGGCACCTCCCTTTGGGACTGCGCACCTCCCTCTGGGACTGGACACCTCCCTCTAGGACTGGGCACCTCCCTCTGTGACTGCGACTTCTCCCTATGGGACTGGGCCACCTACCTCTGGGACTGGGCACCTCCGTCTGGGACTGAGCACCTCCCTCTGGGACTGCGCCACCTCCCTCTGGGACTGGGCATCTACATCTGGGACTGGGCATCTCCCTCTGGGACTGGGCATCTCCCTCCGGGACTGGGCACCTCCGTCTGGGACTGGGCATCTCCCTCTGGGACTGGGCATCTCCCTCTGGGACTGTATCATCTTCCGCTGGGTCTTGTCACCTCCCTCTGGGACTGCGCCATCTCCCTCTGTGACTTGGCGTCTCCCTCTGGGACTGGGCTTCTCCCTCTCGGACTGGGCAACACCCCTCTGGGACTGGGTACCTCCCTCAGGGACGGGCACCTCCCTGTGGGACCGGGCATCTCCCGCTGAGACTTGGCACCTCCCTCTGGAACTGCGCCATCTCCCTCTGGGACAGGGCCACCTCCCTCTAGAACTGCGCACCTCCCTCTGGGACAGGGCAACTCCCTCTGGGAATGGGCGGCTCCCTCTGGGGCTGAGCACCTCCCTCTGGGACTGGGGATCTCCCTCTGGGACTGGGCACCTCCCGCTGGGACTGGGCATCTCCCTCTGGGACTGGGCATCTCTCTCTGGGGCTGGGCACCTCCCTCTGGGACTGGGCATCTCCCTCTCGGACTGGGCATCTCCCTCTAGGACTGCGCCATCTCCCTCTGCGATGGCGCCACCTCCCTCTGGGACTGCGCCATCTCGCTCTCGGAACGGGGCAGCTCCATCTGGGACTGGAGCTTCTCCCTCTGGGATTGGGCCACCTCCCTCTGGGACTGCGCCATCTCCCTCTGGGACTGGGCATCTCCATCTGGGACTGGGCACCTCCTTCTTGGACTGGGCACCTCCTTCTGGGACAGGGCGCCGCCCTCTGGGACTGGGCAACTCCTTCTGGGACTGGGCATCTCCCTCTGGGACTGCGCACCTCCCTCTGGGACTGGGGACCTCCCTTTGGGACTGCGCACCTCCCTCTGGTACTGGGCACCTCCCTCTTGGACTGGGCACCTCCCTCTGTGACTGCGACTTCTCCCTATGGGACTGGGCCACCTCCCTCTGGGACTGGGCACCTCCGTCTGGGACTGAGCACCTCCCTCTGGGACTGCGCCACCTCCCTCTGGGACTGGGCATCTACATCTGGGACTGGGCATCTCCCTCTGGGACTGGGCATCTCCCTCCGGGACTGGGCACCTCCGTCTGGGACTGGGCATCTCCCTCTGGGACTGGGCATCTCCCTCTGGGACTGTATCATCTCCCGCTGGGTCTTGTCACCTCCCTCTGGGACTGCGCCATCTCCCTCTGTGACTTGGCGTCTCCCTCTGGGACTGGGCATCTCCCTCTCGGACTGGGCATCTCCCTCTCGGAATGCACCATCTCCCTGTGCGATGGCGCCACGTCCCTCTGCAGCTGCGCCATCTCACTCTGGGAACGGGGCAGCTCCCTCTGGGACTGGGCATCTCCCTCTGGGACTGGCGCATCTCCATCTGGGAACAGGGCAGCTATCTCTTGGTCTCGGCACCTCCTTCTGGGACTGGGCCCCTCCCTCTGGGACTGCGAACCTCCCATTGGGACTGGGACCCTCCTCTGGGACTGGGCAAATCCCTCTCGGAATTGGGCTTCACCCTCTGGCTCTAGGAACTTACCTCAGGGACTGGGGCTTCTTCCTCTGGGACTGGGCCTCCTCCCTCTGGGACTGGGCACGTCCGTCTGGGTCTGGGCAACTCCTTCTGGGACTGTGCTCCTCCCTCTGGGACTGCGCCGTCTCCCTCTGGGACAGGGCAACACCCTTCTGGGACTGGGTACCTCCCTCTGGGACGGGCACCTCCCTGTGGGACAGGGCAGCTCCCGCTGAGACTTGGCACCTCCCTCTGGAATTGCGCCATCTCCCTCTGGGACAGGGCCACATCCCTCTAGAACTGCGCACCTCCCTCTGGGACAGGGCAACTCCCACTGGGAATGGGCAGCTCCCTCTGGGGCTGAGCACCTCCCTCTGGGACTGGGGATCTCCCTCTGGGACTGGGGACCTCCCGCTGGGACTGGGCATCTCCCTCTGGGACTGGGCCTCTCCCTCTGGGGCTGGGCACCTCCCTCTGGTACTGGGCATCTCCCTCTGGGACTGGGCACCTCCCGCTAGGACTGGGCATCTCCCTCTGGGACTGGGCATCTCCCTCTGGGACTGCGCCATCTCGCTCTGGGACTGGGCACCTCGATCTGGGACTGCGCCATCTCCCTCTGTGACGGGGCACCTCCCTCTGGGACTGGGCATCTCCCTCTCGGACTGGGCATCTCCCTCTAGGACTGCGCCATCTCCCTCTGCGATGGCGCCACCTCCCTCTGGGACTGCGCCATCTCCCTCTGGGAACGGGGCAGCTCCCTCTGGGACTGGAGCTTCTCCCTCTGGGATTGGGCCACCTCCCTCTGGGACTGCGCCATCTCGCTCTGGGACTGGGCATCTCCATCTTGGACTGGGCACCTCCTTCTTGGACTGGGCACCTACTTCTGGGACAGGGCGCCTCTCTCTGGGACTGGGCACCTCCTTGTGGGACTGGGCATCTCCCTCTGGGACTGCGCACCTCCCTCTGGGACTGGGCACCTCCCTTTGGGACTGCGCACCTCCCTCTGGGACTGGGCACCTCCCTCTAGGACTGGGCACCTCCCACTGTAACTGCGACTTCTCCCTATGGGACTGGGCCACCTCCCTCTGGGACTGGGCACCTCCGTCTGGGACTGAGCACCTCCCTCTGGGACTGCGCCACCTCCCTCTGGGACTGGGCATCTACATCTGGGACTGGGCATCTCCCTCTGGGACTGGGCATCTCCCTCCGGGACTGGGCACCTCCGTCTGGGACTGGGCATCTCCCTCTGGGACTGGGCATCTCCCTCTGGGACTGTATCATCTCCCGCTGGGTCTTGTCACCTCCCTCTGGGACTGCGCCATCTCCCTCTGTGACTTGGCGTCTCCCTCTGGGACTGGGCTTCTCCCTCTCGGACTGGGCAACACCCCTCTGGGACTGGGTACCTCCCTCTGGGACGGGCACCTACCTGTGGGACAGGGCATCTCCCGCTGAGACTTGGCACCTTCCTCTGGAACTGCGCCATCTCCCTCTGGGACAGGGCCACCTCCCTCTAGAACTGCGCACCTCCCTCTGGGACAGGGCAACTCCCTCTGGGAATGGCAGCTCCCTCTGGGGCTGAGCACCTCCCTCTGGGACTGGGGATCTCCCTCTGGGACTGGGCACCTCCCGCTGGGACTGGGCATCTCCCTCTGGGACTGGGCATCTCTCTCTGGGGCTGGGCACCTCCCTCTGGGACTGGGCATCTCCCTCTCGGACTGGGCATCTCCCTCTAGGACTGCGCCACCTCCCTCTGCGATGGCGCCACCTCCCTCTGGGACTGCGCCATCTCCCTCTGGGAACGGGGCAGCTCCCTCTGGGACTGGAGCTTCTCCCTCTGGGATTGGGCCACCTCCCTCTGGGACTGCGCCATCTCCCTCTGGGACTGGGCATCTCCATCTGGGACTGGGCACCTCCTTCTTGGACTGGGCACCTCCTTCTGGGACAGGGCGCCGCCCTCTGGGACTGGGCACCTCCTTCTGGGACTGGGCATCTCCCTCTGGGACTGCGCACCTCCCTCTGGGACTGGGGACCTCCCTTTGGGACTGCGCACCTCCCTCTGGTACTGGGCACCTCCCTCTTGGACTGGGCACCTCCCTCTGTGACTGCGACTTCTCCCTATGGGACTGGGCCACCTCCCTCTGGGACTGGGCACCTCCGTCTGGGACTGAGCACCTCCCTCTGGGACTGCGCCACCTCCCTCTGGGACTGGGCATCTACATCTGGGACTGGGCATCTCCCTCTGGGACTGGGCATCTCCCTCCGGGACTGGGCACCTCCGTCTGGGACTGGGCATCTCCCTCTGGGACTGGGCATCTCCCTCTGGGACTGTATCATCTCCCGCTGGGTCTTGTCACCTCCCTCTGGGACTGCGCCATCTCCCTCTGTGACTTGGCGTCTCCCTCTGGGACTGGGCATCTCCCTCTCGGACTGGGCATCTCCCTCTCGGAATGCACCATCTCCCTGTGCGATGGCGCCACGTCCCTCTGCAGCTGCGCCATCTCACTCTGGGAACGGGGCAGCTCCCTCTGGGACTGGGCATCTCCCTCTGGGACTGGCGCATCTCCATCTGGGAACAGGGCAGCTATCTCTTGGTCTCGGCACCTCCTTCTGGGACTGGGCCCCTCCCTCTGGGACTGCGAACCTCCCATTGGGACTGGGACCCTCCTCTGGGACTGGGCAAATCCCTCTCGGAATTGGGCTTCACCCTCTGGCTCTAGGAACTTACCTCAGGGACTGGGGCTTCTTCCTCTGGGACTGGGCCTCCTCCCTCTGGGACTGGGCACGTCCGTCTGGGTCTGGGCAACTCCTTCTGGGACTGTGCTCCTCCCTCTGGGACTGCGCCGTCTCCCTCTGGGACAGGGCAACACCCTTCTGGGACTGGGTACCTCCCTCTGGGACGGGCACCTCCCTGTGGGACAGGGCAGCTCCCGCTGAGACTTGGCACCTCCCTCTGGAATTGCGCCATCTCCCTCTGGGACAGGGCCACATCCCTCTAGAACTGCGCACCTCCCTCTGGGACAGGGCAACTCCCACTGGGAATGGGCAGCTCCCTCTGGGGCTGAGCACCTCCCTCTGAGACTGGGGATCTCCCTCTGGGACTGGGGACCTCCCGCTGGGACTGGGCATCTCCCTCTGGGACTGGGCATCTCCCTCTGGGGCTGGGCACCTCCCTCTGGTACTGGGCATCTCCCTCTGGGACTGGGCACCTCCCGCTAGGACTGGGCATCTCCCTCTGGGACTGGGCATCTCCCTCTGGGACTGCGCCATCTCGCTCTGGGACTGGGCACCTCGATCTGGGACTGCGCCATCTCCCTCTGTGACGGGGCACCTCCCTCTGGGACTGGGCATCTCCCTCTCGGACTGGGCATCTCCCTCTAGGACTGCGCCATCTCCCTCTGCGATGGCGCCACCTCCCTCTGGGACTGCGCCATCTCCCTCTGGGAACGGGGCAGCTCCCTCTGGGACTGGAGCTTCTCCCTCTGGGATTGGGCCACCTCCCTCTGGGACTGCGCCATCTCGCTCTGGGACTGGGCATCTCCATCTTGGACTGGGCACCTCCTTCTTGGACTGGGCACCTACTTCTGGGACAGGGTGCCTCTCTCTGGGACTGGGCACCTCCGTCTGGGACTGGGCATCTCCCTCTGGGACTGCGCACCTCCCTCTGGGACTGGGCACCTCCCTTTGGGACTGCGCACCTCCCTCTGGGACTGGGCACCTCCCTCTAGGACTGGGCACCTCCCACTGTAACTGCGACTTCTCCCTATGGGACTGGGCCACCTCCCTCTGGGACTGGGCACCTCCGTCTGGGACTGAGCACCTCCCTCTGGGACTGCGCCACCTCCCTCTGGGACTGGGCATCTACATCTGGGACTGGGCATCTCCCTCTGGGACTGGGCATCTCCCTCCGGGACTGGGCACCTCCGTCTGGGACTGGGCATCTCCCTCTGGGACTGGGCATCTCCCTCTGGGACTGTATCATCTCCCGCTGGGTCTTGTCACCTCCCTCTGGGACTGCGCCATCTCCCTCTGTGACTTGGCGTCTCCCTCTGGGACTGGGCTTCTCCCTCTCGGACTGGGCAACACCCCTCTGGGACTGGGTACCTCCCTCTGGGACGGGCACCTACCTGTGGGACAGGGCATCTCCCGCTGAGACTTGGCACCTCCCTCTGGAACTGCGCCATCTCCCTCTGGGACAGGGCCACCTCCCTCTAGAACTGCGCACCTCCCTCTGGGACAGGGCAACTCCCTCTGGGAATGGCAGCTCCCTCTGGGGCTGAGCACCTCCCTCTGGGACTGGGGATCTCCCTCTGGGACTGGGCACCTCCCGCTGGGACTGGGCATCTCCCTCTGGGACTGGGCATCTCTCTCTGGGGCTGGGCACCTCCCTCTGGGACTGGGCATCTCCCTCTCGGACTGGGCATCTCCCTCTAGGACTGCGCCACCTACCTCTGCGATGGCGCCACCTCCCTCTGGGACTGCGCCATCTCCCTCTGGGAACGGGGCAGCTCCCTCTGGGACTGGAGCTTCTCCCTCTGGGATTGGGCCACCTCCCTCTGGGTCTGCGCCATCTCCCTCTGGGACTGGGCATCTCCATCTGGGACTGGGCACCTCCTTCTTGGACTGGGCACCTCCTTCTGGGACAGGGCGCCTCCCTCTGGGACTGGGCACCTCCTTCTGGGACTGGGCATCTCCCTCTGGGACTGCGCACCTCCCTCTGCGACTGGGCACCTCCCTTTGGGACTGCGCACCTCCCTCTGGGACTGGGCACCTCCCTCTTGGACTGGGCACCTCCCTCTGTGACTGCGACTTCTCCCTATGGGACTGGGCCACCTCCCTCTGGGACTGGGCACCTCCGTCTGGGACTGAGCACCTCCCTCTGGGACTGCGCCACCTCCCTCTGGGACTGGGCATCTACATCTGGGACTGGGCATCTCCCTCTGGGACTGGGCATCTCCCTCCGGGACTGGGCACCTCCGTCTGGGACTGGGCATCTCCCTCTGGGACTGGGCATCTCCCTCTGGGACTGTATCATCTCCCGCTGGGTCTTGTCACCTCCCTCTGGGACTGCGCCATCTCCCTCTGTGACTTGGCGTCTCCCTCTGGGACTGGGCATCTCCCTCTCGGACTGGGCATCTCCCTCTCGGAATGCACCATCTCCCTGTGCGATGGCGCCACGTCCCTCTGCAGCTGCGCCATCTCACTCTGGGAACGGGGCAGCTCCCTCTGGGACTGGGCATCTCCCTCTGGGACTGGCGCATCTCCATCTGGGAACAGGACAGCTACCTCTTGGACTGGGCACCTCCTTCTGGGACTGGGCCCCTCCCTCTGGGACTGCGAACCTCCCACTGGGACTGGGACCCTCCTCTGGGACTGGGCAAATCCCTCTCGGAATTGGGCTTCGCCCTCTGGCTCTAGGAACTTACCTCAGGGACTGGGGCTTCTTCCTCTGGGACTGGGCCTCCTCCCTCTGGGACTGGGCACGTCCGTCTGGGTCTGGGCAACTCCTTCTGGGACTGTGCTCCTCCCTCTGGGACTGCGCCATCTCCCTCTGGGACAGGGCAACACCCCTCTGGGACTGGGTACCTCCCTCTGGGACGGGCACCTCCCTGTGGGACAGGGCAGCTCCCGCTGAGACTTGGTACCTCCCTCTGGAACTGCGCCATCTCCCTCTGGGACACGGCCACCTCCCTCTAGAACTGCGCACCTCCCTCTGGGACAGGGCAACTCCCTCTGGGAATGGGCAGCTCCCTCTGGGGCTGAGCACCTCCCTCTGGGACTGGGGATCTCCCTCTGGGACTGGGGACCTCCCGCTGGAACTGGGCATCTCCCTCTGGGACTGGGCATCTCCCTCTGGGGCTGGGCACCTCCCTCTGGGACTGGGCATCTCCCTCTGGGACTGGGCACCTCCCGCTAGGACTGGGCATCTCCCTCTGGGACTGGGCATCTCCCTCTGGGACTGCGCCATCTCGCTCTGGGACTGGGCACCTCGATCTGGGACTGCGCCATCTCCCTCTGTGACGGGGCACCTCCCTCTGGGACTGGGCATCTCCCTCTCGGTTTGGGCATCTCCCTCTAGGACTGCGCCATCTCCCTCTGCGATGGCGCCACCTCCCTCTGGGCCTGCGCCATCTCCCTCTGGGAACGGGGCAGCTCCCTCTGGGACTGGAGCTTCTCCCTCTGGGATTGGGCCACCTCCCTCTGGGACTGCGCCATCTCCCTCTGGGACTGGGCATCTCCATCTGGGACTGGGCACCTCCTTCTTGGACTGGGCACCTCCTTCTGGGACAGGGCGCCTCCCTCTAGGACTGGGCACCTCCTTCTGGGACTGGGCATCTCCCTCTGGGACTGCGCACCTCCCTCTGGGACTGGGCACCTCCCTTTGGGACTGCGCACCTCCCACTGGGACTGGGCACCTCCCTCTAGGACTGGGCACCTCCCTCTGTGACTGCGACTTCTCCCTATGGGACTGGGCCACCTCCCTCTGGGACTGGGCACCTCCGTCTGGGACTGAGCACCTCCCTCTGGGACTGCGCCACCTCCCTCTGGGACTGGGCATCTACATTTGGGAATGGGCATCTCCCTCTGGGACTGGGCATCTCCCTCCGGGACTGGGCACTTCCGTCTGGGACTGGGCATCTCCCTCTGCGACTGGGCGTCTCCCTCTGGGACTGTATCATCTCCCGCTGGGTCTTGTCACCTCCCTCTGGGACTGCGCCATCTCCCTCTGTGACTTGGCGTCTCCCTCTGGGACTGGGCATCTCCCTCTCGGACTGGGCATCTCCCTCTCGGAATGCACCATCTCCCTGTGCGATGGCGCCACCTCCCTCTGCAGCTGCGCCATCTCACTCTGGGGACGGGGCAGCTCCCTCTGGGACTGGGCATCTCCCTCTGGGACTGGCGCATCTCCATCTGGGAACAGGGCAGCTACCTCTTGGACTGGGCACCTCCTTCTGGGACTGGGCCCCTCCCTCTGGGACTGCGAACCTCCCTCTGGGGCTGGCACCTCCCTCTGGAACTGCGCCATCTCCCACTGGGACAGGGCCACCTCCCTCTAGAACTTCGCACCTCCCTCAGGGACAGGGCAACTCCCTCTGGGAATGGGCATCTCCCTCTGGGGCTGGGCACCTCCCTCTGGGACTGGGCATCTCCCTCTGGGACTTGGCACCTCCCGCTGGGACTGGGAATCTCCCTCTGGGACTGGGCATCTCCCTCTGGGGCTGGGCACCTCCCTCTGCGACTGGGCATTTCCCTCTGGGACTGGGCACCTCCCGCTGGGACTGGGCATCTCCCTCTGGGACTGGGCATCTCCCTCTGGTACTGTGCCATCTCCCTCTGGGACTGGGCACCTCGATCTGGGACTGCGCCATCTCCCTCTGTGACGGGGCACCTCCCTCTGGGACTGGGCATCTCCCTCTCGGACTGGGCATCTCCCTCTAGGACTGCGCCATCTCCCTCTGCGATGGCGCCACCTCCCTCTGGGACTGGGCATCTCCCTCTGGGACTGTGGCATCTCCCTCTGGGAACAGGGCAGCTCCCTCTGGGACTGGGCATCTCCCTCTGGGACTGAGCATCTCCCACTGGGACTGGGCAGCTCCCTCTGGGATTGCGCCATCTCCCTCTGGGACTGGGCATCTCCCTCTCGGGCTGGGCATCTCCCTCTAGGACTGCGCCATCTCCCTCTGGGACTGGGCACCTCCCTCTGGGACTGGGGCATCTACCTCTGGGAATGGGGCATCCACCTCTGGGACTGGGCACCTCCGTCTGGAACTGGGCATCTCTTACTGGGACTGGGCACCTGCCTCTGGGAGTGGGGCTTCTCCCTCTGGGACTGTACACCTCCATCTGGGACTGGGCACCTCTCTCAGGGACTGGGGCATCTCCCTCTGGGACTGCGCACCTCCCTCTGGGACTGCGCAATCTCCCTCTGGGACTGGGCACCTCCCTCTGCGGCGGCGCCATCTCCCTCTGGGACTGCGCCATCTCCCTCTGGGACTGGGCACCTCCCTCTGGGACTGTGCACCTCATTCTGGGACTGGGCACCTTTTTCTGGGACTGGGCACCTCCCTCTGGGACGGGGCACCTCCCTCTGAGCATTCACCATCTCCCTCTGGGACTGCGCCATCTCCGTTTGGGACTGGGCACCTCCCTCTGCTACTGGGCATCTCCCTCAACGACTGCGCCATTTCCCTCTGGGATGGGGCACCTCCCTCTGGGACTGGGCACCTCCCTCTGTGACTGGGGCTTCTCCCTATGGGACTGCGCCACCACCCTCTGGGACTGGGTACCTCCGTCTGGGACTGGGTACCACCCTCTGGGACTGCGACACCTCCCTCTGGGACTGGGCATCTCCATCTGGGACTGGGCATCTCCCTCAGGGACTGAGCATCTCCCTCTGGGACTGGGCTCCTCCGTCTGGGACTGGGCATCTCCCTCTGGGACTGGGAATCTCCCTCTGGGACTGTACCATCTCCCTCTGGGACTGGTAATCTCCCTCTGGGACTGCGCCATCTCCCTCTGTGACTTGGCTTCTCCCTCTGGGACTGTGGCACCTCCCTCTCGGACAGGGCATCTCCCTCTCGGACTGCGCCATCTCCCTCTGCGATGGCGCCACCTCCCTCTGAGACTGCGCCATCTCCCTCTGGGACGGGGCATCTACCTCTGGGACTGTGGCATCTCCCTCTGGGAACAGGGAAGCTCCCTCTGGGACTGGGCATCTCCCTCTGGGACTGAGCATCTCCCTCTGGGACTGGGCAGCTCCCTCTGGGACTGCGCCATCTCCCTCTGGGACTGGGCATCTCCCTCTCGGGCTGGGCATCTCCCTCTAGGACTGCGCCATCTCCCTCTGGGACTGGGCACCTCCCTCTGGGACTGGGGCATCTACCTCTGGGACTGGGGCATCGACCTCTGGGACTGGGCACCTCCATCTGGGACTGGGCATCTCTTACTGGGATTGGGCACCTGCTGTGGGACTGGGCACCTCCCTCTGGGAGTGGGGCTTCTCCCTCTGGGACTGCACACCTCCCTCTGGGACTGAGCACTTCCTTCTGGGACTGGGCACCTCCCTCTGGGACTGGGCATCTCCCTCTGGGACTGCGCCATCTCCTACTCGGACTTGGCTCCTCCCTCTGGGACTGGGCACCTCTCTCTGGGACTGGGCACCTCCCTCTGCGACTGGGCAACTCCCTCTTGGACTGGGCACCTCCCTCTGGGACTGGGCATCTCCCTCTAGGACTGCTCCATCTCCCTATGGGACTGGGCACCTTCCTCTGGGACTGGGCACCTTCCTCTGGGACTGCGCCATCTCCCTCTGGGACTGGGCACCTCCCTCTGCGACGGCGCCATCTCCCTCTGGGACTGCGCCATCTCCCGCTGGGACTGGGCACCTATCTCTGGGACTGGGCACCTTCCTCCGGGACTGGGCACCTCCTTCTGGGACTGCGCACCTTTTTCTGGGATTGGGCACCTCCCTCTGGGACGGGGCACCTCCCTCTAGGACTTCGCCATCTCCCTCTGGGACAGCGCCATCTCCCTCTGGGACAGGGCACCTCCTTCTGGGACTGCGCACCTTTTTCTGGGACTGGGCACCTCCCTCTGTGACGGGGCACCTCCCTCTGGGACTTCGCCATCTCCATCTGGGACTTCGCCATCTCCCTCTGGGACAGGGCATCACCCTGTGGGACTGCGCCATCTCCCTCTGGGACTGGGCACCTCCCTCTGGTACTGGATATCTCCCTCTACGACTGCGCCATTTCCCTCTGGGATGGAACACCTCCCTCTGGGACTGGGCACCTACCTCTGGGACTGGAGTTTCTCCCTCTGGGATTGTGCCACCTCCCTCTGGGACTGCGCCATCTCCCTCTGGGACTGGGCATCTCCATCTGGGACTGGGCACCTCCTTCTTGGACTGGGCACCTCCTTCTGGGACAGGGCGCCTCCCGCTTGGACTGGGCACCTCCTTCTGGGACTGGGCATCTCCCTCTGGGACTGCGCACCTCCCTCTGGGACTGGGCACCTCCCTCTGGGACTGCGCACCTCCCTCTGGGACTGGGCACCTCCCTCTAGGACTGGGCACCTCCCTCTGTGACTGCGGATTCTCCCTATGGGACTGGGCCACCTCCCTCTGGGACTGGGCACCTCGGTCTGGGACTGAGCACCTCCCCCTGGGACTGCGCCACCTCCCTCTGGGACTGGGCATCTACATCTGGGACTGGGCATCTCCCTCTGGGACTGGGGCATCTCCATCTGGGAACAGGGCAGCTACCTCTTAGACTGGGCACCTCCTTCTGGGACTTGGCCCCTCCCTCTGGGACTGCGAACCTCCCACTGGGACTGGGACCCTCCTCTGGGACTGGGCAAATCCCTCTCGGAATTGGGCTTCACCCTCTGGCTCTAGGAACTTCCCTCAGGGACTGGGGCTTCTTCCTCTGGGACTGGGCCTCCTCCCTCTGGGATTGGGCACGTCCGTCTGGGTCTGGGCAACTCCTTCTGGGAATGGTCACCTCCTTCTAGGACTGGGCACCACCTTCTGGGACTGGGCAACTCCATCTGGGCCTGCGCACCTCCCTCTGGGACTGGGCACCTCCCTCTGTGACTGGGGCTTCTCCCTATGGGACTGGGCCACCACCCTCTGGGACTGGGTACCTCCGTCTGGGACTGGGTACCACCCTCTGGGACTGCGCCACCTCCCTCTGGGACTGGGCATCTCCATCTGGGACTGGGCATCTCCCTCAGGGACTGAGCATCTCCCTCTGGGACTGGGCACCTCCGTCTGGGACTGGGCATCTCCCTCTGGGACTGGGAATCTCCCTCTGGGACTGTACCATCTCCCTCTGGGGCTGGTAAACTCCCTCTGGGACTGCGCCATCTCCCTATGTGACTTGGCTTCTCCCTCTGGGACTGTGGCACCTCCCTCTCGGAAAGGGCATCTCCCTCTAGGACGGCGCCATCTCCCTCTGCGATGGCGCCACCTCCCTCTGAGACTGCGCCATCTCCCTCTGGGACGGGGCATCTCCCTCTGGGACTGTGGCATCTCCCTCTGTGAACAGGGAAGCTCCGTCTGGGACTGGGCATCTCCCTCTGGGACTGAGCATCTCCCTCTGGGACTGGGCAGCTCCCTCTGGGACTGCGCCATCTCCCTCTGGGACTCGACATCTCCCTCTCGGGCTGGGCATCTCCCTCTAGGACTGCGCCAACTCCCTCTGGGACTGGGCACCTCCCTCTGAGACTGGGGCATCTACCTCTGGGACTGGGGCATCGACCTCTGGGACTGGGCACCTCCATCTGGGACTGGGCATCTCATACTGGGACTGGGCACCTGCTGTGGGACTGGGCACCTCCCTCTGGGAGTGGGGCTTCTCCCTCTGGGACTGCACACCTCCCTCTGGGACTGAGCACTTCCTTCTGGGACTGGGCCCCTTCCTCTGGGACTGGGGCATCTCCCTCTGGGACTGGGCATCTCCCTCTGGGACTGGGCACCTCCGTCTGGGACTGGGCACCTACCTCTGGGACTGGGCATCTCCCTCGGGGACTGGGCATCTCCCTCTCGGGCTGGGCATCTCCCTCTAGGACTGCGCCATCTCCCTCTGGGACTGGGCACCTCCCTCTAGGACTGGGGCATCTACCTCTGGGACTGGGGCATGGACCTCTGGGACTGGGCACCTCCATCTGGGACTGGGCATCTCCTACTGGGACTGGGCACCTGCTGTGGGACTGGGCACCTCCCTCTGGGAGTGGGGCTTCACCCTCTGGGACTGCACACCTCCCTCTGGGACTGAGCACTTCCTTCTGGGACTGGGCACCTCCCTCTGGGACTGGGCATCTCCCTCTGGGACTGCGCCATCTCCTACTCGGACTGGGCTCTTCCCTCTGGGACTGGGCACCTCCCTCTGGGACTGGGCACCTCCCTCTGCGACTGGGCACCTCCCTCTGGGACTGGGCACCTCCCTCTGGGACTGGGCATCTCCCTCTAGGATTGCTCCATCTCCCTCTGGGACTGGGCACCTTCCTCTGGGACTGGGCACCTTCCTCTGGGACTGCGCCATCTCCCTCTGGGATTGGGCACCTCCCTCTGCGACGGCGCCATCTCCCTCTGGGACTGCGCCATCTCCCGCTGGGACTGGGCACCTATCTCTGGGACTGGGCACCTTCCTCCGGGACTGGGCACCTCCTTCTGGGACTGCGCACCTTTTTCTGGGATTGGGCACCTCCCTCTGGGACGGGGCACCTCCCTCTAGGACTTCGCCATCTCCCTCTGGGACAGCGCCATCTCCCTCTGGGACAGCGCACCTCCTTCTGGGACTGCGCACCTTTTTCTGGGATTGGGCACCTCCCTCTGGGACGGGGCACCTCCCTCTGGGACTTCGCCATCTCCATCTGGGACTTCGCCATCTCCCTCTGGGACTGGGCATCACCCTGTGGGACTGCGCCATCTCCCTCTGGGACTGGGCACCTCCCTCTGGTACTGGACATCTCCCTCTACGACTGCGCCATTTCCCTCTGGGATGGAACACCTCCCTCTGGGACTGGGCACCTCCCTCTGGGATTGGAGCTTCTCCCTCTGGGATTGCGCCACCTCCCTCTGGGACTGCGCCATCTCCCTCTGGGACTGGGCATCTCCATCTGGGACTGGGCACCTCCTTCTTGGACTGGGCACCTCCTTCTGGGACAGGGCGCCTCCCGCTTGGACTGGGCACCTCCTTCTGGGACTGGGCATCTCCCTCTGGGACTGCGCACCTCCCTCTGGGACTGAGCACTTCCTTCTGGGACTGGGCACCTCCCTCTGGGACTGGGCATCTCCCTCTGGGACTGCGCCATCTCCTACTCGGACTGGGCTCTTCCCTCTGGGACTGGGCACCTCCCTCTGGGACTGGGCACCTCCCTCTGCGACTGGGCACCTCCCTCTGGGACTGGGCACCTCCCTCTGGGACTGGGCATCTCCCTCTAGGATTGCTCCATCTCCCTCTGGGACTGGGCACCTTCCTCTGGGACTGGGCACCTTCCTCTGGGACTGCGCCATCTCCCTCTGGGATTGGGCACCTCCCTCTGCGACGGCGCCATCTCCCTCTGGGACTGCGCCATCTCCCGCTGGGACTGGGCACCTATCTCTGGGACTGGGCACCTTCCTCCGGGACTGGGCACCTCCTTCTGGGACTGCGCACCTTTTTCTGGGATTGGGCACCTCCCTCTGGGACGGGGCACCTCCCTCTAGGACTTCGCCATCTCCCTCTGGGACAGCGCCATCTCCCTCTGGGACAGCGCACCTCCTTCTGGGACTGCGCACATTTTTCTGGGATTGGGCACCTCCCTCTGGGACGGGGCACCTCCCTCTGGGACTTCGCCATCTCCATCTGGGACTTCGCCATCTCCCTCTGGGACTGGGCATCAACCTGTGGGACTGCGCCATCTCCCTCTGGGACTGGGCACCTCCCTCTGGTACTGGACATCTCCCTCTACGACTGCGCCATTTCCCTCTGGGATGGAACACCTCCCTCTGGGACTGGGCACCTCCCTCTGGGACTGGAGCTTCTCCCTCTGGGATTGCGCCACCTCCCTCTGGGACTGCGCCATCTCCCTCTGGGACTGGGCATCTCCATCTGGGACTGGGCACCTCCTTCTTGGACTGGGCACCTCCTTCTGGGACAGGGCGCCTCCCGCTTGGACTGGGCACCTCCTTCTGGGACTGGGCATCTCCCTCTGGGACTGCGCACCTCCCTCTGGGACTGGGCACCTCCCTCTGGGACTGCGCACCTCCCTCTGGGACTGGGCACCTCCCTCTAGGACTGGGCACCTCCCTCTGTGACTGCGGATTCTCCCTATGGGACTGGGCCACCTCCCTCTGGGACTGGGCACCTCGGTCTGGGACTGAGCACCTCCCTCTGGGACTGCGCCACCTCCCTCTGGGACTGGGCATCTACATCTGGGACTGGGCATCTCCCTCTGGGACTGGGCATCTCCCTCCGGGACTGGGCACCTCCGTCTGGGACTGGGCATCTCCCTCTGGGGCTGGGCACCTCCCTCTGGGACTGGGCATCTCCCTCTGGGACTTGGCACCTCCCGCTGGGACTGGGAATCTCCCTCTGGGACTGGGCATCTCCCTCTGGGGCTGGGCACCTCCCTCTGCGACTGGGCATTTCCCTCTGGGACTGGGCACCTCCCGCTGGGACTGGGCATCTCCCTCTGGGACTGGGCATCTCCCTCTGGTACTGTGCCATCTCCCTCTGGGACTGGGCACCTCGATCTGGGACTGCGCCATCTCCCTCTGTGACGGGGCACCTCCCTCTGGGACTGGGCATCTCCCTCTCGGACTGGGCATCTCCCTCTAGGACTGCGCCATCTCCCTCTGCGATGGCGCCACCTCCCTCTGGGACTGGGCATCTCCCTCTGGGACTGTGGCATCTCCCTCTGGGAACAGGGCAGCTCCCTCTGGGACTGGGCATCTCCCTCTGGGACTGAGCATCTCCCACTGGGACTGGGCAGCTCCCTCTGGGATTGCGCCATCTCCCTCTGGGACTGGGCATCTCCCTCTCGGGCTGGGCATCTCCCTCTAGGACTGCGCCATCTCCCTCTCGGACTGGGCACCTCCCTCTGGGACTGGGGCATCTACCTCTGGGAATGGGGCATCCACCTCTGGGACTGGGCACCTCCGTCTGGAACTGGGCATCTCTTACTGGGACTGGGCACCTGCCTCTGGGAGTGGGGCTTCTCCCTCTGGGACTGTACACCTCCATCTGGGACTGGGCACCTCTCTCAGGGACTGGGGCATCTCCCTCTGGGACTGCGCACCTCCCTCTGGGACTGCGCCATCTCCCTCTGGGACTGGGCACCTCCCTCTGCGGCGGCGCCATCTCCCTCTGGGACTGCGCCATCTCCCTCTGGGACTGGGCACCTCCCTCTGGGACTGTGCACCTCATTCTGGGACTGGGCACCTTTTTCTGGGACTGGGCACCTCCCTCTGGGACGGGGCACCTCCCTCTGAGCATTCACCATCTCCCTCTGGGACTGCGCCATCTCCGTTTGGGACTGGGCACCTCCCTCTGGTACTGGGCATCTCCCTCAACGACTGCGCCATTTCCCTCTGGGATGGGGCACCTCCCTCTGGGACTGGGCACCTCCCTCTGTGACTGGGGCTTGTCCCTATGGGACTGCGCCACCACCCTCTGGGACTGGGTACCTCCGTCTGGGACTGGGTACCACCCTCTGGGACTGCGACACCTCCCTCTGGGACTGGGCATCTCCATCTGGGACTGGGCATCTCCCTCAGGGACTGAGCATCTCCCTCTGGGACTGGGCTCCTCCGTCTGGGACTGGGCATCTCCCTCTGGGACTGGGAATCTCCCTCTGGGACTGTACCATCTCCCTCTGGGACTGGTAAACTCCCTCTGGGACTGCGCCATCTCCCTCTGTGACTTGGCTTCTCCCTCTGGGACTGTGGCACCTCCCTCTCGGACAGGGCATCTCCCTCTCGGACTGCGCCATCTCCCTCTGCGATGGCGCCACCTCCCTCTGAGACTGCGCCATCTCCCTCTGGGACGGGGCATCTCCCTCTGGGACTGTGGCATCTCCCTCTGGGAACAGGGAAGCTCCCTCTGGGACTGGGCATCTCCCTCTGGGACTGAGCATCTCCCTCTGGGACTGGGCAGCTCCCTCTGGGACTGCGCCATCTCCCTCTGGGACTGGGCATCTCCCTCTCGGGCTGGGCATCTCCCTCTAGGACTGCGCCATCTCCCTCTGGGACTGGGCACCTCCCTCTGGGACTGGGGCATCTACCTCTGGGACTGGGGCATCGACCTCTGGGACTGGGCACCTCCATCTGGGACTGGGCATCTCTTACTGGGACTGGGCACCTGCTGTGGGACTGGGCACCTCCCTCTGGGAGTGGGGCTTCTCCCTCTGGGACTGCACACATCCCTCTGGGACTGAGCACTTCCTTCTGGGACTGGGCACCTCCCTCTGGGACTGGGCATCTCCCTCTGGGACTGCGACATCTCCTACTCGGACTTGGCTCCTCCCTCTGGGACTGGGCACCTCTCTCTGGGACTGGGCACCTCCCTCTGCGACTGGGCACCTCCCTCTGGGACTGGGCACCTCCCTCTGGGACTGGGCATCTCCCTCTAGGACTGCTCCATCTCCCTCTGGGACTGGGCACCTTCCTCTGGGACTGGGCACCTTCCTCTGGGACTGCGCCATCTCCCTCTGGGACTGGGCACCTCCCTCTGCGACGGCGCCATCTCCCTCTGGGACTGCGCCATCTCCCGCTGGGACTGGGCACCTATCTCTGGGACTGGGCACCTTCCTCCGGGACTGGGCACCTCCTTCTGGGACTGCGCACCTTTTTCTGGGATTGGGCACCTCCCTCTGGGACGGGGCACCTCCCTCTTGGACTTCGCCATCTCCCTCTGGGACAGCGCCATCTCCCTCTGGGACAGGGCACCTCCTTCTGGGACTGCGCACCTTTTTCTGGGACTGGGCACCTCCCTCTGTGACGGGGCACCTCCCTCTGGGACTTCGCCATCTCCATCTGGGACTTCGCCATCTCCCTCTGGGACAGGGCATCACCCTGTGGGACTGCGCCATCTCCCTCTGGGACTGGGCACCTCCCTCTGGTACTGGACATCTCCCTCTACGACTGCGCCATTTCCCTCTGGGATGGAACACCTCCCTCTGGGACTGGGCACCTACCTCTGGGACTGGAGCTTCTCCCTCTGGGATTGTGCCACCTCCCTCTGGGACTGCGCCATCTCCCTCTGGGACTGGGCATCTCCATCTGGGACTGGGCACCTCCTTCTTGGACTGGGCACCTCCTTCTGGGACAGGGCGCCTCCCGCTTGGACTGGGCACCTCCTTCTGGGACTGGGCATCTCCCTCTGGGACTGCGCACCTCCCTCTGGGACTGGGCACCTCCCTCTGGGACTGCGCACCTCCCTCTGGGACTGGGCACCTCCCTCTAGGACTGGGCACCTCCCTCTGTGACTGCGGATTCTCCCTAAGGGACTGGGCCACCTCCCTCTGGGACTGGGCACCTCGGTCTGGGACTGAGCACCTCCCCCTGGGACTGCGCCACCTCCCTCTGGGACTGGGCATCTACATCTGGGACTGGGCATCTCCCTCTGGGACTGGGCATCTCCCTCCGGGACTGGGCACCTCCGTCTGGGACTGGGCATCTCCCTCTGGGACTGGGCATCTCCCTCTGGGACTGTACCATCTCCCTCTGGGACTTGTCACCTCCCTCTGCAGCTGCGCCATCTCACTCTGGGAACGGGGCAGCTCCCTCTGGGACTGGGCATCTCCCTCTGGGACTGGGGCATCTCCATCTGGGAACAGGGCAGCTACCTCTTAGACTGGGCACCTCCTTCTGGGACTTGGCCCCTCCCTCTGGGACTGCGAACCTCCCACTGGGACTGGGACCCTCCTCTGGGACTGGGCAAATCCCTCTCGGAATTGGGCTTCACCCTCTGGCTCTAGGAACTTCCCTCAGGGACTGGGGCTTCTTCCTCTGGGACTGGGCCTCCTCCCTCTGGGATTGGACACGTCCGTCTGGGTCTGGGCAACTCCTTCTGGGAATGGGCATCTCCTTCTAGGACTGGGCACCACCTTCTGGGACTGGGCAACTCCATCTGGGCCTGCGCACCTCCCTCTGGGACTGGGCACCTCCCTCTGTGACTGGGGCTTCTCCCTATGGGACTGGGCCACCACCCTCTGGGACTGGGTACCTCCGTTTGGGACTGGGTACCACCCTCTGGGACTGCGCCACCTCCCTCTGGGACTGGGCATCTCCATCTGGGACTGGGCATCTCCCTCAGGGACTGAGCATCTCCCTCTGGGACTGGGCACCTCCGTCTGGGACTGGGCATCTCCCTCTGGGACTGGGAATCTCCCTCTGGGACTGTACCATCTCCCTCTGGGGCTGGTAAACTCCCTCTGGGACTGCGCCATCTCCCTATGTGACTTGGCTTCTCCCTCTGGGACTGTGGCACCTCCCTCTCGGACAGGGCATCTCCCTCTAGGACGGCGCCATCTCCCTCTGCGATGGCGCCACCTCCCTCTGAGACTGCGCCATCTCCCTCTGGGACGGGGCATCTCCCTCTGGGACTGTGGCATATCCCTCTGTGAACAGGGAAGCTCCGTCTGGGACTGGGCATCTCCCTCTGGGACTGAGCATCTCCCTCTGGGACTGGGCAGCTCCCTCTGGGACTGCGCCATCTCCCTCTGGGACTCGACATCTCCCTCTCGGGCTGGGCATCTCCCTCTAGGACTGCGCCAACTCCCTCTGGGACTGGGCACCTCCCTCTGGGACTGGGGCATCTACCTCTGGGACTGGGGCATCGACCTCTGGGACTGGGCACCTCCATCTGGGACTGGGCATCTCATACTGGGGCTGGGCACCTGCTGTGGGACTGGGCACCTCCCTCTGGGAGTGGGGCTTCTCCCTCTGGGACTGCACACCTCCCTCTGGGACTGAGCACTTCCTTCTGGAACTGGGCCCCTTCCTCTGGGACTGGGGCATCTCCCTCTGGGACTGGGCATCTCCCTCTGGGACTGGGCACCTCCGTCTGGGACTCGGCACCTACCTCTGGGACTGGGCATCTCCCTCGGGGACTGGGCATCTCCCTCTCGGGCTGGGCATCTCCCTCTAGGACTGCGCCATCTCCCTCTGGGACTGGGCACCTCCCTCTGGGACTGGGGCATCTACCTCTGGGACTGGGGCATCGACCTCTGGGACTGGGCACCTCCATCTGGGACTGGGCATCTCCTACTGGGACTGGGCACCTGCTGTGGGACTGGGCACCTCCCTCTGGGAGTGGGGCTTCACCCTCTGGGACTGCACACCTCCCTCTGGGACTGAGCACTTCCTTCTGGGACTGGGCACCTCCCTCTGGGACTGGGCATCTCCCTCTGGGACTGCGCCATCTCCTACTCGGACTGGGCTCTTCCCTCTGGGACTGGACACCTCCCTCTGGGACTGGGCACCTCCCTCTGCGACTGGGCACCTCCCTCTGGGACTGGGCACCTCCCTCTGGGACTGGGCATCTCCCTCTAGGATTGCTCCATCTCCCTCTGGGACTGGGCACCTTCCTCTGGGACTGGGCACCTTCCTCTGGGACTGCGCCATCTCCCTCTGGGATTGGGCACCTCCCTCTGCGACGGCGCCATCTCCCTCTGGGACTGCGCCATCTCCCGCTGGGACTGGGCACCTATCTCTGGGACTGGGCACCTTCCTCCGGGACTGGGCACCTCCTTCTGGGACTGCGCACCTTTTTCTGGGATTGGGCACCTCCCTCTGGGACGGGGCACCTCCCTCTAGGACTTCGCCATCTCCCTCTGGGACAGCGCCATCTCCCTCTGGGACAGCGCACCTCCTTCTGGGACTGCGCACCTTTTTCTGGGATTGGGCACCTCCCTCTGGGACGGGGCACCTCCCTCTGGGACTTCGCCATCTCCATCTGGGACTTCGCCATCTCCCTCTGGGACTGGGCATCAACCTGTGGGACTGCGCCATCTCCCTCTGGGACTGGGCACCTCCCTCTGGTACTGGACATCTCCCTCTACGACTGCGCCATTTCCCTCTGGGATGGAACACCTCCCTCTGGGACTGGGCACCTCCCTCTGGGACTGGAGCTTCTCCCTCTGGGATTGCGCCACCTCCCTCTGGGACTGCGCCATCTCCCTCTGGGACTGGGCATCTCCATCTGGGACTGGGCACCTCCTCCTTGGACTGGGCACCTCCTTCTGGGACAGGGCGCCTCCCGCTTGGACTGGGCACCTCCTTCTGGGACTGGGCATCTCCCTCTGGGACTGCGCACCTCCCTCTGGGACTGGGCACCTCCCTCTGGGACTGCGCACCTCCCTCTGGGACTGGGCACCTCCCTCTAGGACTGGGCACCTCCCTCTGTGACTGCGGATTCTCCCTATGGGACTGGGCCACCTCCCTCTGGGACTGGGCACCTCGGTCTGGGACTGAGCACCTCCCTCTGGGACTGCGCCACCTCCCTCTGGGACTGGGCATCTACATCTGGGACTGGGCATCTCCCTCTGGGACTGGGCATCTCCCTCCGGGACTGGGCACCTCCGTCTGGGACTGGGCATCTCCCTCTGGGACTGGGCATCTCCCTCTGGGACTGTACCATCTCCCTCTGGGACTTGTCACCTCCCTCTGGGACTGCGCCATCTCCCTCTGTGACTTGGAGTCTCCCTCTGGGACTGGGCATCTCCCTCTCGGACTGGGCATCTCCCTCTCGGAATGCACCATCTCCCTGTGCGATGGCGCCACCTCCCTCTGCAGCTGCGCCATCTCACTCTGGGAACGGGGCAGCTCCCTCTGGGACTGGGCATCTCCCTCTGGGACTGGGGCATCCCCATCTGGGAACAGGGCAGCTACCTCTTAGACTGGGCACCTCCTTCTGGGACTGGGCCCCTCCCTCTGGGACTGCGAACCTCCCACTGGGACTGGGACCCTCCTCTGGGACTGGGCAAATCCCTCTCGGAATTGAGCTTCACCCTCTGGCTCTAGGAACTTCCCTCAGGGACTGGGGCTTCTTCCTCTGGGACTGGGCCTCCTCCCTCTGGGATTGGGCACGTCCGTCTGGGTCTGGGCAACTCCTTCTGGGACTGGGCACCTCCTTCTAGGACTGGGCACCACCTTCTGGGACTGGGCAACTCCATCTGGGTCTGCGCACCTCCCTCTGGGACTGGGCACCTCCCTCTGTGACTGGGGCTTCTCCCTATGGGACTGGGCCACCACCCTCTGGGACTGGGTACCTCCGTCTGGGACTGGGTACCACCCTCTGGGGCTGCGCCACCTCCCTCTGGGACTGGGCATCTCCATCTGGGACTGGGCATCTCCCTCAGGGACTGGGAATCTCCCTCTGGGACTGGGCACCTCCGTCTGGGACTGGGCATCTCCCTCTGGGACTGGGAATCTCCCTCTGGGACTGTACCATCTCCCTCTGGGACTGGTAAACTCCCTCTGGGACTGCGCCATCTCCCTATGTGACTTGGCTTCTCCCTCTGGGACTGTGGCACCTCCCTCTCGGACAGGGCATCTCCCTCTAGGACGGCGCCATCTCCCTCTGCGATGGCGCCACCTCCCTCTGAGACTGCGCCATCTCCCTCTGGGACGGGGCATCTCCCTCTGGGACTGTGGCATCTCCCTCTGGGAACAGGGAAGCTCCCTCTGGGACTGGGCATCTCCCTCTGGGACTGAGCATCTCCCTCTGGGACTGGGCAGCTCCCTCTGGGACTGCGCCATCTCCCT
Source organism: Scyliorhinus torazame (assembly GCF_047496885.1). Classification (NCBI taxonomy): domain Eukaryota; kingdom Metazoa; phylum Chordata; class Chondrichthyes; order Carcharhiniformes; family Scyliorhinidae; genus Scyliorhinus; species Scyliorhinus torazame. The sequence continues at coordinate 379,952,521 of NC_092709.1, forward strand.
CTGGGACTGGGCATCTCCCTCTCGGGCTGGGCATCTCCATCTAGGACTGCGCCATCTCCCTCTGGGACTGGGCACCTCCCTCTGGGACTGGGGCATCTACCTCTGGGACTGGGGCATCGACCTCTGGGACTGGGCACCTCCATCTGGGACTGGGCATCTCATACTGGGACTGGGCACCTGCTGTGGGACTGGGCACCTCCCGCTGGGAGTGGGGCTTCTCCCTCTGGGACTGCACACCTCCCTCTGGGACTGAGCACTTCCTTCTGGGACTGGGCCCCTTCCTCTGGGACTGGGGCATCTCCCTCTGGGACTGGGCATCTCCCTTTGGGACTGGGCACCTCCGTCTGGGACTGGGCACCTCCCTCTGGGACTGGGCATCTCCCTCTGGGACTGGGCATCTCCCTCTCGGGCTGGGCATCTCCCTCTAGGACTGCGCCATCTCCCTCTGGGACTGGGCACCTCCCTCTGGGACTGGGGCATCTACCTCTGGGACTGGGGCATCGACCTCTGGGACTGGGCACCTCCATCTGGGACTGGGCATCTCTTACTGGGACTGGGCACCTGCTGTGGGACTGGGCACCTCCCTCTGGGAGTGGGGCTTCTCCCTCTGGGACTGCACACCTCCCTCTGGGACTGAGAACTTCCTTCTGGGACTGGGCACCTCCCTCTGGGACTGGGCATCTCCCTCTGGGACTGCGCCATCTCCTACTCGGACTGGGCTCCTCCCTCTGGGACTGGGCACCTCCCTCTGGGACTGGGCAAATCCCTCTCGGAATTGGGCTTCACCCTCTGGCTCTAGGAACTTCCCTCTGGGACGGGGCATCTCCCTCTGGGACTGTGGCATCTCCCTCTGGGAACAGGGAAGCTCCCTCTGGGACTGGGCATCTCCCTCTGGGACTGAGCATCTCCCTCTGGGGCTGGGCAGCTCCCTCTGGGACTGCGCCATCTCCCTCTGGGACTGGGCATCTCCCTCTCGGGCTGGGCATCTCCCTCTAGGACTGCGCCATCTCCCTCTGGGACTGGGCACCTCCCTCTGGGACTGGGGCATCTCATACTGGGACTGGGCACCTGCTGTGGGACTGGGCACCTCCCTCTGGGAGTGGGGCTTCTCCCTCTGGGACTGCACACCTCCCTCTGGGACTGAGCACTTCCTTCTGGGACTGGGCCCCTTCCTCTGGGACTGGGGCATCTCCCTCTGGGACTGGGCATCTCCCTTTGGGACTGGGCACCTCCGTCTGGGACTGGGTACCACCCTCTGGGGCTGCGCCACCTCCCTCTGGGACTGGGCATCTCCATCTGGGACTGGGCATCTCCCTCAGGGACTGAGAATCTCCCTCTGGGACTGGGCACCTCCGTCTGGGACTGGGCATCTCCCTCTGGGACTGGGAATCTCCCTCTGGGACTGTACCATCTCCCTCTGGGACTGGTAAACTCCCTCTGGGACTGCGCCATCTCCCTATGTGACTTGGCTTCTCCCTCTGGGACTGTGGCACCTCCCTCTCGGACAGGGCATCTCCCTCTAGGACGGCGCCATCTCCCTCTGCGATGGCGCCACCTCCCTCTGAGACTGCGCCATCTCCCTCTGGGACGGGGCATCTCCCTCTGGGACTGTGGCATCTCCCTCTGGGAACAGGGAAGCTCCCTCTGGGACTGGGCATCTCCCTCTGGGACTGAGCATCTCCCTCTGGGACTGGGCAGCTCCCTCTGGGACTGCGCCATCTCCCTCTGGGACTGGGCATCTCCCTCTCGGGCTGGGCATCTCCCTCTAGGACTGCGCCATCTCCCTCTGGGACTGGGCACCTCCCTCTGGGACTGGGGCATCTACCTCTGGGACTGGGGCATCGACCTCTGGGACTGGGCACCTCCATCTGGGACTGGGCATCTCATACTGGGACTGGGCACCTGCTGTGGGACTGGGCACCTCCCTCTGGGAGTGGGGCTTCTCCCTCTGGGACTGCACACCTCCCTCTGGGACTGAGCACTTCCTTCTGGGACTGGGCCCCTTCCTCTGGGACTGGGGCATCTCCCTCTGGGACTGGGCATCTCCCTTTGGGACTGGGCATCTCCCTCTGGGACTGGGCATCTCCCTCTCGGGCTGGGCATCTCCCTCTAGGACTGCGCCATCTCCCTCTGGGACTGGGCACCTCCCTCTGGGACTGGGGCATCTACCTCTGGGACTGGGGCATCGACCTCTGGGACTGGGCACCTCCATCTGGGACTGGGCATCTCTTACTGGGACTGGGCACCTGCTGTGGGACTGGGCACCTCCCTCTGGGAGTGGGGCTTCTCCCTCTGGGACTGCACACCTCCCTCTGGGACTGAGAACTTCCTTCTGGGACTGGGCACCTCCCTCTGGGACTGGGCATCTCCCTCTGGGACTGCGCCATCTCCTACTCGGACTGGGCTCCTCCCTCTGGGACTGGGCACCTCCCTCTGGGACTGGGCAAATCCCTCTCGGAATTGGGCTTCACCCTCTGGCTCTAGGAACTTCCCTCTGGGACGGGGCATCTCCCTCTGGGACTGTGGCATCTCCCTCTGGGAACAGGGAAGCTCCCTCTGGGACTGGGCATCTCCCTCTGGGACTGAGCATCTCCCTCTGGGGCTGGGCAGCTCCCTCTGGGACTGCGCCATCTCCCTCTGGGACTGGGCATCTCCCTCTCGGGCTGGGCATCTCCCTCTAGGACTGCGCCATCTCCCTCTGGGACTGGGCACCTCCCTCTGGGACTGGGGCATCTACCTCTGGGACTGGGGCATCGACCTCTGGGACTGGGCACCTCCATCTGGGACTGGGCATCTCATACTGGGACTGGGCACCTGCTGTGGGACTGGGCACCTCCCTCTGGGAGTGGGGCTTCTTCCTCTGGGACTGCACACCTCCCTCTGGGACTGAGCACTTCCTTCTGGGACTGGGCCCCTTCCTCTGGGACTGGGGCATCTCCCTCTGGGACTGGGCATCTCCCTCTGGGACTGGGCACCTCCGTCTTGGAATGCGCACCTCCCTCTGGGACTGGGCATCTCCCTCTGGGACTGGGCATCTCCCTCTCGGGCTGCGCATCTCCCTCTAGGACTGCGCCATCTCCCTCTGGGACTGGGCACCTTCCTCTGGGACTGGGGCATCTACCTCTGGGACTGGGGCATCGACCTCTGGGACTGGGCACCTCCATCTGGGACTGGTCATCTCTTACTGGGACTGGGCACCTGCTGTGGGACTGGGCACCTCCCTCTGGGAGTGGAGCTTCTCCCTCTGGGACTGCACACCTTCCTCTGGGACTGAGCACTTCCTTCTGGGACTGGGCACCTCCCTCTGGGACTGGGCATCTCCCTCTGGGACTGCGCCATCTCCTACTCGGACTTGGCTCCTCCCTCTGGGACTGGGCACCTCACTCTGGGACTGGGCACCTCCCTCTGCGACTGGGCACCTCCCTCTGGGACTGGGCACCTCCCTCTGGGACTGGGCATCTCCCTCTAAGACTGCTCCATCTCCCTCTGGGACTAGGCACCTTCCTCTGGGACTGGGCACCTTCCTCTGGGACTGCGCCATCCCCCTCTGGGACTGGGCACCTCCCTCTGCGACGTCGCCATCTCCCTCTGGGACTGCGCCATCTCCCTCTGGGACTGGGCACCTATCTCTGGGACTGGGCACCTTCCTCCGGGACTGGGCACCTCCTTCTGGGACTGCGCACCTTTTTCTGGGATTGGGCACCTCCCTCTGGGACGGGGCACCTCCCTCTGGGACTTCGCCATCTCCATCTGGGACTTCGCCATCTCCCTCTGGGACAGCGCCATCTCCCTCTGAGACAGGGCACCTCCTTCTGGGACTGCGCACCTTTTTCTGGGACTGGGCACCTCCCTCTGTGACGGGGCACCTCCCTCTGGGACTTCGCCATCTCCATCTGGGACTTCGCCATCTCCCTCTGGGACTGCGCCATGTCCCTCTGGGACTGGGCACCTCCCTCTGGTACTGGACATCTCCCTCTACGACTGCGCCATTTCCCTCTGGGATGGAACACCTCCCTCTGGGACTGGGCACCTCCCTCTGGGAATGGAGCTTCTCCCTATGGGATTGCGCCACCTCCCTCTGGGACTGCGCCACCTCCCTCTGGGACTGGGCATCTCCATCAGGGACTGGGCACCTCCTTCTTGGACTGGGCACCTCCTTCTGGGACAGGGCGCCTCCCGCTTGGACTGGGCACCTCCTTCTGGGACTGGGCATCTCCCTCTTGGACTGCGCACCTCCCTCTGGGACTGGGCACCTCCCTCTGGGACTGCGCACCTCCCTCTGGGACTGGGCACCTCCCTCTAGGACTGGGCACCTCCCTCTGTGACTGCGGATTCTCCCTATGGGACTGGGCCACCTCCCTCTGGGACTGGGCACCTCGGTCTGGGACTGAGCACCTCCCCCTGGGACTGCGCCACCTCCCTCTGGGACTGTGCATCTACATCTGGGACTGGGCATCTCCCTCTGGGACTGGGCATCTCCCTCCGGGACTGGGCACCTCCGTCTGGGACTGGGCATCTCCCTCTGGGACTGGGCATCTCCCTCTGGGACTGCGCCATCTCCCTCTGTGACTTGGAGTCTCCCTCTGGGACTGGGCATCTCCCTCTCGGACTGGGCATCTCCCACTGGGACTGGGACCCTTCTCTGGGACTGGGCAAATCCCTCTCGGAATTGGGCTTCACCCTCTGGCTCTAGGAACTTCCCTCAGGGACTGGGGCTTCTTCCTCTGGGACTGGGCGTCCTCCCTCTGGGATTGGGCACGTCCGTCTGGGTCTGGTGCAACTCCTTCTGGGACTGGGCACCTCCTTCTAGGACTGGGCACCACCTTCTGGGACTGGGCAACTCCATCTGGGTCTGCGCACCTCCCTCTGGGACTGGGCACCTCCCACTGTGACTGGGTCTTCTCCCTATGGGACTGGGCAACCACCCTCTGGGACTGGGTACCTCCGTCTGGGACTGGGTACCACCCTCTGGGACTGCGCCACCTCCCTCTGGGACTGGGCATCTCCATCTGGGACTGGGCATCTCCCTCAGGGACTGAGCATCTCCCTCTGGGACTGGGCACCTCCGTCTGGGACTGGGCATCTCCCTCTGGGACTGGGAATCTCCCTCTGGGACTGTACCATCTCCCTCTGGGACTGGTAAACTCCCTCTGGGACTGCGCCATCTCGCTATGTGACTTGGCTTCTCCCTCTGGGACTGTGGCCCCACCCTCTCGGACAGGACATCTCCCTCTGAGACTGCGCCATCTCCCTCTGGGACGGGGCATCTCCCTCTGGGACTGTGGCATCTCCCTCTGGGAACAGGGAAGCTCCCTCTGGGAATGGGCATCTCCCTCTGGGACTGAGCATCTCCCTCTGGGACTGGGCAGCTCCCTCTGGGACTGCGCCATCTCCCTCTGGGACTGGGCATCTCCCTCTCGGGCTGGGCATCTCCCTCTAGGACTGCGCCATCTCCCTCTGGGACTGGGCACCTCCCTCTGGGACTGGGCATCTCATACTGGGACTGGGCACCTGCTGTGGGACTGGGCACCTCCCTCTGGGAGTGGGGCTTCTCCCTCTGGGACTGCACACCTCCCTCTGGGACTGAGCACTTCCTTCTGGGACTGGGCCCCTTCCTCTGGGACTGGGGCATCTCCCTCTGGGACTGGGCATCTCCCTCTGGGACTGGGCACCTCCGTCTGGGACTGGGCACCTCCATCTGGGACTGGGCATCTCCCTCTGGGACTGGGCATCTCCCTCTGGGACTGGGCACCTCCCTTTGGGACTGGGCACCTCCATCTGGGACTGGGCATCTCCCTCTGGGACTGCGCCATCTCCTACTCGGACTGGGCTCCTCCCTCTGGGACTGGGCACCTCCCTCTGGGACTGGGCACCTCCCTCTGCGACTGGGCACCCCCCTCTGGGACTGGGCACCTCACGCTGGGACTGGGCATCTCCCTCTAGGACTGCTCCATCTCCCTCTGGGACTGGGCACATTCCTCTGGGACTGGGCACCTTCCTCTGGGACTGCGCCATCTCCCTCTGGGACTGGGAACCTCCCTCTGCGACGGCGCCATCTCCCTCTGGGACTGCGCCATCTCCCGCTGGGACTGGGCACCTATCTCTGGGACTGGGCACCTTCCTCCGGGACTGGGCACCTCCTTCTGGGACTGCCACCTTTTTCTGGGATTGGGCACCTCCCTCTGGGACGGGGCACCTCCCTCTAGGACTTCGCCATCTCCCTCTGGGACAGCGCCATCTCCCTCTGGGACAGGGCACCTCCTTCTGGGACTGCGCACCTTTTTCTGGGACTGGGCACCTCCCTCTGTGACGGAGCACCTCCCTCTGGGACTTCGCCATCTCCATCTGGGACTGGGCATCTCCCTCTGGGACTTCGCCATCTCCCTCTGGGACTGGGCATCACCCTGTGGGACTGCGCCATCTCCCTCTGGGACTGGGCACCTCCCTCTGGTACTGGACATCTCCCTCTACGACTGCGCCATTTCCCTCTGGGATGGAACACCTCCCTCTGGGACTGGGCACCTCCCTCTGGGACTGGAGCTTCTCCCTCTGGGATTGCGCCACCTCCCTCTGGGACTGCGCCATCTCCCTCTGGGACTGGGCATCTCCATCTGGGACTGGGCACCTCCTTCTTGGACTGGGCACCTCCTTCTGGGACAGGGCGCCTCCCTCTTGGACTGGGCACCTCCTTCTAGGACTGGGCATCTCCCTCTGGGACTGCGCACCTCCCTCTGGGACTGGGCAACTCCCTCTGGGACTGCGCACCTCCCTCTGGGACTGGGCACCTCCCTCTAGGACTGGGCACCTCCCTCTGTGACTGCGGCTTCTCCCTATGGGACTGGGCCACCTCCCTCTGGGACTGGGCACCTCCGTCTGGGAATGAGCACCTCCCTCTGGGACTGCGCCACCTCCCTCTTGGACTGGGCATCTACATCTGGGACTGGGCATCTCCCTCTGGGACTGGGCATCTCCCTCCGGGACTGGGCACCTCTGTCTGGGACTGGGCATCTCCCTCTGGGACTGGGCATCTCCCTCTGGGACTGTACCATCTCCCTCTGGAACTTGTCACCTCCCTCTGGGGCTGCGCCATCTCCCTCTGGGACTGGGCATCTCCCTCTCGGACTGGGCATCTCCCTCTCGGAATGCACCATCTCCCTGTGCGATGGCGCCACCTCCCTCTGCAGCTGCGCCATCTCACTCTGGGAACGGGGCAGCTCCCTCTGGGACTGGGCATCTCCCTCTGGGACTGGGGCATCTCCATCTGCGAACAGGGTAGCTACCTCTTGGACTGGGCACCTCCTTCTGGGACTGGGCACCTCCCTCTGGGACTGCGAACCTCCCACTGGGACTGGGACCCTCCTCTGGGACTGGGCAAATCCCTCTCGGAATTGGGCTTCACCCTCTGGCTCTAGGAACTTCCCTCAGGGACTGTGGCTTCTTCCTCTGGGACTGGGCCTCCTCCCTCTGGGACTGGGCACGTCCGTCTGGGTCTGGGCAACTCCTTCTGGGACTATGCTCCTCCCTCTGGGACTGCGCTATCTCCCTCTGGGACAGGGCACCTCCTTCTTGGACTGGGCACCTCCTTCTGGGACAGGGCGCCTCCCTCTTGGACTGGGCACCTCCTTCTGGGACTGGGCATCTCCCTCTGGGACTGCGCACCTCCCTCTGGGACTGGGCAACTCCCTCTGGGACTGCGCACCTCCCTCTGGGACTGGGCACCTCCCTCTAGGACTGGGCACCTCCCTCTGTGACTGCGGCTTCTCCCTATGGGACTGGGCCACCTCCCTCTGGGACTGGGCACCTCCGTCTGGGAATGAACACCTCCCTCTGGGACTGCGCCACCTCCCTCTGGGACTGGGCATCTACATCTGGGACTGGGCATCTCCCTCTGGGACTGGGCATCTCCCTGCGGGACTGGGCACCTCTGTCTGGGACTGGGCATCTCCGTCTGGGACTGGGCATCTCCCTCTGGGACTGTACCATCTCCCTCTGGAACTTGTCACCTCCCTCTGGGGCTGCGCCATCTCCCTCTGGGACTGGGCATCTCCCTCTCGGACTGGGCATCTCCCTCTCGGAATGCACCATCTCCCTGTGCGATGGCGCCACCTCCCTCTGCAGCTGCGCCATCTCACTCTGGGAACGGGGCAGCTCCCTCTGGGACTGGGCATCTCCCTCTGGGACTGGGGCATCTCCATCTGCGAACAGGGTAGCTACCTCTTGGACTGGGCACCTCCTTCTGGGACTGTGCACCTCCCTCTGGGACTGCGAACCTCCCACTGGGACTGGGACCCTCCTCTGGGACTGGGCAAATCCCTCTCGGAATTGGGCTTCACCCTCTGGCTCTAGGAACTTCCCTCAGGGACTGTGGCTTCTTCCTCTGGGACTGGGCCTCCTCCCTCTGGGACTGGGCACGTCCGTCTGGGTCTGGGCAACGCCTTCTGGGACTATGCTCCTCCCTCTGGGACTGCGCTATCTCCCTCTGGGACAGGGCAGCACCCCTCTGGGACTGGGTACCTCCCTCTGGGACGGGCACCTCCCTGTGGGACAGGGCAGCTCCCGCTGAGACTTGGCACCTCCCTCTGGAACTGCGCCATCTCCATCTGGGACAGGGCCACCTCCCTCTAGAACTGCGCCCCTCCCTCTGGGACAGGGCAAATCCCTCTGGGAATGGGCACCTCCCTCTGGGGTTGGTCACCTCCCTCTGGGACTGGGCATCTACATCTGGGACTGGGCATCTCCCTCTGGGACTGGGCATCTCCCTCCGGGACTGGGCACCTCTGTCTGGGACTGGGCATCTCCCTCTGGGACTGGGCATCTCCCTCTGGGACTGTACCATCTCCCTCTGGAACTTGTCACCTCCCTCTGGGACTGCGCCATCTCCCTCTGGGACTGGGCATCTCCCTCTCGGACTGGGCATCTCCCTCTCGGAATGCACCATCTCCCTGTGCGATGGCGCCACCTCCCTCTGCAGCTGCGCCATCTCACTCTGGGAACGGGGCAGCTCCCTCTGGGACTGGGCATCTCCCTCTGGGACTGGGGCATCTCCATCTGCGAACAGGGTAGCTACCTCTTGGACTGGGCACCTCCTTCTGGGACTGGGCACCTCCCTCTGGGACTGCGAACCTCCCACTGGGACTGGGACCCTCCTCTGGGACTGGGCAAATCCCTCTCGGAATTGGGCTTCACCCTCTGGCTCTAGGAACTTCCCTCAGGGACTGTGGCTTCTTCCTCTGGGACTGGGCCTCCTCCCTCTGGGACTGGGCACGTCCGTCTGGGTCTGGGCAACTCCTTCTGGGACTATGCTCCTCCCTCTGGGACTGCGCTATCTCCCTCTGGGACAGGGCACCTCCTTCTTGGACTGGGCACCTCTTCTGGGACAGGGCGCCTCCCTCTTGGACTGGGCACCTCCTTCTGGGACTGGGCATCTCCCTCTGGGACTGCGCACCTCCCTCTGGGACTGGGCAACTCCCTCTGGGACTGCGCACCTCCCTCTGGGACTGGGCACCTCCCTCTAGGACTGGGCACCTCCCTCTGTGACTGCGGCTTCTCCCTATGGGACTGGGCCACCTCCCTCTGGGACTGGGCACCTCCGTCTGGGAATGAACACCTCCCTCTGGGACTGCGCCACCTCCCTCTGGGACTGGGCATCTACATCTGGGACTGGGCATCTCCCTCTGGGACTGGGCATCTCCCTCCGGGACTGGGCACCTCTGTCTGGGACTGGGCATCTCCCTCTGGGACTGGGCATCTCCCTCTGGGACTGTACCATCTCCCTCTGGAACTTGTCACCTCCCTCTGGGACTGCGCCATCTCCCTCTGGGACTGGGCATCTCCCTCTCGGACTGGGCATCTCCCTCTCGGAATGCACCATCTCCCTGTGCGATGGCGCCACCTCCCTCTGCAGCTGCGCCATCTCACTCTGGGAACGGGGCAGCTCCCTCTGGGACTGGGCATCTCCCTCTGGGACTGGGGCATCTCCATCTGCGAACAGGGTAGCTACCTCTTGGACTGGGCACCTCCTTCTGGGACTGGGCACCTCCCTCTGGGACTGCGAACCTCCCACTGGGACTGGGACCCTCCTCTGGGACTGGGCAAATCCCTCTCGGAATTGGGCTTCACCCTCTGGCTCTAGGAACTTCCCTCAGGGACTGTGGCTTCTTCCTCTGGGACTGGGCCTCCTCCCTCTGGGACTGGGCACGTCCGTCTGGGTCTGGGCAACTCCTTCTGGGACTATGCTCCTCCCTCTGGGACTGCGCTATCTCCCTCTGGGACAGGGCAGCACCCCTCTGGGACTGGGTACCTCCCTCTGGGACGGGCACCTCCCTGTGGGACAGGGCAGCTCCCGCTGAGACTTGGCACCTCCCTCTGGAACTGCGCCATCTCCATCTGGGACAGGGCCACCTCCCTCTAGAACTGCGCCCCTCCCTCTGGGACAGGGCAAATCCCTCTGGGAATGGGCACCTCCCTCTGGGGTTGGTCACCTCCCTCTGGGACTGGGCATCTCCCTCTGGGACTGGGCACCTCCCGCTTGGACTGGGCATCTCCCTCTGGGACTGGGCATCTCCCTCTGGGGCTGGGCACCTCCCTCTGGGACTGGGCATCTCCCTCTGGGACTGGGCACCTCCCGCTGGGACTGGGCATCTCCTTCTGGGACTGGGCATCTCCCTCTGGGACTGCGCCATCTACCTCTGGGACTGGGCACATCGATCTGGGACTGCGCCATCTCCCTCTGTGACGGGGCACCTCCCTCTGTGACTGGGCATCTCCCTCTCGGACTGGGCATCTCCCTCTCGGACTGCGCCATCTCCCTCTGCGATGGCGCCACTTCCCTCTGGGACTGCGCCATCTACCTCTGGGAACGGGGCAGCTCCCTCTGGGACTGGGCATCTCCCTCTGGGACAGGGGCATCTTCCTCTGGGACTGGGCACCTCCCGCTGAGACTGGGCACATCCCTCTGGGACTGCGCCATTTCCCTCTGGGACAGGGCCACCTCACTCTGGGACTGGGTACCTCCCTCTGGGACTGGGCACCTCCCTCTAGTACTGGGGCATCTCCCTCTGGAACTGCGCACCTCCCTCTGGGACTGGGCACTTCCCTCTGGGAATGGGCCCCTCCCTATGGGACAGGGCAACTCCATTTGGGTCAGGGCACCTCCCGCTGGGACTGGGCACCTCCCTCTGGCACTGCGCCATCTCCATCAGGGACAGGGCAACATCCCTCTGGGACTGGGTACCTCCCTCTGGGACGGGCACCTCCCTCTGGGGCTGGGCACCTCCCTCTGGGACTGGGCATCTCCCTCTGGGACTGGGCACCTCCCGCTGTGACTGGGCAGCTCCCGCTGGGACTGGGTACGTCCCTCTGGGACTGCGCTATCTCCCTCTGGGACTGGGCATCTCCCTCTGGGACTGCGCCACCTCCCTCTGGGACGGGCATCTCCCTTTGTGACTGGGCATCTCCCTCTCGGACTGGGCATCTCCCTCTAGGACTGCGCCATCTCCCTCTGGGAACGGGGCAGCTCCCTCTGGGACTAGGCATCTCCCTCTGGGACAGGGGCATCTCCCTATGGGACTGGGCAACTCCATCTGGGACAGGGCACCTCCCGCTGGGACTGGGCACCTCCCTCTGGGACTGCGCCATCTCCCTCTGGGACTGGGCAACATCCCTCTGGGACTGGGTACCTCCCTCTGGGACGGGCACCTCCCTGTGGGACAGGGCACCTCCCGCTGAGACTTGGCACCTCCCTCTGAAATTGCGCCATCTCCCTCTGGGACAGGGCCACCTCCCTCTGGGACTGGGCACCTCCCTCTGGGACTGGGTACCTCCTTCTGGGACTGGGCACATCCCTCTGGAGCTGGGTCATCTCCCTCTTGAACTGCGCACCTCCCTCTGTGACTGGGCAACTCCCTCTAGGAATGGGCACCTCCCTCTGGGACTGTGGCATCTCCCTCTGGGAACAGGGCAGCTCCCTCTGGGACTGGGCATCTCCCTCTGGGACTGATCATCTCCCTCTGGGACTGGGCAGCTCCCTCTGGGATTGCGCCATCTCCCTCTGGGACTGGGCATCTCCCTCTCGGGCTGGGCATCGCCCTCTAGGACTGCGCCATCTCCCTCTGGGACTGGGGGCCTCCCTCTGGAACTGGGGCATCTACCTCTGGGAATGGGGCATCCACCTCTGGGCCTGGGCACCTCCATCTGGAACTGGGCATCTCTTACTGGGACTGGGCACCTCCCTTTGGGAGTGGGGCTTCTCCCTCTGGGACTGTACACCTCCATCTGGGACTGGGCACCTCTCTCCGGGACTGGGGCATCTCCCTCTGGGACTGCGCACCGCCCTCTGGGACTGCGCCATCTCCCTCTGGGACTGGGCACATCCCTCTGCGACGGCGCCATCTCCCTCTGGGACTGCGCCATCTCCCTCTGGGACTGGGAACCTCCCTCTGGGACTGGGCACCTCATTCTGGGACTGGGCACCTTTTTCTGGGACTGGGCACCTCCCTCTGGGACGGGGCACCTCCCTCTGAGCATTCACCATCTCCCTCTGGGACTGCGCCATCTCCGTTTGGGACTGGGCACCTCCCTCTGGTACTGGGCACCTCCCTCAACGACTGCGCCATTTCCCTCTGGGACTGCGCCATCTCCCTCTGGGACTGGGCACCTCCCTCTGGTACTGGGCATCTCCCTCAACGACTGCGCCATTTCCCTCTGGGATGGGGCACCTCCCACTGGGACTGGGCACCTCCCTCTGGGACTGGGCAGCTCCCTCTGGGACTGCGCCATCTCCCTCTGGGACTGGGCATCTCCCTCTCGGGCTGGGCATCTCCCTCTCGGACTGCGCCATCTCCCTCTGGGACTGGGCACCTCCCTCTGGAACTGGGGCATCTACCTCTGGGACTGGGGCATCCACCTCTGGGACTGGGCACCTCCATCTGGGACTGGGCATCTCTTACTGGGACTGGGCACCTCCTGTGGGACTGGGCACCTCTCTCTGGGAGTGGGGCTTCTCCCTCTGGGACTGCACACCTCCCTCTGGGACTGAGCACCTCCTTCTGGGACTGGGCCTCTTCCTCTGGGACTGGGGCATCTCCCTCTGGGACTGGGCATCTCCCTCTGGGACTGGACACCTCCGTCTGGGACTGGGCACCTCCCTCTGGGACTGGGCATCTCCCTCTGGGACTGCGCCATCTCCTACTCGGACTGGGCTCCTCCCTCTGGGACTGGGCACCTCCCTCTGGGACTGGGCACCTCCCTCTGCGACTGGGCACCTCCCTCTGGGACTGGGCACCTGCCTCTGGGACTGGGCATCTCCCTCTAGGACTGCTCCATCTCCCTCTTGGACTGGGCACCTTCCTCTGGGACTGGGCACCTTCCTCTGGGACTGCGCCATCTCCCTCTGGGACTGCGCACCTCCCTCTGCGACGGCGCCATCTCGCTCTGGGACTGCGCCACCTCCCTCTGGGACTGGGCACATACCTCTGGGACTGGGCACCTTCCTCCGGGACTGGGCACCTCCTTCTGAGACTGCGCACCTTTTTCTGGGACTGGGCACCTCCATCTGGGACGGGGCCCCTCCCTCTAGGACTTCGCCATCTCCCTCTGGGACTGCGCCATCTCCCTCTGGGACAGGGCACCTCCTTCTGGGACTGCGCACCTTTTTCTGGGACTGGGCACCTCCCTCTGTGACGGGGCACCTCCCTCTGGGACTTCGCCATCTCACTCTGGGACTTCGCCATCTCCCTCTGGGACTGGGCATCACCCTGTGGGACTGCGCCATCTCCCTCTGGGACTGGGCACCTCCCTCTGGTACTGTGCATCTCCCTCTACGACTGCGCCATTTCCCTCTGGGATGGAACACCTCCCTCTGGGACTGGGCACCTCCCTCTGGGACTGGAGCTTCTCCCTCTGGGATTGCGCCACCTCCCTCTGGGACTGCGCCATCTCCCTCTGGGACGGTGCACCTCCTTCTTGGACTGGGCACCTCCTTCTGGGACAGGGCGCCTCCCTCTTGGACTGGGCACCTCCTTCTGGGACTGGGCATCTCCCTCTGGGACTGCGCACCTCCCTCTGGGACTGGGCACCTCCCTCTGGGACTGCGCACCGCCCTCTGGGACTGGGCACCTCCCTCTAGGACTGGGCACCTCCCTCTGTGACTGCGGATTCTCCCTATGGGACTGGGCCACCTCCCTCTGGGACTGGGCACCTCGGTCTGGGACTGAGCACCTCCCTCTGGGACTGCGCCACCTCCCTCTGGGACTGGGCATCTACATCTGGGACTGGGCATCTCCCTCTGGGACTGGGCATCTCCCTCCGGGACTGTGCACCTCCGTCTGGGACTGGGCATCTCCCTCTGGGACTGGGCATCTCCCTCTGGGACTGTACCATCTCCCTCTGGGACTTGTCACCTCCCTCTGGGACTGCGCCATCTCCCTCTGTGACTTGGAGTCTCCCTCTGGGACTGGGCATCTCCCTCTCGGACTGGGCATCTCCCTCTCGGAATGCACCATCTCCCTGCGCGATGGCGCCACCTCCCTCTGCAGCTGCGCCATCTCACTCTGGGAACGGGGCAGCTCCCTCTGGGACTGGGCATCTGCCTCTGGGACTGGGGCATCTCCATCTGGGAACAGGGCAGCTACCTCTTGGACTGGGCACCTCCTTCTGGGACTGGGCCCCTCCCTCTGGGACTGCGAACCTCCCACTGGGACTGGGACCCTCCTCTGGGACTGGGCAAATCCCTCTCGGAATTGGGCTTCACCCTCTGGCTCTAGGAACTTCCCTCAGGGACTGGGGCTTCTTCCTCTGAGACTGGGCCTCCTCCCTTTGGGACTGGGCACGTCCGTCTGGGTCTGGGCAACTCCTTCTGGGACTATGCTCCTCCCTCTGGGACTGCGCCATCTCCCTCTGGGATAGGGCAACACCCCTCTGGGACTGGGTACCTCCCTCTGGGACGGGCACCTCCCTGTGGGACAGGGCAGCTCCCGATGAGACTTGGGACCTCCCTCTGGAACTGCGCCATCTCCCTCTGGGACAGGGCCACCTCACTCTAGAACGGCGCACCTCCCTCTAGGACAGGGCAAATCCCTCTGGGAATGGCCACCTCCCTCAGGGGTTGGGCACCTCCCTCTGGGACTGGGCATCTCCCTCTGGGACTGGGCACCTCCCGCTGGGACTGGGCATCTCCCTCTGGGACTGGGCATCTCCCTCTGGGGCTGGGCACCTCCCTCTGGGACTGGGCATCTCCCTCTGGAACTGGGCACCTCCCGCTGGGACTGGGCATCTCCTTCTGGGACTGGGCATCTCCCTCTGGGACTGCGCCATCTCCCTCTGGGACTGGGCACCTCGATCTGGGACTGCGCCATCTCCCTCTGTGACGGGGCACCTGCCTCTGTGACTGGGCATCTCCCTCTCGGACTGGGCATCTCCCTCTCGGACTGCGCCATCTTCCTCTGCGATGGCGCCACCTCCCTCTGGGACTGCGCCATCTCCCTCTGGGAACGGGGCAGCTCCCTCTGGGACTGGGCATCTCCCTCTGGGACAGGGGCATCTTCCTCTGGGACTGGGCACCTCCCGCTGAGACTGGGCACATCCCTCTAGTACTGCGGCATCTCCCTCTGGAACTGCGCACCTCCCTCTGGGACTGGGCACTTCCCTCTGGGAATGGGCACCTTCCTATGGGACAGGGCAACTCCATTTGGGTCAGGGCACCTCCCGCTGGGACTGGGCACCTCCCTCTGGGACTGCGCCATCTCCATCAGGGACAGGGCAACATCCCTCTGGGACTGGGTACCTCCCTCTGGGACGGGCACCTCCCTCTGGGGCTGGGCACCTCCCTCTGGGACTGGGCATCTCCCTCTGGGACTGGGCACCTCCCGCTGTGACTGGGCAGCTCCCGCTGGGACTGGGTACGTCCCTCTGGGACAGGGCACCTCCCGCTGGGACTGGGCACCTCCATCTGGGACTGCGCTATCTCCCTCTGGGACTGGGCATCTCCCTCTGGGACTGCGCCACCTCCCTCTGGGACTGGGCACCTCCATCTGGGACTGCGCCATCTCCCTCTGTGACGGGCATCTCCCTTTGTGACTGGGCATCTCCCTCTCGGACTGGGCATCTCCCTCTAGGACTGCGCCATCTCCCTCTGGGAACGGGGCAGCTCCCTCTGGGACTAGGCATCTCCCTCTGGGACAGGGGCATCTCCCTATGGGACTGGGCAACTCCATCTGGGACAGGGCACCTCCCGCTGGGACTGGGCACCTCCCTCTGGGACTGCGCCATCTCCCTCTGGGACAGGGCAACATCCCTCTGGGACTGGGTACCTCCCTCTGGGACGGGCACCTCCCTGTGGGACAGGGCACCTCCCGCTGAGACTTGGCACCTCCCTCTGAAATTGCGCCATCTCCCTCTGGGACAGGGCCACCTCCCTCTGGGACTGGGCACCTCCCTCTGGGACTGGGTACCTCCTTCTGGGACATGGCACATCCCTCTGGGGCTGGGGCATCTCCCTCTTGAACTGCGCACCTCCCTCTGTGACTGGGCAACTCCCTCTAGGAATGGGCACCTCCCTCTGGGACTGTGGCATCTCCCTCTGGTAACAGGGCAGCTCCCTCTGGGACTGGGCATCTCCCTCTGGGACTGATCATCTCCCTCTGGGACTGGGCATCTCCCTCTGGGACTGATCATCTCCCTCTGGGACTGGGCAGCTCCCTCTGGGATTGCGCCATCTCCCTCTGGGACTGGGCATCTCCCTCTCGGGCTGGGCATCGCCCTCTAGGACTGCGCCATCTCCCTCTGGGACTGGGGGCCTCCCTCTGGAACTGGGGCATCTACCTCTGGGAATGGGGCATCCACCTCTGGGACTGGGCACCTCCATCTGGAACTGGGCATCTCTTACTGGGACTGGGCACCTCCCTTTGGGAGTGGGGCTTCTCCCTCTGGGACTGTACACCTCCATCTGGGACTGGGCACCTCTCTCCGGGACTGGGGCATCTCCCTCTGGGACTGCGCACCGCTCTCTGGGACTGCGCCATCTCCCTCTGGGACTGGGCACCTCCCTCTGCGACGGCGCCATCTCCCTCTGGGACTGCGCCATCTCCCTCTGGGACTGGGAACCTCCCTCTGGGACTGGGCACCTCATTCTGGGACTGGGCACCTTTTTCTGGGACTGGGCACCTCCCTCTGGGACGGGGCACCTCCCTCTGAGCATTCACCATCTCCCTCTGGGACTGCGCCATCTCCGTTTGGGACTGGGCACCTCCCTCTGGTACTGGGCACCTCCCTCAACGACTGCGCCATTTCCCTCTGGGACTGCGCCATCTCCCTCTGGGACTGGGCACCTCCCTCTGGTACTGGGCATCTCCCTCAACGACTGCGCCATTTCCCTCTTGGACTGGGGCATCTCCCTCTGGGACTGCGGCACCTCCCTCTGGGACTGGGCAGCTCCCTCTGGGACTGCGCCATCTCCCTGTGGGACTGGGCACCTCTCTCCGGGACTGGGGCATCTCCCTCTGGGACTGCGCACCGCCCTCTGGGACTGCGCCATCTCCCTCTGGGACTGGGCACCTCCCTCTGCGACGGCGCCATCTCCCTCTGGGACTGCGCCATCTCCCTCTGGGACTGGGAACCTCCCTCTGGGACTGGGCACCTCATTCTGGGACTGGGCACCTTTTTCTGGGACTGGGCACCTCCCTCTGGGACGGGGCACCTCCCTCTGAGCATTCACCATCTCCCTCTGGGACTGCGCCATCTCCGTTTGGGACTGGGCACCTCCCTCTGGTACTGGGCACCTACCTCAACGACTGCGCCATTTCCCTCTGGGACTGCGCCATCTCCCTCTGGGACTGGGCACCTCCCTCTGGTACTGGGCATCTCCCTCAACGACTGCGCCATTTCCCTCTGGGATGGGGCACCTCCCACTGGGACTGGGCACCTCCCTCTGGGACTGGGCAGCTCCCTCTCGGACTGCGCCATCTCCCTCTGGGACTGGGCACCTCCCTCTGGGACTGGGGCATCTACCTCTGGGACTGGGGCATCCACCTCTGGGACTGGGCACCTCCATCTGGGACTGGGCATCTCTTACTGGGACTGGGCACCTCCTGTGGGACTGGGCACCTCCCTCTGGGAGTGGGGCTTCTCCCTCTGGGACTGCACACCTCCCTCTGGGACTGAGCACCTCCTTCTGGGACTGGGCCTCTTCCTCTGGGACTGGGGCATCTCCCTCTGGGACTGGGCATCTCCCTCTGGGACTGGACACCTCCGTCTGGGACTGGGCACCTCCCTCTGGGACTGGGCATCTCCCTCTGGGACTGCGCCATCTCCTACTCGGACTGGGCTCCTCCCTCTGGGACTGGGCACCTCCCTCTGGGACTGGGCACCTCCCTCTGCGACTGGGCACCTCCCTCTGGGACTGGGCACCTCCCTATGGGACTGGGCGTCTCCCTCTAGGACTGCTCCATCTCCCTCTTGGACTGGGCACCTTCCTCTGGGACTGGGCACCTTCCTCTGGGACTGCGCCATCTCCCTCTGGGACTGCGCACCTCCCTCTGCGACGGCGCCATCTCGCTCTGGGACTGCGCCATCTCCCTCTGGGACTGGGCACATACCTCTGGGACTGGGCACCTTCCTCCGGGACTGGGCACCTCCTTCTGGGACTGCGCACCTTTTTCTGGGACTGGGCACCTCCATCTGGGACGGGGCACCTCCCTCTAGGACTTCGCCATCTCCCTCTGGGACTGCGCCATCTCCCTCTGGGACAGGGCACCTCCCTCTGGGACTGGGCACCTCCTTCTGGGACTGCGCACCTTTTTCTGGGACTGGGCACCTCCCTCTGTGACGGGGCACCTCCCTCTGGGACTTCGCCATCTCCCTCTGGGACTTCGCCATCTCCCTCTGGGACTGGGCGTCACCCTGTTGGACTGCGCCATCTCCCTCTGGGACTGGGCACCTCCCTCTGGTACTGTGCATCTCCCTCTATGACTGCGCCATTTCCCTCTGGGATGGAACACCTCCCTCTGGGACTGGGCACCTCCCTCTGGGACTGGAGCTTCTCCCTCTGGGATTGCGCCACCTCCCTCTGGGACTGCGCCATCTCCCTCTGGGACAGGGCATCTCCATCTGGGACTGGGCACCTCCTTCTTGGACTGGGCACCTCCTTCTGGACAGGGCGCCTCCCTCTTGGACTGGGCACCTCCTTCTGGGACTGGGCATCTCCCTCTGGGACTGCGCACCTCCCTCTGGGACTGGGCACCTCCCTCTGGGACTGCGCACCGCCCTCTGGGACTGGGCACCTCCCTCTAGGACTGGGCACCTCCCTCTGTGACTGCGGATTCTCCCTATGGGACTGGGCCACCTCCCTCTGGGACTGGGCACCTCCGTCTGGGACTGAGCACCTCCCTCTGGGACTGCGCCACCTCCCTCTGGGACTGGGCATCTACATCTGGGACTGGGCATCTCCCTCTGGGACTGGGCATCTCCCTCCGGGACTGTGCACCTCCGTCTGGGACTGGGCATCTCCCTCTGGGACTGGGCATCTCCCTCTGGGACTGTACCATCTCCCTCTGGGACTTGTCACCTCCCTCTGGGACTGCGCCATCTCCCTCTGTGACTTGGAGTCTCCATCTGGGACTGCGCTATCTCCCTCTGGGACTGGGCATCTCCCTCTGGGACTGCGCCACCTCCCTCTGGGACTGGGCACCTCCATCTGGGACTGCGCCATCTCCCTCTGTGACGGGCATCTCCCTTTGTGACTGGGCATCTCCCTCTCGGACTGGGCATCTCCCCCTAGGACTGCGCCATCTCCCTCTGGGAACGGGGCAGCTCCCTCTGGGACTAGGCATCTCCCTCTGGGACAGGGGCATCTCCCTATGGGACTGGGCAACTCCATCTGGGACAGGGCACCTCCCGCTGGGACTGGGCACCTCCCTCTGGGACTGCGCCATCTCCCTCTGGGACAGGGCAACATCCCTCTGGGACTGGGTACCTCCCTCTGGGACGGGCACCTCCCTGTGGGACAGGGCACCTCCCGCTGAGACTTGGCACCTCCCTCTGAAATTGCGCCATCTCCCTCTGGGACAGGGCCACCTCCCTCTGGGACTGGGTACCTCGCTCTGGGACTGGGTACCTCCTTCTGGGACTGGGCACATCCCTCTGGGGCTGGGGCATCTCCCTCTTGAACTGCGCACCTCCCTCTGTGACTGGGCAACTCCCTCTAGGAATGGGCACCTCCCTCTGGGACTGTGGCATCTCCCTCTGGGAACAGGGCAGCTCCCTCTGGGACTGGGCATCTCCCTCTGGGATTGCGCCATCTCCCTCTGGGACTTTGCATCTCCCTCTCGGGCTGGGCATCGCCCTCTAGGACTGCGCCATCTCCCTCTGGGACTGGGGGCCTCCCTCTGGAACTGGGGCATCTACCTCTGGGAATGGGGCATCCACCTCTGGGACTGGGCACCTCCATCTGGAACTGGGCATCTCTTACTGGGACTGGGCACCTCCCTTTGGGAGTGGGGCTTCTCCCTCTGGGACTGTACACCTCCATCTGGGACTGGGCACCTCTCTCCGGGACTGGGGCATCTCCCTCTGGGACTGCGCACCGCCCTCTGGGACTGCGCCATCTCCCTCTGGGACTGGGCACCTCCCTCTGCGACGGCGCCATCTCCCTCTGGGACTGCGCCATCTCCCTCTGGGACTGGGAACCTCCCTCTGGGACTGGGCACCTCATTCTGGGACTGGGCACCTTTTTCTGGGACTGGGCACCTCCCTCTGGGACGGGGCACCTCCCTCTGAGCATTCACCATCTCCCTCTGGGACTGCGCCATCTCCGTTTGGGACTGGGCACCTCCCTCTGGTACTGGGCACCTCCCTCAACGACTGCGCCATTTCCCTCTGGGACTGCGCCATCTCCCTCTGGGACTGGGCACCTCCCTCTCTGTACTGGGCATCTCCCTCAACGACTGCGCCATTTCCCTCTGGGATGGGGCACCTCCCACTGGGACTGGGCACCTCCCTCTGGGACCGGGCAGCTCCCTCTGGGACTGCGCCATCTCCCTCTGGGACTGGGCATCTCCCTCTCGGGCTGGGCATCTCCCTCTCGGACTGCGCCATCTCCCTCTGGGACTGGGCACCTCCCTCTGGGACTGGGGCATCTACCTCTGGGACTGGGGCATATACCTCTGGGACTGGGCACCTCCATCTGGGACTGGGCATCTCTTACTGGGACTGGGCACCTCCTGTGGGACTGGGCACCTCCCTCTGGGAGTGGGGCTTCTCCCTCTGGGACTGCACACCTCCCTCTGGGACTGAGCACCTCCTTCTGGGACTGCGCCTCTTCCTCTGGGACTGGGGCATCTCCCTCTGGGACTGGGCATCTCCCTCTGGGACTGGACACCTCCGTCTGGGACTGGGCACCTCCCTCTGGGACTGTGCATCTCCCTCTGGGACTGCGCCATCTCCTACTCGGACTGGGCTCCTCCCTCTGGGACTGGGCACCTCCCTCTGGGACTGGGCACCTCCCTCTGCGACTGGGCACCTCCCTCTGGGACTGGGCACCTCCCTCTGGGACTGGGCATCTCCCTCTAGGACTGCTCCATCTCCCTCTTGGACTGGGCACCTTCCTCTGGGACTGGGCACCTTCCTCTGGGACTGCGCCATCTCCCTCTGGGACTGCGGACCTCCCTCTGCGACGTCGCCATCTCGCTCTGGGACTGCGCCATCTCCCTCTGGGACTGGGCACATACCTCTGGGACTGGGCACCTTCCTCCGGGACTGGGCACCTCCTTCTGGGACTGCGCACCTTTTTCTGGGACTGGGCACCTCCATCTGGGACGGGGCATCTCCCTCTAGGACTTCGCCATCTCCCTCTGGGACTGCGCCATCTCCCAATGGGACAGGGCACCTCCTTCTGGGACTGCGCACCTTTTTCTGGGACTGGGCACCTCCCTCTGTGACGGGGCACCTCCCTCTGGGACTTCGCCATCTCCCTCTGGGACTTCGCCATCTCCCTCTGGGACTGGGCATCACCCTGTGGGACTGCGCCATCTCCCTCTGGGACTGGGCACCTCCCTCTGGTACTGTGCATCTCCCTCTACGACTGCGCCATTTCCCTCTGGGATGGAACACCTCCCTCTGGGACTGGGCACCTCCCTCTGGGACTGGAGCTTCAACCTCTGGGATTGCGCCACCTCCCTCTGGGACTGCGCCATCTCCCTCTGGGACTGGGCATCTCCATCTGGGACTGGGCACCTCCTTCTTGGACTGGGCACCTCCTTCTGGACAGGGCGCCTCCCTCTTGGACTGGGCACCTCCTTCTGGGACTGGACACCTCCCTCTGGGACTGCGCACCGCCCTCTGGGACTGGGCACCTCCCTCTACGACTGGGCACCTCCCTCTGTGACTGCGGATTCTCCCTATGGGACTGGGCCACCTCCCTCTGGGACTGGGCACCTCCGTCTGGGACTGAGCACCTCCCTCTGGGACTGCGCCACCTCCCTCTGGGACTGGGCATCTACATCTGGGACTGGGCATCTCCCTCTGGGACTGGGCATCTCCCTCCGGGACTGTGCACCTCCGTCTGGGACTGGGCATCTCCCTCTGGGACTGGGCATCTCCCTCTGGGACTGTACCATCTCCCTCTGGGACTTGTCACCTCCCTCTGGGACTGCGCCATCTCCCTCTGTGACTTGGAGTCTCCCTCTGGGACTGGGCATCTCCCTCTCGGACTGGGCATCTCCCTCTCGGATTGCACCATCTCCCTGCGCGATGGCGCCACCTCCCTCTGCAGCTGCGCCATCTCACTCTGGGAACGGGACAGCTCCCTCTGGGACTGGGCATCTGCCTCTGGGACTGGGGCATCTCCATCTGGGAACAGGGCAGCTACCTCTTGGACTGGGCACCTCCTTCTGGGACTGGGCCCCTCCCTCTGGGACTGCGAACCTCCCACTGGGACTGGGACCCTCCTCTGGGACTGGGCAAATCCCTCTCGGAATTGGGCTTCAACCTCTGGCTCTAGGAACTTCCCTCAGGGACTGGGGCTTCTTCCTCTGAGACTGGGCCTCCTCCCTTTGGGACTGGGCACGTCCGTCTGGGTCTGGGCAACTCCTTCTGGGACTATGCCCCTCCCTCTGGGACTGCGCCATCTCCCTCTGGGACAGGGCAACACCCCTCTGGGACTGGGTACCTCCCTCTGGGACGGGCACCTCCCTGTGGGACAGGGCAGCTCCCGCTGAGACTTCGGACCTCCCTCTGGAACTGCGCCATCTCCCTCTGGGACAGGGCCACCTCCCTCTAGAACTGCGCACCTCCCTCTGGGACAGGGCAAATCCCTCTGGGAATGGCCACCTCCCTCAGGGGTTGGGCACCTCCCTCTGGGACTGGGCATCTCCCTCTGGGACTGGGCACCTCCCGCTGGGACTGGGCATCTCCCTCTGGGACTGGGCATCTCCCTCTGGGGCTGGGCACCTCCCTCTGGGACTGGGCATCTCCCTCTGGGACTGGGCACCTCCCGCTGGGACTGGGCATCTCCTTCTGGGACTGGGCATCTCCCTCTGGGACTGCGCCATCTCCCTCTGGGACTGGGCACCTCGATCTGGGACTGCG
Source organism: Scyliorhinus torazame (assembly GCF_047496885.1). Classification (NCBI taxonomy): domain Eukaryota; kingdom Metazoa; phylum Chordata; class Chondrichthyes; order Carcharhiniformes; family Scyliorhinidae; genus Scyliorhinus; species Scyliorhinus torazame. The sequence continues at coordinate 379,976,098 of NC_092709.1, forward strand.
CCATCTCCCTCTGTGACGGGGCACCTCCCTCTGTGACTGGGCATCTCCCTCTCGGACTGGGCATCTCCCTCTAGGACTGCGCCATCTCCCTCTGCGATGGCGCCACCTCCCTCTGGGACTGCGCCATCTCCCTCTGGGAACGGGGCAGCTCCCTCTGGGACTGGGCATCTCCCTCTGGGACAGGGGCATCTCCCTCTGGGACTGGGCACCTCCCGCTGAGACTGGGCACATCCCTCTGGGACTGCGCCATTTCCCTCTGGGACAGGGCCACCTCACTCTGGGACTGGGTACCTCCCTCTGGGACTGGGCACCTCCCTCCAGTACTGGGGCATCTCCCTCTGGAACTGCGCACCTCCCTCTGGGACTGGGCACGTCCCTCTGGGACTGGGCACCTCCCTATGGGACAGGGCAACACCATTTGGGTTAGGGCACCTCCCGCTGGGACTGGGCACCTCCCTCTGGGACTGCGCCATCTCCATCAGGGACAGGGCAACATCCCTCTGGGACTGGGTACCTCCCTCTGGGACGGGCACCTCCCTGTGGGACGGGGCACCTCCCTCTGGGACTGCGCCATCTCCCTCAGGGACAGGGCAACATCCCTCTGGGACTGGGTACCTCCCTCTGGGACGGGCACCTCCCTGTGGGACGGGGCACCTCCCGCTGAGACTTGGCACCTCCCTCTGGAACTGCGCCATCTACCTCTGGGACAGGGCCACCTCCCTCTAGAACTGCGCACCTCCCTCTGGGACTGGGCAACTCCCTCTGGGAATGGGCACCTCCCTCTGGGGCTGGGCACCTCCCTCTGGGACTGGGCATCTCCCGCTGGGACTGGGCACGTCCCTCTGGGACAGGGCACCTCCCGCTGGGACTGGGCAGCTCCATCTGGGACTGCGCTATCTCCCTCTGGGACTGGGCATCTCCCTCTGGGACTGCGCCACCTCCCTCTGGGACTGGGCCCCTCCATCTGGGACTGCGCCATCTCCCTCTGTGACGGGCATCTCCCTTTGGGACTGGGCATCTCCCTCTCGGACTGGGCATCTCCCTCTAGGACTGCGCCATCTCCCTCTGCGATTGCGCCACCTCCCTCTGGGACTGCGCCATCTCCCTCTGGGAACGGGGCAGCTCCCTCTGGGACTGGGCATCTCCCTCTGGGACAGGGGCATCTCCCTATGGGACTGGGCAACTCCCTCTGGGACTGGGTACCTCCCTCTGGGACGGGCACCTCCCTGTGGGACAGGGCACCTCCCGCTGAGACTTGGCACCTCCCTCTGGAACTGCGCCATCTCCCTCTGGGACAGGGCCACCTCCCTCTGGGACTGGGCACCTCCCTCTGGGACTGGGTACCTCCTTCTGGGACTGGGCACATCCCTCTGGGACTGGGGCATCTCCCTCTTGAACTGCGCACCTCCCTCTGTGACTGGGCAACTCCCTCTGGGAATGGGCACCTCCCTCTGGGGCTGGGCACCTCCCTCTGGGGCTGGGCATCTCCCTCTGGGACAGGGCCACCTCCCTCTGGGACTGGGCACCTCCCTCTGGGACTGGGTACCTCCTTCTGGGACTGGGCACATCCCTCTGGGACTGGGGCATCTCCCTCTGGGACTTCGCCATCTCCCTCTGGGACTGGGCATCACCCTGTGGGACTGCGCCATCTCCCTCTGGGACTGGGCACCTCCCTCTGGTACTGGACATCTCCCTCTACGACTGCGCCATTTCCCTCTGGGATGGAACACCTCCCTCTGGGACTGGGCACCTCCCTCTGGGACTGGAGCTTCTCCCTCTGGGATTGCGCCACCTCCCTCTGGGACTGCGCCATCTCCCTCTGGGACTGGGCATCTCCATCTGGGACTGGGCACCTCCTTCTTGGACTGGGCACCTCCTTCTGGGACAGGGCGCCTCCCTCTTGGACTGGGCACCTCCTTCTAGGACTGGGCATCTCCCTCTGGGACTGCGCACCTCCCTCTGGGACTGGGCAACTCCCTCTGGGACTGCGCACCTCCCTCTGGGACTGGGCACCTCCCTCTAGGACTGGGCACCTCCCTCTGTGACTGCGGCTTCTCCCTATGGGACTGGGCCACCTCCCTCTGGGACTGGGCACCTCCGTCTGGGAATGAGCACCTCCCTCTGGGACTGCGCCACCTCCCTCTTGGACTGGGCATCTACATCTGGGACTGGGCATCTCCCTCTGGGACTGGGCATCTCCCTCCGGGACTGGGCACCTCTGTCTGGGACTGGGCATCTCCCTCTGGGACTGGGCATCTCCCTCTGGGACTGTACCATCTCCCTCTGGAACTTGTCACCTCCCTCTGGGGCTGCGCCATCTCCCTCTGGGACTGGGCATCTCCCTCTCGGACTGGGCATCTCCCTCTCGGAATGCACCATCTCCCTGTGCGATGGCGCCACCTCCCTCTGCAGCTGCGCCATCTCACTCTGGGAACGGGGCAGCTCCCTCTGGGACTGGGCATCTCCCTCTGGGACTGGGGCATCTCCATCTGCGAACAGGGTAGCTACCTCTTGGACTGGGCACCTCCTTCTGGGACTGGGCACCTCCCTCTGGGACTGCGAACCTCCCACTGGGACTGGGACCCTCCTCTGGGACTGGGCAAATCCCTCTCGGAATTGGGCTTCACCCTCTGGCTCTAGGAACTTCCCTCAGGGACTGTGGCTTCTTCCTCTGGGACTGCGCACCGCCCTCTGGGACTGGGCACCTCCCTCTACGACTGGGCACCTCCCTCTGTGACTGCGGATTCTCCCTATGGGACTGGGCCACCTCCCTCTGGGACTGGGCACCTCCGTCTGGGACTGAGCACCTCCCTCTGGGACTGCGCCACCTCCCTCTGGGACTGGGCATCTACATCTGGGACTGGGCATCTCCCTCTGGGACTGGGCATCTCCCTCCGGGACTGTGCACCTCCGTCTGGGACTGGGCATCTCCCTCTGGGACTGGGCATCTCCCTCTGGGACTGTACCATCTCCCTCTGGGACTTGTCACCTCCCTCTGGGACTGCGCCATCTCCCTCTGTGACTTGGAGTCTCCCTCTGGGACTGGGCATCTCCCTCTCGGACTGGGCATCTCCCTCTCGGATTGCACCATCTCCCTGCGCGATGGCGCCACCTCCCTCTGCAGCTGCGCCATCTCACTCTGGGAACGGGACAGCTCCCTCTGGGACTGGGCATCTGCCTCTGGGACTGGGGCATCTCCATCTGGGAACAGGGCAGCTACCTCTTGGACTGGGCACCTCCTTCTGGGACTGGGCCCCTCCCTCTGGGACTGCGAACCTCCCACTGGGACTGGGACCCTCCTCTGGGACTGGGCAAATCCCTCTCGGAATTGGGCTTCAACCTCTGGCTCTAGGAACTTCCCTCAGGGACTGGGGCTTCTTCCTCTGAGACTGGGCCTCCTCCCTTTGGGACTGGGCACGTCCGTCTGGGTCTGGGCAACTCCTTCTGGGACTATGCCCCTCCCTCTGGGACTGCGCCATCTCCCTCTGGGACAGGGCAACACCCCTCTGGGACTGGGTACCTCCCTCTGGGACGGGCACCTCCCTGTGGGACAGGGCAGCTCCCGCTGAGACTTCGGACCTCCCTCTGGAACTGCGCCATCTCCCTCTGGGACAGGGCCACCTCCCTCTAGAACTGCGCACCTCCCTCTGGGACAGGGCAAATCCCTCTGGGAATGGCCACCTCCCTCAGGGGTTGGGCACCTCCCTCTGGGACTGGGCATCTCCCTCTGGGACTGGGCACCTCCCGCTGGGACTGGGCATCTCCCTCTGGGACTGGGCATCTCCCTCTGGGGCTGGGCACCTCCCTCTGGGACTGGGCATCTCCCTCTGGGACTGGGCACCTCCCGCTGGGACTGGGCATCTCCTTCTGGGACTGGGCATCTCCCTCTGGGACTGCGCCATCTCCCTCTGGGACTGGGCACCTCGATCTGGGACTGCGCCATCTCCCTCTGTGACGGGGCACCTCCCTCTGTGACTGGGCATCTCCCTCTCGGACTGGGCATCTCCCTCTAGGACTGCGCCATCTCCCTCTGCGATGGCGCCACCTCCCTCTGGGACTGCGCCATCTCCCTCTGGGAACGGGGCAGCTCCCTCTGGGACTGGGCATCTCCCTCTGGGACAGGGGCATCTCCCTCTGGGACTGGGCACCTCCCGCTGAGACTGGGCACATCCCTCTGGGACTGCGCCATTTCCCTCTGGGACAGGGCCACCTCACTCTGGGACTGGGTACCTCCCTCTGGGACTGGGCACCTCCCTCCAGTACTGGGGCATCTCCCTCTGGAACTGCGCACCTCCCTCTGGGACTGGGCACGTCCCTCTGGGACTGGGCACCTCCCTATGGGACAGGGCAACACCATTTGGGTTAGGGCACCTCCCGCTGGGACTGGGCACCTCCCTCTGGGACTGCGCCATCTCCATCAGGGACAGGGCAACATCCCTCTGGGACTGGGTACCTCCCTCTGGGACGGGCACCTCCCTGTGGGACGGGGCACCTCCCTCTGGGACTGCGCCATCTCCCTCAGGGACAGGGCAACATCCCTCTGGGACTGGGTACCTCCCTCTGGGACGGGCACCTCCCTGTGGGACGGGGCACCTCCCGCTGAGACTTGGCACCTCCCTCTGGAACTGCGCCATCTACCTCTGGGACAGGGCCACCTCCCTCTAGAACTGCGCACCTCCCTCTGGGACTGGGCAACTCCCTCTGGGAATGGGCACCTCCCTCTGGGGCTGGGCACCTCCCTCTGGGACTGGGCATCTCCCGCTGGGACTGGGCACGTCCCTCTGGGACAGGGCACCTCCCGCTGGGACTGGGCAGCTCCATCTGGGACTGCGCTATCTCCCTCTGGGACTGGGCATCTCCCTCTGGGACTGCGCCACCTCCCTCTGGGACTGGGCCCCTCCATCTGGGACTGCGCCATCTCCCTCTGTGACGGGCATCTCCCTTTGGGACTGGGCATCTCCCTCTCGGACTGGGCATCTCCCTCTAGGACTGCGCCATCTCCCTCTGCGATTGCGCCACCTCCCTCTGGGACTGCGCCATCTCCCTCTGGGAACGGGGCAGCTCCCTCTGGGACTGGGCATCTCCCTCTGGGACAGGGGCATCTCCCTATGGGACTGGGCAACTCCCTCTGGGACTGGGTACCTCCCTCTGGGACGGGCACCTCCCTGTGGGACAGGGCACCTCCCGCTGAGACTTGGCACCTCCCTCTGGAACTGCGCCATCTCCCTCTGGGACAGGGCCACCTCCCTCTGGGACTGGGCACCTCCCTCTGGGACTGGGTACCTCCTTATGGGACTGGGCACATCCCTCTGGGACTGGGGCATCTCCCTCTTGAACTGCGCACCTCCCTCTGTGACTGGGCAACTCCCTCTGGGAATGGGCACCTCCCTCTGGGGCTGGGCACCTCCCTCTGGGGCTGGGCATCTCCCTCTGGGACAGGGCCACCTCCCTCTGGGACTGGGCACCTCCCTCTGGGACTGGGTACCTCCTTCTGGGACTGGGCACATCCCTCTGGGACTGGGGCATCTCCCTCTGGGACTTCGCCATCTCCCTCTGGGACTGGGCATCACCCTGTGGGACTGCGCCATCTCCCTCTGGGACTGGGCACCTCCCTCTGGTACTGGACATCTCCCTCTACGACTGCGCCATTTCCCTCTGGGATGGAACACCTCCCTCTGGGACTGGGCACCTCCCTCTGGGACTGGAGCTTCTCCCTCTGGGATTGCGCCACCTCCCTCTGGGACTGCGCCATCTCCCTCTGGGACTGGGCATCTCCATCTGGGACTGGGCACCTCCTTCTTGGACTGGGCACCTCCTTCTGGGACAGGGCGCCTCCCTCTTGGACTGGGCACCTCCTTCTAGGACTGGGCATCTCCCTCTGGGACTGCGCACCTCCCTCTGGGACTGGGCAACTCCCTCTGGGACTGCGCACCTCCCTCTGGGACTGGGCACCTCCCTCTAGGACTGGGCACCTCCCTCTGTGACTGCGGCTTCTCCCTATGGGACTGGGCCACCTCCCTCTGGGACTGGGCACCTCCGTCTGGGAATGAGCACCTCCCTCTGGGACTGCGCCACCTCCCTCTTGGACTGGGCATCTACATCTGGGACTGGGCATCTCCCTCTGGGACTGGGCATCTCCCTCCGGGACTGGGCACCTCTGTCTGGGACTGGGCATCTCCCTCTGGGACTGGGCATCTCCCTCTGGGACTGTACCATCTCCCTCTGGAACTTGTCACCTCCCTCTGGGGCTGCGCCATCTCCCTCTGGGACTGGGCATCTCCCTCTCGGACTGGGCATCTCCCTCTCGGAATGCACCATCTCCCTGTGCGATGGCGCCACCTCCCTCTGCAGCTGCGCCATCTCACTCTGGGAACGGGGCAGCTCCCTCTGGGACTGGGCATCTCCCTCTGGGACTGGGGCATCTCCATCTGCGAACAGGGTAGCTACCTCTTGGACTGGGCACCTCCTTCTGGGACTGGGCACCTCCCTCTGGGACTGCGAACCTCCCACTGGGACTGGGACCCTCCTCTGGGACTGGGCAAATCCCTCTCGGAATTGGGCTTCACCCTCTGGCTCTAGGAACTTCCCTCAGGGACTGTGGCTTCTTCCTCTGGGACTGGGCCTCCTCCCTCTGGGACTGGGCACGTCCGTCTGGGTCTGGGCAACTCCTTCTGGGACTATGCTCCTCCCTCTGGGACTGCGCTATCTCCCTCTGGGACAGGGCACCTCCTTCTTGGACTGGGCACCTCCTTCTGGGACAGGGCGCCTCCCTCTTGGACTGGGCACCTCCTTCTGGGACTGGGCATCTCCCTCTGGGACTGCGCACCTCCCTCTGGGACTGGGCAACTCCCTCTGGGACTGCGCACCTCCCTCTGGGACTGGGCACCTCCCTCTAGGACTGGGCACCTCCCTCTGTGACTGCGGCTTCTCCCTATGGGACTGGGCCACCTCCCTCTGGGACTGGGCACCTCCGTCTGGGAATGAACACCTCCCTCTGGGACTGCGCCACCTCCCTCTGGGACTGGGCATCTACATCTGGGACTGGGCATCTCCCTCTGGGACTGGGCATCTCCCTGCGGGACTGGGCACCTCTGTCTGGGACTGGGCATCTCCGTCTGGGACTGGGCATCTCCCTCTGGGACTGTACCATCTCCCTCTGGAACTTGTCACCTCCCTCTGGGACTGCGCCATCTCCCTCTGGGACTGGGCATCTCCCTCTCGGACTGGGCATCTCCCTCTCGGAATGCACCATCTCCCTGTGCGATGGCGCCACCTCCCTCTGCAGCTGCGCCATCTCACTCTGGGAACGGGGCAGCTCCCTCTGGGACTGGGCATCTCCCTCTGGGACTGGGGCATCTCCATCTGCGAACAGGGTAGCTACCTCTTGGACTGGGCACCTCCTTCTGGGACTGGGCACCTCCCTCTGGGACTGCGAAACTCCCACTGGGACTGGGACCCTCCTCTGGGACTGGGCAAATCCCTCTCGGAATTGGGCTTCACCCTCTGGCTCTAGGAACTTCCCTCAGGGACTGTGGCTTCTTCCTCTGGGACTGGGCCTCCTCCCTCTGGGACTGGGCACGTCCGTCTGGGTCTGGGCAACGCCTTCTGGGACTATGCTCCTCCCTCTGGGACTGCGCTATCTCCCTCTGGGACAGGGCAGCACCCCTCTGGGACTGGGTACCTCCCTCTGGGACGGGCACCTCCCTGTGGGACAGGGCAGCTCCCGCTGAGACTTGGCACCTCCCTCTGGAACTGCGCCATCTCCATCTGGGACAGGGCCACCTCCCTCTAGAACTGCGCCCCTCCCTCTGGGACAGGGCAAATCCCTCTGGGAATGGGCACCTCCCTCTGGGGTTGGTCACCTCCCTCTGGGACTGGGCATCTACATCTGGGACTGGGCATCTCCCTCTGGGACTGGGCATCTCCCTCCGGGACTGGGCACCTCTGTCTGGGACTGGGCATCTCCCTCTGGGACTGGGCATCTCCCTCTGGGACTGTACCATCTCCCTCTGGAACTTGTCACCTCCCTCTGGGACTGCGCCATCTCCCTCTGGGACTGGGCATCTCCCTCTCGGACTGGGCATCTCCCTCTCGGAATGCACCATCTCCCTGTGCGATGGCGCCACCTCCCTCTGCAGCTGCGCCATCTCACTCTGGGAACGGGGCAGCTCCCTCTGGGACTGGGCATCTCCCTCTGGGACTGGGGCATCTCCATCTGCGAACAGGGTAGCTACCTCTTGGACTGGGCACCTCCTTCTGGGACTGGGCACCTCCCTCTGGGACTGCGAACCTCCCACTGGGACTGGGACCCTCCTCTGGGACTGGGCAAATCCCTCTCGGAATTGGGCTTCACCCTCTGGCTCTAGGAACTTCCCTCAGGGACTGTGGCTTCTTCCTCTGGGACTGGGCCTCCTCCCTCTGGGACTGGGCACGTCCGTCTGGGTCTGGGCAACTCCTTCTGGGACTATGCTCCTCCCTCTGGGACTGCGCTATCTCCCTCTGGGACAGGGCACCTCCTTCTTGGACTGGGCACCTCTTCTGGGACAGGGCGCCTCCCTCTTGGACTGGGCACCTCCTTCTGGGACTGGGCATCTCCCTCTGGGACTGCGCACCTCCCTCTGGGACTGGGCAACTCCCTCTGGGACTGCGCACCTCCCTCTGGGACTGGGCACCTCCCTCTAGGACTGGGCACCTCCCTCTGTGACTGCGGCTTCTCCCTATGGGACTGGGCCACCTCCCTCTGGGACTGGGCACCTCCGTCTGGGAATGAACACCTCCCTCTGGGACTGCGCCACCTCCCTCTGGGACTGGGCATCTACATCTGGGACTGGGCATCTCCCTCTGGGACTGGGCATCTCCCTCCGGGACTGGGCACCTCTGTCTGGGACTGGGCATCTCCCTCTGGGACTGGGCATCTCCCTCTGGGACTGTACCATCTCCCTCTGGAACTTGTCACCTCCCTCTGGGACTGCGCCATCTCCCTCTGGGACTGGGCATCTCCCTCTCGGACTGGGCATCTCCCTCTCGGAATGCACCATCTCCCTGTGCGATGGCGCCACCTCCCTCTGCAGCTGCGCCATCTCACTCTGGGAACGGGGCAGCTCCCTCTGGGACTGGGCATCTCCCTCTGGGACTGGGGCATCTCCATCTGCGAACAGGGTAGCTACCTCTTGGACTGGGCACCTCCTTCTGGGACTGGGCACCTCCCTCTGGGACTGCGAACCTCCCACTGGGACTGGGACCCTCCTCTGGGACTGGGCAAATCCCTCTCGGAATTGGGCTTCACCCTCTGGCTCTAGGAACTTCCCTCAGGGACTGTGGCTTCTTCCTCTGGGACTGGGCCTCCTCCCTCTGGGACTGGGCACGTCCGTCTGGGTCTGGGCAACTCCTTCTGGGACTATGCTCCTCCCTCTGGGACTGCGCTATCTCCCTCTGGGACAGGGCAGCACCCCTCTGGGACTGGGTACCTCCCTCTGGGACGGGCACCTCCCTGTGGGACAGGGCAGCTCCCGCTGAGACTTGGCACCTCCCTCTGGAACTGCGCCATCTCCATCTGGGACAGGGCCACCTCCCTCTAGAACTGCGCCCCTCCCTCTGGGACAGGGCAAATCCCTCTGGGAATGGGCACCTCCCTCTGGGGTTGGTCACCTCCCTCTGGGACTGGGCATCTCCCTCTGGGACTGGGCACCTCCCGCTTGGACTGGGCATCTCCCTCTGGGACTGGGCATCTCCCTCTGGGGCTGGGCACCTCCCTCTGGGACTGGGCATCTCCCTCTGGGACTGGGCACCTCCCGCTGGGACTGGGCATCTCCTTCTGGGACTGGGCATCTCCCTCTGGGACTGCGCCATCTACCTCTGGGACTGGGCACATCGATCTGGGACTGCGCCATCTCCCTCTGTGACGGGGCACCTCCCTCTGTGACTGGGCATCTCCCTCTCGGACTGGGCATCTCCCTCTCGGACTGCGCCATCTCCCTCTGCGATGGCGCCACTTCCCTCTGGGACTGCGCCATCTACCTCTGGGAACGGGGCAGCTCCCTCTGGGACTGGGCATCTCCCTCTGGGACAGGGGCATCTTCCTCTGGGACTGGGCACCTCCCGCTGAGACTGGGCACATCCCTCTGGGACTGCGCCATTTCCCTCTGGGACAGGGCCACCTCACTCTGGGACTGGGTACCTCCCTCTGGGACTGGGCACCTCCCTCTAGTACTGGGGCATCTCCCTCTGGAACTGCGCACCTCCCTCTGGGACTGGGCACTTCCCTCTGGGAATGGGCCCCTCCCTATGGGACAGGGCAACTCCATTTGGGTCAGGGCACCTCCCGCTGGGACTGGGCACCTCCCTCTGGCACTGCGCCATCTCCATCAGGGACAGGGCAACATCCCTCTGGGACTGGGTACCTCCCTCTGGGACGGGCACCTCCCTCTGGGGCTGGGCACCTCCCTCTGGGCCTGGGCATCTCCCTCTGGGACTGGGCACCTCCCACTGTGACTGGGCAGCTCCCGCTGGGACTGGGTACGTCCCTCTGGGACTGCGCTATCTCCCTCTGGGACTGGGCATCTCCCTCTGGGACTGCGCCACCTCCCTCTGGGACGGGCATCTCCCTTTGTGACTGGGCATCTCCCTCTCGGACTGGGCATCTCCCTCTAGGACTGCGCCATCTCCCTCTGGGAACGGGGCAGCTCCCTCTGGGACTAGGCATCTCCCTCTGGGACAGGGGCATCTCCCTATGGGACTGGGCAACTCCATCTGGGACAGGGCACCTCCCGCTGGGACTGGGCACCTCCCTCTGGGACTGCGCCATCTCCCTCTGGGACTGGGCAACATCCCTCTGGGACTGGGTACCTCCCTCTGGGACGGGCACCTCCCTGTGGGACAGGGCACCTCCCGCTGAGACTTGGCACCTCCCTCTGAAATTGCGCCATCTCCCTCTGGGACAGGGCCACCTCCCTCTGGGACTGGGCACCTCCCTCTGGGACTGGGTACCTCCTTCTGGGACTGGGCACATCCCTCTGGAGCTGGGTCATCTCCCTCTTGAACTGCGCACCTCCCTCTGTGACTGGGCAACTCCCTCTAGGAATGGGCACCTCCCTCTGGGACTGTGGCATCTCCCTCTGGGAACAGGGCAGCTCCCTCTGGGACTGGGCATCTCCCTCTGGGACTGATCATCTCCCTCTGGGACTGGGCAGCTCCCTCTGGGATTGCGCCATCTCCCTCTGGGACTGGGCATCTCCCTCTCGGGCTGGGCATCGCCCTCTAGGACTGCGCCATCTCCCTCTGGGACTGGGGGCCTCCCTCTGGAACTGGGGCATCTACCTCTGGGAATGGGGCATCCACCTCTGGGCCTGGGCACCTCCATCTGGAACTGGGCATCTCTTACTGGGACTGGGCACCTCCCTTTGGGAGTGGGGCTTCTCCCTCTGGGACTGTACACCTCCATCTGGGACTGGGCACCTCTCTCCGGGACTGGGGCATCTCCCTCTGGGACTGCGCACCGCCCTCTGGGACTGCGCCATCTCCCTCTGGGACTGGGCACATCCCTCTGCGACGGCGCCATCTCCCTCTGGGACTGCGCCATCTCCCTCTGGGACTGGGAACCTCCCTCTGGGACTGGGCACCTCATTCTGGGACTGGGCACCTTTTTCTGGGACTGGGCACCTCCCTCTGGGACGGGGCACCTCCCTCTGAGCATTCACCATCTCCCTCTGGGACTGCGCCATCTCCGTTTGGGACTGGGCACCTCCCTCTGGTACTGGGCACCTCCCTCAACGACTGCGCCATTTCCCTCTGGGACTGCGCCATCTCCCTCTGGGACTGGGCACCTCCCTCTGGTACTGGGCATCTCCCTCAACGACTGCGCCATTTCCCTCTGGGATGGGGCACCTCCCACTGGGACTGGGCACCTCCCTCTGGGACTGGGCAGCTCCCTCTGGGACTGCGCCATCTCCCTCTGGGACTGGGCATCTCCCTCTCGGGCTGGGCATCTCCCTCTCGGACTGCGCCATCTCCCTCTGGGACTGGGCACCTCCCTCTGGAACTGGGGCATCTACCTCTGGGACTGGGGCATCCACCTCTGGGACTGGGCACCTCCATCTGGGACTGGGCATCTCTTACTGGGACTGGGCACCTCCTGTGGGACTGGGCACCTCTCTCTGGGAGTGGGGCTTCTCCCTCTGGGACTGCACACCTCCCTCTGGGACTGAGCACCTCCTTCTGGGACTGGGCCTCTTCCTCTGGGACTGGGGCATCTCCCTCTGGGACTGGGCATCTCCATCTGGGACTGGACACCTCCGTCTGGGACTGGGCACCTCCCTCTGGGACTGGGCATCTCCCTCTGGGACTGCGCCATCTCCTACTCGGACTGGGCTCCTCCCTCTGGGACTGGGCACCTCCCTCTGGGACTGGGCACCTCCCTCTGCGACTGGGCACCTCCCTCTGGGACTGGGCACCTGCCTCTGGGACTGGGCATCTCCCTCTAGGACTGCTCCATCTCCCTCTTGGACTGGGCACCTTCCTCTGGGACTGGGCACCTTCCTCTGGGACTGCGCCATCTCCCTCTGGGACTGCGCACCTCCCTCTGCGACGGCGCCATCTCGCTCTGGGACTGCGCCACCTCCCTCTGGGACTGGGCACATACCTCTGGGACTGGGCACCTTCCTCCGGGACTGGGCACCTCCTTCTGAGACTGCGCACCTTTTTCTGGGACTGGGCACCTCCATCTGGGACGGGGCCCCTCCCTCTAGGACTTCGCCATCTCCCTCTGGGACTGCGCCATCTCCCTCTGGGACAGGGCACCTCCTTCTGGGACTGCGCACCTTTTTCTGGGACTGGGCACCTCCCTCTGTGACGGGGCACCTCCCTCTGGGACTTCGCCATCTCACTCTGGGACTTCGCCATCTCCCTCTGGGACTGGGCATCACCCTGTGGGACTGCGCCATCTCCCTCTGGGACTGGGCACCTCCCTCTGGTACTGTGCATCTCCCTCTACGACTGCGCCATTTCCCTCTGGGATGGAACACCTCCCTCTGGGACTGGGCACCTCCCTCTGGGACTGGAGCTTCTCCCTCTGGGATTGCGCCACCTCCCTCTGGGACTGCGCCATCTCCCTCTGGGACTGGGCATCTCCATCTGGGACGGTGCACCTCCTTCTTGGACTGGGCACCTCCTTCTGGGACAGGGCGCCTCCCTCTTGGACTGGGCACCTCCTTCTGGGACTGGGCATCTCCCTCTGGGACTGCGCACCTCCCTCTGGGACTGGGCACCTCCCTCTGGGACTGCGCACCGCCCTCTGGGACTGGGCACCTCCCTCTAGGACTGGGCACCTCCCTCTGTGACTGCGGATTCTCCCTATGGGACTGGGCCACCTCCCTCTGGGACTGGGCACCTCGGTCTGGGACTGAGCACCTCCCTCTGGGACTGCGCCACCTCCCTCTGGGACTGGGCATCTACATCTGGGACTGGGCATCTCCCTCTGGGACTGGGCATCTCCCTCCGGGACTGTGCACCTCCGTCTGGGACTGGGCATCTCCCTCTGGGACTGGGCATCTCCCTCTGGGACTGTACCATCTCCCTCTGGGACTTGTCACCTCCCTCTGGGACTGCGCCATCTCCCTCTGTGACTTGGAGTCTCCCTCTGGGACTGGGCATCTCCCTCTCGGACTGGGCATCTCCCTCTCGGAATGCACCATCTCCCTGCGCGATGGCGCCACCTCCCTCTGCAGCTGCGCCATCTCACTCTGGGAACGGGGCAGCTCCCTCTGGGACTGGGCATCTGCCTCTGGGACTGGGGCATCTCCATCTGGGAACAGGGCAGCTACCTCTTGGACTAGGCACCTCCTTCTGGGACTGGGCCCTTCCCTCTGGGACTGCGAACCTCCCACTGGGACTGGGACCCTCCTCTGGGACTGGGCAAATCCCTCTCGGAATTGGGCTTCACCCTCTGGCTCTAGGAACTTCCCTCAGGGACTGGGGCTTCTTCCTCTGAGACTGGGCTTCCTCCCTTTGGGACTGGGCACGTCCGTCTGGGTCTGGGCAACTCCTTCTGGGACTATGCTCCTCCCTCTGGGACTGCGCCATCTCCCTCTGGGATAGGGCAACACCCCTCTGGGACTGGGTACCTCCCTCTGGGACGGGCACCTCCCTGTGGGACAGGGCAGCTCCCGCTGAGACTTGGGACCTCCCTCTGGAACTGCGCCATCTCCCTCTGGGACAGGGCCACCTCACTCTAGAACTGCGCACCTCCCTCTAGGACAGGGCAAATCCCTCTGGGAATGGCCACCTCCCTCAGGGGTTGGGCACCTCCCTCTGGGACTGGGCATCTCCCTCTGGGACTGGGCACCTCCCGCTGGGACTGGGCATCTCCCTCTGGGACTGGGCATCTCCCTCTGGGGCTGGGCACCTCCCTCTGGGACTGGGCATCTCCCTCTGGAACTGGGCACCTCCCGCTGGGACTGGGCATCTCCTTCTGGGACTGGGCATCTCCCTCTGGGACTGCGCCATCTCCCTCTGGGACTGGGCACCTCGATCTGGGACTGCGCCATCTCCCTCTGTGACGGGGCACCTGCCTCTGTGACTGGGCATCTCCCTCTCGGACTGGGCATCTCCCTCTCGGACTGCGCCATCTTCCTCTGCGATGGCGCCACCTCCCTCTGGGACTGCGCCATCTCCCTCTGGGAACGGGGCAGCTCCCTCTGGGACTGGGCATCTCCCTCTGGGACAGGGGCATCTTCCTCTGGGACTGGGCACCTCCCGCTGAGACTGGGCACATCCCTCTGGGACTGCGCCATTTCCCTCTGGGACAGGGCCACCTCACTCTGGGACTGGGTACCTCCCTCTGGGACTGGGCACCTCCCTCTAGTACTGCGGCATCTCCCTCTGGAACTGCGCACCTCCCTCTGGGACTGGGCACTTCCCTCTGGGAATGGGCACCTCCCTATGGGACAGGGCAACTCCATTTGGGTCAGGGCACCTCCCGCTGGGACTGGGCACCTCCCTCTGGGACTGCGCCATCTCCATCAGGGACAGGGCAACATCCCTCTGGGACTGGGTACCTCCCTCTGGGACGGGCACCTCCCTCTGGGGCTGGGCACCTCCCTCTGGGACTGGGCATCTCCCTCTGGGACTGGGCACCTCCCGCTGTGACTGGGCAGCTCCCGCTGGGACTGGGTACGTCCCTCTGGGACAGGGCACCTCCCGCTGGGACTGGGCACCTCCATCTGGGACTGCGCTATCTCCCTCTGGGACTGCGCCACCTCCCTCTGGGACTGGGCACCTCCATCTGGGACTGCGCCATCTCCCTCTGTGACGGGCATCTCCCTTTGTGACTGGGCATCTCCCTCTCGGACTGGGCATCTCCCTCTAGGACTGCGCCATCTCCCTCTGGGAACGGGGCAGCTCCCTCTGGGACTAGGCATCTCCCTCTGGGACAGGGGCATCTCCCTATGGGACTGGGCAACTCCATCTGGGACAGGGCACCTCCCGCTGGGACTGGGCACCTCCCTCTGGGACTGCGCCATCTCCCTCTGGGACAGGGCAACATCCCTCTGGGACTGGGTACCTCCCTCTGGGACGGGCACCTCCCTGTGGGACAGGGCACCTCCCGCTGAGACTTGGCACCTCCCTCTGAAATTGCGCCATCTCCCTCTGGGACAGGGCCACCTCCCTCTGGGACTGGGCACCTCCCTCTGGGACTGGGTACCTCCTTCTGGGACATGGCACATCCCTCTGGGGCTGGGGCATCTCCCTCTTGAACTGCGCACCTCCCTCTGTGACTGGGCAACTCCCTCTAGGAATGGGCACCTCCCTCTGGGACTGTGGCATCTCCCTCTGGTAACAGGGCAGCTCCCTCTGGGACTGGGCATCTCCCTCTGGGACTGATCATCTCCCTCTGGGACTGGGCATCTCCCTCTGGGACTGATCATCTCCCTCTGGGACTGGGCAGCTCCCTCTGGGATTGCGCCATCTCCCTCTGGGACTGGGCATCTCCCTCTCGGGCTGGGCATCGCCCTCTAGGACTGCGCCATCTCCCTCTGGGACTGGGGGCCTCCCTCTGGAACTGGGGCATCTACCTCTGGGAATGGGGCATCCACCTCTGGGACTGGGCACCTCCATCTGGAACTGGGCATCTCTTACTGGGACTGGGCACCTCCCTTTGGGAGTGGGGCTTCTCCCTCTGGGACTGTACACCTCCATCTGGGACTGGGCACCTCTCTCCGGGACTGGGGCATCTCCCTCTGGGACTGCGCACCGCTCTCTGGGACTGCGCCATCTCCCTCTGGGACTGGGCACCTCCCTCTGCGACGGCGCCATCTCCCTCTGGGACTGCGCCATCTCCCTCTGGGACTGGGAACCTCCCTCTGGGACTGGGCACCTCATTCTGGGACTGGGCACCTTTTTCTGGGACTGGGCACATCCCTCTGGGACGGGGCACCTCCCTCTGAGCATTCACCATCTCCCTCTGGGACTGCGCCATCTCCGTTTGGGACTGGGCACCTCCCTCTGGTACTGGGCACCTCCCTCAACGACTGCGCCATTTCCCTCTGGGACTGCGCCATCTCCCTCTGGGACTGGGCACCTCCCTCTGGTACTGGGCATCTCCCTCAACGACTGCGCCATTTCCCTCTTGGACTGGGGCATCTCCCTCTGGGAGTGCGGCACCTCCCTCTGGGACTGGGCAGCTCCCTCTGGGACTGCGCCATCTCCCTCTGGGACTGGGCACCTCTCTCCGGGACTGGGGCATCTACCTCTGGGACTGCGCACCGCCCTCTGGGACTGCGCCATCTCCCTCTGGGACTGGGCACCTCCCTCTGCGACGGCGCCATCTCCCTCTGGGACTGCGCCATCTCCCTCTGGGACTGGGAACCTCCCTCTGGGACTGGGCACCTCATTCTGGGACTGGGCACCTTTTTCTGGGACTGGGCACCTCCCTCTGGGACGGGGCACCTCCCTCTGAGCATTCACCATCTCCCTCTGGGACTGCGCCATCTCCGTTTGGGACTGGGCACCTCCCTCTGGTACTGGGCACCTACCTCAACGACTGCGCCATTTCCCTCTGGGACTGCGCCATCTCCCTCTGGGACTGGGCACCTCCCTCTGGTACTGGGCATCTCCCTCAACGACTGCGCCATTTCCCTCTGGGATGGGGCACCTCCCACTGGGACTGGGCACCTCCCTCTGGGACTGGGCAGCTCCCTCTGGGACTGCGCCATCTCCCTCTGGGACTGGGCATCTCCCTCTCGGGCTGGGCATCTCCCTCTCGGACTGCGCCATCTCCCTCTGGGACTGGGCACCTCCCTCTGGGACTGGGGCATCTACCTCTGGGACTGGGGCATCCACCTCTGGGACTGGGCACCTCCATCTGGGACTGGGCATCTCTTACTGGGACTGGGCACCTCCTGTGGGACTGGGCACCTCCCTCTGGGAGTGGGGCTTCTCCCTCTGGGACTGGGCACCTCGATCTGGGACTGCGCCATCTCCCTCTGTGACGGGGCACCTGCCTCTGTGACTGGGCATCTCCCTCTCGGACTGGGCATCTCCCTCTCGGACTGCGCCATCTTCCTCTGCGATGGCGCCACCTCCCTCTGGGACTGCGCCATCTCCCTCTGGGAACGGGGCAGCTCCCTCTGGGACTGGGCATCTCCCTCTGGGACAGGGGCATCTTCCTCTGGGACTGGGCACCTCCCGCTGAGACTGGGCACATCCCTCTGGGACTGCGCCATTTCCCTCTGGGACAGGGCCACCTCACTCTGGGACTGGGTACCTCCCTCTGGGACTGGGCACCTCCCTCTAGTACTGCGGCATCTCCCTCTGGAACTGCGCACCTCCCTCTGGGACTGGGCACTTCCCTCTGGGAATGGGCACCTCCCTATGGGACAGGGCAACTCCATTTGGGTCAGGGCACCTCCCGCTGGGACTGGGCACCTCCCTCTGGGACTGCGCCATCTCCATCAGGGACAGGGCAACATCCCTCTGGGACTGGGTACCTCCCTCTGGGACGGGCACCTCCCTCTGGGGCTGGGCACCTCCCTCTGGGACTGGGCATCTCCCTCTGGGACTGGGCACCTCCCGCTGTGACTGGGCAGCTCCCGCTGGGACTGGGTACGTCCCTCTGGGACAGGGCACCTCCCGCTGGGACTGGGCACCTCCATCTGGGACTGCGCTATCTCCCTCTGGGACTGCGCCACCTCCCTCTGGGACTGGGCACCTCCATCTGGGACTGCGCCATCTCCCTCTGTGACGGGCATCTCCCTTTGTGACTGGGCATCTCCCTCTCGGACTGGGCATCTCCCTCTAGGACTGCGCCATCTCCCTCTGGGAACGGGGCAGCTCCCTCTGGGACTAGGCATCTCCCTCTGGGACAGGGGCATCTCCCTATGGGACTGGGCAACTCCATCTGGGACAGGGCACCTCCCGCTGGGACTGGGCACCTCCCTCTGGGACTGCGCCATCTCCCTCTGGGACAGGGCAACATCCCTCTGGGACTGGGTACCTCCCTCTGGGACGGGCACCTCCCTGTGGGACAGGGCACCTCCCGCTGAGACTTGGCACCTCCCTCTGAAATTGCGCCATCTCCCTCTGGGACAGGGCCACCTCCCTCTGGGACTGGGCACCTCCCTCTGGGACTGGGTACCTCCTTCTGGGACATGGCACATCCCTCTGGGGCTGGGGCATCTCCCTCTTGAACTGCGCACCTCCCTCTGTGACTGGGCAACTCCCTCTAGGAATGGGCACCTCCCTCTGGGACTGTGGCATCTCCCTCTGGTAACAGGGCAGCTCCCTCTGGGACTGGGCATCTCCCTCTGGGACTGATCATCTCCCTCTGGGACTGGGCATCTCCCTCTGGGACTGATCATCTCCCTCTGGGACTGGGCAGCTCCCTCTGGGATTGCGCCATCTCCCTCTGGGACTGGGCATCTCCCTCTCGGGCTGGGCATCGCCCTCTAGGACTGCGCCATCTCCCTCTGGGACTGGGGGCCTCCCTCTGGAACTGGGGCATCTACCTCTGGGAATGGGGCATCCACCTCTGGGACTGGGCACCTCCATCTGGAACTGGGCATCTCTTACTGGGACTGGGCACCTCCCTTTGGGAGTGGGGCTTCTCCCTCTGGGACTGTACACCTCCATCTGGGACTGGGCACCTCTCTCCGGGACTGGGGCATCTCCCTCTGGGACTGCGCACCGCTCTCTGGGACTGCGCCATCTCCCTCTGGGACTGGGCACCTCCCTCTGCGACGGCGCCATCTCCCTCTGGGACTGCGCCATCTCCCTCTGGGACTGGGAACCTCCCTCTGGGACTGGGCACCTCATTCTGGGACTGGGCACCTTTTTCTGGGACTGGGCACATCCCTCTGGGACGGGGCACCTCCCTCTGAGCATTCACCATCTCCCTCTGGGACTGCGCCATCTCCGTTTGGGACTGGGCACCTCCCTCTGGTACTGGGCACCTCCCTCAACGACTGCGCCATTTCCCTCTGGGACTGCGCCATCTCCCTCTGGGACTGGGCACCTCCCTCTGGTACTGGGCATCTCCCTCAACGACTGCGCCATTTCCCTCTTGGACTGGGGCATCTCCCTCTGGGAGTGCGGCACCTCCCTCTGGGACTGGGCAGCTCCCTCTGGGACTGCGCCATCTCCCTCTGGGACTGGGCACCTCTCTCCGGGACTGGGGCATCTACCTCTGGGACTGCGCACCGCCCTCTGGGACTGCGCCATCTCCCTCTGGGACTGGGCACCTCCCTCTGCGACGGCGCCATCTCCCTCTGGGACTGCGCCATCTCCCTCTGGGACTGGGAACCTCCCTCTGGGACTGGGCACCTCATTCTGGGACTGGGCACCTTTTTCTGGGACTGGGCACCTCCCTCTGGGACGGGGCACCTCCCTCTGAGCATTCACCATCTCCCTCTGGGACTGCGCCATCTCCGTTTGGGACTGGGCACCTCCCTCTGGTACTGGGCACCTACCTCAACGACTGCGCCATTTCCCTCTGGGACTGCGCCATCTCCCTCTGGGACTGGGCACCTCCCTCTGGTACTGGGCATCTCCCTCAACGACTGCGCCATTTCCCTCTGGGATGGGGCACCTCCCACTGGGACTGGGCACCTCCCTCTGGGACTGGGCAGCTCCCTCTGGGACTGCGCCATCTCCCTCTGGGACTGGGCATCTCCCTCTCGGGCTGGGCATCTCCCTCTCGGACTGCGCCATCTCCCTCTGGGACTGGGCACCTCCCTCTGGGACTGGGGCATCTACCTCTGGGACTGGGGCATCCACCTCTGGGACTGGGCACCTCCATCTGGGACTGGGCATCTCTTACTGGGACTGGGCACCTCCTGTGGGACTGGGCACCTCCCTCTGGGAGTGGGGCTTCTCCCTCTGGGACTGCACACCTCCCTCTGGGACTGAGCACCTCCTTCTGGGACTGGGCCTCTTCCTCTGGGACTGGGGCATCTCCCTCTGGGACTGGGCATCTCCCTCTGGGACTGGACACCTCCGTCTGGGACTGGGCACCTCCCTCTGGGACTGGGCATCTCCCTCTGGGACTGCGCCATCTCCTACTCGGACTGGGCTCCTCCCTCTGGGACTGGGCAACTCCCTCTGGGACTGGGCACCTCCCTCTGCGACTGGGCACCTCCCTCTGGGACTGGGCACCTCCCTATGGGACTGGGCGTCTCCCTCTAGGACTGCTCCATCTCCCTCTTGGACTGGGCACCTTCCTCTGGGACTGGGCACCTTCCTCTGGGACTGCGCCATCTCCCTCTGGGACTGCGCACCTCCCTCTGCGACGGCGCCATCTCGCTCTGGGACTGCGCCATCTCCCTCTGGGACTGGGCACATACCTCTGGGACTGGGCACCTTCCTCCGGGACTGGGCACCTCCTTCTGGGACTGCGCACCTTTTTCTGGGACTGGGCACCTCCATCTGGGACGGGGCACCTCCCTCTAGGACGTCGCCATCTCCCTCTGGGACTGCGCCATCTCCCTCTGGGACAGGGCACCTCCCTCTGGGACTGGGCACCTCCTTCTGGGACTGCGCACCTTTTTCTGGGACTGGGCACCTCCCTCTGTGACGGGGCACCTCCCTCTGGGACTTCGCCATCTCCCTCTGGGACTTCGCCATCTCCCTCTGGGACTGGGCGTCACCCTGTTGGACTGCGCCATCTCCCTCTGGGACTGGGCACCTCCCTCTGGTACTGTGCATCTCCCTCTATGACTGCGCCATTTCCCTCTGGGATGGAACACCTCCCTCTGGGACTGGGCACCTCCCTCTGGGACTGGAGCTTCTCCCTCTGGGATTGCGCCACCTCCCTCTGGGACTGCGCCATCTCCCTCTGGGACAGGGCATCTCCATCTGGGACTGGGCACCTCCTTCTTGGACTGGGCACCTCCTTCTGGACAGGGCGCCTCCCTCTTGGACTGGGCACCTCCTTCTGGGACTGGGCATCTCCCTCTGGGACTGCGCACCTCCCTCTGGGACTGGGCACCTCCCTCTGGGACTGCGCACCGCCCTCTGGGACTGGGCACCTCCCTCTAGGACTGGGCACCTCCCTCTGTGACTGCGGATTCTCCCTATGGGACTGGGCCACCTCCCTCTGGGACTGGGCACCTCCGTCTGGGACTGAGCACCTCCCTCTGGGACTGCGCCACCTCCCTCTGGGACTGGGCATCTACATCTGGGACTGGGCATCTCCCTCTGGGACTGGGCATCTCCCTCCGGGACTGTGCACCTCCGTCTGGGACTGGGCATCTCCCTCTGGGACTGGGCATCTCCCTCTGGGACTGTACCATCTCCCTCTGGGACTTGTCACCTCCCTCTGGGACTGCGCCATCTCCCTCTGTGACTTGGAGTCTCCATCTGGGACTACGCTATCTCCCTCTGGGACTGGGCATCTCCCTCTGGGACTGCGCCACCTCCCTCTGGGACTGGGCACCTCCATCTGGGACTGCGCCATCTCCCTCTGTGACGGGCATCTCCCTTTGTGACTGGGCATCTCCCTCTCGGACTGGGCATCTCCCCCTAGGACTGCGCCATCTCCCTCTGGGAACGGGGCAGCTCCCTCTGGGACTAGGCATCTCCCTCTGGGACAGGGGCATCTCCCTATGGGACTGGGCAACTCCATCTGGGACAGGGCACCTCCCGCTGGGACTGGGCACCTCCCTCTGGGACTGCGCCATCTCCCTCTGGGACAGGGCAACATCCCTCTGGGACTGGGTACCTCCCTCTGGGACGGGCACCTCCCTGTGGGACAGGGCACCTCCCGCTGAGACTTGGCACCTCCCTCTGAAATTGCGCCATCTCCCTCTGGGACAGGGCCACCTCCCTCTGGGACTGGGTACCTCGCTCTGGGACTGGGTACCTCCTTCTGGGACTGGGCACATCCCTCTGGGGCTGGGGCATCTCCCTCTTGAACTGCGCACCTCCCTCTGTGACTGGGCAACTCCCTCTAGGAATGGGCACCTCCCTCTGGGACTGTGGCATCTCCCTCTGGGAACAGGGCAGCTCCCTCTGGGACTGGGCATCTCCCTCTGGGATTGCGCCATCTCCCTCTGGGACTTTGCATCTCCCTCTCGGGCTGGGCATCGCCCTCTAGGACTGCGCCATCTCCCTCTGGGACTGGGGGCCTCCCTCTGGAACTGGGGCATCTACCTCTGGGAATGGGGCATCCACCTCTGGGACTGGGCACCTCCATCTGGAACTGGGCATCTCTTACTGGGACTGGGCACCTCCCTTTGGGAGTGGGGCTTCTCCCTCTGGGACTGTACACCTCCATCTGGGACTGGGCACCTCTCTCCGGGACTGGGGCATCTCCCTCTGGGACTGCGCACCGCCCTCTGGGACTGCGCCATCTCCCTCTGGGACTGGGCACCTCCCTCTGCGACGGCGCCATCTCCCTCTGGGACTGCGCCATCTCCCTCTGGGACTGGGAACCTCCCTCTGGGACTGGGCACCTCATTCTGGGACTGGGCACCTTTTTCTGGGACTGGGCACCTCCCTCTGGGACGGGGCACCTCCCTCTGAGCATTCACCATCTCCCTCTGGGACTGCGCCATCTCCGTTTGGGACTGGGCACCTCCCTCTGGTACTGGGCACCTCCCTCAACGACTGCGCCATTTCCCTCTGGGACTGCGCCATCTCCCTCTGGGACTGGGCACCTCCCTCTGGTACTGGGCATCTCCCTCAACGACTGCGCCATTTCCCTCTGGGATGGGGCACCTCCCACTGGGACTGGGCACCTCCCTCTGGGACCGGGCAGCTCCCTCTGGGACTGCGCCATCTCCCTCTGGGACTGGGCATCTCCCTCTCGGGCTGGGCATCTCCCTCTCGGACTGCGCCATCTCCCTCTGGGACTGGGCACCTCCCTCTGGGACTGGGGCATCTACCTCTGGGACTGGGGCATATACCTCTGGGACTGGGCACCTCCATCTGGGACTGGGCATCTCTTACTGGGACTGGGCACCTCCTGTGGGACTGGGCACCTCCCTCTGGGAGTGGGGCTTCTCCCTCTGGGACTGCACACCTCCCTCTGGGACTGAGCACCTCCTTCTGGGACTGCGCCTCTTCCTCTGGGACTGGGGCATCTCCCTCTGGGACTGGGCATCTCCCTCTGGGACTGGACACCTCCGTCTGGGACTGGGCACCTCCCTCTGGGACTGTGCATCTCCCTCTGGGACTGCGCCATCTCCTACTCGGACTGGGCTCCTCCCTCTGGGACTGGGCACCTCCCTCTGGGACTGGGCACCTCCCTCTGCGACTGGGCACCTCCCTCTGGGACTGGGCACCTCCCTCTGGGACTGGGCATCTCCCTCTAGGACTGCTCCATCTCCCTCTTGGACTGGGCACCTTCCTCTGGGACTGGGCACCTTCCTCTGGGACTGCGCCATCTCCCTCTGGGACTGCGGACCTCCCTCTGCGACGTCGCCATCTCGCTCTGGGACTGCGCCATCTCCCTCTGGGACTGGGCACATACCTCTGGGACTGGGCACCTTCCTCCGGGACTGGGCACCTCCTTCTGGGACTGCGCACCTTTTTCTGGGACTGGGCACCTCCATCTGGGACGGGGCATCTCCCTCTAGGACTTCGCCATCTCCCTCTGGGACTGCGCCATCTCCCAATGGGACAGGGCACCTCCTTCTGGGACTGCGCACCTTTTTCTGGGACTGGGCACCTCCCTCTGTGACGGGGCACCTCCCTCTGGGACTTCGCCATCTCCCTCTGGGACTTCGCCATCTCCCTCTGGGACTGGGCATCACCCTGTGGGACTGCGCCATCTCCCTCTGGGACTGGGCACCTCCCTCTGGTACTGTGCATCTCCCTCTACGACTGCGCCATTTCCCTCTGGGATGGAACACCTCCCTCTGGGACTGGGCACCGCCCTCTGGGACTGGAGCTTCAACCTCTGGGATTGCGCCACCTCCCTCTGGGACTGCGCCATCTCCCTCTGGGACTGGGCATCTCCATCTGGGACTGGGCACCTCCTTCTTGGACTGGGCACCTCCTTCTGGACAGGGCGCCTCCCTCTTGGACTGGGCACCTCCTTCTGGGACTGGACACCTCCCTCTGGGACTGCGCACCGCCCTCTGGGACTGGGCACCTCCCTCTACGACTGGGCACCTCCCTCTGTGACTGCGGATTCTCCCTATGGGACTGGGCCACCTCCCTCTGGGACTGGGCACCTCCGTCTGGGACTGAGCACCTCCCTCTGGGACTGCGCCACCTCCCTCTGGGACTGGGCATCTACATCTGGGACTGGGCATCTCCCTCTGGGACTGGGCATCTCCCTCCGGGACTGTGCACCTCCGTCTGGGACTGGGCATCTCCCTCTGGGACTGGGCATCTCCCTCTGGGACTGTACCATCTCCCTCTGGGACTTGTCACCTCCCTCTGGGACTGCGCCATCTCCCTCTGTGACTTGGAGTCTCCCTCTGGGACTGGGCATCTCCCTCTCGGACTGGGCATCTCCCTCTCGGATTGCACCATCTCCCTGCGCGATGGCGCCACCTCCCTCTGCAGCTGCGCCATCTCACTCTGGGAACGGGACAGCTCCCTCTGGGACTGGGCATCTGCCTCTGGGACTGGGGCATCTCCATCTGGGAACAGGGCAGCTACCTCTTGGACTGGGCACCTCCTTCTGGGACTGGGCCCCTCCCTCTGGGACTGCGAACCTCCCACTGGGACTGGGACCCTCCTCTGGGACGGGGCAAATCCCTCTCGGAATTGGGCTTCAACCTCTGGCTCTAGGAACTTCCCTCAGGGACTGGGGCTTCTTCCTCTGAGACTGGGCCTCCTCCCTTTGGGACTGGGCACGTCCGTCTGGGTCTGGGCAACTCCTTCTGGGACTATGCCCCTCCCTCTGGGACTGCGCCATCTCCCTCTGGGACAGGGCAACACCCCTCTGGGACTGGGTACCTCCCTCTGGGACGGGCACCTCCCTGTGGGACAGGGCAGCTCCCGCTGAGACTTCGGACCTCCCTCTGGAACTGCGCCATCTCCCTCTGGGACAGGGCCACCTCCCTCTAGAACTGCGCACCTCCCTCTGGGACAGGGCAAATCCCTCTGGGAATGGCCACCTCCCTCAGGGGTTGGGCACCTCCCTCTGGGACTGGGCATCTCCCTCTGGGACTGGGCACCTCCCGCTGGGACTGGGCATCTCCCTCTGGGACTGGGCATCTCCCTCTGGGGCTGGGCACCTCCCTCTGGGACTGGGCATCTCCCTCTGGGACTGGGCACCTCCCGCTGGGACTGGGCATCTCCTTCTGGGACTGGGCATCTCCCTCTGGGACTGCGCCATCTCCCTCTGGGACTGGGCACCTCGATCTGGGACTGCGCCATCTCCCTCTGTGACGGGGCACCTCCCTCTGTGACTGGGCATCTCCCTCTCGGACTGGGCATCTCCCTCTAGGACTGCGCCATCTCCCTCTGCGATGGCGCCACCTCCCTCTGGGACTGCGCCATCTCCCTCTGGGAACGGGGCAGCTCCCTCTGGGACTGGGCATCTCCCTCTGGGACAGGGGCATCTCCCTCTGGGACTGGGCACCTCCCGCTGAGACTGGGCACATCCCTCTGGGACTGCGCCATTTCCCTCTGGGACAGGGCCACCTCACTCTGGGACTGGGTACCTCCCTCTGGGACTGGGCACCTCCCTCCAGTACTGGGGCATCTCCCTCTGGAACTGCGCACCTCCCTCTGGGACTGGGCACGTCCCTCTGGGACTGGGCACCTCCCTATGGGACAGGGCAACACCATTTGGGTTAGGGCACCTCCCGCTGGGACTGGGCACCTCCCTCTGGGACTGCGCCATCTCCATCAGGGACAGGGCAACATCCCTCTGGGACTGGGTACCTCCCTCTGGGACGGGCACCTCCCTGTGGGACGGGGCACCTCCCTCTGGGACTGCGCCATCTCCCTCAGGGACAGGGCAACATCCCTCTGGGACTGGGTACCTCCCTCTGGGACGGGCACCTCCCTGTGGGACGGGGCACCTCCCGCTGAGACTTGGCACCTCCCTCTGGAACTGCGCCATCTACCTCTGGGACAGGGCCACCTCCCTCTAGAACTGCGCACCTCCCTCTGGGACTGGGCAACTCCCTCTGGGAATGGGCACCTCCCTCTGGGGCTGGGCACCTCCCTCTGGGACTGGGCATCTCCCGCTGGGACTGGGCACGTCCCTCTGGGACAGGGCACCTCCCGCTGGGACTGGGCAGCTCCATCTGGGACTGCGCTATCTCCCTCTGGGACTGGGCATCTCCCTCTGGGACTGCGCCACCTCCCTCTGGGACTGGGCCCCTCCATCTGGGACTGCGCCATCTCCCTCTGTGACGGCCATCTCCCTTTGGGACTGGGCATCTCCCTCTCGGACTGGGCATCTCCCTCTAGGACTACGCCATCTCCCTCTGCGATTGCGCCACCTCCCTCTGGGACTGCGCCATCTCCCTCTGGGAACGGGGCAGCTCCCTCTGGGACTGGGCATCTCCCTCTGGGACAGGGGCATCTCCCTATGGGACTGGGCAACTCCCTCTGGGACTGGGTACCTCCCTCTGGGACGGGCACCTCCCTGTGGGACAGGGCACCTCCCGCTGAGACTTGGCACCTCCCTCTGGAACTGCGCCATCTCCCTCTGGGACAGGGCCACCTCCCTCTGGGACTGGGCACCTCCCTCTGGGACTGGGTACCTCCTTCTGGGACTGGGCACATCCCTCTGGGACTGGGGCATCTCCCTCTTGAACTGCGCACCTCCCTCTGTGACTGGGCAACTCCCTCTGGGAATGGGCACCTCCCTCTGGGGCTGGGCACCTCCCTCTGGGGCTGGGCATCTCCCTCTGGGACTGGGAACTCCTGTTGGGACTGGGCAGCTCCAGCTGGGACTGCGCCATCTCCCTCTGGGACAGGGCCACCTCACTCTGGGACTGGGTACCTCCCTCTGGGACTGGGCACCTCCCGCTGGGACTTGGCAACTCCATCTGGGACTGCGACATCTCCCTCTGGAACTGGACATCTCCCTCTGGGACTGCGCCATCTCCCTCTGGGACTGGGCACCTCCATCTGGGACTGCGCCATCTCCCTCTGTGACTGGGCATCTCCCTCTGGGACAAGGGGATCTCCCACTGGGAACATGGCAGCTCCTTCTGGGACTGGGCAGCTCCCGCTGGGACTGCTCCATCTCCCTCTGGGACAGGGCCACCTCACTCTGGGACTGGGTACCTCCCTCTGGGACTGCGCCGTCTCTCTCTGGGAACGGGGCAGCTCCCTCTGGGAGTGGGTATCTCCCACTGGGACAGGGGCATCTCCCTCTGGGAACAGGGCAGCTCCCTCTGGGACTGGGCACCTCCTTCTGGGACTGGGCCCCTCCCTCTGGGACTGGGAACCTCCCACTGGGAATGGGACCTTCCTCTGGGACTGGGCACCTCCCTCTCGGAATGGGGCTTCTCCCTCTGGCACGAGGCACCTCCTTCTGGGACTGGGCACCTCCGTCTGGGGTTGGGCACATCCCTCTGGGACTGCGCCATCTTCCTCTGGGACTGGCCATCTCCATCTGGGACTGGGCATCTCCCTCTGGGACTTGTCATCTCCCTCTGGGACTGGGCACATCCGTCTGGGACTGGGCATCTCCCTCTGGGACCTGGCATCTACCTCTGGGACTGCGCCATCTCCCTCTGGGACTGGGCATATCCCTCTGGGTTTGGGTCATCTCCCTCTGGGACTGGGCATCTCCCTCTGGGACTGGGCATCTCCCTCTGGGACTGGGCACCTCCGTCTATGCCTGGGCTTCTCCCTCTGGGGCTGGGCACCTCCTTCTGGGACCGTGCCCCTACCTCTGGGACTGGGGCATCTCCCTCTGGGGCTGAGCAATTCCCTCTGGGACTGGGCATCTCCCACTGGGACTGCGCCATCTCCCTCTGGGACTGGGCACCTCTCTCTGGGACTGCGCCATCTCCCTCTGTGACTGGGCATCTCCCTCTGGGACTGGGCATCTCCCTCTCGGACTGGGCAGCTCCCTCAAGGACTGGGCATCACCCTCTGCGACTGTGGCATCTCCCTCTCGGACTGGGCATCTCCCTCTCGGACTGGGCGTCTCCCTCTAGGACTGCGCCTTCTCCCTCTGCGATGGCGCCACTTCCCTCTGGGACTGCGCCATCTCCCTCTGTGACGGGGCACCTCCCTCTGTGACTGGGCATCTCCCTCTCGGACTGGGCATCTCACTCTAGGACTGCGCCATCTCCCTCTGCGATGGCGCCACCTCCCTCTGGGACTGCGCCATCTCCCTCTGGGAACGGGGCAGCTCCCTCTGGGACTGGGCATCTCCCTCTGGGACAGGGGCATCTCCCTCTGGGACTGGGCACCTCCCGCTGAGACTGGGCACATCCCTCTGGGACTGCGCCATTTCCCTCTGGGACAGGGCCACCTCACTCTGGGACTGGGTACCTCCCTCTGGGACTGGGCACCTCCCTCCAGTACTGGGGCATCTCCCTCTGGAACTGCGCACCTCCCTCTGGGACTGGGCACTTCCCTCTGGGACTGGGCACCTCCCTATGGGACAGGGCAACACCATTTGGGTTAGGGCACCTCTCGCTGGGACTGGGCACTTCCCTCTGGGACTGCGCCATCTCCATCAGGGACAGGGCAACATCCCTCTGGGACTGGGTACCTCCCTCTGGGACGGGCACCTCCCTGTGGGACGGGGCACCTCCCTCTGGGACTGCGCCATCTCCCTCAGGGACAGGGCAACATCCCACTGGGACTGGGTACCTCGCTCTGGGACGGGCACCTCCCTGTGGGACGGGGCACCTCCCGCTGAGACTTGGCACCTCCCTCTGGAACTGCGCCATCTCCCTCTGGGACAGGGCCACCTCCCTCTAGAACTGCGCACCTCCCTCTGGGAGTGGGCAACTCCCTCTGGGAATGGGCACCTCCCTCTGGGGCTAGGCACCTCCCTCTGGGACTGGGCATCTCCCGCTGGGACTGGGCACGTCCCTCTGGGACAGGGCACCTCCCGCTGGGACTGGGCAGCTCCATCTGGGACTGCGCTATCTCCCTCTGGGACTGGGCATCTCCCTCTGGGACTGCGCCACCTCCCTCTGGGACTGGGCACCTCCATCTGGGACTGCGCCATCTCCCTCTGTGACGGGCATCTCCCTTTGGGACTGGGCATCTCCCTCTCGGACTGGGCATCTCCCTCTAGGACTGCGCCCATCTCCCTCTGCGATTGCGCCACCTCCCTCTGGGACTGCGCCATCTCCCTCTGGGAACGGGGCAGCTCCCTCTGGGACTGGGTAACTCCCTCTGGGACGGGCACCTCCCTGTGGGACAGGGCACCTCCCGCTGAGACTTGGCACCTCCCTCTGGAACTGCGCCATCTCCCTCTGGGACAGGGCCACCTCCCTCTGGGACGGGGCACCTCCCTCTGGGACTGGGTACCTCCTTCTGGGACTGGGCACATCCCTCTGGGACTGGGGCATCTCCCTCTTGAACTGCGCACCTCCCTCTGTGACTGGGCAACTCCCTCTGGGAATGGGCACCTCCCTCTGGGGCTGGGCACCTCCCTCTGGGACTGGGCATCTCCCTCTGGGACTGGGAACTCCTGTTGGGACTGGGCAGCTCCAGCTGGGACTGCGCCATCTCCCTCTGGGACAGGGCCACCTCACTCTGGGACTGGGTACCTCCATCTGGGACTGGGCACCTCCCGCTGGGACTTGGCAACTCCATCTGGGACTGCGACATCTCCCTCTGGAACTGGACATCTCCCTCTGGGACTGCGCCACCTCCCTCTGGGACTGGGCACCTCCATCTGGGACTGCGCCATCTCCCTCTGTGACTGGGCATCTCCCTCTGGGACAAGGGGATCTCCCACTGGGAACATGGCAGCTCCTTCTGGGACTGGGCAGCTCCCGCTGGGACTGCGCCATCTCCCTCTGGGACAGGGCCAACTCACTCTGGGACTGGGTACCTCCCTCTGGGACTGCGCCGTCTCTCTCTGGGAACGGGGAAGCTCCCTCTGGGAGTTTGTATCTCCCACTGGGACAGGGGCATCTCCCTCTGGGAACAGGGCAGCTCCCTCTGGGACTGGGCACCTCCTTCTGGGACTGGGCCCCTCCCTCTGGGACTGGGAACCTCCCACTGTGAATGGGACCTTCCTCTGGGACTGGGCACCTCCCTCTCGGAATGGGGCTTCTCCCTCTGGCACTAGGCACCTCCTTCTGGGACTGGGCACCTCCGTCTGAGGTTGGGCACATCCCTCTGGGACTGCGCCATCTTCCTCTGAGACTGGCCATCTCCATCTGGGACTGGGCATCTCCCTCTGGGACTGGGCATCTCCCTCTGGGACTGGGCACATCCGTCTGGGACTGGGCATCTCCCTCTGGGACTGGGCATCTACCTCTGGGACTGCGCCATCTCCCTCTGGGACTGAGCATATCCCTCTGGGATTGGGTCATCTCCCTCTGGGACTGGGCATCTCCCTCTGGGACTGGGCATCTCCCTCTGGGACTGGGCACCTCCGTCTATGCCTGGGCTTCTCCCTCTGGGGCTGGGCAACTCCTTCTGGGACCGGGCCCCTCCCTCTGGGACTGGGGCATCTCCCTCTGGGGCTGAGCAATTCCCTCTGGGACTGGGCATCTCCCACTGGGACTGCGCCATCTCCCTCTGGGACTGGGCACCTCTCTCTGGGACTGCGCCATCTCCCACTGTGACTGGGCATCTCCCTCTGGCACTGGGCATCTCCCTCTCGGACTGGGCAGCTCCCTCAAGGACTGGGCATCACCCTCTGCGACTGTGGCATCTCCCTCTCGGACTGGGCATCTCCCTCTCGGACTGGGCGTCTCCCTCTAGGACTGCGCCTTCTCCCTCTGCGATGGCGCCACTTCCCTCTGGGACTGCGCCATCACCCTCTGGGAACGGGGCAGCTCACTCAGGGACTGGGGCATCTCCCTCTGGGACAGGGGCATCTACTTCTGGGACAGGGCACCTCCCGCTGGGACTGGACACCTCCATCTGGGACTGCGCCATCTACCTCTGGGCCTGGGCATCTCCCTCTGGGACTGCGCCATCTCCCTCTGGGACTGGGCACCTCCATCTGGGACTGGGCATCTCCCTCTCGGATTGGGCATCTCCCTCTAGGACTGCGCCATCTCCCTCTGCGATGGCGCCACCTCCCTCTGGGACTGCGCCGTCTCCCTCTGGGAACGGGGCAGCTCCCTCTGGGACTGGGTATTTCCCACTGGGACAGGGGCATCTCCCTCTGGGAACAGGGCATCTCCCTCTGGGACTGGGCACCTCCCTCTGGGACTGGCCATCTCCATCTGGGACTGGGCACCTCCCTCTGGGACTGGGCATCTCCCTCTGGGACTGGGCACATACGTCTGGGACTGGGCATCTCCCTCTGGGTCTGGGCATCTCCCTATGGGACTGCGCCAACTCCCTCTGGGACTGAGCATATCCCTCTGGGATTGGCTCATCTCCCTTTAGGACTGGGCATCTCCCTCTGGGACTGGGCATCT
This sequence comes from Scyliorhinus torazame, assembly GCF_047496885.1. Classification (NCBI taxonomy): domain Eukaryota; kingdom Metazoa; phylum Chordata; class Chondrichthyes; order Carcharhiniformes; family Scyliorhinidae; genus Scyliorhinus; species Scyliorhinus torazame. Next base: position 380,008,080 of record NC_092709.1, read on the forward strand.
CCCTCTGGGACTGGGCACCTCCGTCTATGCCTGGGCTTCTCCCTCTGGGACTGGGCACCTCCTTCCGGGACCGGGCCCCTCCCTCTGGGACTGGGGCATCTCCCTCTGGGACTGACCAATTCCCTCTGGGACTGGGCATCTCCCATTGGGACTGCGCCATCTCCCTCTGGGACAGGGCACCTCTCTCTGGGACTGCGCCATCTCCCTCTGTGACTGGGCATCTCCCTCTGGGACTGGGCATCTCCCTCTCGGATTGGGCAGCTCCCTCAAGCACCGGGCATCACCCTCTGCGACTGTGGCATCTCCCTCTGGGACTGGGCATCTCCCTCTCGGACTGGGCGACTCCCTCTAGAACTGCGCCTTCTCCCTCTGCGATGGCGCCACCTCCCTCTGGGACTGCGCCATCACCCTCTGGGAACGGGGCAGCTCACTCTGGGACTGGGGCATCTCCCTCTGGGACAGGGGCATCTACCTCTGGGACAGGGCACCTCCCGCTGGGTCTGGGCACCTCCATCTGGGAATGCGCCATCTCCCTCTGGGATTGGGCATCTCCCTCTGGGACTGCGCCATCTCCCTCTGGGACTGGGCAACTCCATCTGGGACTGCGCCATCTCCCTCTGTGACTGGGCATCTCCCTCTGGGACTGGGCATCTCCCTCTCGGATTGGGCATCTCCCTCTAGGACTGCTCCATCTCCCTCTGCGATGGCGCCACCTTACCCTGGGACTGCGCCTTCTCCCTCTGGGATCGGGGCAGTTCCCTCTGTGACTGGGTATCTCCTACTGGGACAGGGGCATCTCCCTCTGGGACTGGGCATGTCCCTCTGTGACTGGGCATCTCCCTCTGTGACTGGGCACATCCGTCTGGGACTGGGCATCTCCCTCTGGGTCTGGACATCTCCCTCTGGGACTGCGCCATCTCCCTCTGGGACTGAGCATATCCCTCTGGGATTGGGTCATCTCCCCCTGGGACTGGGCGTCTCCCTCTGGGACTGGGCATCTCCCTCTGGGACTGGGCACCTCCGTCTATGCCTGGGCTTCTCCCTCTGGGACTGGGCACCTCCTTCTGGGAGCGGGCCCCTCCCTCTGGGACTGGGGCATCTCCCTCTGGGACTGAGCAATTCCCTCTGGGACTGGGCATCTCCCGCTGGGACTGCGCCATCTCCCTCTGGGACTGGACACCTCTCTCTGGGACTGCGCCATCTCCCTCTGTGATTGGGCATCTCGCTCTGGGACTGGGCATCTCCCTCTCGGCCTGGGCAGCTCCCTCAAGGACTGGGCATCACCCTCTGCGACTGTGGCATCTCCCTCTGGGACTGCGCATCTCCCTCTAGGACTGCGCCTTCTCCCTCTGCGATGGCGTCACCACCCTCTGGGACTGCGCCATCACCCTCTGGGAACGGGGCAGCTCACTCTGGGACTGGGGCATCTCCCTCTGGGACAGGGGCATCTACCTCTGGGACTGGGCACCTCCCTCTGGGAATGCGCCATCTCCATCTGGGACTGGGCACCTCCCTCTGGGACTGAGCATTTCCCTCAAGGACTGGGCATCTCCATCTGGGTCTGGGCATCTCCCTCTGGGACTGGGCACCTCCGTCTGTGACTGGTCATCTCCCTCTGAAACTGGGCATCACCCTCTGTCACTGGGTCACCTTCCTCTGGGACTGGGCAGCTCCCTCTGGGACTGGGCACCTCCCTCTGGGACTGGGGCATCTCACTCTGGGACTGGGCACCTCCCTCTGGGACTGCGTACCTCCCTCTGGGACTGGGGCTTCTCATTCTGGCACTAGGTACCTCCCATTGGGACTGCGCCATCTCCCTCTGGGACTGCACACCTCCCTTTGGGACTGGGCACCTCCCACTGGGACTTCGGCAGCTCCCTCACGGACTGGGCATCTCACTCTAGGACTGCGCCATGTCCCTCGGCGATGGCGCCACCTCCCTCTGGGAGTGCGCCATCTCCCTCTGGGACTGCGTCATCTCCCTCTCTGACTGGGCATCTCCCTCTGAGACTGGGCATTTCCCTCTCGGTTTCGGCATCTCCCTCTAGGACTGATCCATCTCCCTCTGCGATGGCGCCACTTCCCTCTGGGACTGCGCCATCACCCTCTGGGAACGGGGCAGCTCACTCAGGGACTGGGGCATCTCCCTCTGGGACAGGGGCATCTACTTCTGGGACAGGGCACCTCCCGCTGGGACTGGACACCTCCATCTGGGACTGCGCCATCTACCTCTGGGCCTGGGCATCTCCCTCTGGGACTGCGCCATCTCCCTCTGGGACTGGGCACCTCCATCTGGGACTGGGCATCTCCCTCTCGGATTGGGCATCTCCCTCTAGGACTGCGCCATCTCCCTCTGCGATGGCGCCACCTCCCTCTGGGACTGCGCCGTCTCCCTCTGGGAACGGGGCAGCTCCCTCTGGGACTGGGTATTTCCCACTGGGACAGGGGCATCTCCCTCTGGGAACAGGGCATCTCCCTCTGGGACTGGGCACCTCCCTCTGGGACTGGCCATCTCCATCTGGGACTGGGCACCTCCCTCTGGGACTGGGCATCTCCCTCTGGGACTGGGCACATACGTCTGGGACTGGGCATCTCCCTCTGGGTCTGGGCATCTCCCTATGGGACTGCGCCAACTCCCTCTGGGACTGAGCATATCCCTCTGGGATTGGCTCATCTCCCTTTAGGACTGGGCATCTCCCTCTGGGACTGGGCATCTCCCTCTGGGACTGGGCACCTCCGTCTATGCCTGGGCTTCTCCCTCTGGGACTGGGCACCTCCTTCCGGGACCGGGCCCCTCCCTCTGGGACTGGGGCATCTCCCTCTGGGACTGACCAATTCCCTCTGGGACTGGGCATCTCCCATTGGGACTGCGCCATCTCCCTCTGGGACAGGGCACCTCTCTCTGGGACTGCGCCATCTCCCTCTGTGACTGGGCATCTCCCTCTGGGACTGGGCATCTCCCTCTCGGATTGGGCAGCTCCCTCAAGCACCGGGCATCACCCTCTGCGACTGTGGCATCTCCCTCTGGGACTGGGCATCTCCCTCTCGGACTGGGCGACTCCCTCTAGAACTGCGCCTTCTCCCTCTGCGATGGCGCCACCTCCCTCTGGGACTGCGCCATCACCCTCTGGGAACGGGGCAGCTCACTCTGGGACTGGGGCATCTCCCTCTGGGACAGGGGCATCTACCTCTGGGACAGGGCACCTCCCGCTGGGTCTGGGCACCTCCATCTGGGAATGCGCCATCTCCCTCTGGGATTGGGCATCTCCCTCTGGGACTGCGCCATCTCCCTCTGGGACTGGGCAACTCCATCTGGGACTGCGCCATCTCCCTCTGTGACTGGGCATCTCCCTCTGGGACTGGGCATCTCCCTCTCGGATTGGGCATCTCCCTCTAGGACTGCTCCATCTCCCTCTGCGATGGCGCCACCTTACCCTGGGACTGCGCCTTCTCCCTCTGGGATCGGGGCAGTTCCCTCTGTGACTGGGTATCTCCTACTGGGACAGGGGCATCTCCCTCTGGGACTGGGCATGTCCCTCTGTGACTGGGCATCTCCCTCTGTGACTGGGCACATCCGTCTGGGACTGGGCATCTCCCTCTGGGTCTGGACATCTCCCTCTGGGACTGCGCCATCTCCCTCTGGGACTGAGCATATCCCTCTGGGATTGGGTCATCTCCCCCTGGGACTGGGCGTCTCCCTCTGGGACTGGGCATCTCCCTCTGGGACTGGGCACCTCCGTCTATGCCTGGGCTTCTCCCTCTGGGACTGGGCACCTCCTTCTGGGAGCGGGCCCCTCCCTCTGGGACTGGGGCATCTCCCTCTGGGACTGAGCAATTCCCTCTGGGACTGGGCATCTCCCGCTGGGACTGCGCCATCTCCCTCTGGGACTGGACACCTCTCTCTGGGACTGCGCCATCTCCCTCTGTGATTGGGCATCTCGCTCTGGGACTGGGCATCTCCCTCTCGGCCTGGGCAGCTCCCTCAAGGACTGGGCATCACCCTCTGCGACTGTGGCATCTCCCTCTGGGACTGCGCATCTCCCTCTAGGACTGCGCCTTCTCCCTCTGCGATGGCGTCACCACCCTCTGGGACTGCGCCATCACCCTCTGGGAACGGGGCAGCTCACTCTGGGACTGGGGCATCTCCCTCTGGGACAGGGGCATCTACCTCTGGGACTGGGCACCTCCCTCTGGGAATGCGCCATCTCCATCTGGGACTGGGCACCTCCCTCTGGGACTGAGCATTTCCCTCAAGGACTGGGCATCTCCATCTGGGTCTGGGCATCTCCCTCTGGGACTGGGCACCTCCGTCTGTGACTGGTCATCTCCCTCTGAAACTGGGCATCACCCTCTGTCACTGGGTCACCTTCCTCTGGGACTGGGCAGCTCCCTCTGGGACTGGGCACCTCCCTCTGGGACTGGGGCATCTCACTCTGGGACTGGGCACCTCCCTCTGGGACTGCGTACCTCCCTCTGGGACTGGGGCTTCTCATTCTGGCACTAGGTACCTCCCATTGGGACTGCGCCATCTCCCTCTGGGACTGCACACCTCCCTTTGGGACTGGGCACCTCCCACTGGGACTTCGGCAGCTCCCTCACGGACTGGGCATCTCACTCTAGGACTGCGCCATGTCCCTCGGCGATGGCGCCACCTCCCTCTGGGAGTGCGCCATCTCCCTCTGGGACTGCGTCATCTCCCTCTCTGACTGGGCATCTCCCTCTGAGACTGGGCATTTCCCTCTCGGTTTCGGCATCTCCCTCTAGGACTGATCCATCTCCCTCTGCGATGGCGCCACCTCCCTCTGGGACTGCGCCATCTCCCTCTTGGAACGGGGCACCTACCTCTGGGACTGGGCACATCCGCCTGGGACTGGGCATCTCCCTCTGGGACTGAGCATTTCCCTCAAGGACTGGGTCACCTCCCTCTGGGACTGGGCATCTCCCACTGGGACTAGGCTCCTGCGTCTGTGTCTAGGCATCTCCCTCTGAGACTGGGCATCTCCCTCTGGGACTTGGTCACCTCCCTCTGGGACTGGGCAGCGCCCTCTGGAACTGGGCACCTCCCTCTGGGACTGCGCAATCTCCCTCTGGGACTGATCATTTCCCTCAAGAACTGGGTCACCTCCCTCTGGGACTGGGCATCTCCCTCTGGGACTGGGCTCCTGCGTCTGTGACTGGGCATCTCCCTCTGAGACTGGGCATCTCCCTCTGGGACTTGGTCACCTCCCTCTGGGACTGGGCAGCGCCCTCTGGAACTGGGCACCTCAATCTGGGTCTGCGCCATCTCCCTCTGGGATTGGGAAACTCCCTCTGGGACTGGGCACCTCCCTCCGGGACTGGGCACCTCCGTCTGGCACTGGGCATCTCCCTCTTGGTCTGGGCACCTCCATCTGGGACTGCGCCATCTCCCTCTGGGACTGGGCATCTCCCTCTGGGACTGCGCCATCTCCCTCTCGGATTGGGCATCTCCCTCTAGGACTGCGCCATCTCCCTCTGCGATGGCGCCACCTCCCTCTGGGACTGCACTTCTCCCTCTGGGATCGGGGCAGCTCCCTCTGGGACTGGGTATCTCCCACTGGGAGAGGGGAATCTCCCTCTGGGAACAGGGCAGCTCCCTCTGGGACTGGGCACCTCCTTCTGGGACTGGGCCGCTCCCTCTTGGACTGGGAACCTCCCACTGGGAATGGGACCTTCTTCTGGGACTGGGCACCTCCCTCTCGGAATGGGGCTTCTCCCTCAGGCACTAGGCACCTCCTTCTGGGACTGGGCACCACCGTCTGGGGATGGGCACATCCCTCTGGGACTGCGCCATCTCCCTCTGGGACTGGCCATCTCCAACTGGGACTGAGCATCTCCCTCTGGGACTGGGCATCTCCCTCTGGGACTGGGCACATCCGTCTGGGACTGGGCATCTCCCTCCGGGTCTGGGCATCTCCCTCTGGGACTGCGCCATCTCCCTCTGGGACTGAGCATATCCCTCTGGGATTGGGTCATCTCCCTCTGGGACTGGGCGTCTCCATCTAGGACTGCGCCTTCTCCCTCTGCGATGGCGTCACCTCCCTCTGGGACTGCGCCATCACCCTCTGGGAACGGGGCATCTCCCTCTGGGACTGGGCATCTCCCTCTGGGACTGGGCACCTCCCTCTGGGACTGCGTCGATCTCCCTCTGTGAGTGGGCACCTCCCTCTGGGACTGTGGCATCTCCCTCTCGGACAGGCCATCTCCCTCTAGGACGGCGCCATCTCCCTCTGCGATGGCGCCACCTCCCTCTGGGACTGCGCCTTCTCCCTCTGGGACTGGCCATCTCCCTCTGGGACTGTGGCATCTCCCTCTGGAACTGATCATCTCCCTCTGAGACTGGGCAGCTCCCTCTGGGACTGCGCCATCTCCCTCTAGGACTGGGCATCTCCCTCTCGGGCTGGGCATCTCTCTGTAGGACTGCGCCATCTCCCTCTGGGACTGGGCACCTCCCTCTGGGACTGGGGCATCTACCTCTGGGACTGGGGCATCCACCTCTGGACTGGGCACCTCCATCTGGGACTGGGCATCTCTTACTGGGACTGGGCACCTCCGTCTGTGACTAGGCATCTCCCATTGAGACTGGGCATCTCCCTCTGGGACTGGGTTACCTCCCTCTGGCACTGGGCAATTCCCTCTGTGACTGGGCATCTCCCTTTGGGACTGGGCACCTCCCTCTGGGACTGCGCCATCTCCCTCTGTGACTGGGCATCTCCCTCTGGGACTGTGGCATTTCCCTCTGGGAACAGGGCAGCTCCCTCTGGGACTGGGCATCTCCCTCTGGGACTGAGCATCTCCCTCTGGGACTGGGCAGCTCCCTCTGGGACTGCGCCATCTCCCTCTGGGACTGGGCATCTCCCTCTCGGGCTGGGCATCTCACTCTAGGACTGAGCATCTCCCTCTGGGACTGGGCAGCTCCCTCTGGGACTGCGCCATCTCCCTCTGTGACTGCGCAACTCCCTCTGGGACTGGGACATCTACCTCTGGGACTGGGGCATCCACCTCTGGGATTGGGCACCTCCATCTGGGACTGGGCTTCTCTTACTGGGACTGGGCACCTCCCTCTGGGAATGGGGCTTCTCCCTCTGGGACTGCACACCTGCCTCTGGGACTGTGCCATCTCCCTCTGGGACAGGGCCACCTCCCGCTAGAACTGCGCACCTCCCTCTGGTACAGGGCAAATCCCTCTGGGAATGGGCACCTCCCTCTCGGGTTGGGCACCTCCCTCTGGGACTGGGCATCTCCCTCTGGGACTGGGCACCTCCCTCTGGGACTGAGCATCTCCCTCTGGGACTGGGCAGCTCCCTCTGGGACTGGGCACCTCCCTCTGGGACTGGGCATCTCCCTCTGGGACAGGACACCTCCCGCTGGGACTGGGCATCTCCTTCTGGGACTGGGCATCTCCCTCTGGGACTGCGCCATCTCCCTCTGGGACTGGGCACCTCGATCTGGGACTGCGCCATCTCCCTCTGTGACTGGGCATCTCCCTCTCGGACTGGGCATCTCTCTCTAGGACTGCGCCATCTCCCTCTGCGATGGCGCCACCACCCTCTGGGACTGCGCCATCTCCCTCTGGGAACGGGGCAGCTCCCTCTGGGGCTGGGCATCTCCCTCTGGGACAGGGGCATCTCCCTCTGGGACTGGGCACCTCCCGCTGAGACTGGGCACATCCCTCTGGGACTGCGCCATTTCCCTCTGGGACAGGGCCACCTCACTCTGGGACTGGGTACCTCCCTCTGGGACTGGGCACCTCCCTCCAGTACTGGGGCATCTCCCTCTGGAACTGCGCACCTCCCTCTGGGACTGGGCACTTCCCGCTGGGACTGGGCACCTCCCTCTGGGACGGCGCCATCTCCATCAGGGACAGGGCAACATCCCTCTGGGACTGGGTACCTCCCTCTGGGACGGGCACCTCCCTGTGGGACGGGGCACCTCCCTCTGGGACTGCGCCATCTCCCTCAGGGACAGGGCAACATCCCTCTGGGACTGGGTACCTCCCTCTGGGACGGGCACCTCCCTGTGGGACGGGGCACCTCCCGCTGAGACTTGGCACCTCCCTCTAGATCTGCGCCATCTCCCTCTGGGACAGGGCCATCTCCCTCTAGAACTGCGCACCTCCCTCTGGGACTGGGCAACTCCCTCTGGGAATCGGCACCTCCCTCTGGGGCTGGGCACCTCCCTCTGGGACTGGGCATCTCCCGCTGGGACTGGGCACGTCCCTCTGGGACAGGGCACCTCCCGCTGGGACTGGGCAGCTCCATCTGGGACTGCGCTATCTCCCTCTGGGACTGGGCATCTCCCTCTGGGACTGCGCCACCTCCCTCTGGGACTGGGCACCTCCATCTGGGACTGCGCCATCTCCCTCTGTGACGGGCATCTCCCTTAGGGACTGGGCATCTCCCTCTCGGACTGGGCATCTCCCTCTGGGACTGCGCCATCTCCCTCTGGGAACGGGGCAGCTCCCTCTGGGACTGGGCATCTCCCTCTGGGACAGGGGCATCTCCCTATGGGACTGGGCAACTCCCTCTGGGACTGGGTACCTCCCTCTGGGACGGGCACCTCCCTGTGGGGCAGGGCACCTCCCGCTGAGACTTGGCACCTCCCTCTGGAACTGCGCCATCTCCCTCTGGGACAGGGCCACCTCTCTCTGGGATTGGTCACCTCCCTCTGGGACTGGGTACCTCCTTCTGGGACTGGGCACATCCCTCTGAGACTGGGGCATCTCCCTCTTGAACTGCGCACCTCCCTCTGTGACTGGGCAACTCCCTCTGGGAATGGGCACCTCCCTCTGGGGCTGGGCACCTCCCTCTGGGACTGGGCATCTCCCTCTGGGACTGGGAACTCCTGTTGGGACTGGGCAGCTCCAGCTGGGACTGCGCCATCTCTCTCTGGGACAGGGCCACCTCACTCTGGGACTGGGTACCTCCCTCTGGGACTGGGCACCTCCCGCTGGGACTTGGCAACTCCATCTGGGACTGCGACATCTCCCTCTGGAACTGGACATCTCCCTCTGGGACTGCGCCACCTCTCTCTGGGACTGGGCACCTCCATCTGGGACTGCGCCATCTCCCTCTGTGACTGGGCATCTCCCTCTGGGACAGGGGGATCTCCCTCTGGGAACATGGCAGCTCCTTCTGGGACTGGGCAGCTCCCGCTGGGACTGCGCCATCTCCCTCTGGGACAGGGCCACCTCACTCTGGGACTGGGTACCTCCCTCTGGGACTGCGCCGTCTCTCTCTGGGAACGGGGCAGCTCCCTCTGGGAGTGGGTATCTCCCACTGGGACAGGGGCATCTCCCTCTGGGAACAGGGCAGCTCCCTCTGGGACTGGGCACCTCCTTCTGGGACTGGGCCCCTCCCTCTGGGACTGGGAACCTCCCACTGGGAATGGGACCTTCCTCTGGGACTGGGCACCTCCCTCTCGGAATGGGGCTTCTCCCTCTGGCACTAGGCACCTCCTTCTGGGACTGGGCACCTCCGTCTGGGGTTGGGCACATCCCTCTGGGACTGCGCCATCTTCCTCTGGGACTGGCCATCTCCATCTGGGACTGGGCATCTCCATCTGGGACTGGGCATCTCCCTCTGTGACTGGGCATCTCCCTCTGTGACTGGGCACATCCGTCTGGGACTGGGCATCTCCCTCTGGGTCTGGGCATCTCCCTCTGGGACTGGGAACTCCTGTTGGGACTGGGCAGCTCCAGCTGGGACTGCGCCATCTCTCTCTGGGACAGGGCCACCTCACTCTGGGACTGGGCACCTCCCTCCAGTACTGGGGCATCTCCCTCTGGAACTGCGCACCTCCCTCTGGGACTGGGCACTTCCCGCTGGGACTGGGCACCTCCCTCTGGGACGGCGCCATCTCCATCAGGGACAGGGCAACATCCCTCTGGGACTGGGTACCTCCCTCTGGGACGGGCACCTCCCTGTGGGACGGGGCACCTCACTCTGGGACTGCGCCATCTCCCTCAGGGACAGGGCAACATCCCTCTGGGACTGGGTACCTCCCTCTGGGACGGGCACCTCCCTGTGGGACGGGGCACCTCCCGCTGAGACTTGGCACCTCCCTCTAGATCTGCGCCATCTCCCTCTGGGACAGGGCCACGTCCCTCTAGAACTGCGCACCTCCCTCTGGGACTGGGCAACTCCCTCTGGGAATCGGCACCTCCCTCTGGGGCTGGGCACCTCCCTCTGGGACTGGGCATCTCCCGCTGGGACTGGGCACGTCCCTCTGGGACAGGGCACCTCCCGCTGGGACTGGGCAGCTCCATCTGGGACTGCGCTATCTCCCTCTGGGACTGGGCATCTCCCTCTGGGACTGCGCCACCTCCCTCTGGGACTGGGCACCTCCATCTGGGACTGCGCCATCTCCCTCTGTGACGGGCATCTCCCTTAGGGACTGGGCATCTCCCTCTCGGACTGGGCATCTCCCTCTGGGACTGCGCCATCTCCCTCTGGGAACGGGGCAGCTCCCTCTGGGACTGGGCATCTCCCTCTGGGACAGGGGCATCTCCCTATGGGACTGGGCAACTCCCTATGGGACTGGGTACCTCCCTCTGGGACGGGCACCTCCCTGTGGGGCAGGGCACCTCCCGCTGAGACTTGGCACCTCCCTCTGGAACTGCGCCATCTCCCTCTGGGACAGGGCCACCTCTCTCTGGGATTGGTCACCTCCCTCTGGGACTGGGTACCTCCTTCTGGGACTGGGCACATCCCTCTGAGACTGGGGCATCTCCCTCTTGAACTGCGCACCTCCCTCTGTGACTGGGCAACTCCCTCTGGGAATGGGCACCTCCCTCTGGGGCTGGGCACCTCCCTCTGGGACTGGGCATCTCCCTCTGGGACTGGGAACTCCTGTTGGGACTGGGCAGCTCCAGCTGGGACTGCGCCATCTCTCTCTGGGACAGGGCCACCTCACTCTGGGACTGGGTACCTCCCTCTGGGACTGGGCACCTCCCGCTGGGACTTGGCAACTCCATCTGGGACTGCGACATCTCCCTCTGGAACTGGACATCTCCCTCTGGGACTGCGCCACCTCTCTCTGGGACTGGGCACCTCCATCTGGGACTGCGCCATCTCCCTCTGTGACTGGGCATCTCCCTCTGGGACAGGGGGATCTCCCTCTGGGAACATGGCAGCTCCTTCTGGGACTGGGCAGCTCCCGCTGGGACTGCGCCATCTCCCTCTGGGACAGGGCCACCTCACTCTGGGACTGGGTACCTCCCTCTGGGACTGCGCCGTCTCTCTCTGGGAACGGGGCAGCTCCCTCTGGGAGTGGGTATCTCCCACTGGGACAGGGGCATCTCCCTCTGGGAACAGGGCAGCTCCCTCTGGGACTGGGCACCTCCTTCTGGGACTGGGCCCCTCCCTCTGGGACTGGGAACCTCCCACTGGGAATGGGACCTTCCTCTGGGACTGGGCACCTCCCTCTCGGAATGGGGCTTCTCCCTCTGGCACTAGGCACCTCCTTCTGGGACTGGGCACCTCCGTCTGGGGTTGGGCACATCCCTCTGGGACTGCGCCATCTTCCTCTGGGACTGGCCATCTCCATCTGGGACTGGGCATCTCCATCTGGGACTGGGCATCTCCCTCTGTGACTGGGCATCTCCCTCTGTGACTGGGCACATCCGTCTGGGACTGGGCATCTCCCTCTGGGTCTGGGCATCTCCCTCTGGGACCTCGCCATCTCCCTCTGGGACTGAGCATATCCCTCTGGGATTGGGTCATCTCCCCCTGGGACTGGGCGTCTCCCTCTAGGACTGGGCATCTCCCTCTGGGAATGGGCACGTCCATCTATGCCTGGGCTTCTCCCTCTGGGACTGGGCACCTCCTTCTGGGAACGGGCCCCTCCCTCTGGGACTGAGCAATTCCCTCTGGGACTGGGCATCTCCCTCTGTGACTGGGCACATACGTCTGGGACTGGGCATCTCCCTCTGGGTCTGGGCATCTCCCTATGGGACTGCGCCATCTCCCTCTGGGACTGAGCATATCCCTCTGGGATTGGCTCATCTCCCTTTGGGACTGGATATCCCCCTCTGGGACTGGGCATCTCCCTCTGGGACTGGGCACCTCCGTCTATGCCTGGGCTTCTCCCTCTGGGACTGGGCATCTCCTTCTGGGACCGGGCCCCTCCCTCTGGGACTGGGGCATCTCCCTCTGGGACTGAGCAATTCCCTCTGGGACTGGGCATCTCCCACTGGGACTGCGCCATCTCCCTCTGTGACTGGGCATCTCCCTCTGGGACTGGGCATCTCCCTCTCGGACTGGGCAGCTCCCTCAAGGACCGGGCATCACCCTCTGCGACTATGGCATCTCCCTCTGGGACTGGGCATCTCCCTCTCGGACTGGGCGACTCCCTCTAGAACTGCGCCTTCTCCCTCTGCGATGGCGCCACCTCCCTCTGGGACTGCGCCATCACCCTCTGAGAACGGGGCAGCTCACTCAGGGACTGGGGCATCTCCCTCTGGGACAGGGGCATCTACCTCTGGGACAGGGCACCTCCCGCTGGGACTGGACACCTCCACCTGGGACTGCGCCATCTCCCTCTGGGCCTGGGCATCTCCCTCTGTGACTGCGCCATCTCCCTCTGGGACTGTGCACCTCCATCTGGGACTGCGCCATCTCCCTCTGTGACTGGGCATCTCCCTCTGGGACTGGGCATCTCCCTCTCGGATTGGGCATCTCCCTCTAGGACTGCGCCATCTCCCTCTGCGATGGCGCCACCTCCCTCTTGGACTGCGCCGTCTCCCTCTGGGAACGGGGCAGCTCCCTGTGGGACTGGGTATCTCCCACTGGGACAGGGGCATCTCCCTCTGGGAACTGGGCAGCTCCCTCTGGGACTGGGCACCTACTTCTGGGACTGGGCCCCTCCCTCTGGGACAGGGAACCTCCCACTGGGAATGGGACCTTCCTCTGGGACTGGGCACCTCCCTCTCGGAATGGGGCTTCTCCCTCTGACACTAGGCACCTCCTTCTGGGACTGGGCACCTCCGTCTGGGGTTGGGCACATCCCTCTGGGACTGCGCCACCTCCCTCTGGGACTGGCCATCTCCATCTGGGACTGGGCATCTCCCTCTGGGACTGGGCATCTCCCTCTGGGACTGGGCACATACGTCTGGGACTGGGCATCTCCCTCTGGGTCTGGGCATCTCCCTATGGGACTGCGCCATCTCCCTCTGGAACTGAGCATATCCCTCTGGGATTGGCTCATCTCCCTTTGGGACTGGGCATCTCCCTCTGGGACTGGGCATCTCCCTCTGGGACTGGGCACCTCCGTCTATGCCTGGGCTTCTCCCTCTGGGACTGGGCACCTCCTTCTGGGACCGGGCCCCTCCCTCTGGGACTGGGGCATCTCCCTCTGGGACTGAGCAATTCCCTCTGGGACTGGGCATCTCCCACTGGGACTGCGCCATCTCCCTGTGGGACAGGGCACTTCTCTCTGGGACTGCGCCATCTCCCTCTGTGACTGGGCATCTCCCTCTGGGACTGGGCATCTCCCTCTCGGAATGGGCAGCTCCCTCAAGCACCGGGCATCACCCTCTGCGACTGTGGCATCTCCCTCTGGGACTGGGCATCTCCCTCTCGGACTGGGCGACTCCCTCTAGAACTGCGCCTTCTCCCTCTGCGATGGCGCCACCTCCCTCTAGGACTGCGCCATCTACCTCTGGGACAGGGCACCTCCCGCTGGGTCTGGGCACCTCCATCTGGGACTGCGCCATCTCCCTCTGGAATTGGGCATCTCCCTCTGGGACTGCTCCATCTCCCTCTGGGACTGGGCACCTCCATCTGGGACTGCGCCATCTCCCTCTGTGACAGGGCATTTCCCTCTGGGACTGGGCATCTCCCTCTCGGATTGGGCATCTCCCTCTAGGACTGCGCCATCTCCCTCTGCGATGGCGCCACCTCCCTCTGGGACTGCGCCTTCTCCCTCTGGGATCGGGGCAGTTCCCTCTGGGACTGGGTATCTCCCACTGGGACAGGGGCATCTCCCTCTGGGAACAGGGTAGCTCCCTCTGGGACTGGGCACCTCCTTCTGGGACTGGGCCCCTCCCTCTGTGACTGGGAACCTCCCACTGGGAATGGGACCTTCCTCTGGGACTGGGCACCTCCCTCTCGGAATGGGGCTTCTCCCTCTGGCACTAGGCACCTCCTTCTGGGACTGGGCACCTCCGTCTGGGGTTGGGCACATCCCTCTGGGACTGCGCCATCTCCTTCTGGGACTGGCCATCTCCATCTGGGACTGGGGATCTCCCTCTGTGACTGGGCATCTCCCTCTGTGACTGGGCACATCCGTCTGGGACTGGGCATCTCCCTCTGGGTCTGGGCATCTCCCTCTGGGACTGCGCCGTCTCACTCTGGGACTGAGCATATCCCTCTGGGGTTGGGTCATCTCCCCCTGGGACTGGGCGTCTCCCTCTGGGACTGGGCATCTCCCTCTGGGACTGGACACCTCCATCTATGCCTGGGCTTCTCCCTCTGGGACTGGGCACCTCCTTCTGGGAGCGGGCCCCTCCCTCTGGGACTGGGGCATCTCCCTCTGGGACTGAGCAATTCCCTCTGGGACTGGGCATCTCCCACTGGGACTGCGCCATCTCCCTCTGGGACTGGACACCTCTCTCTGGGACTGCGCCATCTCCCTCTGTGATTGGGCATCTCGCTCTGGGACTGGGCATCTCCCTCTCGGCCTGGGCAGCTCCCTCAAGGACTGGGCATCACCCTCTGCGACTGTGGCATCTCCCTCTGGGACTGGGCATCTCCCTCTCGGACTGGGCGTCTCCCTCTAGGACTGCGCCTTCTCCCTCTGCGATGGCGTCACCACCCTCTGGGACTGCGCCATCGCCCTCTGAGAACGGGGCAGCTCACTCTGGGACTGGGGCATCTCCCTCTGGGACAGGGGCATCTACCTCTGGGACTGGGCACCTCCCTCTGGGAATGCGCCATCTCCATCTGGGACTGGGCACCTCCCTCTGGGACTGAGCATTTCCCTCAAGGACTGGGCATCTCCATCTGGGACTGGGCATCTCCCTCTGGGACTGGGCACCTCCGTCTGTGACTGGGCATCTCCCTCTGAGACTGGGCATCACCCTCTGGCACTGGGTCACCTTCCTCTGGGACTGGGCAGCTCCCTCTGGGACTGGGCACCTCCCTCTGGGACTGGGGCTTCTCACTCTGGGAATGAGCACCTCCCTCTGGGACTGCGTACCTCCCTCTGGGACTGGGGCTTCTCATTCTGGCACTAGGTACCTCCCATTGGGACTGCGCCATCTCCCTCTGGGACTGCATACCTCCCTTTGGGACTGGGCATCTCCCACTGGGACTTCGGCAGCTCCCTCACGGACTGGGCATCTCACTCTAGGACTGCGCCTTGTCCCTCGGCGATGGCGCCACCTCCCTCTGGGAGTGCGCCATCTCCCTCTGGGACTGCGTCATCTCCCTCTATGACTGGGCATCTCAATCTGAGACTGGGCATTTCCCTCTCGGTTTGGGCATCTCCCTCTAGGACTGAGCCATCTCCCTCTGCGATAGCGCCACCTCCCTCTGGGACTGCGCCATCTCCCTCTTGGAACGGGGCACCTACCTCTGGGACTGGGCACATCCGCCTGGGACTGGGCATCTCCCTCTGGGACTGGGCATCTCCCTCTGGGACTGCGCAATCTCCCTCTGGGACTGAGCATTTCCCTCAAGGACTGGGTCACCTCCCTCTGGGACTGGGCATCTCCCTCTGGGACTGGGCTCCTCCGTCTGTGACTGGGCATCTCCCTCTGAGACTGGGCATCTCCCTCTGGGACTTGGTCACCTCCCTCTGGGACTGGGCAGCGCCCTCTGGAACTGGGCACCTCCCTCTGGGTCTGCGCCATCTCCCTCTGGGATTGGGAAACTCCCTCTGGGACTGGGCACCTCCCTCCGGGACTGGGCACCTCCGTCTGGCACAGGGCATCTCCCTCTTGGACTGGGCACCTCCATCTGGGACTGCGCCATCTCCCTCTGGGACTGGGCATCTCCCTCTGGGACTGCGCCATCTCCCTCTCGGATTGGGCATCTCCCTCTAGGACTGCGCCATCTCCCTCTGCGATGGCGCCACCTCCCTCTGGGACTGCACGTCTCCCTCTGGGATCGGGGCAGCTCCCTCTGGGACTGGGTATCTCCCACTGGGACAGGGGCATCTCCCTCTGGGAACAGGGCAGCTCCCTCTGGGACTGGGCACCTCCTTCTGGGACTGGGCCCCTCCCTCTGGGACTGGTTACATCCCACTGGGAATGGGACCTTCCTCTGGGACTGGGCACCTCCCTCTCGGAATGGGGCTTCTCCCTCTGGCACTAGGCACCTCCTTCTGGGACTGGGCACCTCCGTCTGGGGATGGGCACATCCCTCTGGGACTGCGCCATCTCCCTCTGAGACTGGCCATCTCCATCTGGGACTGAGCATCTCCCTCTGGGACTGGGCATCTCCCTCTGGGACTGGGCACATCCGTCTGGGACTGGGCATCTCCCTCCGGGTCTGGGCATCTCCCTCTGGGACTGCGCCATCTCCCTCTGGGACTGAGCATATCCCTCTGGGATTGGGTCATCTCCCTTTGGGACTGGGCGTCTCCCTCTGGGACTGGGCATCTCCCTCTGGGACTGGGCACCTCCGTCTATGTCTGGGCTTCTCCCTCTGGGACTGGGCACCTCCTTCTGGGACCGGGCCCCTCCCTCTGGGACTGGGGAATCTCCCTCTGGGACTGAGCAATTCCCTCTGGGACTGGGCATCTCCCACTGGAACTGCGCCATCTCCCTCTGGGACTGGACACCTCTCTCTGGGACTGCGCCATCTCCCTCTGTGACTGGGCATCTCCCTCTGGGTCTGGGCATCTCCCTCTCGGCCTCGGCAGCTCCCTCAAGGACTGGGCATCACCCTCTGCGACTGTGGCATCTCCCTTTGGGACTGGGCATCTCCCTCTCGGACTGGGCGTCTCCATCTAGGACTGCGCCTTCTCCCTCTGCGATGGCGTCACCTCCCTCTGGGACTGCGCCATCACCCTCTGGGAACGGGGCATCTCCCTCTGGGACTGGGCATCTCCCTCTGGGACTGGGCACCTCCCTCTGGGACTGCGCCATCTCCCTCTGTGAGTGGGCACCTCCCTCTGGGACTGTGGCATCTCCCTTTTCGGACAGGCCATCTCCCTCTAGGGCGGCGCCATCTCACTCTGCGATGGCGCCACCTCCCTCTGGGACTGCGCCATCTCCCTCTGGGACTGGCCATCTCCCTCTGGGACTGTGGCATCTCCCTCTGGGACTGATCATCTCCCTCTGAGACTGGGCAGCTCCCTCTGGGACTGCGCCATCTCCCTCTAGGACTGGGCATCTCCCTCTCGGGCTGGGCATCTCTCTGTAGGACTGCGCCATCTCCCTCTGGGACTGGGCACCTCCCTCTGGGACTGGGGCATCTACCTCTGGGACTGGGGCATCCACCTCTGGACTGGGCACCTCCATCTGGGACTGGGCATCTCTTACTGGGACTGGGCACCTCCGTCTGTGACTGGGCATCTCCCATTGAGACTGGGCATCTCCCTCTGGGACTGGGTCACCTCCCTCTGGCACTGGGCATCTCCCTCTGTGACTGGGCATCTCCCTTTGGGACTGGGCACCTCCCTCTGGGACTGCGCCATCTCCCTCTGTGACTGGGCATCTCCCTCTGGGACTGTGGCATTTCCCTCTGGGAACAGGGCAGCTCCCTCTGGGACTGGGTATCTCCCTCTGGGACTGAGCATCTCCCTCTGGGACTGGGCAGCTCCCTCTGGGACTGCGCCATCTCCCTCTGGGACTGGGCATCTCCTTCTCGGGCTGGGCATCTCCCTCTAGGACTGCGCCATCTCCCTCTGTGACTGCGCAACTCCCTCTGGGACTGGGACATCCACCTCTGGGATTGGGCAGCTCCATCTGGGACTGGGCTTCTCTTACTGGGACTGGGCACCTCCCTCTGGGAGTGGGGCTTCTCCCTCTGGGACTGCACACCTGCCTCTGGGACTGTGCCATCTCCCTTTGGGTCTGGGCACCTCCCGCTGGGACTGGGCATCTCCCTCTACGACTGCGCCATTCCCCTCTGGGATGGGGCACCTCCCTCTGGGACTGGGCACCTCCCTCTGGGACTGGAGCTTCTCCCTCTGGGATTGGGCCACCTCCCTCTGGGACTGCGCCATCTCCCTCTGGGACTAGGCATCTCCATCTGGGATTGGGCACCTCCGTCTGGGACTGGGCACCTCCTTCTGGGACCGGGCACCTCCCTCTGGGACTGGGCACCTCCTTCTGGGACTGGGCACCTCCCTCTGGGACTGCGCACCTCCCTCTGGGACTGGGCTCCTCCTTCTGGGACTGCGCACCTCCCTATGGGACAGGGCACCACCTTCTGGGACTGGGCACCTCCCTCTGGGACTGCGCACCTCACTCTGGGACTGGGCACCTCCCTCTGGGACTGGGCATCTCCCTCTGGGACAGGGCAGCTCACTCTGGGACTGGGCACATCCGTCTGGGACTGGGCATCTCCCTCTGGGACTGGGCATCTCCCTCTGGGACTATGCCATCTCCCTCTGGCACTGAGCATATCCCTCTGGGACTGGGTCATCTCCCTCTGGGACTGGGCACCTCCTTCTGGAACCGGGTCCCTCCCTCTGAGACTGGGGCATCTCCCTCTGGGACTGAGCAATTCCCTCTGGGACAGGGCACCTCCCTCTGGGAATGAGCATCTCCCTCTGGGCCTGGGCATCTCCCACTGGGACTGGGGCATCTCCCTCTGGGAATGGGCACCTCCCTCTGGGACTGCGCCATCTCCTTCTGTGACTGGGCATCTCCCTCTGGGACTGGGCATCTCCCTCTCGGACTGGGCAGCTCCCTCAAGGACTGGGCATCTCCCTCTGCGACTGTGGCATCTGCTTCTCGAACAGGGCAGCTCCCTCTGGGACTGGGCATCTCCACCTGGGACTGAGCATCTCCCTCTGGGACTGGGCAGCTCTCTCTGGGACTGCGCCATCTCCCTCTGGGACTGGCACCTCCCTCTCGGACTGGTCGTCTCCCTCTAGGACTGCGCCATCTCCCTCTGCGATGGGGGCATCTACCTCTGGGACTGGGACTGGGCACCTCCCTCTGGGACTGCGCCATCTCCCTCTGGGACTGGGCACTTCCCTCTGGGACTGAGCATTTCCCTCAACGACTGGGTCATCTCCCTCTGGGACTGGGCATCTCCCTCTGGGACAGGGCATCTCCCTCTGGGACTGGGCAATCACCCTCTGGGACTGGGTCACCTTCCCCTGGGACTGGGCAGCTCCCTCTGGGACTGGGCACCTACCTCTGGGACTGAGGCTTCTCACTCTGGGACTGGGCACCTCCCTCTGGCACTGCGTACCTCCCTCTGGGGCTGGGGATTCTCATTCTGGCACTTGGTACCTCCCATTGGGACTGCGCCATCTCCCTCTGGGAAGCACACCTCCCTTTGGGACTGGGCACCTCCCTCTGGGACTTCGGCAGCTCCCTCACGGACTGGGAATCTCACTCTAGGACTGCGCCATGTCCCTCTGCGATGGCGCCACCTCCCTCTGGGATTGCGCCATCTCCCTCTGGGACTGCGTCATCTCCCTCTGAGACTGGGCATCTCCCTCCAGACTGAGCCATCTCCCTCTGCGATGACGCCACCTCCCTCTGGGACTGCGCCATCTCCCTCTTGGAACGGGGCACCTCCCACTGGGCACATCCGCCTGGGATTGGGCATCTCCCTCTGGGACTGGGCATCTACCTCTGGGACTGCGCCATCTCCCTCTGGGACTGAGCATTTCCCTCAAGGACTGGGTCACCTCCCTCTGGGACTGCGCATCTCCCTCTGGGACTGGGCTCCTCCGTCTGTGACTGGGCATGTCCCTCTGAGACTGGGCATCTCCCTCTGCGACTTGGTCACCTCCCTCTGGGACTGGGCAGCGCCCTCTGGAACTGGGCACCTCCCTCTGGGTCTGCGCCATCTCCCTCTGGGATTGGGCAACTCCCTCTGGGACTGGGCACCTCCCTCCGGGACCGGGCACCTCCGTCTGGCACTGGGCATCTCCCTCTGGGACTGGGCATCTCCCTCTGGGACTGGGCACCTCCCTCTAGGACTGCGCCATCTCCCTCTGTGAGTGGGCACCTCCCTCTGGGACTGTGGCATCTCCCTCTCGGACAGGCCATCTCCCTCTAGGACGGCGCCATCTCCCTCTGCGATGGCGCCACCTCCCTCTGGGACTGCGCCATCTCCCTCTGTGACTGGCCATCTCCCTCTGGGACTGTGGCATCTCCCTCTGGGACTGATCATCTCCCTCTGAGACTGGGCAGCTCCCTCTGGGACTGCGCCATCTCCCTCTAGGACTGGGCATCTCCCTCTCGGGCTGGGCATCTCTCTGTAGGACTGCGCCATCTCCCTCTGGGACTGGGCACCTCCCTCTGGGACTGGGGCATCTACCTCTGGGACTGGGGCATCCACCTCTGGACTGGGCACCTCCATCTGGGACTGGGCATCTCTTACTGGGACTGGGCACCTCCGTCTGTGACTGGGCATCTCCCATTGAGACTGGGCATCTCCCTCTGGGACTGGGTCACCTCCCTCTGGCACTGGGCATCTCCCTCTGTGACTGGGCATCTCCCTTTGGGACTGGGCACCTCCCTCTGGGACTGCGCCATCTCCCTCTGTGACTGGGCATCTCCCTCTGGGACTGTGGCATCTCCCTCTGGGAACAGGGCAGCTCCCTCTGGGACTGGGCATCTCCCTCTGGGACTGAGCATCTCCCTCTGGGACTGGGCAGCTCCCTCTGGGACTGCGCCATCTCCCTCTGGGACTGGGCATCTCCCTCTCGGGCTGGACATCTCCCTCTAGGACTGCGCCATCTCCCTCTGGGTCTGGGCACCTCCCGCTGCGACGGCGCCATCTCCCTCTGGGACTGCGCCATTCCCCTCTGGGATGGGGCACCTCCCTCTGGGACTGGGCACCTCCCTCTGGGACTGGAGCTTCTCCCTCTGGGATTGGGCCACCTCCCTCTGGGACTGCGCCATCTCCCTCTGGGACAGGGCATCTCCATCTGGGATTGGGCACCTCCGTCTGGGACTGGGCATCGCCCTCTGGGACTGGGCATCTCCCTCTGGGACTGCGCCATCTCCCTCAGGGACTGCACACCTCCCTTTGGGACTGGGCACCTCCCTCTGGGACTTCGGCAGCTCCCTCTCGCACTGGGCATCTCACTGTAGGACTGCGCCATCTCCCTCTGCGATGGCGCCACCTCCCTCTGGGAGTGCGCCATCTCCCTCTGGGACTGCGTCATCTCCCTCTGTGACTGGGCATCTCCATCTCGGACTGGGAACCTCCCTCTAGGACTGCGCCATCACCCTCTGCGATCGCGCCACCTTCCTCTGGGACTGCGCCATCTCCCTCTGGGAACGGGGCACCTTCCTCTGGGACTGGGCACATCCATCTGGGACTGGGCATCTCTCTCTGGAACTGGGCATCTCTCTCTCGGACTGCGCAATCTCCCTCTGGGACTGAGCATTTCCCTCAAGGACTGGGTCATCTCCCTCTGGGACTGGGCATCTCCCTCTGGCACTGGGCATCTCCCTCTGGGACTGGGCATCTCCCTCTGAGACTGGGCATCCCCCTCTGGGACTGGGTCACCTCCCTCTGGGACTGGGCAGCTCCCTCTGGAACTGGGCACCTCCGTCTGGGTCTGCGCCATCTCCCTCTGGGATTGGCAACTCCCTCTGGGACTGGGCACCTCCCTCTGTGACTGGGCATCTCCCTCTGGGACTGGGCATCTCCCTCTCGGCCTGGGCAGCTCCCTCAAGGACTGGGCATCACCCTCTGCGACTGTGGCATCACCCTCTGGGACTGGGCATCTCCCTCTCGGACTGGGCGTCTCCATCTAGGACTGCGCCTTCTCCCTCTGCGATGGCGTCACCTCCCTCTGGGGCTGCGCCATCACCCTCTAGGAACGGGGCAGCTCACTCTGGGACTGGGGCATCTCCCTCTGGGACAGGGGCATCTACCTCTGGGACTGGGCACCTCCCTCTGGGACTGCGCCATCTCCCTCTGGGACTGGGCACTTCCCTCTGGGACTGAGCATTTCCCTCAAGGACTGGGTCATCTCCCTCTGGGACTGGGCATCTCCCTCTGGGACAGGGCATCTCCCTCTGGGACTGGGCATCTCCCTCTGGGACTGGGCACCTCCGTCTGTGACTGGGCATCTCCCTCTGAGACTGGGCATCACCCTCTGGGACTGGGTCACCTTCCTCTGGGACTGGGCAGCTCCCTCTGGGACTGGGCACCTCCCTCTGGGACTGAGGCTTCTCACTCTGGGACTCGGCACCTCCCTCTGGCACTGCGTACCTCCCTCTGGCGCTGGGGCTTCTCATTCTGGCACTAGGTACCTCCCATTGGGACTGCGCCATCTCCCTCTGGAAATGCACACCTCCCTTTGGGACTGGGCACCTCCCTCTGGGACTTCGGCAGCTCCCTCACGGACTGGGAATCTCACTCTAGGACTGCACCATGTCCCTCTGCGATGGCGCCACCTCGTTCTGGGATTGCGCCATCTCCCTCTGGGACTGCGTCATCTCCCTCTGAGACTGGGCATCTCCCTCTCGGTTTGGGCATCTCCCTCTAGGACTGAGCCATCTCCCTCTGCGATGACGCCACCTCCTTCTGGGACTGCGCCATCTCCCTCTTGGAACGGGGCACCTCCCACTGGGCACATCCGCCTGGGATTGGGCATCTCCCTCTGGGACTGGGCATCTCCCTCTGGGACTGCGCCATCTCCCTCTGGGACTGAGCATTCCCCTCAAGGACTGGGTCACCTCCCTCTGGGACTGGGCATCTCCCTCTGGGACTGGGCTCCTCCGTCTGTGACTGGGCATGTCCCTCTGAGACTGGGCATCTCCCTCTGCGACTTGGTCAACTCCCTCTGGGACTGGGCAGCGCCCTCTGGAACTGGGCACCTCCCTCTGGGTCTGCGCCATCTCCCTCTGGGATTGGGCAACTCCCTCTGGGACTGGGCACCTCCCTCCGGGACCGGGCACCTCCGTCTGGCACTGGGCATCTCCCTCTGGGACTGGGCACCTCCCTCTGGGACTGCGCCATCTCCCTCTGTGAGTGGGCACCTCCCTCTGGGACTGTGGCATCTCCCTCTCGGACAGGCCATCTCCCTCTAGGACGGCGCCATCTCCCTCTGCGATGGCGCCACCTCCCTCTGGGACTGCGCCATCTCCCTCTGTGACTGGCCATCTCCCTCTGGGACTGTGGCATCTCCCTCTGGGACTGATCATCTCCCTCTGAGACTGGGCAGCTCCCTCTGGGACTGCGCCATCTCCCTCTAGGACTGGGCATCTCCCTCTCGGGCTGGGCATCTCTCTGTACGACTGCGCCATCTCCCTCTGGGACTGGGCACCTCCCTCTGGGACTGGGGCATCTACCTCTGGGACTGGGGCATCCACCTCTGGACTGGGCACCTCCATCTGGGACTGGGCATCTCTTACTGGGACTGGGCACCTCCGTCTGTGACTGGGCATCTCCCATTGAGACTGGGCATCACCCTCTGGGACTGGGTCACCTCCCTCTGGCACTGGGCATCTCCCTCTGTGACTGGGCATCTCCCTTTGGGACTGGGCACCTCCCTCTGTGACTGCGCCATCTCCCTCTGTGACTGGGCATCTCCCTCTGGGACTGTGGCATCTCCCTCTGGGAACAGGGCAGCTCCCTCTGGGACTGGGCATCTCCCTCTGGGACTGCGCCATCTCCCTCTGGGACTGAGCATATCCCTCTGGGATTGGCTCATCTCCCTTTGGGACTGGGCATCTCCCTCTGGGACTGGGCATCTCCCTCTGGGACTGGGCACCTCCGTCTATGCCTGGGCTTCTCCCTCTGGGACTGGGCACCTCCTTCTGGGACCGGGCCCCTCCCTCTGGGACTGGGGCATCTCCCTCTGGGACTGAGCAATTCCCTCTGGGACTGGGCATCTCCCACTGGGACTGCGCCATCTCCCTCTGGGACAGGGCACTTCTCTCTGGGACTGCGCCATCTCCCTCTGTGACTGGGCATCTCCCTCTGGGACTGGGCATCTCCCTCTCGGACTGGGCAGCTCCCTCAAGCACCGGGCATCACCCTCTGCGACTGTGGCATCTCCCTCTGGGACTGGGCATCTCCCTCTCGGACTGGGCGACTCCCTCTAGAACTGCGCCTTCTCCCTCTGCGATGGCGCCACCACCCTCTGGGACTGCGCCATTTACCTCTGGGACAGGGCACCTCCCGCTGGGTCTGGGCACCTCCATCTGGGACTGCGCCATCTCCCTCTGGGATTGGGCATCTCCCTCTGGGACTGCGCCATCTCCCCCTGGGACTGGGCACCTCCATCTGGGACTGCGCCATCTCCCTCTGTGACAGGGCATTTCCCTCTGGGACTGGGCATCTCCCTCTCGGATTGGGCATCTCCCTCTAGGACTGCGCCATCTCCCTCTGCGATGGCGCCACCTCCCTCTGGGACTGCGCCTTCTCCCTCTGGGATCGGGGCAGTTCCCTCTGGGACTGGGTATCTCCCACGGGGACAGGGTCATCTCCCTCTGGGAACAGGGTAGCTCCCTCTGGGACTGGGCACCTCCTTCTGGGACTGGGCCCCTCCCTCTGTGACTGGGAACCTCCCACTGGGAATGGGACCTTCCTCTGGGACTGGGCACCTCCCTCTCGGAATGGGGCTTCTCCCTCTGGCACTAGGCACCTCCTTCTGGGACTGGGCACCTCCGTCTGGGGTTGGGCACATCCCTCTGGGACTGCGCCATCTCCCTCTGGGACTGGCCATCTCCATCTGGGACTGGGCATCTCCCTCTGTGACTGGGCATCTCCCTCTGTGACTGGGCACATCCGTCTGGGACTGGGCATCTCCCTCTGGGTCTGGGCATCTCCCTCTGGGACTGCGCCGTCTGACTCTGGGACTGAGCATATCCCTCTGGGGTTGGGTTATCTCCCCCTGGGACTGGGCGTCTCCCTCTGGGACTGGGCATCTCCCTCTGGGACTGGGCACCTCCATCTATGCCTGGGCTTCTCCCTCTGGGACTGGGCACCTCCTTCTGGGAGCGGGCCCCTCCCTCTGGGACTGGGGCATCTCCCTCTGGGACTGAGCAATTCCCTCTGGGACTGGGCATCTCCCACTGGGACTGCGCCATCTCCCTCTGGGACTGGACACCTCTCTCTGGGACTGCGCCATCTCCCTCTGTGATTGGGCATCTCGCTCTGGGACTGGGCATCTCCCTCTCGGCCTGGGCAGCTCCCTCAAGGACTGGGCATCACCCTCTGCGACTGTGGCATCTCCCTCTGGGACTGGTCATCTCCCTCTCGGACTGGGCGCCTCCCTCTAGGACTGCGCCTTCTCCCTCTGCGATGGCGTCTCCACCCTCTGGGACTGCGCCATCACCCTCTGGGAACGGGGCAGCTCACTCTGGGACTGGGGCATCTCCCTCTGGGACAGGGGCATCTACCTCTGGGACTGGGCACCTCCCTCTGGGAATGCGCCATCTCCATCTGGGACTGGGCACCTCCCTCTGGGACTGAGCATTTCCCTCAAGGACTGGGCATCTCCATTTGGGACTGGGCATCTCCCTCTGGGACTGGGCACCTCCGTCTGTGACTGGGCATCTCCCTCTGAGACTGGGTATCACCCTCTGGCACTGGGTCACCTTCCTCCGGGACTGGGCAGCTCCCTCTGGGACTGGGCACCTCCCTCTGGGACTGGGGCTTCTCACTCTGGGACTGGGCACCTCCCTCTGGGACTGCGTACCTCCCTCTGGGACTGGGGCTTCTCATTCTGGCACTAGGTACCTCCCATTGGGACTGCGCCATCTCCCTCTGGGACTGCATACCTCCCTTTGGGACTGGGCACCTCCCACTGGGACTTCGGCAGCTCCCTCACGGACTGGGCATCTCACTCTAGGACTGCGCCATGTCCCTCGGCGATGGCGCCACCTCCCTCTGGGAGTGCGCCATCTCCCTCTGGGACTGCGTCATCTCCCTCTATGACTGGGCATCTCCCTCTGAGACTGGGCATTTCCCTCTCGGTTTGGGCATCTCCCTCTAGGACTGAGCCATCTCCCTCTGCGATGGCGCCACCTCCCTCTGGGACTGCGCCATCTCCCTCTTGGAACGGGGCACCTACCTCTGGGACTGGGCACATCCGCCTGGGACTGGGCATCTCCCTCTGGGACTGGGCATCTCCCTCTGGGACTGCGCAATCTCCCTCTGGGACTGAGCATTTCCCTCAAGGACTGGGTCACCTCCCTCTGGGACTGGGCATCTCCCTCTGGGACTGGGCTCCTCCGTCTGTGACTGGGCATCTCCCTCTGAGACTGGGCATCTCCCTCTGGGACTTGG
The DNA here is from genome assembly GCF_047496885.1 of Scyliorhinus torazame. Taxonomy (NCBI): domain Eukaryota; kingdom Metazoa; phylum Chordata; class Chondrichthyes; order Carcharhiniformes; family Scyliorhinidae; genus Scyliorhinus; species Scyliorhinus torazame. Next base: position 380,034,488 of record NC_092709.1, read on the forward strand.
TCACCTCCCTCTGGGACTGGGCAGCGCCCTCTGGAACTGGGCACCTCCCTCTGGGTCTGCGCCATCTCCCTCTGGGATTGGGAAACTCCCTCTGGGACTGGGCACCTCCCTCCGGGACTGGGCACCTCCGTCTGGCACTGGGCATCTCCCTCTTGGTCTGGGCACCTCCATCTGGGACTGCGCCATCTCCCTCTGGGACTGGGCATCTCCCTCTGGGACTGCGCCATCTCCCTCTCGGATTGGGCATCTCCCTCTAGGACTGCGCCATCTCCCTCTGCGATGGCGCCACCTCCCTCTGGGACTGCACTTCTCCCTCTGGGATCGGGGCAGCTCCCTCTGGGACTGGGTATCTCCCACTGGGACAGGGGCATCTCCCTCTGGGAACAGGGCAGCTCCCTCTGGGACTGGGCACCTCCTTCTGGGACTGGGCCCCTCCCTCAGGGACTGGTTACCTCCCACTGGGAATGGGACCTTCCTCTGGGACTGGGCACCTCCCTCTCGGAATGGGGCTTCTCCCTCTGGCACTAGGCACCTCCTTCTGGGACTGGGCACCTCCGTCTGGGGATGGGCACATCCCTCTGGGACTGCGCCATCTCCCTCTGGGACTGGCCATCTCCATCTGGGACTGAGCATCTCCCTCTGGGACTGGGCATCTCCCTCTGGGACTGGGCACATCCGTCTGGGACTGGGCATCTCCCTCCGGGTCTGGGCATCTCCCTCTGGGACTGCGCCATCTCCCTCTGGGACTGAGCATATCCCTCTGGGATTGGGTCATCTCCCTCTGGGACTGGGCGTCTCCCTCTGGGACTGGGCATCTCCCTCTGGGACTGGGCACCTCCGTCTATGTCTGGGCTTCTCCCTCTGGGACTGGGCACCTCCTTCTGGGACCGGGCCCCTCCCTCTGGGACTGGGGAATCTCCCTCTGGGACTGAGCAATTCCCTCTGGGACTGGGCATCTCCCACTGGAACTGCGCCATCTCCCTCTGGGACTGGACACCTCTCTCTGGGACTGCGCCATCTCCCTCTGTGACTGGGCATCTCCCTCTGGGACTGGGCATCTCCCTCTCGGCCTCGGCAGCTCCCTCAAGGACTGGGCATCACCCTCTGCGACTGTGGCATCTCCCTTTGGGACTGGGCATCTCCCTCTCGGACTGGGCGTCTCCATCTAGGACTGCGCCTTCTCCCTCTGCGATGGCGTCACCTCCCTCTGGGACTGCGCCATCACCCTCTGGGAACGGGGCATCTCCCTCTGGGACTGGGCATCTCCCTCTGGGACTGGGCACCTCCCTCTGGGACTGCGCCATCTCCCTCTGTGAGTGGGCACCTCCCTCTGGGACTGTGGCATCTCCCTCTCGGACAGGCCATCTCCCTCTAGGACGGCGCCATCTCACTCTGCGATGGCGCCACCTCCCTCTGGGACTGCGCCATCTCCCTCTGGGACTGGCCATCTCCCTCTGGGACTGTGGCATCTCCCTCTGGGACTGATCATCTCCCTCTGAGACTGGGCAGCTCCCTCTGGGACTGCGCCATCTCCCTCTAGGACTGGGCATCTCCCTCTCGGGCTGGGCATCTCTCTGTAGGACTGCGCCATCTCCCTCTGGGACTGGGCACCTCCCTCTGGGACTGGGGCATCTACCTCTGGGACTGGGGCATCCACCTCTGGACTGGGCACCTCCATCTGGGACTGGGCATCTCTTACTGGGACTGGGCACCTCCGTCTGTGACTGGGCATCTCCCATTGAGACTGGGCATCTCCCTCTGGGACTGGGTCACCTCCCTCTGGCACTGGGCATCTCCCTCTGTGACTGGGCATCTCCCTTTGGGACTGGGCACCTCCCTTTGGGACTGCGCCATCTCCCTCTGTGACTGGGCATCTCCCTGTGGGACTGTGGCATTTCCCTCTGGGAACAGGGCAGCTCCCTCTGGGACTGGGTATCTCCCTCTGGGACTGAGCATCTCCCTCTGGGACTGGGCAGCTCCCTCTGGGACTGCGCCATCTCCCTCTGGGACTGGGCATCTCCTTCTCGGGCTGGGCATCTCCCTCTAGGACTGCGCCATCTCCCTCTGTGACTGCGCAACTCCCTCTGGGACTGGGACATCTACCTCTGGGACTGGTGCATCCACTTCTGGGATTGGGCACCTCCATCTGGGACTGGGCTTCTCTTACTGGGACTGGGCACCTCCCTCTGGGAGTGGGGCTTCTCCCTCTGGGACTGCACACCTGCCTCTGGGACTGTGCCATCTCCCTTTGGGACTGCGCCATCTCTCTCTGGGACTGGGCACCTCCATCTGGTACTGGGCATCTCCCTCTACGACTGCGCCATTCCCCTCTGGGATGGGGCACCTCCCTCTGGGACTGGGCACCTCCCTCTGGGACTGGAGCTTCTCCCTCTGGGATTGGGCCACCTCCCTCTGGGACTGCGCCATCTCCCTCTGGGACTAGGCATCTCCATCTGGGATTGGGCACCTCCGTCTGGGACTGGGCACCTCCTTCTGGGACTGGGCACCTCCCTCTGGGACTGCGCACCTCCCTCTGCGACTGGGCTCCTCCTTCTGGGACTGCGCACCTCCCTATGGGACAGGGCACCACCTTCTGGGACTGGGCACCTCCCTCTGGGACTGCGCACCTCCCTCTGGGACTGGGTACCTCCCTCTGGGACTGGGCACCTCCCTCTGCGACTGGGCTCCTCCTTCTGGGACAGGGCCACCTCCCTCTGGGAATGGGCACCTCCGTCTGGGTCTGGGTACCACCCTCTGGGACTGCGCCACCTCCCTCTGGGACTGGGCATCTCCATCTGGGACTGGGCATCTCCCTCTGGGACAGGGCATCTCACTCTGGGACTGGGCACATCCGTCTGGGACTGGGCATCTCCCTCTGGGACTGGGCATCTCCCTCTGGGACTGCGCCATCTCCCTCTGGGACTGAGCATATCCCTCTGGGACTGGGTCATCTCCCACTGGGACTGGGCATCTCCCTCTGGGACTGGGCACCTCCTTCTGGAACCGGATCCCTCCCTCTGGGACTGGGGCATCTCCCTCTGGGACTGAGCAATTCCCTCTGGGACAGGGCACCTCCCTCTGGGAATGAGCATCTCCCTCTGGGCCTGGGCATCTCCCACTGGGACTGCGCCATCTCCCTCTGGGAATGGGCACCTCCCTCTGGGACTGCGCCATCTCCTTCTGTGACTGGGCATCTCCCTCTGGGACTGGGCATCTCCCTCTCGGACTGGGCAGCTCCCTCAAGGACTGGGCATCTCCCTCTGCGACTGTGGCATCTGCCTCTCGAACAGGGCAGCTCCCTCTGGGACTGGGCATCTCCACCTGGGACTGAGCATCTCCCTCTGGGACTGGGCAGCTCTCTCTGGGACTGCGCCATCTCCCTCTGGGACTGGCACCTCCCTCTCGGACTGGTCGTCTCCCTCTAGGACTGCGCCATCTCCCTCTGCGATGGCGCCACCTCCCTCTGGGACTGGGCCATCTCCCTCTGGGAACGGGGCAGCTCACTCTGGGACTGGGGCATCTCCCTCTGGGACAGGGGCATCTACCTCTGGGACTGGGCACCTCACTCTGGGACTGGGCATCTCTCACTGGGACTAGGCACCTCCCTATGGGACTGGGCACCTCCCTCTGGTACTGGGCATCTCCCTCTACGACTGCGCCATTCCCCTCTGGGATGGTGCACCTCCCTCTGGGACTGGGCACCTCCCTCTGGGACTGGAGCTTCTCCCTCTGGGATTGGGCCACCTCCCTCTGGGACTGCGCCATCTCCCTCTGGGACTAGGCATCTCCATCTGGGATTGGGCACCTCCGTCTGGGACTGGGCACCTCCTTCTGGGACCGGGCACCTCCCTCTGGGACTGGGCACCTCCTTCTGGGACTGGGCACCTCCCTCTGGGACTGCGCACCTCCCTCTGGGACTGGGCTCCTCCTTCTGGGACTGCGCACCTCCCTATGGGACAGGGCACCACCTTCTGGGACTGGGCACCTCCCTCTGGGACTGCGCACCTCCCTCTGGGACTGGGCACCTCCCTCTGGGACTGGGCACCTCCCTCTGTGGCTGGGGCTTCTCCCTATGGGACAGGGCCACCTCCCTCTGGGAATGGGCACCTCCGTCTGGGTCTGGGTACCACCCTCTGGGACTGCGCCACCTCCCTCTGGGACTGGGCATCTCCATCTGGGACTAGGCATCTCCCTCTGGGACAGGGCATCTCACTCTGGGACTGGGCACATCCGTCTGGGACTGGGCATCTCCCTCTGGGACTGGGCATCTCCCTCTGGGACTGCGCCATCTCCCTCTGGGACTGAGCATATCCCTCTGGGACTGGGTCATCTCCCACTGGGACTGGGCATCTCCCTCTGGGACTGGGCACCTCCTTCTGGAACCGGGTCCCTCCCTCTGAGACTGGGGCATCTCCCTCTGGGACTGAGCAATTCCCTCTGGGACAGGGCACCTCCCTCTGGGAATGAGCATCTCCCTCTGGGCCTGTGCATCTCCCACTGGGACTGCGCCATCTCCCTCTGGGAATGGGCACCTCCCTCTGGTACTGCGCCATCTCCTTCTGTGACTGGGCATCTCCCTCTGGGACTGGGCATCTCCCTCTCGGACTGGGCAGCTCCCTCAAGGACTGGGCATCTCCCTCTGCGACTGTGGCATCTGCCTCTCGAACAGGGCAGCTCCCTCTGGGACTGGGCATCTCCACCTGGGACTGAGCATCTCCCTCTGGGACTGGGCAGCTCTCTCTGGGACTGCGCCATCTCCCTCTGGGACTGGCACCTCCCTCTCGGACTGGTCGTCTCCCTCTAGGACTGCGCCATCTCCCTCTGCGATGGCGCCACCTCCCTCTGGGACTGCGCCATCTCCCTCTGGGAACGGGGCAGCTCACTCTGGGACTGGGGCATCTCCCTCTGGGACAGGGGCATCTACCTCTGGGACTGGGCACCTCACTCTTGGACTGGGCATCTCTCACTGGGACTAGGCACCTCCCTATGGGACTGGGCACCTCCCACTGGGACTGGGGCTTCTCATTCTATCACTATGCACCTCCCATTGGGACTGCGCCATCTCCCTCAGGGACTGCACACCTCCCTTTGGGACTGGGCACCTCCCTCTGGGACTTCGGCAGCTCCCTCTCGCACTGGGCATCTCACTGTAGGACTGCGCCATCTCCCTCTGCGATGGCGCCACCTCCCTCTGGGAGTGCGCCATCTCCCTCTGGGACTGCGTCATCTCCCTCTGTGACTGGGCATCTCCCTCTGGGACTGGGCATCTCCATCTCGGACTGGGAACCTCCCTCTAGGACTGCGCCATCACCCTCTGCGATCGCGCCACCTTCCTCTGGGACTGCGCCATCTCCCTCTGGGAACGGGGCACCTTCCTCCGGGACTGGGCACATCCATCTGGGACTGGGCATCTCTCTCTGGGACTGGGCATCTCTTTCTCGGACTGCGAAATCTCCCTCTGGGACTGAGCATTTCCCTCAAGGACTGGGTCATCTCCCTCTGGGACTGGGCATCTCCCTCTGGCACTGGGCATCTCCCTCTGGGACTGGTCATCTCCCTCTGAGACTGGGCATCCCCCTCTGGGACTGGGTCACCTCCCTCTGGGACTGGGCAGCTCCCTCTGGAACTGGGCACCTCCGTCTCGGTCTGCGCCATCTCCCTCTGGGATTGGCAACTCCCTCTGGGACTGGGCACCTCCCTCTGTGACTGGGCATCTCCCTCTGGGACTGGGCATCTCCCTCTCGGCCTGGGCAGCTCCCTCAAGGACTGGGCATCACCCTCTGCGACTGTGGCATCACCCTCTGGGACTGGGCATCTCCCTCTCGGACTGGGCGTCTCCATCTAGGACTGCGCCTTCTCCCTCTGCGATGGCGTCACCTCCCTCTGGGGCTGCGCCATCACCCTCTAGGAACGGGGCAGCTCACTCTGGGACTGGGGCATCTCCCTCTGGGACAGGGGCATCTACCTCTGGGACTGGGCACCTCCCTCTGGGACTGCGCCATCTCCCTCTGGGACTGGGCACTTCCCTCTGGGACTGAGCATTTCCCTCAAGGACTGGGTCATCTCCCTCTGGGACTGGGCATCTCCCTCTGGGACAGGGCATCTCCCTCTGGGACTGGGCATCTCCCTCTGGGACTGGGCACCTCCGTCTGTGACTGGGCATCTCCCTCTGAGACTGGGAATCACCCTCTGGGACTGGGTCACCTTCCTCTGGGACTGGGCAGCTCCCTCTGGGACTGGGCACCTCCCTCTGGGACTGAGGCTTCTCACTCTGGGACTGGGCACCTCCCTCTGGCACTGCGTACCTCCCTCTGGGGCTGGGGCTTCTCATTCTGGCACTATGTACCTCCCATTGGGACTGCGCCATCTCCCTCTGGGAATGCACACCTCCCTTTGGGACTGGGCACCTCCCTCTGGGACTTCGGCAGCTCCCTCACGGACTGGGAATCTCACTCTAGGACTGCGCCATGTCCCTCTGCGATGGCGCCACCTCCCTCTGGGAGTGCGCCATCTCCCTCTGGGACTGCGTCATCTCCCTCTGTGACTGGGCATCTCCCTCTGGGACTGGGCATCTCCATCTCGGACTGGGAACCTCCCTCTAGGACTGCGCCATCACCCTCTGCGATCGCGCCACCTTCCTCTGGGACTGCGCCATCTCCCTCTGGGAACGGGGCACCTTCCTCCGGGACTGGGCACATCCATCTGGGACTGGGCATCTCTCTCTGGGACTGGGCATCTCTTTCTCGGACTGCGAAATCTCCCTCTGGGACTGAGCATTTCCCTCAAGGACTGGGTCATCTCCCTCTGGGACTGGGCATCTCCCTCTGGCACTGGGCATCTCCCTCTGGGACTGGTCATCTCCCTCTGAGACTGGGCATCCCCCTCTGGGACTGGGTCACCTCCCTCTGGGACTGGGCAGCTCCCTCTGGAACTGGGCACCTCCGTCTCGGTCTGCGCCATCTCCCTCTGGGATTGGCAACTCCCTCTGGGACTGGGCACCTCCCTCTGTGACTGGGCATCTCCCTCTGGGACTGGGCATCTCCCTCTCGGCCTGGGCAGCTCCCTCAAGGACTGGGCATCACCCTCTGCGACTGTGGCATCACCCTCTGGGACTGGGCATCTCCCTCTCGGACTGGGCGTCTCCATCTAGGACTGCGCCTTCTCCCTCTGCGATGGCGTCACCTCCCTCTGGGGCTGCGCCATCACCCTCTAGGAACGGGGCAGCTCACTCTGGGACTGGGGCATCTCCCTCTGGGACAGGGGCATCTACCTCTGGGACTGGGCACCTCCCTCTGGGACTGCGCCATCTCCCTCTGGGACTGGGCACTTCCCTCTGGGACTGAGCATTTCCCTCAAGGACTGGGTCATCTCCCTCTGGGACTGGGCATCTCCCTCTGGGACAGGGCATCTCCCTCTGGGACTGGGCATCTCCCTCTGGGACTGGGCACCTCCGTCTGTGACTGGGCATCTCCCTCTGAGACTGGGCATCACCCTCTGGGACTGGGTCACCTTCCTCTGGGACTGGGCAGCTCCCTCTGGGACTGGGCACCTCCCTCTGGGACTGAGGCTTCTCACTCTGGGACTGGGCACCTCCCTCTGGCACTGCGTACCTCCCTCTGGGGCTGGGGCTTCTCATTCTGGCACTATGTACCTCCCATTGGGACTGCGCCATCTCCCTCTGGGAATGCACACCTCCCTTTGGGACTGGGCACCTCCCTCTGGGACTTCGGCAGCTCCCTCACGGACTGGGAATCTCACTCTAGGACTGCGCCATGTCCCTCTGCGATGGCGCCACCTCCCTCTGGGATTGCGCCATCTCCCTCTGGGACTGCGTCATCTCCCTCTGAGACTGGGCATCTCCCTCTCGGTTTGGGCATCTCCCTCTAGGACTGAGCCATCTCCCTCTGCGATGACGCCACCTCCCTCTGGGACTGCGCCATCTCCCTCTTGGAACGGGGCACCTCCCACTGGGCACATCCGCCTGGGATTGGGCATCTCCCTCTGGGACTGGGCATCTACCTCTGGGACTGCGCCATCTCCCTCTGGGACTGAGCATTTCCCTCAAGGACTGGGTCACCTCCCTCTGGGACTGCGCATCTCCCTCTGGGACTGGGCTCCTCCGTCTGTGACTGGGCATGTCCCTCTGAGACTGGGCATCTCCCTCTGCGAATTGGTCACCTCCCTCTGGGACTGGGCAGCGCCCTCTGGAACTGGGCACCTCCCTCTGGGTCTGCGCCATCTCCCTCTGGGATTGGGCAACTCCCTCTGGGACTGGGCACCTCCCTCCGGGACCGGGCACCTCCGTCTGGCACTGGGCATCTCCCTCTGGGACTGGGCATCTCCCTCTGGGACTGGGCACCTCCCTCTGGGACTGCGCCATCTCCCTCTGTGAGTGGGCACCTCCCTCTGGGACTGTGGCATCTCCCTCTCGGACAGGCCATCTCCCTCTAGGACGGCGCCATCTCCCTCTGCGATGGCGCCACCTCCCTCTGGGACTGCGCCATCTCCCTCTGTGACTGGCCATCTCCCTCTGGGACTGTGGCATCTCCCTCTGGGACTGATCATCTCCCTCTGAGACTGGGCAGCTCCCTCTGGGACTGCGCCATCTCCCTCTAGGACTGGGCATCTCCCTCTCGGGCTGGGCATCTCTCTGTAGGACTGCGCCATCTCCCTCTGGGACTGGGCACCTCCCTCTGGGACTGGGGCATCTACCTCTGGGACTGGGGCATCCACCTCTGGACTGGGCACCTCCATCTGGGACTGGGCATCTCTTACTGGGACTGGGCACCTCCGTCTGTTACTGGGCATCTCCCATTGAGACTGGGCATCTCCCTCTGGGACTGGGTCACCTCCCTCTGGCACTGGGCATCTCCCTCTGTGACTGGGCATCTCCCTTTGGGACTGGGCACCTCCCTCTGGGACTGCGCCATCTCCCTCTGTGACTGGGCATCTCCCTCTGGGACTGTGGCATCCCCCTCTGGGAACAGGGCAGCTCCCTCTGGGACTGGGCATCTCCCTCTGGGACTGAGCATCTCCCTCTGGGACTGGGCAGCTCCCTCTGGGACTGCGCCATCTCCCTCTGGGACTGGGCATCTCCCTCTCGGGCTGGGCATCTCCCTCTAGGACTGCGCCATCACCCTCTGTGACTGCGCAACTCCCTCTGGGACTGGGACATCTACCTCTGGGACTGGGGCATCCACCTCTGGGGTTGGGCACCTCCATCTGGGACTGGGCTTCTCTTACTGGGACTTGGCAGATCCCTCTGAGAGTGGGGCTTCTCCCTCTGGGACTGCGCACCTGCCTCTGGGACTGTGCCATCTCCCTCTGGGTCTGGGCACTTCCCGCTGCGACGGCGCCATCTCCCTCTGGGACTGCGCCATTCCCCTCTGGGATGGGGCACCTCCCTCTGGGACTGGGCACCTCCCTCTGGGACTGGAGCTTCTCCCTCTGGGATTGGGCCACCTCCCTCTGGGACTGCGCCATCTCCCTCTGGGACAGGGCATCTCCATCTGGGATTGGGCACCTCCGTCTGGGACTGGGCATCGCCCTCTGGGACTGGGCATCTCCCTCTGGGACTGCGCCATCTCCCTCAGGGACTGCACACCTCCCTTTGGGACTGGGCACCTCCCTCTGGGACTTCGGCAGCTCCCTCTCGCACTGGGCATCTCACTGTAGGACTGCGCCATCTCCCTCTGCGATGGCGCCACCTCCCTCTGGGAGTGCGCCATCTCCCTCTGGGACTGCGTCTTCTCCCTCTGTGACTGGGCATCTCCCTCTGGGACTGGGCATCTCCATCTCGGACTGGGAACCTCCCTCTAGGACTGCGCCATCACCCTCTGCGATCGCGCCACCTTCCTCTGGGACTGCGCCATCTCCCTCTGGGAACGGGGCACCTTCCTCTGGGACTGGGCACATCCATCTGGGACTGGGCATCTCTCTCTGGAACTGGGCATCTCTCTCTCGGACTGCGCAATCTCCCTCTGGGACTGAGCATTTCCCTCAAGGACTGGGTCATCTCCCTCTGGGACTGGGCATCTCCCTCTGGCACTGGGCATCTCCCTCTGGGACTGGGCATCTCCCTCTGAGACTGGGCATCCCCCTCTGGGACGGGGTCACCTCCCTCTGGGACTGGGCAGCTCCCTCTGGAACTGGGCACCTCCGTCTGGGTCTGCGCCATCTCCCTCTGGGATTGGCAACTCCCTCTGGGACTGGGCACCTCCCTCTGTGACTGGGCATCTCCCTCTGGGACTGGGCATCTCCCTCTCGGCCTGGGCAGCTCCCTCAAGGACTGGGCATCACCCTCTGCGACTGTGGCATCACCCTCTGGGACTGGGCATCTCCCTCTCGGACTGGGCGTCTCCATCTAGGACTGCGCCTTCTCCCTCTGCGATGGCGTCACCTCCCTCTGGGGCTGCGCCATCACCCTCTAGGAACGGGGCAGCTCACTCTGGGACTGGGGCATCTCCCTCTGGGACAGGGGCATCTACCTCTGGGACTGGGCACCTCCCTCTGGGACTGCGCCATCTCCCTCTGGGACTGGGCACTTCCCTCTGGGACTGAGCATTTGCCTCAAGGACTGGGTCATCTCCCTCTGGGACTGGGCATCTCCCTCTGGGACAGGGCATCTCCCTCTGGGACTGGGCATCTCCCTCTGGGACTGGGCACCTCCGTCTGTGACTGGGCATCTCCCTCTGAGACTGGGCATCACCCTCTGGGACTGGGTCACCTTCCTCTGGGACTGGGCAGCTCCCTCTGGGAAAGGGCACCTCCCTCTGGGACTGAGGCTTCTCACTCTGGGACTGGGCACCTCCCTCTGGCACTGCGTACCTCCCTCTGGGGCTGGGGCTTCTCATTCTGGCACTAGGTACCTCCCATTGGGACTGCGCCATCTCCCTCTGGGAATGCACACCTCCCTTTGGGACTGGGCACCTCCCTCTGGGACTTCGGCAGCTCCCTCACGGACTGGGAATCTCACTCTAGGACTGCACCATGTCCCTCTGCGATGGCGCAACCTCCCTCTGGGATTGCGCCATCTCCCTCTGGGACTGCGTCATCTCCCTCTGAGACTGGGCATCTCCCTCTCGGTTTGGGCATCTCCCTCTAGGACTGAGCCATCTCCCTCTGCGATGACGCCACCTCCTTCTGGGACTGCGCCATCTCCCTCTTGGAACGGGGCACCTCCCACTGGGCACATCCGCCTGGGATTGGGCATCTCCCTCTGGGACTGGGCATCTCCCTCTGGGACTGCGCCATCTCCCTCTGGGACTGAGCATTTCCCTCAGGACTGGGTCACCTCCCTCTGGGACTGGGCATCTCCCTCTGGGACTGGGCTCCTCCGTCTGTGACTGGGCATGTCCCTCTGAGACTGGGCATCTCCCTCTGCGACTTGGTCAACTCCCTCTGGGACTGGGCAGCGCCCTCTGGAACTGGGCACCTCCCTCTGGGTCTGCGCCATCTCCCTCTGAGATTGGGCAACTCCCTCTGGGACTGGGCACCTCCCTCCGGGACCGGGCACCTCCGTCTGGCACTGGGCATCTCCCTCTGGGACTGGGCACCTCCCTCTGGGACTGCGCCATCTCCCTCTGTGAGTGGGCACCTCCCTCTGGGACTGTGGCATCTCCCTCTCGGACAGGCCATCTCCCTCTAGGACGGCGCCATCTCCCTCTGCGATGGCGCCACCTCCCTCTGGGACTGCGCCATCTCCCTCTGTGACTGGCCATCTCCCTCTGGGACTGTGGCATCTCCCTCTGGGACTGATCATCTCCCTCTGAGACTGGGCAGCTCCCTCTGGGACTGCGCCATCTCCCTCTAGGACTGGGCATCTCCCTCTCGGGCTGGGCATCTCTCTGTAGGACTGCGCCATCTCCCTCTGGGACTGGGCACCTCCCTCTGGGACTGGGGCATCTACCTCTGGGACTGGGGCATCCACCTCTGGACTGGGCACCTCCATCTGGGACTGGGCATCTCTTACTGGGACTGGGCACCTCCGTCTGTGACTGGGCATCTCCCATTGAGACTGGGCATCTCCCCCTGGGACTGGGTCACCTCCCTCTGGCACTGGGCATCTCCCTCGGTGACTGGGCATCTCCCTTTGGGACTGGGCACCTCCCTCTGGGACTGCGCCATCTCCCTCTGTGACTGGGCATCTCCCTATGGGACTGTGGCATCTCCCTCTGGGAACAGGGCAGCTCCCTCTGGGACTGGGCATCTCCCTCTGGGACTGCGCCATCTCCCTCTGGGACTGAGCATATCCCTCTGGGATTGGCTCATCTCCCTTTGGGACTGGGCATCTCCCTCTGGGACTGGGCATCTCCCTCTGGGACTGGGCACCTCCGTCTATGCCTGGGCTTCTCCCTCTGGGACTGGGCACCTCCTTCTGGGACCGGGCCCCTCCCTCTGGGACTGGGGCATCTCCCTCTGGGACTGAGCAATTCCCTCTGGGACTGGGCATCTCCCACTGGGACTGCGCCATCTCCCTCTGGGACAGGGCACTTCTCTCTGGGACTGCGCCATCTCCCTCTGTGACTGGGCATCTCCCTCTGGGACTGGGCATCTCCCTCTCGGACTGGGCAGCTCCCTCAAGCACCGGGCATCACCCTCTGCGACTGTGGCATCTCCCTCTGGGACTGGGCATCTCCCTCTCGGACTGGGCGACTCCCTCTAGAACTGCGCCTTCTCCCTCTGCGATGGCGCCACCTCCCTCTGGGACTGCGCCATCTACCTCTGGGACACGGCACCTCCCGCTGGGTCTGGGCACCTCCATCTGGGACTGCGCCATCTCCCTCTGGGATTGGGCATCTCCCTCTGGGACTGCGCCATCTCCCTCTGGGACTGGGCACCTCCATCTGGGACTGCGCCATCTCCCTCTGTGACTGGGCATTTCCCTCTGGGACTGGGCATCTCCCTCTCGGATTGGGCATCTCCCTCTAGGACTGCGCCATCTCCCTCTGCGATGGCGCCACCTCCCTCTGGGACTGCGCCTTCTCCCTCTGGGATCGGGGCAGTTCCCTCTGGGACTGGGTATCTCCCACGGGGACAGGGTCATCTCCCTCTGGGAACAGGGTAGCTCCCTCTGGGACTGGGCACCTCCTTCTGGGACTGGGCCCCTCCCTCTGTAACTGGGAACCTCCCACTGGGAATGGGACCTTCCTCTGGGACTGGGCACCTCCCTCTCGGAATGGGGCTTCTCCCTCTGGCACTAGGCACCTCCTTCTGGGACTGGGCACCTCCGTCTGGGGTTGGGCACATCCCTCTGGGACTGCGCCATCTCCCTCTGGGACTGGCCATCTCCATCTGGGACTGGGCATCTCCCTCTGTGACTGGGCATCTCCCTCTGTGACTGGGCACATCCGTCTGGGACTGGGCATCTCCCTCTGGGTCTGGGCATCTCCCTCTGGGACTGCGCCGTCTCACTCTGGGACTGAGCATATCCCTCTGGGGTTGGGTCATCTCCCCCTGGGACTGGGCGTCTCCCTCTGGGACTGGGCATCTCCCTCTGTGACTGGGCACCTCCATCTATGCCTGGGCTTCTCCCTCTGGGACTGGGCACCTCCTTCTGGGAGCGGGCCCCTCCCTCTGGGACTGGGGCATCTCCCTCTGGGACTGAGCAATTCCCTCTGGGACTGGGCATCTCCCACTGGGACTCCGCCATCTCCCTCTGGGACTGGACACCTCTCTCTGGGACTGCGCCATCTCCCTCTGTGATTGGGCATCTCGCTCTGGGACTGGGCATCTCCCTCTCGGCCTGGGCAGCTCCCTCAAGGACTGGGCATCACCCTCTGCGACTGTGGCATCTCCCTCTGGGACTGGGCATCTCCCTCTCGGACTGGGCGCCTCCCTCTAGGACTGCGCCTTCTCCCTCTGCGATGGCGTCACCACCCTCTGGGACTGCGCCATCACCCTCTGGGAACGGGGCAGCTCACTCTGGGACTGGGGCATCTCCCTCTGGGACAGGGGCATCTACCTCTGGGACTGGGCACCTCCCTCTGGGAATGCGCCATCTCCATCTGGGACTGGGCACCTCCCTCTGGGACTGAGCATTTCCCTCAAGGACTGGGCATCTCCATCTGGGACTGGGCATCTCCCTCTGGGACTGGGCACCTCCGTCTGTGACTGGGCATCTCCCTCTGAGACTGGGCATCACCCTCTGGCACTGGGTCACCTTCCTCTGGGACTGGGCAGCTCCCTCTGGGACTGGGCACCTCCCTCTGGGACTGGGGCTTCTCACTCTGGGACTGGGCACCTCCCTCTGGGACTGCGTACCTCCCTCTGGGACTGGGGCTTCTCATTCTGGCACTAGGTACCTCCCATTGGGACTGCGCCATCTCCCTCTGGGACTGCATACCTCCCTTTGGGACTGGGCACCTCCCACTGGGACTTCGGCAGCTCCCTCACGGACTGGGCATCTCACTCTAGGACTGCGCCATGTCCCTCGGCGATGGCGCCACCTCCCTCTGGGAGTGCGCCATCTCCCTCTGGGACTGCGTCATCTCCCTCTATGACTGGGCATCTCCCTCTGAGACTGGGCATTTACCTCTCGGTTTGGGCATCTACCTCTAGGACTGAGCCATCTCCCTCTGCGATGGCACCACCTCCCTCTGGGACTGCGCCATCTCCCTCTGTGACTGGGCATCTCCCTCTGGGACTGGGCATCTCCCTCTCGGACTGGGCAGCTCCCTCAAGCACCGGGCATCACCCTCTGCGACTGTGGCATCTCCCTCTGGGACTGGGCATCTCCCTCTCGGACTGGGCGACTCCCTCTAGAACTGCGCCTTCTCCCTCTGCGATGGCGCCACCTCCCTCTGGGACTGCGCCATCTACCTCTGGGACAGGGCACCTCCCGCTGGGTCTGGGCACCTCCATCTGGGACTGCGCCATCTCCCTCTGGGATTGGGCATCTCCCTCTGGGACTGCGCCATCTCCCTCTGGGACTGGGCACCTCCATCTGGGACTGCGCCATCTCCCTCTGTGACAGGGCATTTCCCTCTGGGACTGGGCATCTCCCTCTCGGATTGGGCATCTCCCTCTAGGACTGCGCCATCTCCCTCTGCGATGGCGCCACCTCCCTCTGGGACTGCGCCTTCTCCCTCTGGGATCGGGGCAGTTCCCTCTGGGACTGGGTATCTCCCACGGGGACAGGGTCATCTCCCTCTGGGAACAGGGTAGCTCCCTCTGGGACTGGGCACCTCCTTCTGGGACTGGGCCCCTCCCTCTGTGACTGGGAACCTCCCACTGGGAATGGGACCTTCCTCTGGGACTGGGCACCTCCCTCTCGGAATGGGGCTTCTCCCTCTGGCACTAGGCACCTCCTTCTGGGACTGGGCACCTCCGTCTGGGGTTGGGCACATCCCTCTGGGACTGCGCCATCTCCCTCTGGGACTGGCCATCTCCATCTGGGACTGGGCATCTCCCTCTGTGACTGGGCATCTCCCTCTGTGACTGGGCACATCCGTCTGGGACTGGGCATCTCCCTCTGGGTCTGGGCATCTCCCTCTGGGACTGCGCCGTCTCACTCTGGGACTGAGCATATCCCTCTGGGGTTGGGTCATCTCCCCCTGGGACTGGGCGTCTCCCTCTGGGACTGGGCATCTCCCTCTGGGACTGGGCACCTCCATCTATGCCTGGGCTTCTCCCTCTGGGACTGGGCACCTCCTTCTGGGAGCGGGCCCCTCCCTCTGGGACTGGGGCATCTCCCTCTGGGACTGAGCAATTCCCTCTGGGACTGGGCATCTCCCACAGGGACTGCGCCATCTCCCTCTGGGACTGGACACCTCTCTCTGGGACTGCGCCATCTCCCTCTGTGATTGGGCATCTCGCTCTGGGACTGGGCATCTCCCTCTCGGCCTGGGCAGCTCCCTCAAGGACTGGGCATCACCCTCTGCGACTGTGGCATCTCCCTCTGGGACTGGGCATCTCCCTCTCGGACTGGGCGCCTCCCTCTAGGACTGCGCCTTCTCCCTCTGCGATGGCGTCACCACCCTCTGGGACTGCGCCATCACCCTCTGGGAACGGGGCAGCTCACTCTGGGACTGGGGCATCTCCCTCTGGGACAGGGGCATCTACCTCTGGGACTGGGCACCTCCCTCTGGGAATGCGCCATCTCCATCTGGGACTGGGCACCTCCCTCTGGGACTGAGCATTTCCCTCAAGGACTGGGCATCTCCATCTGGGACTGGGCATCTCCCGCTGGGACTGGGCACCTCCGTCTGTGACTGGGCATCTCCCTCTGAGACTGGGCATCACCCTCTGGCACTGGGTCACCTTCCTCTGGGACTGGGCAGCTCCCTCTGGGACTGGGCACCTCCCTCTGGGACTGGGGCTTCTCACTCTGGGACTGGGCACCTCCCTCTGGGACTGCGTACCTCCCTCTGGGACTGGGGCTTCTCATTCTGGCACTAGGTACCTCCCATTGGGACTGCGCCATCTCCCTCTGGGACTGCATACCTCCCTTTGGGACTGGGCACCTCCCACTGGGACTTCGGCAGCTCCCTCACGGACTGGGCATCTCACTCTAGGACTGCGCCATGTCCCTCGGCGATGGCGCCACCTCCCTCTGGGAGTGCGCCATCTCCCTCTGGGACTGCGTCATCTCCCTCTATGACTGGGCATCTCCCTCTGAGACTGGGCATTTCCCTCTCGGTTTGGGCATCTCCCTCTAGGACTGAGCCATCTCCCTCTGCGATGGCGCCACCTCCCTCTGGGACTGCGCCATCTCCCTCTTGGAACAGGGCACCTACCTCTGGGACTGGGCACATCCGCCTGGGACTGGGCATCTCCCTCTGGGACTGGGCATCTCCCTCTGGGACTGCGCAATCTCCCTCTGGGACTGAGCATTTCCCTCAAAGACTGGGTCACCTCCCTCTGGGACTGGGCATCTCCCTCTGGGACTGGGCTCCTCCGTCTGTGACTGGGCATCTCCCTCTGAGACTGGGCATCTCCCTCTGGGACTTGGTCACCTCCCTCTGGGACTGGGCAGCGCCCTCTGGAACTGGGCACCTCCCTCTGGGTCTGCGCCATCTCCCTCTGGGATTGGGAAACTCCCTCTGGGACTGGGCACCTCCCTCCGGGACTGGGCACCTCCGTCTGGCACTGGGCATCTCCCTCTTGGTCTGGGCACCTCCATCTGGGACTGCGCCATCTCCCTCTGGGACTGGGCATCTCCCTCTGGGACTGCGCCATCTCCCTCTCGGATTGGGCATCTCCCTCTAGGACTGCGCCATCTCCCTCTGCGATGACGCCACCTCCCTCTGGGACTGCACTTCTCCCTCTGGGATCGGGGCAGCTCCCTCTGGGACTGGGTATCTCCCACTGGGACAGGGGCATCTCCCTCTGGGAACAGGGCAGCTCCCTCTGGGACTGGGCACCTCCTTCTGGGACTGGGCCCCTCCCTCTGGGACTGGTTACCTCCCACTGGGAATGGGACCTTCCTCTGGGACTGGGCACCTCCCTCTCGGAATGGGGCTTCTCCCTCTGGCACTAGGCACCTCCTTCTGGGACTGGGCACCTCCGTCTGGGGATGGGCACATCCCTCTGGGACTGCGCCATCTCCCTCTGGGACTGGCCATCTCCATCTGGGACTGAGCATCTCCCTCTGGGACTGGGCATCTCCCTCTGGGACTGGGCACATCCGTCTGGGACTGGGCATCTCCCTCCGGGTCTGGGCATCTCCCTCTGGGACTGCGCCATCTCCCTCTGGGACAGAGCATATCCCTCTGGGATTGGGTCATCTCCCTCTGGGACTGGGCGTCTCCCTCTGGGACTGGACATCTCCCTCTGGGACTGGGCACCTCCGTCTATGTCTGGGCTTCTCCCTCTGGGACTGGGCACCTCCTTCTGGGACCGGGCCCCTCCCTCTGGGACTGGGGAATCTCCCTCTGGGACTGAGCAATTCCCTCTGGGACTGGGCATCTCCCACTGGAACTGCGCCATCTCCCTCTGGGACTGGACACCTCTCTCTGGGACTGCGCCATCTCCCTCTGTGACTGGGCATCTCCCTCTCGGCTTCGGCAGCTCCCTCAAGGACTGGGCATCACCCTCTGCGACTGTGGCATCTCCCTTTGGGACAGGGCATCTCCCTCTCGGACTGGGCGTCTCCATCTAGGACTGCGCCTTCTCCCTCTGCGATGGCGTCACCTCCCTCTGGGACTGCGCCATCACCCTCTGGGAACGGGGCATCTCCCTCTGGGACTGGGCATCTCCCTCTGGGACTGGGCACCTCCCTCTGGGACTGCGCCATCTCCCTCTGTGAGTGGGCACCTCCCTCTGGGACTGTGGCATCTCCCTCTCGGACAGGCCATCTCCCTCTAGGACGGTGCCATCTCACTCTGCGATGGCGCCACCTCCCTCTGGGACTGCGCCATCTCCCTCTGGGACTGGCCATCTCCCTCTGGGACTGTGGCATCTCCCTCTGGGACTGATCATCTCCCTCTGAGACTGGGCAGCTCCCTCTGGGACTGCGCCATCTCCCTCTAGGACTGTGCATCTCCCTCTCGGGCTGGGCATCTCTCTGTAGGACTGCGCCATCTCCCTTAGGGACTGGGCACCTCCCTCTGGGACTGGGGCATCTACCTCTGGGACTGGGGCATCCACCTCTGGACTGGGCACCTCCATCTGGGACTGGGCATCTCTTACTGGGACTGGGCACCTCCGTCTGTGACTGGGCATCTGCCATTGAGACTGGGCATCTCCCTCTGGGACTGGGTCACCTCCCTCTGGCACTGGGCATCTCCCTCTGTGACTGGGCATCTCCCTTTGGGACTGGGCACCTCCCTCTGGGACTGCGCCATCTCCCTCTGTGACTGGGCATCTCCCTGTGGGACTGTGGCATTTCCCTCTGGGAACAGGGCAGCTCCCTCTGGGACTGGGTATCTCCCTCTGGGACTGAGCATCTCCCTCTGGGACTGGGCAGCTCCCTCTGGGACTGCGCCATCTCCCTCTGGGACTGGGACATCTACCTCTGGGACTGGGGCATCCACTTCTGGGATTGGGCACCTCCATCTGTGACTGGGCTTCTCTTACTGGGACTGGGCACCTCCCTCTGGGAGTGGGGCTTCTCCCTCTGGGACTGCACACCTGCCTCTGGGACTGTGCCATCTCCCTCTGGGACTGGGCACCTCCCTCTGGTACTGGGCATCTCCCTCTACGACTGCGCCATTCCCATCTGGGATGGGGCACCTCCCTCTGGGACTGGGCACCTCCCTCTGGGACTGGAGCTTCTCCCTCTGGGATTGGGCCACCTCCCTCTGGGACTGCGCCATCTCCCTCTGGGACTAGGCATCTCCATCTGGGATTG
Organism: Scyliorhinus torazame; assembly: GCF_047496885.1. Lineage (NCBI taxonomy): Eukaryota > Metazoa > Chordata > Chondrichthyes > Carcharhiniformes > Scyliorhinidae > Scyliorhinus > Scyliorhinus torazame. The sequence goes on from NC_092709.1 coordinate 380,053,779, forward strand.
GGCACCTCCGTCTGGGACTGGGCACCTCCTTCTGGGACCGGGCACCTCCCTCTGGGACTGGGCACCTCCTTCTGGGACTGGGCACCTCCCTCTGGGACTGCGCACCTCCCTCTTCGACTGGGCTCCTCCTTCTGGGACTGCGCACCTCCCTATGGGACAGGGCACCACCTTCTGGGACTGGGCACCTCCCTCTGGGACTGCGCACCTCCCTCTGGGACTGGGCACCTCCCTCTGGGTTTGGGCACCTCCCTCTGTGGCTGGGGCTTCTCCCTATGGGACAGGGCCACCTCCCTCTGGGAATGGGCATCTCCATCTGGGACTGGGCATCTCCCTCTGGGACAGGGCATCTCACTCTGGGACTGGGCACATCCGTCTGGGACTGGGCATCTCCCTCTGGGACTGGGCATCTCCCTCTGGGACTGCGCCATCTCCCTCTGGGACTGAGCATATCCCTCTGGGACTGGGTCATCTCCCACTGGGACTGGGCATCTCCCTCTGGGACTGGGCACCTCCTTCTGGAACCGGGTCCCTCCCTCTGGCACTGGGGCATCTCCCTCTGGGACTGAGCAATTCCCTCTGGGACAGGGCACCTCCCTCTGGGAATGAGCATCTCCCTCTGGGCCTGGGCATCTCCCACTGGGACTGCGCCATCTCCCTCTGGGAATGGGCACCTCCCTCTGGGACTGCGCCATCTCCTTCTGTGACTGGGCATCTCCCTCTGGGACTGGGCATCTCCCTCTCGGACTGGGCAGCTCCCTCAAGGACTGGGCATCTCCCTCTGCGACTGTGGCATCTGCCTCTCGAACAGGGCAGCTCCCTCTGGGACTGGGAATCTCCACCTGGGACTGAGCATCTCCCTCTGGGACTGGGCAGCTCTCTCTGGGACTGCGCCATCTCCCTCTGGGACTGGCACCTCCCTCTCGGACTGGTCGTCTCCCTCTAGGACTGCGCCATCTCCCTCTGCGATGGCGCCACCTCCCTCTGGGACTGCGCCATCTCCCTCTGGGAACGGGGCAGCTCACTCTGGGACTGGGGCATCTCCCTCTGGGACAGGGGCATCTACCTCTGGGACTGGGCACCTCACTCTGGGACTGGGCATCTCTCACTGGGACTAGGCACCTCCCTATGGGACTGGGCACCTCCCTCTGGGACTGGGGCTTCTCATTCTGGCACTAGGCACCTCCCATTGGGACTGCGCCATCTCCCTCAGGGACTGCACACCTCCCTTTGGGACTGGGCACCTCCCTCTGGGACTTCGGCAGCTCCCTCTCGCACTGGGCATCTCACTGTAGGACTGCGCCATCTCCCTCTGCGATGGCGCCACCTCCCTCTGGGAGTGCGCCATCTCCCTCTGGGACTGCGTCATCTCCCTCTGTGACTGGGCATCTCCCTCTGGGACTGGGCATCTCCATCTCGGACTGGGAACCTCCCTCTAGGACTGCGCCATCACCCTCTGCGATCGCGCCACCTTCCTCTGGGACTGGGCACATCCATCTGGGACTGGGCATCTCTCTCTGGAACTGGGCATCTCTCTCTCGGACTGCGCAATCTCCCTCTGGGACTGAGCATTTTCCTCAAGGACTGGGTCATCTCCCTCTGGGACTGGGCATCTCCCTCTGGCACTGGGCATCTCCCTCTGGGACTGGGCATCTCCCTCTGAGACTGGGCATCCCCCTCTGGGACTGGGTCACCTCCCTCTGGGACTGGGCAGCTCCCTCTGGAACTGGGCACCTCCGTCTGGGTCTGCGCCATCTCCCTCTGGGATTGGCAACTCCCTCTGGGACTGGGCACCTCCCTCTGTGACTGGGCATCTCCCTCTGGGACTGGGCATCTCCCTCTCGGCCTGGGCAGCTCCCTCAAGGACTGGGCATCACCCTCTGCGACTGTGGCATCACCCTCTGGGACTGGGCATCTCCCTCTCGGACTGGGCGTCTCCATCTAGGACTGCGCCTTCTCCCTCTGCGATGGCGTCACCTCCCTCTGGGGCTGCGCCATCACCCTCTAGGAACGGGGCAGCTCACTCTGGGACTGGGGCATCTCCCTCTGGGACAGGGGCATCTACCTCTGGGACTGGGCACCTCCCTCTGGGACTGCGCCATCTCCCTCTGGGACTGGGCACTTCCCTCTGGGACTGAGCATTTCCCTCAAGGACTGGGTCATCTCCCTCTGGGACTGGGCATCTCCCTCTGGGACAGGGCATCTCCCTCTGGGACTGGGCATCTCCCTCTGGGACTGGGCACCTCCGTCTGTGACTGGGCATCTCCCTCTGAGACTGGGCATTATCCTCTGGGACTGGGTCACCTTCCTCTGGGACTGGGCAGCTCCCTCTGGGACTGGGCACCTCCCTCTGGGGCTGAGGCTTCTCACTCTGGGACTGGGCACCTCCCTCTGGCACTGCGTACCTCCCTCTGGGGCTGGGGCTTCTCATTCTGGCACTATGTACCTCCCATTGGGACTGCGCCATCTCCCTCTGGGAATGCACACCTCCCTTTGGGACTGGGCACCTCCCTCTGGGACTTCGGCAGCTCCCTCACGGACTGGGAATCTCACTCTAGGACTGCACCATGTCCCTCTGCGATGGCGCCACCTCCCTCTGTGATTGCGCCATCTCCCTCTGGGACTGCGTCATCTCCCTCTGAGACTGGGCATCTCCCTCTCGGTTTGGGCATCTCCCTCTAGGACTGAGCCATCTCCCTCTGCGATGACGCCACCTCCTTCTGGGACTGCGCCATCTCCCTCTTGGAACGGGGCACCTCCCACTGGGCACATCCGCCTGGGATTGGGCATCTCCCTCTGGGACTGGGCATCTCCCTCTGGGACTGCGCCATCTCCCTCTGGGACTGAGCATTTCCCTCAAGGACTGGGTCACCTCCCTCTGGGACTGGGCATCTCCCTCTGGGACAGGGCTCCTCCGTCTGTGACTGGGCATGTCCCTCTGAGACTGGGCATCTCCCTCTGCGACTTGGTCAACTCCCTCTGGGACTGGGCAGCGCCCTCTGGAACTGGGCACCTCCCTCTGGGTCTGCGCCATCTCCCTCTGGGATTGGGCAACTCCCTCTGGGACTGGGCACCTCCCTCCGGGACCGGGCACCTCCGTCTGGCACTGGGCATCTCCCTCTGCGATGGCGCCACCTCCCTCTGGGACTGCGCCATCTCCCTCTGTGACTGGCCATCTCCCTCTGGGACTGTGGCATCTCCCTCTGGGACTGATCATCTCCCTCTGAGACTGGGCAGCTCCCTCTGGGACTGCGCCATCTCCCTCTAGGACTGGGCATCTCCCTCTCGGGCTGGGCATCTCTCTGTAGGACTGCGCCATCTCCCTCTGGGACTGGGCACCTCCCTCTGGGACTGGGGCATCTACCTCTGGGACTGGGGCATCCATCTCTGGACTGGGCACCTCCATCTGGGACTGGGCATCTCTTACTGGGACTGGGCACCTCCGTCTGTGACTGGGCATCTCCCATTGAGACTGGGCATCTCCCTTTGGGACTGGGCACCTCCCTCTGGGACTGCGCCATCTCCCTCTGTGACTGGGCATCTCCCTCTGGGACTGTGGCATCTCCCTCTGGGAACAGGGCAGCTCCCTCTGGGACTGGGCATCTCCCTCTGGGACTGAGCATCTCCCTCTGGGACTGGGCAGCTCCCTCTGGGACTGCGCCATCTCCCTCTGGGACTGGGCATCTCCCTCTCGGGCTGGGCATCTCCCTCTAGGACTGCGCGATCTCCCTCTGTGACTGCGCAACTCCCTCTGGGACTGGGACATCTACCTCTGGGACTGGGGCATCCACCTCTGGGATTGGGCACCTCCATCTGGGACTGGGCTTCTCTTACTGGGACTGGTCAGATCCCTCTGGGAGTGGGGCTTCTCCCTCTAGGACTGCACACCTGCCTCTGGGACTGGAGCTTCTCCCTCTGGGATTGGGCCACCTCCCTCTGGGACTGTGCCATCTCCCTCTGGGTCTGGGCACCTCCAGCTGCGACGGCGCCATCTCGCTATGGGACTGCGCCATTCCCCTCTGGGATGGGGCACCTCCCTCTGGGACTGGGCACCTCCCTCTGGGACTGGAGCTTCTCCCTCTGGGATTGGGCCACCTCCCTCTGGGACTGCGCCATCTCCCTCTGGGACAGGGCATCTCCATCTGGGATTGGGCACCTCCGTCTGGGACTGGGCACCTCCTTCTGGGACCGGGCACATCCCTCTGGGACTGGGCACCTCCTTCTGGGACTGGGCACCTCCCTCTGGGACTGCGCACCTCCCTCTGGGACTGGGCTCCTCCTTCTGGAACTGCGCACCTCCCTATGGGACTGGGCACCACCTTCTGGGACTTGGCACCTCCCTCTGGGACTGGGCACCTCATTCTGGGACTGGGCACCTCCCTCTGTGGCTGGGGCTTCTCCCTATGGGACAGGGCCACCTCCCTCTGGGAATGGGCACCTCCGTCTGGTTCTGGGTACCACCCTCTGGGACTGCGCCACCTCCCTCTGGGACTGGGCTTCTCCATCTGGGACTGGGCATCTCCCTCTGGGACAGGGCATCTCACTCTGGGACTGGGCACATCCGTCTGGGACTGGGCATCTCCCTCTGGGACTGGGCATCTCCCTCTGGGACTGCGCCATCTCCCTCTGGGACTGAGCATATCCCTCTGGGACTGGGTCATCTCCCACTGGGACTGGGCATCTCCCTCTGGGACTGGGCACCTCCTTCTGGAACCGGGTCCCTCCCTCTGGGACTGGGGCATCTCCCTCTGGGACTGAGCAATTCCCTCTGGGACAGGGCACCTCCCTCTGGGAATGGGCATCTCCATCTGGGACTGGGCATCTCCCTCTGGGACAGGGCATCTCACTCTGGGACTGGGCACATCCGTCTGGGACTGGGCATCTCCCTCTGGGACTGGGCATCTCCCTCTGGGACTGCGCCATCTCCCTCTGGGACTGAGCATATCCCTCTGGGACTGGGTCATCTCCCACTGGGACTGGGCATCTCCCTCTGGGACTGGGCACCTCCTTCTGGAACCGGGTCCCTCCCTCTGGGACTGGGGCATCTCCCTCTGGGACTGAGCAATTCCCTCTGGGACAGGGCACCTCCCTCTGGGAATGAGCATCTCCCTCTGGGCCTGGGCATCTCCCACTGGGACTGCGCCATCTCCCTCTGGGAATGGGCACCTCCCTCTGGGACTGCGCCATCTCCTTCTGTGACTGGGCATCTCCCTCTGGGACTGGGCATCTCCCTCTCGGACTGGGCAGCTCCCTCAAGGACTGGGCATCTCCCTCTGCGACTGTGGCATCTGCCTCTCGAACAGGGCAGCTCCCTCTGGGACTGGGCATCTCCACCTGGGACTGAGCATCTCCCTCTGGGACTGGGCAGCTCTCTCTGGGACTGCGCCATCTCCCTCTGGGACTGGCACCTCCCTCTCGGACTGGTCGTCTCCCTCTAGGACTGCGCCATCTCCCTCTGCGATGGCGCCACCTCCCTCTGGGACTGCGCCATCTCCCTCTGGGAACGGGGCAGCTCACTCTGGGACTGGGGCATCTCCCTCTGGGACAGGGGCATCTACCTCTGGGACTGGGCACCTCACTCTGGGACTGGGCATCTCTCACTGGGACTAGGCACCTCCCTATGGGACTGGGCACCTCCCTCTGGGACTGGGGCTTCTCATTCTGGCACTAGGCACCTCCCATTGGGACTGCGCCATCTCCCTCAGGGACTGCACACCTCCCTTTGGGACTGGGCACCTCCCTCTGGGACTTCGGCAGCTCCCTCTCGCACTGGGCATCTCACTGTAGGACTGCGCCATCTCCCTCTGCGATGGCGCCACCTCCCTCTGGGAGTGCGCCATCTCCCTCTGGGACTGCGTCATCTCCCTCTGTGACTGGGCATCTCCCTCTGGGACTGGGCATCTCCATCTCGGACTGGGAACCTCCCTCTAGGACTGCGCCATCACCCTCTGCGATCGCGCCACCTTCCTCTGGGACTGGGCACATCCATCTGGGACTGGGCATCTCTCTCTGGAACTGGGCATCTCTCTCTCGGACTGCGCAATCTCCCTCTGGGACTGAGCATTTTCCTCAAGGACTGGGTCATCTCCCTCTGGGACTGGGCATCTCCCTCTGGCACTGGGCATCTCCCTCTGGGACTGGGCATCTCCCTCTGAGACTGGGCATCCCCCTCTGGGACTGGGTCACCTCCCTCTGGGACTGGGCAGCTCCCTCTGGAACTGGGCACCTCCGTCTGGGTCTGCGCCATCTCCCTCTGGGATTGGCAACTCCCTCTGGGACTGGGCACCTCCCTCTGTGACTTGGCATCTCCCTCTGGGACTGGGCATCTCCCTCTCGGCCTGGGCAGCTCCCTCAAGGACTGGGCATCACCCTCTGCGACTGTGGCATCACCCTCTGGGACTGGGCATCTCCCTCTCGGACTGGGCGTCTCCATCTAGGACTGCGCCTTCTCCCTCTGCGATGGCGTCACCTCCCTCTGGGGCTGCGCCATAACCCTCTAGGAACGGGGCAGCTCACTCTGGGACTGGGGCATCTCCCTCTGGGACAGGGGCATCTACCTCTGGGACTGGGCACCTCCCTCTGGGACTGCGCCATCTCCCTCTGGGACTGGGCACTTCCCTCTGGGACTGAGCATTTCCCTCAAGGACTGGGTCATCTCCCTCTGGGACTGGGCATCTCCCTCTGGGACAGGGCATCTCCCTCTGGGACTGGGCATCTCCCTCTGGGACTGGGCACCTCCGTCTGTGACTGGGCATCTCCCTCTGAGACTGGGCATTATCCTCTGGGACTGGGTCACCTTCCTCTGGGACTGGGCAGCTCCCTCTGGGACTGGGCACCTCCCTCTGGGGCTGAGGCTTCTCACTCTGGGACTGGGCACCTCCCTCTGGCACTGCGTACCTCCCTCTGGGGCTGGGGCTTCTCATTCTGGCACTATGTACCTCCCATTGGGACTGCGCCATCTCCCTCTGGGAATGCACACCTCCCTTTGGGACTGGGCACCTCCCTCTGGGACTTCGGCAGCTCCCTCACGGACTGGGAATCTCACTCTAGGACTGCACCATGTCCCTCTGCGATGGCGCCACCTCCCTCTGTGATTGCGCCATCTCCCTCTGGGACTGCGTCATCTCCCTCTGAGACTGGGCATCTCCCTCTCGGTTTGGGCATCTCCCTCTAGGACTGAGCCATCTCCCTCTGCGATGACGCCACCTCCTTCTGGGACTGCGCCATCTCCCTCTTGGAACGGGGCACCTCCCACTGGGCACATCCGCCTGGGATTGGGCATCTCCCTCTGGGACTGGGCATCTCCCTCTGGGACTGCGCCATCTCCCTCTGGGACTGAGCATTTCCCTCAAGGACTGGGTCACCTCCCTCTGGGACTGGGCATCTCCCTCTGGGACAGGGCTCCTCCGTCTGTGACTGGGCATGTCCCTCTGAGACTGGGCATCTCCCTCTGCGACTTGGTCAACTCCCTCTGGGACTGGGCAGCGCCCTCTGGAACTGGGCACCTCCCTCTGGGTCTGCGCCATCTCCCTCTGGGATTGGGCAACTCCCTCTGGGACTGGGCACCTCCCTCCGGGACCGGGCACCTCCGTCTGGCACTGGGCATCTCCCTCTGCGATGGCGCCACCTCCCTCTGGGACTGCGCCATCTCCCTCTGTGACTGGCCATCTCCCTCTGGGACTGTGGCATCTCCCTCTGGGACTGATCATCTCCCTCTGAGACTGGGCAGCTCCCTCTGGGACTGCGCCATCTCCCTCTAGGACTGGGCATCTCCCTCTCGGGCTGGGCATCTCTCTGTAGGACTGCGCCATCTCCCTCTGGGACTGGGCACCTCCCTCTGGGACTGGGGCATCTACCTCTGGGACTGGGGCATCCACCTCTGGACTGGGCACCTCCATCTGGGACTGGGCATCTCTTACTGGGACTGGGCACCTCCGTCTGTGACTGGGCATCTCCCATTGAGACTGGGCATCTCCCTTTGGGACTGGGCACCTCCCTCTGGGACTGCGCCATCTCCCTCTGTGACTGGGCATCTCCCTCTGGGACTGTGGCATCTCCCTCTGGGAACAGGGCAGCTCCCTCTGGGACTGGGCATCTCCCTCTGGGACTGAGCATCTCCCTCTGGGACTGGGCAGCTCCCTCTGGGACTGCGCCATCTCCCTCTGGGACTGGGCATCTCCCTCTCGGGCTGGGCATCTCCCTCTAGGACTGCGCGATCTCCCTCTGTGACTGCGCAACTCCCTCTGGGACTGGGACATCTACCTCTGGGACTGGGGAATCCACCTCTGGGATTGGGCACCTCCATCTGGGACTGGGCTTCTCTTACTGGGACTGGGCAGATCCCTCTGGGAGTGGGGCTTCTCCCTCTGGGACTGCACACCTGCCTCTGGGACTGGAGCTTCTCCCTCTGGGATTGGGCCACCTCCCTCTGGGACTGTGCCATCTCCCTCTGGGTCTGGGCACCTCCAGCTGCGACGGCGCCATCTCCCTATGGGACTGCGCCATTCCCCTCTGGGATGGGGCACCTCCCTCTGGGACTGGGCACCTCCCTCTGGGACTGGAGCTTCTCCCTCTGGGATTGGGCCACCTCCCTCTGGGACTGCGCCATCTCCCTCTGGGACAGGGCATCTCCATCTGGGATTGGGCACCTCCGTCTGGGACTGGGCACCTCCTTCTGGGACCGGGCACATCCCTCTGGGACTGGGCACCTCCTTCTGGGACTGGGCACCTCCCTCTGGGACTGCGCACCTCCCTCTGGGACTGGGCTCCTCCTTCTGGAACTGCGCACCTCCCTATGGGACTGGGCACCACCTTCTGGGACTTGGCACCTCCCTCTGGGACTGGGCACCTCATTCTGGGACTGGGCACCTCCCTCTGTGGCTGGGGCTTCTCCCTATGGGACAGGGCCACCTCCCTCTGGGAATGGGCACCTCCGTCTGGGTCTGGGTACCACCCTCTGGGACTGCGCCACCTCCCTCTGGGACTGGGCTTCTCCATCTGGGACTGGGCATCTCCCTCTGGGACAGGGCATCTCACTCTGGGACTGGGCACATCCGTCTGGGACTGGGCATCTCCCTCTGGGACTGGGCATCTCCCTCTGGGACTGCGCCATCTCCCTCTGGGACTGAGCATATCCCTCTGGGACTGGGTCATCTCCCACTGGGACTGGGCATCTCCCTCTGGGACTGGGCACCTCCTTCTGGAACCGGGTCCCTCCCTCTGGGACTGGGGCATCTCCCTCTGGGACTGAGCAATTCCCTCTGGGACAGGGCACCTCCCTCTGGGAATGGGCATCTCCCTCTGTGCCTGGGCATCTCCCACTGGGACTGCGCCATCTCCCTCTGGGAATGGGCACCTCCCTCTGGGACTGCGCCATCTCCTTCTGTGACTGGGCATCTCCCTCTGGGACTGGGCATCTCCCTCTCGGACTGGGCAGCTCGCTCAAGGACTGGGCATCTCCCTCTGCGACTGTGGCATCTGCCTCTCGAACAGGGCAGCTCCCTCTGGGACTGGGCATCTCCACCTGGGACTGAGCATCTCCCTCTGGGACTGGGCAGCTCTCTCTGGGACTGCGCCATCTCCCTCTGGGACTGGCACCTCCCTCTCGGACTGGTCGTCTCCCTCTAGGACTGTGCCATCTCCCTCTGCGATGGCGCCACCTCCCTCTGGGACTGCGCCATCTCCCTCTGGGAACGGGGCAGCTCACTCTGGGACTGGGGCATCTCCCTCTGGGACAGGGGCATCTACCTCTGGGACTGGGCACCTCACTCTGTGACTGGGCATCTCTCACTGGGACTGGGCACCTCCCTATGGGACTGGGCACCTCCCATTGGGACTGCGCCATCTCCCTCTGGGACTGGCACCTCCCTCTCGGACTGGTCGTCTCCCTCTAGGACTGCGCCATCTCCCTCTGCGATGGCGCCACCTCCCTCTGGGACTGCGCCATCTCCCTCTGGGAACGGGGCAGCTCACTCTGGGACTGGGGCATCTCCCTCTGGGACAGGGGCATCTACCTCTGGGACTGGGCACCTCACTCTGTGACTGGGCATCTCTCACTGGGACTGGGCACCTCCCTATGGGACTGGGCACCTCCCATTGGGACTGCGCCATCTCCCTCAGGGACTGCACACCTCCCTTTGGGACTGGGCACCTCCCTCTGGGACTTCGGCAGCTCCCTCTCGGACTGGGCATCTCACTGTAGGACTGCGCCATCTCCCTCTGCGATGGCGCCACCTCCCTCTGGGAGTGCGCCATCTCCCTCTGGGACTGCGTCATCTCCCTCTGTGACTGGGCATCTCCCTCTGGGACTGGGCATCTCCATCTCGGACTGGGAATCTCCCTCTAGGACTGCGCCATCACCCTCTGCGATCGCTCCACCTCCCTCTGGGACTGCGCCATCTCCCTCTGGGAACGGGGCACCTTCCTCTGGGACTGGGCACATCCATCTGGGACTGGGCATCTCTCTCTGGGACTGGGCATCTCTCTCTCGGACTGCGCCATCTCCCTCTGGGACTGAGCATTTCCCTCAAGGACTGGGTCATCTCCCTCTGGAACTGGGCATCTCCCTCTGGGACTGGGCATCTCCCTCTGAGACTGGGCATCTCCCTCTGGGACTGGGTCACCTCCCTCTGGGACTGGGCAGCTCCCTCTGGAACTGGGCACCTTCCTCTGGGACTGGGCACATCCATCTGGGACTGGGCATCTCTCTCTGGGACTGGGCATCTCTCTCTCGGACTGCGCCATCTCCCTCTGGGAACGGGGCACCTTCCTCTGGGACTGGGCACATCCATCTGGGACTGGGCATCTCTCTCTGGGACTGGGCATCTCTCTCTCGGACTGCGCCATCTCCCTCTGGGACTGAGCATTTCCCTCAAGGACTGGGTCATCTCCCTCTGGAACTGGGCATCTCCCTCTGGGACTGGGCATCTCCCTCTGAGACTGGGCATCTCCCTGTGGGACTGGGTCACCTCCCTCTGGGACTGGGCAGCTCCCTCTGGAACTGGGCACCTTCCTCTGGGACTGGGCACATCCATCTGGGACTGGGCATCTCTCTCTGGGACTGGGCATCTCTCTCTCGGACTGCGCCATCTCCCTCTGGGACTGAGCATTTCCCTCAAGGACTGGGTCATCTCCCTCTGTGACTGGGCATCTCCCTCTGGGACTGTGGCATCTCCCTCAGACAGGCCATCTCCCTGTCGGACGGCGCCACCTCCCTTTGGGACTGGGCACCTCCGTCTGGGTCTGGGTACCACCCTCTGGGACTGCGCACCACCCTCTGGGACTGGGCATCTCCATCTGAGACTGGGCATCTCCTTCTGGGACAGGGCATCTCACTCTGGGACTGGGCACATCCGTCTGGAACTGGGCATCTCCCTCTGGGACTGGGCATCTCCCTCGGTGACTGCGCAACTCCCTCTGGGACTGGGACATCTACCTCTGGGACTGGGGCATCCACCTCTGGGATTGGGCACCTCCATCTGGGACTGGGCTTCTCTTACTGGGACTGGGCACCTCCCTCTGGGAGTGGGGCTTCTCCCTCTGGGACTGCACACCTGCCTCTGGGACTGTGCCATCTCCCTCTGGGCCTGGGCACCTCCCGCTGCGACGGCGCCATCTCCCTCTGGGACTGCGCCATCTCCCTCTGGGACTGGGCACCTCCCTCTGGTACTGGGCATCTCCCTCTACGACTGCGCCATTCCCCTCTGGGATGGGGCACCTCCCTCTGGGACTGGGCATCTCCCTCTGGGACTGGAGCTTCTCCCTTTGTGATTGGGCCACCTCCCTCTGGGACTGCGCCATCTCCCTCTGGGACTGGGCATGTCCATCTGGGATTGGGCACCTCCGTCTGGGACTGGGCACCTCCTTCTGGGACCGGGCACCTCCCTCTGGGACTGGGCATCTCCTTCTGGGACTGGGCACCTCCCTCTGGGACTGCGCACCTCCCTCTGGGACTGGGCTCCTCCTTCTGGGATTGCGCACCTCCCTATGGGACTGGGCACCACCTTCTGGGACTGGGCACCTCCCTCTGGGACTGCGCACCTCCCTCTGGGACTGGGCACCTCCCTCTGGGAATGGGCACCTCCCTCTGTGGCTGGGGCTTCTCCCTATGGGACAGGGCCACCTCCCTCTGGGAATGGGCACCTCCGTCTGGGTCTGGGTACCACCCTCTGGGACTGCGCCACCTCCCTCTGGGACTGGGCATCTCCATCTGGGACTGGGCATCTCCCTCTGGGACAGGGCATCTCACTCTGGGACTGGGCACATCCGTCTGGGACTGGGCATCTCCCTCTGGGACTGGGCATCTCCCTCTGGGACTGAGCTTATCCCTCTGGGACAGGGTCATCTCCCACTGGGACTGGGCATCTCCCTCTGGGACTGGGCACCTCCTTCTGGAACCGGGTCCCTCCCTCTGGGACTGGGGCATCTCCCTCTGGGACTGAGCAATTCCCTCTGGGACAGGGCACCTCCCTCTGGGAATGGGCATCTCCCTCTGGGCCTGGGCATCTCCCACTGGGACTGCGCCATCTCCCTCTGAGAATGGGCACCTCCCTCTGGGACTGCGCCATCTCCTTCTGTGACTGGGCATCTCCCTCTGGGACTGGGCATCTCCCTCTCGGACTGAGCAGCTCCCTCAAGGACTGGGCATCTGCCTCTCGAACAGGGCAGCTCCCTCTGGGACTGGGCATCTCCCTCTCGGACTGGGCAGCTCCCTCAAGGATTGGGCATCTCCCTCTGCGACTGTGGCATCTGCCTCTCGAACAGGGCAGCTCCCTCTGGGACTGGGCATCTCCACCTGGGACTGAGCATCTCCCTCTGGGACTGGGCAGCTCTCTCTGGGACTGCGCCATCTCCCTCTGGGACTGGCACCTCCCTCTCGGACTGGTCGTCTCCCTCTAGGGCTGCGCCATCTCCCTCTGCGATGGCGCCACCTCCCTCTGGAACTGCGCCATCTCCCTCTGGGAACGGGGCAGCTCACTCTGGGACTGGGGCATCTCCTCTGGGACAGGGGCATCTACCTCTGGGACTGGGCACCTCACTCTGGGACTGGCCATCTCTCACTGGGACTGGGCACCTCCCTATGGGACTGGGCACCTCCCTCTGGGACTGGGGCTTCTCATTCTGGCACTAGGCACCTCCCATTGGGACTGCGCCATCTCCCTCGGGGACTGCACACCTCCCTTTGGGACTGGGCACCTCCCTCTGGGACTTCGGCAGCTCCCTCTCGGACTGGGCATCTCACTGTAGGACTGCGCCATCTCCCTCTGCGATGGCGCCACCTCCCTCTGGGAGTGCGCCATCTCCATCTGGGACTGCGTCATCTCCCTCTGTGACTGGGCATCTCCCTCTGGGACTGGGCATCTCCATCTCGGACTGGGAATCTCCCTCTAGGACTGCGCCACCACCCTCTGCGATCGCGCCACCTCCCTCTGGGACTGCGCCATCTCCCTCTGGGAACGGGGCACCTTCCTCTGGGACTGGGCACATCCATCTGGGACTGGGCATCTCTCTCTGTAACTGGGCATCTCTCTCTCGGACTGCGCCATATCCCTCTGGGACTGAGCATTTCCCTCAAGGACTGGGTCATCTCCCTCTGGGACTGGGCATCTCCCTCTGGCACTGGGCATCTCCCTCTGGGACTGGGCATCTCCCTCTGAGACTGGGCATCTCCCTCTGGGACTGGGTCACCTCCCTCTGGGACTGGGCAGCTCCCTCTGGAACTGGGCACCTCCGTCTGTGTCTGCGCCATCTCCCTCTGGGATTGGCAACTCCCTCTGGGACTGGGCACCTCCCTCTGGGACTGGGCACATCCGTCTGGCACTGGGCATCTCCCTCTGGGACTGGGCATCTCCCACTGGGACTGGGCACCTCCCTCTGGGACTGCGCCATCTCCCTCTGTGATTGGGCACCTCCCTATGCGACTGTGGCATCTCCCTCTCGGACAGGCCATCTCCCTCTCGGACGGCGCCATCTCCCTCAGCGATGGCGCCACTTCCCTTGGAACTGCGCCATCTCCCTCTAGGACTGGGCACCTCCTTCTGGGACTGGGCACCTCCCTCTGGGACTGCGCACCTCCCTCTGGGACTGGGCTCCTCCTTCTGGGACTGCGCACCTCCCTATGGGACTGGGCACCACCTTCTGGGACTGGGCACCTCCCTCTGGGACTGCGCACCTCCCTCTGGGACTGGGCACCTCCCTCTGGGACGGGGCACCTCCCTCTGTGACTGGGGCTTCTCCCTATGGGACAGGGCCACCTCCCTTTGGGACTGGGCACCTCCGTCTGGGTCTGGGTACCACCCTCTGGGACTGCGCCACCTCCCTCTGGGACTGGTCATCTCCATCTGGGACTGGGCATCTCCCTCTGGGACTGGGCATCTCACTCTGGGACTGGGCACATCCGTCTGGGACTGGGCATCTCCCTCTGGGACTGGGCATCTCCCTCTGGGACTGCGCCATCTCCCTATGGGACTGAGCATATCCCTCTGGGACTGGTTCATCTCCCTCTGGGACTGGGCATCTCCCTCTGGGACTGGGCACCTCCTTCTGGAACCGGGTCCCTCCCTCTGGGACTGGGGCATCTCCCTCTGGGACTGAGCAATTCCTTCTGGGACTGGGCACCTCCCTCTGGGTATGGGCATCTCCCTCTGGGCCTGGGCATCTCCCACTGGGACTGCGCCATCTCCTTCTGGGAATGGGCACCTCCCTCTGGGACTGCGCCATCTCCTTCTGTGACTGGACATCTCCCTCTGGGACTGGGCATCTCCCTCTCGGACTGGGCAGCTCCCTCAAGGACTGGGCATCTCCCTCTGGGACTGGGCATCTCCCTCTCGGACTGGGCAGCTCCCTCAAGGACTGGGCATCTCCCTCTGCGACTGTGGCATCTGCCTCTCGAACAGGGCACCTCCCTCTGGGACTGGGCATCTCCTCCTGGGACTGAGCATCTCCCTCTGGGACTGGGCAGCTCTCTCTGGGACTGCGCCATCACCCTCTGGGACTGGGCATCTCGCTCTCGGACTGGGCAGCTCCCTCAAGGACTGGGCATCTCCCTCTGCGACTGTGGCATCTGCCTCTCGAACAGGGCAGCTCCCTCTGGGACTGGGCATCTCCACCTGGGACTGAGCATCTCCCTCTGGGACTCGGCAGCTCTCTCTGGGACTGCGCCATCTCCCTCTGGGACTGGCACCTCCCTCTCGGACTGGTCGTCTCCCTCTAGGACTGCGCCATCTCCCTCTGCGATGGCGCCACCTCCCTCTGGGACTGCGCCATCTCCCTCTGGGAACGGGGCAGCTCACTCTGGGACTGGGGCATCTCCCTCTGGGACAGGGACAGCTACCTCTGGGACTGGGCACCTCACTCTGGGACTGGGCATCTCTCACTGGGACTGGGCACCTCCCTATGGGGCTGGGCACCTCCCTCTGGGACTGGGGCTTCTCATTCTGGCACTAGGCACCTCCCATTGGGACTGCGCCATCTCCCTCAGGGACTGCACACCTCCCTTTGGGACTGGGCACCTCCCTCTGGGACTTCGACAGCTCCCACTCGGACTGGGCATCTCACTGTAGGACTGCGCCATCTCCCTCTGCGATGGCGCCACCTCCCTCTGGGAGTGCGCCATCTCCCTCTGGGACTGCGTCATCTCCCTCTGTGACTGGGCATCTCCCTCTGGGACTGGGCATCTCCATCTCGGACTGGGAATCTCCCTCTAGGACTGCGCCATCACCCTCTGCGATCGCGCCACCTCCCTCTGGGACTGCGCCATCTCCCTCTGGGAACGGGGCACCTTCCTCTGGGACTGGGCACATCCATCTGGGACTGGGCATCTCTCTCTGGGACTGGGCATCTCTGTCTCGGACTGCGCCATCTCCCTCTGAGACTGGGCATCTCCCTCTGGGACTGGGTCACCTCCCTCTGGGACTGGGCAGCTCCCTCTGGAACTGGGCACCTCCGTCTGGGTCTGCGCCATCTCCCTCTGGGATTGGCAAATCCCTCTGGGACTGGGCACCTCCCTCTGGGACTGGGCACATCCGTCTGGCACTGGGCATCTCCCTCTGGGACTGGGCATCTCTCACTGGGACTGGGCACCTCCCTCTGGGACTGCGCCATCTCCCTCTGTGACTGGGCACCTCCCTATGCGACTGTGGCATCTCCCTCTGGGACTGGGCATCTCCCTCTGGGACTGTGGCATCTCCCTCTGGGAACAGGGCAGCCCGCTCTGGGACTGGGCATCTCCCTCTGGGACTGGGCATCTCCCTCTGGGACTGGGCACCTCCTTCTGGAACCGGGTCCCTCCCTCTGGGACTGGGGCATCTCCCTCTGGGACTGAGCAATTCCTTCTGGGACTGGGCACCTCCCTCTGGGAATGGGCATCTCCCTCTGGGCCTGGGCATCTCCCACTGGGACTGCGCCATCTCCCTCTGGGAATGGGCACCTCCCTCTGGGACTGCGCCATCTCCTTCTGTGACTGGACATCTCCCTCTGGGACTGGGCATCTCCCTCTCGGACTGGGCAGCTCCCTCAAGGACTGGGCATCTCCCTCTGCGACTGTGGCATCTGCCTCTCGAACAGGGCACCTCCCTCTGGGACTGGGCATCTCCTCCTGGGACTGAGCATCTCCCTCTGGGACTGGGCAGCTCTCTCTGGGACTGCGCCATCTCCCTCTGGGACTGGGCATCTCGCTCTCGGACTGGGCAGCTCCCTCAAGGACTGGGCATCTCCCTCTGCGACTGTGGCATCTGCCTCTCGAACAGGGCAGCTCCCTCTGGGACTGGGCATCTCCACCTGGGACTGAGCATCTCCCTCTGGGACTCGGCAGCTCTCTCTGGGACTGCGCCATCTCCCTCTGGGACTGGCACCTCCCTCTCGGACTGGTCGTCTCCCTCTAGGACTGCGCCATCTCCCTCTGCGATGGCGCCACCTCCCTCTGGGACTGCGCCATCTCCCTCTGGGAACGGGGCAGCTCACTCTGGGACTGGGGCATCTCCCTCTGGGACAGGGGCATCTACCTCTGGGACTGGGCACCTCACTCTGGGACTGGGCATCTCTCACTGGGACTGGGCACCTCCCTATGGGGCTGGGCACCTCCCTCTGGGACTGGGGCTTCTCATTCTGGCACTAGGCACCTCCCATTGGGACTGCGCCATCTCCCTCAGGGACTGCACACCTCCCTTTGGGACTGGGCACCTCCCTCTGGGACTTCGACAGCTCCCACTCGGACTGGGCATCTCACTGTAGGACTGCGCCATCTCCCTCTGCGATGGCGCCACCTCCCTCTGGGAGTGCGCCATCTCCCTCTGGGACTGCGTCATCTCCCTCTGTGACTGGGCATCTCCCTCTGGGACTGGGCATCTCCATCTCGGACTGGGAATCTCCCTCTAGGACTGCGCCATCACCCTCTGCGATCGCGCCACCTCCCTCTGGGACTGCGCCATCTCCCTCTGGGAGCGGGGCACCTTCCTCTGGGACTGGGCACATCCATCTGGGACTGGGCATCTCTCTCTGGGACTGGGCATCTCTGTCTCGGACTGCGCCATCTCCCTCTGAGACTGGGCATCTCCCTCTGGGACTGGGTCACCTCCCTCTGGGACTGGGCAGCTCCCTCTGGAACTGGGCACCTCCGTCTGGGTCTGCGCCATCTCCCTCTGGGATTGGCAAATCCCTCTGGGACTGGGCACCTCCCTCTGGGACTGGGCACATCCGTCTGGCACTGGGCATCTCCCTCTGGGACTGGGCATCTCTCACTGGGACTGGGCACCTCCCTCTGGGACTGCGCCATCTCCCTCTGTGACTGGGCACCTCCCTATGCGACTGTGGCATCTCCCTCTGGGACTGGGCATCTCCCTCTGGGACTGTGGCATCTCCCTCTGGGAACAGGGCAGCCCCCTCTGGGACTGGGCATCTCCCTCTGGGACTGAGCATCTCCATCTGGGACTGGGCAGCTCCCTCTGGGATTGCGCCATCTCCCTCCGGGACTGGGCATCTCCCTCTCGTGCTGGGCATCTCCCTCTAGGACTGCGCCATCTCCCTCTAGGACTGGGCACCTCCCTCTGGGACTGGGGCATCCACCTCTGGGACTGGGCACCTCCATCTGGGACTGGGCATCTCTTAGTGGGACGGGGCACCTCCCTCTGGGAGTGGGGCTTCTCCCTCTGGGACTGGACACCTCCATCTGGGACTGGGCACCTCTCTCTGGGACTGGGGCATCTCCGTCTGGGACTGCGCACCTCCCTCTGGGACTGGGCACCTCCCTCTGGGACTGCGCCATCTCCCTCTGGGACTGGGCACCTCCCTCTGCGACGGCGCCATCTCCCCCTGGGAATGCGCCATCTCCCTCTGGGACTGGGCACCTCCCTCTGGGACTGGGCACCTCCTTCTGGGACTGGGCACCTTTTTCTGGGACTGGGCACCTCCCTCTGGGACGGGGCACCTCCCTCTGAGAATTCGCCATCTCCCTCTGGGACTGCGACATCTTACTCTGGGACTGGGCATCACCCTCTGGGACTGCGCCATCTCCCTCTGGGACTGGGCACCTCCCTCTGGTACTGGGCATCTCCCTCAAGGACTGGGCATCACCCTCTGCGACTGTGGCATCTCCCTCTGGAACAGGCCAGCTCCCTCTGGACTGAGCATCTCCCTCTCGGACTGGGCGTCTCCCTCTAGGACTGCGCCTTCTCCCTCTGAGATGGCGCCACCTCCCTCTGGGACTGCACCATCTCCCTCTGGGAACGGGACAGCTCACTCTGGGACTGGGGCATCTCCCTCTGGGACAGGGGCATCTACCTCTGGGACTGGGCATCTCCCTCTGGGACTGCGCCATCTCCCTCTGGGACTGGGCACGTCCCTCTGGGACTGAGCATTTCCCTCAAGGACTGGGTCATCTCCCTCTGGGACTGGGCATCTCCCTCTGGGACTGGGCATCTCCCTCTGGGACTGGAGCTTCTCCCTCTGGGACTGGGCACCTCCCTCTGGGACTGCGTACCTCCCTCTGGGACTGCGGCTTCTCATTCTGTCACTAGGCACCTCCCATTGGGACTGCGCCATCTCCCTCAGGGACTACACACCTCCCTTTGGGACTGGGCACCTCCCTCTGGGACATCGGCAGCTCCCTCTCGGACTGGGCATCTCACTCTCGGACTGCGCCATCTACCTCTGCGATGGCGCCACCTCCCTCTGGGACTGCGCCATCTCCCTCTGGGAACGGGACACCTCCCTCTGGGACTGGACACATCCATCTGGGACTGGGCATCTCTCTCTGGGACTGGGCATCTCTCTCGGACTGCGCCATTTCCCTCTGGGACTGAGCATTTCCCTCAAGGACTGGGTCATCTCCCTCTGGGACTGGGCATCTCCCTCTGGCACTGGGCATCTCCCTCTGGGACTGGGCATCTCTCTCTGGGACTGGGCACCTCCGTCTGTGACTGGGCATCTCCCTCTGAGACTGGGCATCTCCCTCTGGGACTGGGTCACATCCCTCTGGGACTGGGCAGCTCCCTCTGGAACTGGGCACCTCCCTTTGGGTCTGCGCCATCTCCCTCTGGGATTGGGCAACTCCCTCTGGGACGGGACACCACCCTCTGGGACTGGGCACCTCCGTCTGGCACTGGGCATCTCCCTCTGGGACTGGGCATCTCCCACTGGGACTGGGCACCTCCCGCTGGGACTGCGCCATCTCCCTCTGTGACTGGGCACCTCCCTATGCGACTGTGGCATCTCCCTCTCGGACAGGCCATCTCCCTCTCGGACGGCGCCATCTCCCTCAGCGATGGCGCCACCTCCCTTGGGACTGCGCCATCTCCCTCTGGGACTGGGCATCTCCCTCTTGGACTGTGGCATCTGCCTCTGGGAACAGGGCAGCTCCCTCTGGGACTGGGCATCTCCCTCTGGGACTGAGCATTTCCCTCTGGGACTGGGCAGCTCCCTCTGGGATTGCGCCATCTCCCTCTGGGACTGTGAATCTCCCTCTCGGGCTGGGCATCTCCCTCTAGAACTGCGCCATCTCCCTCTGGGACTGAGCACCTCCCTCTGGGACTGGGGCATCTACCTCTGGGACTGGGGCATCCACCTCTGGGACTGGGCACCTCCATCTGCGACTGGGCATCTCTTACTGGGACTGGGCACCACCCTCTGGGAGTGGGACTTCTCCCTCTGGGACTGTACACCTCCATCGGGGACTGGGCACCTCTCTCTGGGACTGCGGCATCTCCCTCTGGGACTGCGCACCTCCCTCTGGGACTGCGCCATCTCCCTCTGGGACTGGGCCCCTCCCTCTGAGACGGCGCCATCTCCCTCTGGGACTGCGCCATCTCCCTCTGGGACTGGGCACCTCCCTCTGGGACTGGGCACCTCCTTCTGGGACTGGGCACCTTTTTCTGGGACTGGGCACCTCCCTCTGGGACGGGGCGCCTCCCTCTGAGAATTCGCCATCTCCCTCTGGGACTGCGCCATCTCCCTCTGGGACTGGGCATCTCCCTCAACGACTGCGCCATTTCCCTCTGGGATGGGGCACCACCCTCTGGGACTGGGCACCTCCCTCTGGGACTGGAGCTTCTCCCTCTGGGATTGGACCACCTCCAATGAAACTGGGCACCTCCGTCTGGGTCTGCGCCATCTCCCTCTGGGATTGGCAACTCCCTCTGGGACTGGGCACCTCCCTCTGGGACTGGGCACATCTGTCTGGCACTGAGCATCTCCCTCTGGGACTGGGCATCTCCCTCAAGGACTGGGTCATCTCCCTCTGGGACTGGGAATCTCCCTCTGGCACTGGGCATCTCCCTCTGTGACTGGGCATCTCTCTCTGGGACTGGGCACCTCCGTCTGTGACTGGGCATCTCCCTCTGAGACTGGGCATCTCCCTCTGGGACTGGGTCACCTCCCTCTGGGACTGGGCAGCTCCCTCTGGAACTGGGCACCTCCCTCTGGGTCTGCGCCATCTCCCTCTGGGATTGGGCAACTCCCTCTGGGACGGGACACCACCCTCTGGGACTGGGCACCTCCGTCTGGCACTGGGCATCTCCCTCTGGGACTGGGCATCTCCCACTGGGGCTGGGCACCTCCCTCTGGGACTGCGCCATCTCCCTCTGTGACTGGGCACCTCCCTATGCGACTGTGGCATCTCCCTCTCGGACAGGCCATCTCCCTCTCGGACGGCGCCATCTCCCTCAGCGATGGCGCCACGTCCCTTGGGACTGCGCCATCTCCCTCTGGGACTGGGCATCTCCCTCTTGGACTGTGGCATCTCCCTCTGGGAACAGGGCAGCTCCCTCTGGGACTGAGCACCTCCCTCTGGGACTGGGGCATCTACCTCTGGGACTGGGGCATCCACCTCTGGGACTGGGCACCTCCATCTGGGACTGGGCATCTCTTACTGGGACTGGGCACCACCCTCTGGGAGTGGGGCTTCTCCCTCTGGGACTGTACACCTCCAGCTGGGACTGGGCACCTCTCTCTGGGACTGGGGCATCTCCCTCTGGGACTGCGCACCTCCCTCTGGGACTGCGCCATCTCCCTCTGGGACTGGCCCCTCCCTCTGAGACGGCGCCATCTCCCTCTGGGACTGCGCCATCTCCCTCTGGGACTGGGCACCTCCCTCTGGGACTGGGCACCTCCTTCTGGGACTGGGCACCTTTTTCTGGGACTGGGCACCTCCCTCTGGGACGGGGCACCTCCCTCTGAGAATTCGCCATCTCCCTCTGGGACTGCGCCATCTCCCTCTGGCACTGGGCATCTCCCTCAACGACTGCGCCATTTCCCTCTGGGATGGGGCACCGCCCTCTGGGACTGGGCACCTCCCTCTGGGACTGGAGCTTCTCCCTCTGGGATTGGACCACCTCCAATGAAACTGGGCACCTCTGTCTGGGTCTGCGCCATCTCCCTCTGGGATTGGCAACTCCCGCTGGGACTGGGCACCTCCCTCTGGGACTGGGTACATCCATCTGGCACTGGGCATCTCCCTCTGGGACTGGGCATCTCCCACTGGGACTGGGCACCACCCTCTGGGACTGCGCCATCTCCCTCTGTGACTGGGCACCTCCCTATGCGACTGTGGCATCTCCCTCTCGGACAGGTCATCTCCCTCTCGGACGGCGCCATCTCCCTCAGCGATGGTGCCACCTCCCTTGGGACTGCGCCACCTCCCTCTGGGACTGGGCACCTCCTTCTGGGACTGGGCACCTCCCTCTGGGACTGCGCACCTCCCTCTGGGACTGGGCTCCTCCTTCTGGGACTGCGCACCTCCCTATGGGACTGGGCACCACCTTCTGGGGCTGGGCACCTCCCTCTGGGACTGCGCACCTCCCTCTGGGACTGGGCACCTCCCTTTGGGACTGGGCACCTTCCTCTGTGACTGGGGCTTCTCCCTATGGGACAGGGCCACCTCCCTTTGGGACTGGGCACCTCCGTCTGGGTCTGGGTACCACCCTCTGGGACTGCGCCACCTCCCTCTGGGACTGGGCATCTCCATCTGGGACTGGGCATCTCCTTCTGGGACAGGGCATCTCACTCTGGGACTGGGCACATCCGTATGGGACTGGGCATCTCCCTCTGGGACTGGGCATCTCCCTCTGTGACTGCGCAACTCCCTCTGGGACTGGGACATCTACCTCTGGGACTGTGGCATCTACCTCTGGGAACAGGGCAGCTCCCTCTGGGACTGGGCATCTCCCTCTGGGACTGAGCATCTCCCTCTGGGACTGGGCAGCTCCCTCTGGGATTGCGCCATCTCCCTCTGGGACTGTGCATCTCCCTCTCGGGCTGGGCATCTCCCTCTATGACTGCGCCATCTCCCTCTGGGACTGAGCACCTTCCTCTGGGACTGGGGCATCTACCTCTGGGACTGGGGCATCCACCTCTGGGACTGGGCACCTCCATCTGGGAATGGGCATCTCTTACTGGGACTGGGCACCACCCTCTGGGAGTGGGGCTTCTCCCTCTGGGACTGTACACCTCCATCTGGGACTGGGCACCTCTCTCTGGGACTGGGGCATCTCCCTCTGGGACTGCGCACCTCCCTCTGGGACTGCGCCATCTCCCTCTGGGACTGGGCCCCTCCCTCTGAGACGGCGCCATCTCCCTCTGGGACTGCGCCATCTCCCTCTGGGACTGGGCACCTCCCTCTGGGACTGGGCACCTCCTTCTGGGACTGGGCACCTCCCTCTGGGACTGGGTACCTCCTTCTGGGACTGGGCACCTTTTTCTGGGACTGGGCACCTCCCTCTGGGACGGGGCACCTCCCTCTGAGAATTCGCCATCTCCCTCTGGGACTGCGCCATCTCCCTCTGGGACTGGGCATCTCCCTCAACGACTGCGCCATTTCCCTCTGGGATGGGGCACCGCCCTCTGGGACTGGGCACCTCCCTCTGGGACTGGAGCTTCTCCCTCTGGGATTGGACCACCTCCAATGAAACTGGGCACCTCCGTCTGGGTCTGCGCCATCTCCCTCTGGGATTGGCAACTCCCTCTGGGACTGGGCACCTCCCTCTGGGACTGGGCACATCCGTCTTGCACTGGGCATCTCAAACTGGGACTGGGCATCTCCCACTGGGACAGGGCACCACCCTCTGGGACTGCGCCATCTCCCTCTGGGACTGGGCACCTCCTTCTGGGACTGGGCACCTCCCTCTGGGACTGCGCACCTCCCTCTGGGACTGGGCTCCTCCTTCTGGGACTGCGCACCTCCCTATGGGACTGGGGACCACCTTCTGGGACTGGGCACCTCCCTCTGGGACTGCGCACCTCCCTCTGGGACTGGGCACCTCCCTCTGGGACTGGGCACCTCCCTCTGGGACTGGGGCATCTACCTCTGGGACTGGGGCATCCACCTCTGGGACTGGGCACCTCCATCTGGGACTGGGCATCTCTTACTGGGACTGGGCACCACCCTCTGGGAGTGGGGCTTCTCCCTCTGGGACTGTACACCTCCAGCTGGGACTGGGCACCTCTCTCTGGGACTGGGGCATCTCCCTCTGGGACTGCGCACCTCCCTCTGGGACTGCGCCATCTCCCTCTGGGACTGGCCCCTCCCTCTGAGACGGCGCCATCTCCCTCTGGGACTGCGCCATCTCCCTCTGGGACTGGGCACCTCCCTCTGGGACTGGGCACCTCCTTCTGGGACTGGGCACCTTTTTCTGGGACTGGGCACCTCCCTCTGGGACGGGGCACCTCCCTCTGAGAATTCGCCATCTCCCTCTGGGACTGCGCCATCTCCCTCTGGGACTGGGCATCTCCCTCAACGACTGCGCCATTTCCCTCTGGGATGGGGCACCGCCCTCTGGGACTGGGCACCTCCCTCTGGGACTGGAGCTTCTCCCTCTGGGATTGGACCACCTCCAATGAAACTGGGCACCTCTGTCTGGGTCTGCGCCATCTCCCTCTGGGATTGGCAACTCCCGCTGGGACTGGGCACCTCCCTCTGGGACTGGGTACATCCATCTGGCACTGGGCATCTCCCTCTGGGACTGGGCATCTCCCACTGGGACTGGGCACCACCCTCTGGGACTGCGCCATCTCCATCTGTGACTGGGCACCTCCCTATGCGACTGTGGCATCTCCCTCTCGGACAGGTCATCTCCCTCTCGGACGGCGCCATCTCCCTCAGCGATGGTGCCACCTCCCTTGGGACTGCGCCACCTCCCTCTGGGACTGGGCACCTCCTTCTGGGACTGGGCACCTCCCTCTGGGACTGCGCACCTCCCTCTGGGACTGGGCTCCTCCTTCTGGGACTGCGCACCTCCCTATGGGACTGGGCACCACCTTCTGGGGCTGGGCACCTCCCTCTGGGACTGCGCACCTCCCTCTGGGACTGGGCACCTCCCTTTGGGACTGGGCACCTCCCTCTGTGACTGGGGC
Source organism: Scyliorhinus torazame (assembly GCF_047496885.1). Classification (NCBI taxonomy): domain Eukaryota; kingdom Metazoa; phylum Chordata; class Chondrichthyes; order Carcharhiniformes; family Scyliorhinidae; genus Scyliorhinus; species Scyliorhinus torazame. The sequence goes on from NC_092709.1 coordinate 380,078,613, forward strand.
TTCTCCCTATGGGACAGGGCCACCTCCCTTTGGGACTGGGCACCTCCGTCTGGGTCTGGGTACCACCCTCTGGGACTGCGCCACCTCCCTCTGGGACTGGGCATCTCCATCTGGGACTGGGCATCTCCTTCTGGGACAGGGCATCTCACTCTGGGACTGGGCACATCCGTATGGGACTGGGCATCTCCCTCTGGGACTGGGCATCTCCCTCTGTGACTGCGCAACTCCCTCTGGGACTGGGACATCTACCTCTGGGACTGTGGCATCTACCTCTGGGAACAGGGCAGCTCAATCTGGGACTGGGCATCTCCCTCTGGGACTGAGCATCTCCCTCTGGGACTGGGCAGCTCCCTCTGGGATTGCGCCATCTCCCTCTGGGACTGTCCATCTCCCTCTCGGGCTGGGCATCTCCCTCTATGACTGCGCCATCTCCCTCTGGGACTGAGCACCTTCCTCTGGGACTGGGGCATCTACCTCTGGGACTGGGGCATCCACCTCTGGGACTGGGCACCTCCATCTGGGAATGGGCATCTCTTACTGGGACTGGGCACCACCCTCTGGGAGTGGGGCTTCTCCCTCTGGGACTGTACACCTCCATCTGGGACTGGGCACCTCTCTCTGGGACTGGGGCATCTCCCTCTGGGACTGCGCACCTCCCTCTGGGACTGCGCCATCTCCCTCTGGGACTGGGCCCCTCCCTCTGAGACGGCGCCATCTCCCTCTGGGACTGCGCCATCTCCCTCTGGGACTGGGCACCTCCCTCTGGGACTGGGCACCTCCTTCTGGGACTGGGCACCTCCCTCTGGGACTGGGTACCTCCTTCTGGGACTGGGCACCTTTTTCTGGGACTGGGCACCTCCCTCTGGGACGGGGCACCTCCCTCTGAGAATTCGCCATCTCCCTCTGGGACTGCGCCATCTCCCTCTGGGACTGGGCATCTCCCTCAACGACTGCGCCATTTCCCTCTGGGATGGGGCACCGCCCTCTGGGACTGGGCACCTCCCTCTGGGACTGGAGCTTCTCCCTCTGGGATTGGACCACCTCCAATGAAACTGGGCACCTCCGTCTGGGTCTGCGCCATCTCCCTCTGGGATTGGCAACTCCCTCTGGGACTGGGCACCTCCCTCTGGGACTGGGCACATCCGTCTTGCACTGGGCATCTCAAACTGGGACTGGGCATCTCCCACTGGGACTGGGCACCACCCTCTGGGACTGCGCCATCTCCCTCTGGGACTGGGCACCTCCTTCTGGGACTGGGCACCTCCCTCTGGGACTGCGCACCTCCCTCTGGGACTGGGCTCCTCCTTCTGGGACTGCGCACCTCCCTATGGGACTGGGAACCACCTTCTGGGACTGGGCACCTCCCTCTGGGACTGCGCACCTCCCTCTGGGACTGGGCACCTCCCTCTGGGACTGGGCACCTCCCTCTGTGACTGGGGCTTCTCCCTATGGGACAGGGCCACCTCCCTTTGGGACTGGGCACCTCCGTCTGGGTCTGGGTACCACCCTCTGGGACTGCGCCACCTCCCTCTGGGACTGGGCATCTCCATCTGGGACTGGGCATCTCCTTCTGGGACAGGGCATCTCACTCTGGGACTGGGCACATCCATATGGGACTGGGCATCTCCCTCTGGGACTGGGCATCTCCATCTGTGACTGCGCAACTCCCTCTGGGACTGGGACATCTACCTCTGGGACTGGGGCATCCACCTCTGGGATTGGGCACCTCCATCTGGGACTGGGCTTCTCTTACTGGGACTGGGCACCTCCCTCTGGGAGTGGGGCTTCTCCCTCTGGGACTGCACACCTGCCTCTGGGACTGTGCCATCTCCCTCTGGGTCTGGGCCCCTCCCGCTGCGACGGCGGCATCTCCCTCTGGGACTGCGCCATCTCCCTCTGGGACTGGGCACCTCCCTCTGGTACTGGGCATCTCCCTCTACGACTGCGCCATTCCCCTCTGGGATTGGGCACCTCCCTCTGGGACTGGGCATCTCCCTCTGGGACTGGAGCTTCTCCCTCTGGGATTGGGCCACCTCCCTCTCGGACTGCGCCATCTACCTCTGGGACTGGGCATCTCCATCTGGGATTGGGCACCTCCGTCTGGGACTGGGCACCTCCTTCTGGGACCGGGCACCTCCCTCTGGGAATGGGCACCTCCTTCTGGGACTGGGCACCTCCCTCTGGGACTGCGCACCTCCCTCTGGGACTGGGCTCCTCCTTCTGGGACTGCGCACCTCCCTATGGGACTGGGCACCACCTTCTGGGACTGGGCACCTCCATCTGGGACTGCGCACTTCCCTATGGGACTGGGCACCTCCCTCTGGGACTGGGCACCTCCCTCTGTGACTGCGGCTTCTCCCTATGAGACAGGGCCACCTCCCTTTGGGACTGGGCACCTCCGTCTGGGTCTGGGTACCACCCTCTGGGACTGCGCCACCTCCCTCTGGGACTGGGCATTTCCATCTGGGACTGGGCATCTCCCTCTGGGACTGGGCATCTCACTCTGGGACTGGGCACATCCGTCTGGGACTGGGCATCTCCCTCTGGGACTGGGCATCTCCCTCTGGGACTGCGCCATTTCCCTCTGGGACTGAGCATATCCCTCTGGGACTGGTTCATCTCCCTCTGGGACTGGGCATCTCCCTCTGGGACTGGGCACCTCCTTCTGGAACCGGGTCCCTCCCTCTGGGACTGAGGCATCTCCCTCTGGGACTGAGCAATTCCTTCTGGGACTGGGCACCTCCCTCTGGGAATGGGCATCTCCCTCTGGGCCTGGGCATCTCCCACTGGGACTGCGCCATCTCCCTCTGGGAATGGGCACCTCCCTCTGGGACTGCGCCATCTCCTTCTGTGACTGGGCATCTCCCTCTGGGACTGGGCATCTTCCTCTCGGACTGGGCATCTCCCCTAAGGACTGGGCATCTCCCTCTGCGACAGTGGCATCTGCCTCTCGAACAGGGCAGCTCCCTCTGGGACTGGGCATCTCCACCTGGGACAGAGCATCTCCCTCTGGGACTGGGCAGCTCTCTCTGGGACTGCGCCATCTCCCTCTGGGACTGGCACCTCCCTCTCGGACTGGTCGTCTCCCTCTAGGACTGCGCCATCTCCCTCTGCGATGGCGCCACCTCCCTCTGGGACTGCGCCATCTCCCTCTGGGAACGGGGCAGCTCACTCTGGGACTGGGGCATCTCCCTCTGGGACAGGGGCATCTACCTCTGGGACTGGGCACCTCACTCTGGGACTGGGCATCTCTCACTGGGACTGGGCACCTCCCTATGGGACTGGGCACCTCCCTCTGGGACTGGGGCTTCTCATTCGGGCACTAGGCACCTCCCATTGGGACTGCGCCATCTCCCTCAGGGACTGCTCACCTCCCTTTGGGACTGAGCACCTCCCTCTGGGACTTCGGCAGCTCCCTCTCGGACTGGGCATCTCACTGTAGGACTGCGCCATCTCCCTCTGCGATGGCGCCACCTCCCTCTGGGACTGCGCCATCTCCCTCTGGGACTGCACACCTCCCTTTGGGACTGGGCACCTCCCTCTGGGACATCGGCAGCTCCCTCTCGGACTGGGCATCTCACTCTCGGACTGCGCCATCTACCTCTGCGATGGCGCCACCTCCCTCTGGGACTGCGCCATCTCCCTCTGGGAACGGGACACCTCCCTCTGGGACTGGGCACATCCATCTGGGACTGGGCATCTCTCTCTGGGACTGGGCATCTCTCTCGGACTGCGCCATTTCCCTCTGGGACTGAGCATTTCCCTCAAGGACTGGGTCATCTCCCTCTGGGACTGGGCATCTCCCTCTGGCACTGGGCATCTCCCTCTGGGACTGGGCATCTCTCTCTGGGACTGGGCACCTCCGTCTGTGACTGGGCATCCCCCTCTGAGACTGGGCATCTCCCTCTGGGACTGGGTCACATCCCTCTGGGACTGGGCAGCTCCCTCTGGAACTGGGCACCTCCCTTTGGGTCTGCGCCATCTCCCTCTGGGATTGGGCAACTCCCTCTGGGACGGGACACCACCCTCTGGGACTGGGCACCTCCGTCTGGCACTGGGCATCTCCCTCTGGGACTGGGCATCTCCCACTGGGACTGGGCACCTCCCGCTGGGACTGCGCCATCTCCCTCTGTGACTGGGCACCTCCCTATGCGACTGTGGCATCTCCCTCTCGGACAGGCCATCTCCCTCTCGGACGGCGCCATCTCCCTCAGCGATGGCGCCACCTCCCTTGGGACTGCGCCATCTCCCTCTGGGACTGGGCATCTCCCTCTTGGACTGTGGCATCTCCCTCTGGGAACAGGGCAGCTCCCTCTGGGACTGGGCATCTCCCTCTGGGACTGAGCATTTCCCTCTGGGACTGGGCAGCTCCCTCTGGGATTGCGCCATCTCCCTCTGGGACTGTGAATCTCCCTCTCGGGCTGGGCATCTCCCTCTAGAACTGCGCCATCTCCCTCTGGGACTGAGCACCTCCCTCTGGGACTGGGGCATCTACCTCTGGGACTGGGGCATCCACCTCTGGGACTGGGCACCTCCATCTGGGACTGGGCATCTCTTACTGGGACTGGGCACCACCCTCTGGGAGTGGGACTTCTCCCTCTGGGACTGTACACCTCCATCTGGGACTGGGAACCTCTCTCTGGGACTGGGGCATCTCCCTCTGGGACTGCGCACCTCCCTCTGGGACTGCGCCATCTCCCTCTGGGACTGGGCCCCTCCCTCTGAGACGGCGCCATCTCCCTCTGGGACTGCGCCATCTCCCTCCGGAACTGGGCACCTCCCTCTGGGACTGGGCACCTCCTTCTGGGACTGGGCACCTTTTTCTGGGACTGGGCACCTCCCTCTGGGACGGGGCACCTCCCTCTGAGAATTCGCCATCTCCCTCTGGGACTGCGCCATTTCCCTCTGGGACTGGGCATCTCCCTCAACGACTGCGCCATTTCCCTCTGGAATGGGGCACCACCCTCTGGGACTGGGCACCTCCCTCTGGGACTGGAGCTTCTCCCTCTGGGATTGGACCACCTCCAATGAAACTGGGCACCTCCGTCTGGGTCTGCGCCATCTCCCTCTGGGATTGGCAACTCCCTCTGGGACTGGGCACATCCCTCTGGGACTGGGCACATCTGTCTGGCACTGAGCATCTCCCTCTGGGACTGGGCATCTCCCTCAAGGACTGGGTCATCTCCCTCTGGGACTGGGAATCTCCCTCTGGCACTGGGCATCTCCCTCTGTGACTGGGCATCTCTCTCTGGGACTGGGCACCTCCGTCTGTGACTGGGCATCTCCCTCTGAGACTGGGCATCTCCCTCTGGGACTGGGTCACCTCCCTCTGGGACTGGGCAGCTCCCTCTGGAACTGGGCACCTCCCTCTGGGTCTGCGCCATCTCCCTCTGGGATTGGGCAACTCCCTCTGGGACGGGACACCACCCTCTGGGACTGGGCACCTCCGTCTGGCACTGGGCATCTCCCTCTGGGACTGGGCATCTCCCACTGGGGCTCGGCACCTCCCTCTGGGACTGCGTCATCTCCCTCTGTGACTGGGCACCTCCCTATGCGACTGTGGCATCTCCCTCTCGGACAGGCCATCTCCCTCTCGGACGGCGCCATCTCCCTCAGCGATGGCGCCACGTCCCTTGGGACTGCGCCATCTCCCTCTGGGACTGGGCATCTCCCTCTTGGACTGTGGCATCTCCCTCTGGGAACAGGGCAGCTCCCTCTGGGACTGGGCATCTCCCTCTGGGACTGAGCATCTCCCTCTGGGACTGGGCAGCTCCCTCTGGGATTGCGCCATCTCCCTCTGGGACTGTGCATCTCCCTCTCGGGCTGGGCATCTCCCTCTAGGACTGCGCCATCTCCCTCTGGGACTGAGCACCTCCCTCTGGGACTGGGGCATCTACCTCTGGGACTGGGGCATCCACCTCTGGGACTGGGCACCTCCATCTGGGACTGGGCATCTCTTACTGGGACTGGGCACCACCCTCTGGGAGTGGGGCTTCTCCCTCTGGGACTGTACACCTCCAGCTGGGACTGGGCACCTCTCTCTGGGACTGGGGCATCTCCCTCTGGGACTGCGCACCTCCCTCTGGGACTGCGCCATCTCCCTCTGGGACTGGCCCCTCCCTCTGAGACGGCGCCATCTCCCTCTGGGACTGCGCCATCTCCCTCTGGGACTGGGCACCTCCCTCTGGGACTGGGCACCTCCTTCTGGGACTGGGCACCTTTTTCTGGGACTGGGCACCTCCCTCTGGGACGGGGCACCTCCCTCTGAGAATTCGCCATCTCCCTCTGGGACTGCGCCATCTCCCTCTGGGACTGGGCATCTCCCTCAACGACTGCGCCATTTCCCTCTGGGATGGGGCACCGCCCTCTGGGACTGGGCACCTCCCTCTGGGACTGGAGCTTCTCCCTCTGGGATTGGACCACCTCCAATGAAACTGGGCACCTCTGTCTGGGTCTGCGCCATCTCCCTCTGGGATTGGCAACTCCCGCTGGGACTGGGCACCTCCCTCTGGGACTGGGTACATCCGTCTGGCACTGGGCATCTCCCTCTGGGACTGGGCATCTCCCACTGGGACTTGGCACCACCCTCTGGGACTGCGCCATCTCCCTCTGTGACTGGGCACCTCCCTATGCGACTGTGGCATCTCCCTCTCGGACAGGTCATCTCCCTCTCGGACGGCGCCATCTCCCTCAGCGATGGTGCCACCTCCCTTGGGACTGCGCCACCTCCCTCTGGGACTGGGCACCTCCTTCTGGGACTGGGCACCTCCCTCTGGGACTGCGCACCTCCCTCTGGGACTGGGCTCCTCCTTCTGGGACTGCGCACCTCCCTATGGGACTGGGAACCACCTTCTGGGACTGGGCACCTCCCTCTGGGACTGCGCACCTCCCTCTGGGACTGGGCACCTCCCTCTGGGACTGGGCACCTCCCTCTGTGACTGGGGCTTCTCCCTATGGGACAGGGCCACCTCCCTTTGGGACTGGGCACCTCCGTCTGGGTCTGGGTACCACCCTCTGGGACTGCGCCACCTCCCTCTGGGACTGGGCATCTCCATCTGGGACTGGGCATCTCCTTCTGGGACAGGGCATCTCACTCTGGGACTGGGCACATCCATATGGGACTGGGCATCTCCCTCTGGGACTGGGCATCTCCATCTGTGACTGCGCAACTCCCTCTGGGACTGGGACATCTACCTCTGGGACTGGGGCATCCACCTCTGGGATTGGGCACCTCCATCTGGGACTGGGCTTCTCTTACTGGGACTGTGCACCTCCCTCTGGGAGTGGGGCTTCTCCCTCTGGGACTGCACACCTGCCTCTAGGACTGTGCCATCTCCCTCTGGGTCTGGGCCCCTCCCGCTGCGACGGCGGCATCTCCCTCTGGGACTGCGCCATCTCCCTCTGGGACTGGGCACCTCCCTCTGGTACTGGGCATCTCCCTCTACGACTGCGCCATTCCCCTCTGGGATGGGGCACCTCCCTCTGGGACTGGGCATCTCCCTCTGGGACTGGAGCTTCTCCCTCTGGGATTGGGCCACCTCCCTCTCGGACTGCGCCATCTACCTCTGGGACTGGGCATCTCCATCTGGGATTGGGCACCTCCGTCTGGGACTGGGCACCTCCTTCTGGGACCGGGCACCTCCCTCTGGGAATGGGCACCTCCTTCTGGGACTGGGCACCTCCCTCTGGGACTGCGCACCTCCCTCTGGGACTGGGCTCCTCCTTCTGGGACTGCGCACCTCCCTATGGGACTGGGCACCACCTTCTGGGACTGGGCACCTCCATCTGGGACTGCGCACTTCCCTATGGGACTGGGCACCTCCCTCTGGGACTGGGCACCTCCCTCTGTGACTGCGGCTTCTCCCTATGAGACAGGGCCACCTCCCTTTGGGACTGGGCACCTCCGTCTGGGTCTGGGTACCACCCTCTGGGACTGCGCCACCTCCCTCTGGGACTGGGCATTTCCATCTGGGACTGGGCATCTCCCTCTGGGACTGGGCATCTCACTCTGGGACTGGGCACATCCGTCTGGGACTGGGCATCTCCCTCTGGGACTGGGCATCTCCCTCTGCGACTGCGCCATTTCCCTCTGGGACTGAGCATATCCCTCTGGGACTGGTTCATCTCCCTCTGGGACTGGGCATCTCCCTCTGGGACTGGGCACCTCCTTCTGGAACCGGGTCCCTCCCTCTGGGACTGAGGCATCTCCCTCTGGGACTGAGTAATTCCTTCTGGGACTGGGCACCTCCCTCTGGGAATGGGCATCTCCCTCTGGGCCTGGGCATCTCCCACTGGGACTGCGCCATCTCCCTCTGGGAATGGGCACCTCCCTCTGGGACTGCGCCATCTCCTTCTGTGACTGGGCATCTCCCTCTGGGACTGGGCATCTCCCTCTCGGACTGGGCAGCTCCCCTAAGGACTGGGCATCTCCCTCTGCGACAGTGGCATCTGCCTCTCGAACAGGGCAGCTCCCTCTGGGACTGGGCATCTCCACCTGGGACAGAGCATCTCCCTCTGGGACTGGGCAGCTCTCTCTGGGACTGCGCCATCTCCCTCTGGGACTGGGCATCTCGCTCTCGGACTGGGCAGCTCCCTCAAGGACTGGGCATCTCCCTCTGCGACTGTGGCAACTGCCTCTCGAACAGGGCAGCTCCCTCTGGGACTGGGCATCTCCACCTGGGACTGAGCATCTCCCTCTGGGACTGGGCAGCTCTCTCTGGGACTGCGCCATCTCCCTCTGGGACTGGCACCTCCCTCTCGGACTGGTCGTCTCCCTCTAGGACTGCGCCATCTCCCTCTGCGATGGCGCCACCTCCCTCTGGGACTGCGCCATCTCCCTCTGGGAACGGGGCAGCTCACTCTGGGACTGGGGCATCTCCCTCTGGGACAGGGGCATCTACCTCTGGGACTGGGCACCTCACTCTGGGACTGGGCATCTCTCACTGGGACTGGGCACCTCCCTATGGGACTGGGCACCTCCCTCTGGGACTGGGGCTTCTCATTCGGGCACTAGGCACCTCCCATTGGGACTGCGCCATCTCCCTCAGGGACTGCTCACCTCCCTTTGGGACTGGGCACCTCCCTCTGGGACTTCGGCAGCTCCCTCTCGGACTGGGCATCTCACTGTAGGACTGCGCCATCTCCCTCTGCGATGGCGCCACCTCCCTCTGGGACTGCGCCATCTCCCTCTGGGACTGCGTCATCTCCCTCTGTGACTGGGCATCTCCCTCTGGGACTGGGCATCTCCATCTCGGACTGGGAATCTCCCTCTAGGATTGCGCCATCACCCACTGCGATCGCGCCACCTCCCTCTGGGACTGCGCCATCTCCCTCTGGGAACGGGGCACCTTCCTCTGGGACTGGGCACATCCATCTGGGACTGGGCATCTCTCTCTGGGACTGGGCATCTTTCTCTCGGACTGCGCCATCTCCCTCTGGGACTGAGCATTTCCCTCAAGGACTGGGTCATCTCCCTCTGGGACTGGGCATCTCCCTCTGGCACTGGGCATCTCCCTCTGGGACTGGGCATCTCCCTCTGAGACTGGGCATCTCCCTCTGGGACTGGGTCACCTCCCTCTGGGACTGGGCAGCTCCCTCTGGAACTGCGCACCTCCGTCTGGGTCTGCGCCATCTCCCTCTGGGATTGGCAACTCCCTCTGGGACTGGGCACCTCCCTCTGGGACTGGGCACATCCGTCTGGCGCTGGGCATCTCCCTCTGGGACTGGGCATCTCCCACTGGGACTGGGCACCTCCCTCTGGGACTGCGCCATCTCCCTCTGTGACTGGGCACCTCCCTATGCGACTGTGGCATCTCCCTCTCGGACAGGCCATCTCCCTCTCGGACGGCGCCATCTCCCTCAGCGATGGCGCCACCTCCCTTGGGACTGCGCCATCTCCCTCTGGGACTGGGCACCTCCTTCTGGGACTGGGCACCTCCCTCTGGGACTGCGCACCTCGCTCTGGGACTGGGCTCCTCCTTCTGGGACTGCGCACCTCCCTATGGGACTGGGCACCACCTTCTGGGACTGGGCACCTCACTCTGGGACTGCGCACCTCCCTCTGGGACTGGGCACCTCCCTCTGGGACTGGGCACCTCCCTCTGTGACTAGGGCTTGTCCCTATGGGACAGGGCCACCTCCCTCTGGGACTGGGCACCTCCGCCTGGGTGTGGGTACCACCCTCTGGGACTGCGCCACCTCCCTCTGGGACTGGGCATCTCCATCTGGGACTGGGCATCTCCCTCTGGGACTGGGCATCTCACTCTGGGACTCGGCACATCCGTCTGGGACTGGGCATCTCCCTCTGGGACTGGGCATCTCCCTCTGGGACTGCGCCATCTCCCTCTGGGACTGAGCATATCCCTCTGGGACTGGTTCATCTCCCTCTGGGACTGGGCATCTCCCTCTGGGACTGGGCACCTCCTTCTGGAACCGGGTCCCTCCCTCTGGGACTGGGGCATCTCCCTCTGGGACTGAGCAATTCCCTCTGGGACTGGGCACCTCCCTCTGGGAATGGGCATCTCCCTCTGGGCCTGGGCATCTCCCACTGGGACTGCGCCATCTCCCTCTGGGACTGGACACCTCCCTCTCGGACTGGTCGTATCCCTCTAGGACTGCGCCATCTCCCTCTGCGATGGCGCCACCTCCCTCTGGGACTGCGCCATCTCCCTCTGGGAACGGGGCAGCTCACTCTGGGACTGGGGCATCTCCCTCTGGGACAGGGGCATCTACCTCTGGGACTGGGCACCTCACTCTGGGACTGGGCATTTCTCACTGGGACTGGGCACCTCCGTATGGGACTGGGCACCTCCCTCTGGGACTGGGCACCTCCGTATGGGACTGGGCACCTCCCTCTGGGAGTGGGGCTTCTCCCTCTGGGACTGCACACCTCCATCTCGGACTGGGCACCTCTCTCTGGGACTGGGGCATATCCCTCTGGGACTGCGCACCTCCCTCTGGGACTGGGTCACCTCCCTCTGGGGCTGGGCACACCGTTATGAGACTGGGCACCTCCCTCTGGGACTGCGCATCTCCCTCTGGGACTGCGCACCTCCCTCTGAGACTGTGCCATCTCCCTCTGGGACTGGGCATTTCCCTCTGGGACTGTGGCATCTCCCTCTGGGAACAGGGCAGCTCCGTCTGGGACTGGGCATCTCCCTCTGGGACTGAGCATCTCCCTCTGGGACTGGGCAGCTCCCTCTGGGACTGCGCCATCTCCCTCTGGGCCTGGGCATCTCCCTCTTGGGCTGGCCATCTCCCTCTAGGACTGCGCCATCTCCCTCTGGGACTGGGCACCTCCCTCTGGGACTGGGGCATCTACCTCTGGGACTGGGGCATCCACCTCTGGGACTGGACACCTCCATCTGGGACTGGGCATCTCTTACTGGGACTGGGCACCTCCTGTGGAACTGGGCACCTCCCTCTGGGAGTGGGGCTTCTCCCTCTGGGACTGCACACCTCCATCTGGGACTGGTCACCTCTCTCTGGGACTGGGGCATATCCCTCTGGGACTGCGCACCTCCCTCTGGGACTGGGTCACCTCCCTCTGGGACTGGGCACACCGTTATGAGACTGGGCACCACCCTCTGGGACTGCGCACCACCCTCTGGGACTAGGCACCTCCCTGTTGGACTCCGCCATCTCCCTCTGGGACTGCGCACCTCCCTCTGGGACTGGGCTCCTGCCTCTGGGACTGGGCATCTCTTACTGGGACTGGGCACCTCCTTCTGGGACTGGGCTCCTGCCTCTGGGACTGGGCACCTCCCTCTGGGACTGGGCACATCCCTCTGGGACTGGGAACCTCCTTCTGGGACTGTGAACCTCCCTCTGGGAGTGGGCACCTCCCTCTGGGACAGGGTACCTCCTTTTGGGACTGTGCACCTCCCTCTGGGACTGGGCACCTCCTTCTGGGACTGGGCACCTCTCTCTGGGACTGCGTACCTCCCTCTGGGACTGAGCACCTCCTTCTTGGACTGGGGCATCTGCCTCTGGGACTGGGCATCTCCCTCTGGGACTGGGCACCTCCGTCTGGGACTGGGCACCTCCCTCTGGGACTGGGCATCTCCCTCTGGGACTGCGCCATCTCCTACTCGGACTAGGCTCCTCCCTCTGGGACTGGGAACCTCCCTCTGGGACTGGGCACCTCCCACTGGGACTGGGCACCTCCCTCTCGGACTTGGCACCTCCCTCTGGGACTGGTCAGCTCCCTCTGGCACTGAGCACCTCCTTCTTGGACTGGGCCCCTTCCTCTGGGACTGGGGCATCTCCCTCTGGGACTGGGCATCTCCCTCTGGGACTGGTCATCTCCCTCTGGGACTGGGTCACCTCCCTCTGGGACTGGGCAGCTCCCTCTGGTACTGGGCACCTCCGTCTGGGTCTGCGCCATCTCCCTCTGGGATTGGGCAACTCCCTCTGGGACTGGGCACCTCCCTCTGGGACTGGGCACCACCCTCTGGGACTGGGCATCTCCCTCTAGGACTGCTCCATCTCCCTCTGGGACTGGACACCTTCCTCTGGGACTGGGCACCTTCCTCTGGGACTGCGCCACCTCCCTCTGGGACTGGGCACCTCCCTCTGCGGCGGCGCCATCTCCCTCTGGGACTGCGCCATCTCCCTCTGGGACTGGGTCACCTCCCTCTGGGACTGGGCAGCTCCCTCTGGAACTGGGCACCTCCGTCTGGGTCTGCGCCATCTCCCTCTGGGATTGGGCAACTCCCTCTGGGACTATGCACCTCCCTCTGGGACTGGGCACCTCCCTCTGGGACTGGGCATCTCCCTCTAGGACTGCTCCATCTCCCTCTGGGACTGGACACCTTCCTCTCGGTCTGGGCACCTTCCTCTGGGACTGCGCCATCTCCCTCTGGGACTGGGCACCTCCCTCTGCGACGGCGCCATCTCCCTCTGGGACTGCGCCATCTCCCTCTGGGACTGGGCACCTCCCTCCGGGACTGGGCACCTCCTTCTGGGACTGCGCCATCTCCCTCTGGGACTGGGCTCCTGCCTCTGCGACGGCGCCATCTCCCTCTGGACTGCGCCATCTCCCTCTGGGACTGGGCACCTCCCTCTGGGACTGGGCACCTCCTTCTGGGACTGGGCACCTTTTTCTGGGACTGGGCACCTCCCTCTGGGACGGGGCACCTCCCTCTGAGAATTCGCCATCTCCCTCTGGGACTGCGCCTTCTCCCTCTGGGACTGGGCATCACCCTCTGGGACTGCGCCATCTCCCTCTGGGACTGGGCATCTCCCTCAACGACTGCGCCATTTCCCTCTGGGATGGGGCACCTCCCTCTGGGACTGGGCATCTTCCTCTGGGTCTGGAGCTTCTCCCTCTGGGATTGGACCACCTCCCTCTGGGACTGCACCATCTCCCTCTGGGACTGGGCATCTCCATCTGGGACTGGGCACCTCCTTCTGGGACTGGGCACCTCCTTCTGGGACAGGGCACCTCCCTCTGGGACTGGGCACCTCCTTCTGGGACTGGACACCTCCCTCTGGGACTGAGCACCTCCCTCTGTGACTGGGCTCCTCCTTCTGGGACTGCGCACCTCCCTATGGGACTGGGCACCACCTTCTGGGACTGGGCAACTCCATTTGGGTCGGCGCACCTCCCTCTGGGACTGGGAACCTCCCTCTGGGACTGGGCACCTCCCTCTGGGACTGGGCACCTCCCTCTGGGACTGGGCACCTCCCTCTGTGACTGGGGCTTCTCCCTTTGGGACTGGGCCACCACCCTCTGGGACTGGGTACCTCCGTCTGGGACTGGGTACCACCCTCTGGGACTGCGCCAACTCCCTCTGGGACTGGGCATCTCCATCTGGGACTGGGCATCTTCCTCAGGGACTGAGCATCTCCCTCTGGGACTGGGCACCTCCGTCTGGGACTGGGTACAACCCTCTGGGACTGCGCCACCTCCCTCTGGGACTGGGCATCTCCATCTGGGACTGGGCATCTCCCTCTAGGACGGTGCCATCTCCCTCTGCGATGGCGCCATCTCCCTCTGGGACTGGGCATCTCCCTCTGCGACTGTGGCATCTCCCTCTGGGAGCAGGGCAGCTCCGTCTGGGACTCGGCATCTCCCTCTGGGACTGAGCATCTCCCTCTGGGACTGGGCAGCTCCCTCTGGGACTGCGCCATCTCCCTCTGGGCCTGGGCATCTCCCTCTCGGGCTGGGCATCTCCCTCTAGGACTGCGCCATCTCCCTCTGGGACTGGGCACCTCCCTCTGGGACTGGGGCATCTACCTCTGGGACTGGGGCATTCACCTCTGGACTGGGCACCTCCATCTGGGACTGGGCATCTCTTACTGGGACTGGGCACCTCCTGTGGGACTGGGCACCTCCCTCTGGGAGTGGGGCTTCTCCCTCTGGGACTGCACACCTCCATCTCGGACTGGGCACCTCTCTCTGGGACTGGGGCATATCCCTCTGGGACTGCGCACCTCCCTCTGGGACTGGGTCACCTCCCTCTGGGACTGGGCACAACGTTATGAGACTGGGCACCTCCCTCTGGGACTGCGCACCACCCTCTGGGACTAGGCACCTCCCTGTTGGACTGCGCCATCTCCCTCTGGGACTGCGCACCTCCCTCTGGGACTGGGCACCACCCTCTAGGACTGGGCACCTCCTTCTGGGACTGGGCACCAGCCTCTGGGACTTGGCACCTCCCTCTGGGACTGTGCACCTCCCTCTGGGACTGGGCACCTCCTTCTGGGACTGGGCACCTCTCTCTGGGACTGCGTACCTCCCTCTGGGGCTGAGCACCTCCTTCTTGGACTGGGCCCCTTCCTCTGGGACTGGGGCATCTCCCTCTGGAACTGGGCATCTCCCTCTGGGACTGGGCACCTCCGTCTGGGACTGGGCACCTCCCTCTGCGACTGGGCATCTCCCTCTGGGACTGCGTCATCTCCTACTCGGACTGGGCTCCTCCCTCTGTGACTGGGCACCTCCCTCTGGGACTGGGCACCTCCCTCTGGGACTGGGCACCTCTCTCTGGGACTGGGCATCTCCTTCTAGGACTGCTCCATCTCCCTCTGGGACTGGACACCTTCCTCTGGGACTGGGCACCTTCCTCTGGGACTGCGCCATCTCCCTCTGGGACTGGGCACCTCCCTCTGCGACGGCGCCATCTCCCTCTGGGACTGCGCCATCTCCCTCTGGGACTGGGCACCTCCCTCCGGGACTGGGCACCTCCTTCTGGGACTGCGCACCTTTTTCTGGGACTGGGCACATCCCTCTGGGACGGGGCAACTCCCTCTAGGACTGCGCCATCTCCCTCTGGGACTGGGCACCTCCTTCTGGGACTGCGCACCTTTTTCTGGGACTGGGCACCTCCCTCTAGGACGGGGCACCTCCCTCTGGGACTTCGCCATCTCACTCTCGGGCTGGGCATCTCCCTCTAGGACTGCGCCATCTCCCTCTGGGACTGGGCACCTCCCTCTGGGACTGGGGCATCTACCTCTGGGACTGGGGCATCCACCTCTGGGACTGGGCACCTCCATCTGGGACTGGGCATCTCTTACTGGGACTGGGCACCTCCCTCTGGGAGTGGGGCTTCTCCCTCTGGGACTGTACACCTCTATCTGGGACTGGGCACCTCTCTCTGGGATTGGGGCATCTCCCTCTGGGACTGCGCCCCTCCCTCTGGGACTGTGCCATCTCCCTCTGGGACTGGGCTCCTGCCTCTGCGACGGCGCCATCTCCCTCTGGGACTGCGCCATCTCCCTCTGGGACTGGGCACCACCCTCTGGGACTGGTCACCTCCTGCTGGGACTGGGCACCTTTTTCTGGGACTGGGCACCTCCCTCTGGGACGGGGCACCTCCCTCTGAGAATTCGCCATCTCCCTCTGGGACTGCGCCATCTCCCTCTGGGACTGGGCATCTCCCTCAACGACTGCGCCATTTCCCTCTGGGATGGGGCACCTCCCTCTGGGACTGGGCATCTCCCTCCGAGACTGGAGCTTCTCCCTCTGGGATTGGACCACCTCCCTCTGGGACTGCGCAATCTCCCTCTGGGACTGGGCATCTCCATCTGGGACTGGACACCTCCTTCTGGGACTGGGCACCTCCTTCTGGGACAGGGCACCTCCCTCTAGGACTGGGCACCTCCTTCTGGGACTGGACACCTCCCTCTGGGACTGAGCACCTCCCTCTGTGACTGGGCTCCTCCTTCTGGGACTGCGCACCTCCCTATGGGACTGGGCACCACCTTCTGGGACTGGGCAACTCCATTTGGGTCTGCGCACCTCCCTCTGGGACTGGGCACCTCCCTCTGGCACTGGGCACCTTCCTCTGTGACTGGGGCTTCTCCCTATGGGACTGGGCCACCACCCTCTGGGACTGGGTACCTCCGTCTGGGACTGGGTACCACCCTCTGGGACTGCGCCAACACCCTCTGGGACTGGGTATCTCCATCTGGGACTGGGCATCTCCCTCAGGGACTGGGGCATCTCCCTCTGGGACTGCGCACCTCCCTCTGGGACTGCGCCATCTCCCTCTGGGACTGGGCTCCTGCCTCTGCGACGGCGCCATCTCCCTCTGGGACTGCGCCATCTCCCTCTGGGACTGGGCACCTCCCTCTGGGACTGGGCACCTCCTTCTGGGACTGGGCATCTCTTACTGGGACTGGGCACCTCTCTCTGGGACTGGGGCATCTCCCTCTGGTACTGCGCACCTCCCTCTGGGACTGCGCCATCTCCCTCTGGGACTGGGCTCCTGCCTCTGCGACGGCGCCATCTCCCTCTGGGACTGCGCCATCTCCCTCTGGGACTGGGCACCTCCCTCTGTGACTGGGCACCTCCTTCTGGGACTGGGCACCTTTTTCTGGGACTGGGCACCTCCCTCTGGGACGGGGCACCTCCCTCTGAGAATTCGCCATCTCCCTCTGGGACTGCGCCTTCTCCCTCTGGGACTGGGCATCACCCTCTGGGACTGCGCCATCTCCCTCTGGGACTGGGCAACTCCCTCAACGACTGCGCCATTTCCCTCTGGGATGGGGCAACTCCCTCTGGGACTGGGCGTCTCCCTCTGGGACTGGGGCTTCTCCCTCTGGGATTGGACCACCTCCCTCTGGGACTGCACCATCTCCCTCTGGGACTGGGCATCTCCATCTGGGACTGGGCACCTCCTTCTGGGACTGGGCACCTCCTTCTGGGACAGGGCACCTCCCTCTGGGACTGGGCACCTCCTTCTGGGACTGGACACCTCCCTCTGGGACTGAGCACCTCCCTCTGTGACTGGGCTCCTCCTTCTGGGACTGCGCACCTCCCTATGGGACTGGGCACCACCTTCTGGGACTGGGCAATTCCATTTGGGTCGGCGCACCTCCCTCTGGGACTGGGCACCTCCCTCTGGGACTGGGCACCTCCCTCTGTGACTGGGGCTTCTCCCTTTGGGACTGGGCCACCACCCTCTGGGACTGGGCACCTCCCTCTGGGACGGGGCACCTCCCTCTGAGAATTCGCCATCTCCCTCTGGGACTGCGCCTTCTCCCTCTGGGACTGGGCATCACCCTCTGGGACTGCGCCATCTCCCTCTGGGACTGGGCAACTCCCTCAACGACTGCGCCATTTCCCTCTGGGATGGGGCAACTCCCTCTGGGACTGGGCGTCTCCCTCTGGGACTGGGGCTTCTCCCTCTGGGATTGGACCACCTCCCTCTGGGACTGCACCATCTCCCTCTGGGACTGGGCATCTCCATCTGGGACTGGGCACCTCCTTCTGGGACTGGGCACCTCCTTCTGGGACAGGGCACCTCCCTCTGGGACTGGGCACCTCCTTCTGGGACTGGACACCTCCCTCTGGGACTGAGCACCTCCCTCTGTGACTGGGCTCCTCCTTCTGGGACTGCGCACCTCCCTATGGGACTGGGCACCACCTTCTGGGACTGGGCAATTCCATTTGGGTCGGCGCACCTCCCTCTGGGACTGGGCACCTCCCTCTGGGACTGGGCACCTCCCTCTGTGACTGGGGCTTCTCCCTTTGGGACTGGGCCACCACCCTCTGGGACTGGGTACCTCCGTCTGGGACTGGGTACCACCCTCTGGGACTGCGCCAACTCCCTCTGGGACTGGGCATCTCCATCTGGGACTGGGCATCTTCCTCAGGGACTGAGCATCTCCCTCTGGGACTGGGCACCTCCGTCTGGGACTGGGTACAACCCTCTGGGACTGCGCCACCTCCCTCTGGGACTGGGCATCTCCCTCTGGGACTGGGCACCTCCTTCTGGGACTGGGCACCTTTTTCTGGGACTGGGCACCTCCCTCTGGGACGGGGCACCTCCCTCTGAGAATTCGCCATCTCCCTCTGGGACTGCGCCTTCTCCCGCTGGGACTGGGCATCACCCTCTGGACTGCGCCATCTCCCTCTGGGACTGGGCATCTCCGTCTGGGACTGGGTACAACCCTCTGGGACTGCGCCACCTCCCTCTGGGACTGGGCATCTCCATCTGGGACTGGGCATCTCCCTCTAGGACGGTGCCATCTCCCTCTGCGATGGCGCCATCTCCCTCTGGGACTGGGCATCTCCGTCTGCGACTGTGGCATCTCCCTCTGGGAACGAGCATCTCCCTCTGGGACTGGGCAGCTCCCTCTGGGACTGAGCCATCTCCCTCTGGGCCTGGGCATCTCCCTCTCGGGCTGGGCATCTCCCTCTAGGACTGCGCCATCTCCCTCTGGGACTGGGCACCTCCCTCTGGGACTGGGGCATCTACCTCTGGGACTGGGGCATTCACCTCTGGACTGGGCACCTCCCTCTGGGACTGGGCACCTCTCTCTGCGACGGCGCCATCTCCCTCTGGGACTGCGCCATCTCCCTCTGGGACTGGGCACCTCCCTCCGGGACTGGGCACCTCCTTCTGGGACTGCGCACCTTTTTCTGGGACTGGGCACCTCCCTCTGGGACGGGGCACCTCCCTCTAGGACTGCGCCATCTCCATCTGGGACTGGGCACCTACTTCTGGGACTGCGCACCTTTTTCTGGGACGGGGCACCTCCCTCTGGGACTTCGCCATCTCCCTCTCGGGCTGGGCATCTCCCTCTAGGACTGCGCCATCTCCCTCTGGGACTGGGCACCTCCCTCTGGGACTGAGGCATCTACCTCTGGGACTGGGGCATCCACCTCTGGGACTGGGCACCTCCATCTGGGACTGGGCATCTCTTACTGGGACTGGGCACCTCCCTCTGGGAGTGGGGCTTCTCCCTCTGGGACTGTACACCTCTATCTGGGACTGGGCACCTCTCTCTGGGACTGGGGCATCTCCCTCTGGGACTGCGCACCTCCCTCTGGGACTGCGCCATCTCCCTCTGGGACTGGGCTCCTGCCTCTGCGACGGCGCCATCTCCCTCTGGGACTGCGCCATCTCCCTCTGGGACTGTGCACCACCCTCTGGGACTGGGCACCTCCTGCTGGGACTGGGCACCTTTTTCTGGGACTGGGCACCTCCCTCTGGGACGGGGCACCTCCCTCTGAGAATTCGCCATCTCCCTCTGGGACTGCGCCATCTCCCTCTGGGACTGGGCATCTCCCTCAACGACAGCGCCATTTCCCTCTGGGATGGGGCACCTCCCTCTGGGACTGGGCATCTCCCTCTGAGACTGGAGCTTCTCCCTCTGGGATTGGACCACCTCCCTCTGGGACTGCGCAATCTCCCTCTGGGACTGGGCATCTCCATCTGGGACTGGACACCTCCTTCTGGGACTGGGCACCTCCTTCTGGGACAGGGCACCTCCCTCTAGGACTGGGCACCTCCTTCTGGGACTGAGCTCCTCCCTCTGTGACTGGGCTCCTCCTTCTGGGACTGCGCACCTCCCTATGGGACTGGGCACCACCTTCTGGGACTGGGCAACTCCATTTGGGTCTGCGCACCTCCCTCTGGGACTGGGCACCTCCCTCTGGCACTGGGCACCTTCCTCTGTGACTGGGGCTTCTCCCTATGGGACTGGGCCACCACCCTCTGGGACTGGGTACCTCCGTCTGGGACTGGGTACCACCCTCTGGGACTGCGCCAACACCCTCTGGGACTGGGCATCTCCATCTGGGACTGGGCATCTCCCTCAGGGACTGGGGCATCTCCCTCTGGGACTGCGCACCTCCCTCTGGGACTGCGCCATCTCCCTCTGGGACTGGGCTCCTGCCTCTGCGACGGCGCCATCTCCCTCTGGGACTGCGCCATCTCCCTCTGGGACTGGGCACCTCCCTCTGGGACTGGGCACCTCTTTCTGGGACTGGGCATCTCTTACTGGGACTGGGCACCTCCCTCTGGGAGTGGGGCTTCTCCCTCTTGGACTGTACACCTCCATCTGGGACTGGGCACCTATCTCTGGGACTGGGGCATCTCCCTCTGGGACTGCGCACCTCCCTCTGGGACTGCGCCATCTCCCTCTGGGACTGGGCTCCTGCCTCTGCGACGGCGCCATCTCCCTCTGGGACTGCGCCATCTCCCTCTGGGACTGGGCACCTCCCTCTGGGACTGGGCACCTCCTTCTGGGACTGGGCACCTTTTTCTGGGACTGGGCACCTCCCTCTGGGACGGGGCACCTCCCTCTGAGAATTCGCCATCTCCCTCTGGGACTGCGCCTTCTCCCTCTGGGACTGGGCATCACCCTCTGGGACTGCGCCATCTCCCTCTGGGACTGGGCATCTCCCTCAACGACTGCGCCATTTCCCTCTGGGATGGGGCAACTCCCTCTGGGACTGGGCATCTCCCTCTGGGACTGGGGCTTCTCCCTCTGGGATTGGACCACCTCCCTCTGGGACTGCACCATCTCCCTCTGGGACTGGGCATCTCCATCTGGGACTGGGCACCTCCTTCTGGGACTGGGCACCTCCTTCTGGGACAGGGCACCTCCCTCTGGGACTGGGCACCTCCTTCTGGGACTGGACACCTCCCTCTGGGACTGAGCACCTCCCTCTGTGACTGGGCTCCTCCTTCTGGGACTGCGCACCTCCCTATGGGACTGGGCACCACCTTCTGGGACTGGGCAATTCCATTTGGGTCGGCGCACCTCCCTCTGGGACTGGGCACCTCCCTCTGGGACTGGGCACCTCCCTCTGTGACTGGGGCTTCTCCCTTTGGGACTGGGCCACCACCCTCTGGGACTGGGTACCTCCGTCTGGGACTGGGTACCACCCTCTGGGACTGCGCCAACTCCCTCTGGGACTGGGCATCTCCATCTGGGACTGGGCATCTTCCTCAGGGACTGAGCATCTCCCTCTGGGACTGGGCACCTCCGTCTGGGACTGGGTACAACCCTCTGGGACTGCGCCACCTCCCTCTGGGACTGGGCATCTCCATCTGGGACTGGGCATCTCCCTCTAGGACGGTGCCATCTCCCTCTGCGATGGCGCCATCTCCCTCTGGGACTGGGCATCTCCCTCTGCGACTGTGGCATCTCCCTCTGGGAACAGGGCAGCTCCGTCTGGGACTCGGCATCTCCCTCTGGGACTGAGCATCTCCCTCTGGGACTGGGCAGCTCCCTCTGGGACTGCGCCATCTCCCTCTGGGCCTGGGCATCTCCCTCTCGGGCTGGGCATCTCCCTCTAGGACTGCGCCATCTCCCTCTGGGACTGGGCACCTCCCTCTGGGACTGGGGCATCTACCTCTGGGACTGGGGCATTCACCTCTGGACTGGGCACCTCCCTCTGGGACTGGGCACCTCCCTCTGCGACGGCGCCATCTCCCTCTGGGACTGCGCCATCTCCCTCTGGGACTGGGCACCTCCCTCCGGGACTGGGCACCTCCTTCTGGGACTGCGCACCTTTTTCTGGGACTGGGCACCTCCCTCTGGGACGGGGCACCTCCCTCTAGGACTGCGCCATCTCCCTCTGGGACTGGGCACCTCCTTCTGGGACTGCGCACCTTTTTCTGGGACGGGGCACCTCCCTCTGGGACTTCGCCATCTCCCTCTCGGGCTGGGCATCTCCCTCTAGGACTGCGCCATCTCCCTCTGGGACTGGGCACCTCCCTCTGGGACTGAGGCATCTACCTCTGGGACTGGGGCATCCACCTCTGGGACTGGGCACCTCCATCTGGGACTGGGCATCTCTTACTGGGACTGGGCACCTCCCTCTGGGAGTGGGGCTTCTCCCTCTGGGACTGTACACCTCTATCTGGGACTGGGCACCTCTCTCTGGGACTGGGGCATCTCCCTCTGGGACTGCGCACCTCCCTCTGGGACTGCGCCATCTCCCTCTGGGACTGGGCTCCTGCCTCTGCGACGGCGCCATCTCCCTCTGGGACTGCGCCATCTCCCTCTGGGACTGTGCACCACCCTCTGGGACTGGGCACCTCCTGCTGGGACTGGGCACCTTTTTCTGGGACTGGGCACCTCCCTCTGGGACGGGGCACCTCCCTCTGAGAATTCGCCATCTCCCTCTGGGACTGCGCCATCTCCCTCTGGGACTGGGCATCTCCCTCAACGACAGCGCCATTTCCCTCTGGGATGGGGCACCTCCCTCTGGGACTGGGCATCTCCCTCTGAGACTGGAGCTTCTCCCTCTGGGATTGGACCACCTCCCTCTGGGACTGCGCAATCTCCCTCTGGGACTGGGCATCTCCATCTGGGACTGGACACCTCCTTCTGGGACTGGGCACCTCCTTCTGGGACAGGGCACCTCCCTCTAGGACTGGGCACCTCCTTCTGGGACTGAGCACCTCCCTCTGTGACTGGGCTCCTCCTTCTGGGACTGCGCACCTCCCTATGGGACTGGGCACCACCTTCTGGGACTGGGCAACTCCATTTGGGTCTGCGCACCTCCCTCTGGGACTGGGCACCTCCCTCTGGCACTGGGCACCTTCCTCTGTGACTGGGGCTTCTCCCTATGGGACTGGGCCACCACCCTCTGGGACTGGGTACCTCCGTCTGGGACTGGGTACCACCCTCTGGGACTGCGCCAACACCCTCTGGGACTGGGCATCTCCATCTGGGACTGGGCATCTCCCTCAGGGACTGGGGCATCTCACTCTGGGACTGCGCACCTCCCTCTGGGACTGCGCCATCTCCCTCTGGGACTGGGCTCCTGCCTCTGCGACGGCGCCATCTCCCTCTGGGACTGCGCCATCTCCCTCTGGGACTGGGCACCTCCCTCTGGGACTGGGCACCTCCTTCTGGGACTGGGCATCTCTTACTGGGACTGGGCACCTCCCTCTGGGAGTGGGGCTTCTCCCTCTTGGACTGTACACCTCCATCTGGGACTGGGCACCTCTCTCTGGGACTGGGGCATCTCCCTCTGGGACTGCGCACCTCCCTCTGGGACTGCGCCATCTCCCTCTGGGACTGGGCTCCTGGCTCTGCGACGGCGCCATCTCCCTCTGGGACTGCGCCATCTCCCTCTGGGACTGGGCACCTCCCTCTGGGACTGGGCACCTCCTTCTGGGACTGGGCACCTTTTTCTGGGACTGGGCACCTCCCTCTGGGACGGGGCACCTCCCTCTGAGAATTCGCCATCTCCCTCTGGGACTGCGCCTTCTCCCTCTGGGACTGGGCATCACCCTCTGGGACTGCGCCATCTCCCTCTGGGACTGGGCATCTCCCTCAACGACTGCGCCATTTCCCTCTGGGATGGGGCAACTCCCTCTGGGACTGGGCATCTCCCTCTGGGACTGCACCATCTCCCTCTGGGACTGGGCATCTCCATCTGGGACTGGGCACCTCCTTCTGGGACTGGGCACCTCCTTCTGGGACAGGGCACCTCCCTCTGGGACTGGGCACCTCCTTCTGGGACTGGACACCTCCCTCTGGGACTGGGCACCTCCCTCTGTGACTGGGCTCCTCCTTCTGGGACTGCGCACCTCCCTATGGGACTGGGCACCACCTTCTGGGACTGGGCAATTCCATTTGGGTCGGCGCACCTCCCTCTGGGACTGGGCACCTCCCTCTGGGACTGGGCACCTCCCTCTGTGACTGGGGCTTCTCCCTTTGGGACTGGGCCACCACCCTCTGGGACTGGGTACCTCCGTCTGGGACTGGGTACCACCCTCTGGGACTGCGCCAACTCCCTCTGGGACTGGGCATCTCCATCTGGGACTGGGCATCTTCCTCAGGGACTGAGCATCTCCCTCTGGGACTGGGCACCTCCGTCTGGGACTGGGTACAACCCTCTGGGACTGCGCCACCTCCCTCTGGGACTGGGCATCTCCCTCTGGGACTGGGCACCTCCTTCTGGGACTGGGCACCTTTTTCTGGGACTGGGCACCTCCCTCTGGGACGGGGCACCTCCCTCTGAGAATTCGCCATCTCCCTCTGGGACTGCGCCTTCTCATTCTGGGACTGGGCATCACCCACTGGGACTGCGCCATCTCCCTCTGAGACTGGGCACCTCCATCTGGGACTGGGTACAACCCTCTGGGACTGCGCCACCTCCCTCTGGGACTGGGCATCTCCATCTGGGACTGGGCATCTCCCTCTAGGACGGTGCCATCTCCCTCTGCGATGGCGCCATCTCCCTCTGGGACTGGGCATCTCCCTCTACGACTGTGGCATCTCCCTCTGGGAACAGGGCAGCTCCGTCTGGGACTCGGCATCTCCCTCTGGGACTGAGCATCTCCCTCTGGGACTGGGCAGCTCCCTCTGGGACTGCGCCATCTCCCTCTGGGCCTGGGCATCTCCCTCTCGGGCTGGGCATCTCCCTCTAGGACTGCGCCATCTCCCTCTGGGACTGGGCACCTCCCTCTGGGACTGGGGCATCTACCTCTGGGACTGGGGCATTCACCTCTGGACTGGGCACCTCCCTCTGGGACTGGGCACCTCCCTCTGCGACGGCGCCATCTCCCTCTGGGACTGCGCCATCTCCTTCTGGGACTGGGCACCTCCCTCCGGGACTGGGCACCTCCTTCTGGGACTGCGCACCTTTTTCTGGGACTGGGCACCTCCCTCTGGGACGGGGCACCTCCCTCTAGGACTGCGCCATCTCCCTCTGGGACTGGGCACCTCCTTCTGGGACTGCGCACCTTTTTCTGGGACGGGGCACCTCCCTCTGGGACTTCGCCATCTCCCTCTCGGGCTGGGCATCTCCATCTAGGACTGCGCCATCTCCCTCTGGGACTGGGCACCTCCCTCTGGGACTGGGGCATCTACCTCTGGGACTGGGGCATCCACCTCTGGGACTGGGCACCTCCATCTGGGACTGGGCATCTCTTACTGGGACTGGGCACCTCCCTCTGGGAGTGGGGCTTCTCCCTCTGGGACTGTACACCTCTATCTGGGACTGGGCACCTCTCTCTGGGACTGGGGCATCTCCCTCTGGGACTGCGCACCTCCCTCTGGGACTGCGCCATCTCCCTCTGGGACTGGGCTCCTGCCTCTGCGACGGCGCCATCTCCCTCTGGGACTGCGCCATCTCCCTCTGGGACTGTGCACCACCCTCTGGGACTGGGCACCTCCTGCTGGGACTGGGCACCTTTTTCTGGGACTGGGCACCTCCCTCTGGGACGGGGCACCTCCCTCTGAGTATTCGCCATCTCCCTCTGGGACTGCGCCATCTCCCTCTGGGACTGGGCATCTCCCTCAACGACTGCGCCATTTCCCTCTGGGATGGGGCGCCTCCCTCTGGGACTGGGCATCTCCCTCTGAGACTGGAGCTTCTCCCTCTGGGATTGGACCACCTCCCTCTGGGACTGCGCAATCTCCCTCTGGGACTGGGCATCTCCATCTGGGACTGGACACCTCCTTCTGGGACTGGGCACCTCCTTCTGGGACAGGGCACCTCCCTCTAGGACTGGGCACCTCCTTCTGGGACTGGACACCTCCCTCTGGGACTGAGCACCTCCCTCTGTGACTGGGCTCCTCCTTCTGGGACTGCGCACCTCCCTATGGGACTGGGCACCACCTTCTGGGACTGGGCAAATCCATTTGGGTCTGCGCACCTCCCTCTGGGACTGGGCACCTCCCTCTGGCACTGGGCACCTTCCTCTGTGACTGGGGCTTCTCCCTATGGGACTGGGCCACCACCCTCTGGGACTGGGTACCTCCGTCTGGGACTGGGTACCACCCTCTGGGACTGCGCCAACACCCTCTGGGACTGGGCATCTCCATCTGGGACTGGGCATCTCCCTCAGGGACTGGGGCATCTCCCTCTGGGACTGCGCACCTCCCTCTGGGACTGCGCCATCTCCCTCTGGGACTGGGCTCCTGCCTCTGCGACGGCGCCATCTCCCTCTGGGAATGCGCCATCTCCCTCTGGGACTGGGCACCTCCCTCTGGGACTGGGCACCTCCTTCTGGGACTGGGCATCTCTTACTGGGACTGGGCACCTCCCTCTGGGAGTGGGGCTTCTCCCTCTTGGACTGTACACCTCCATCTGGGACTGGGCACCTCTCTCTGGGACTGGGGCATCTCCCTCTGGGACTGCGCACCTCCCTCTGGGACTGCGCCATCTCCCTCTGGGACTGGGCTCCTGCCTCTGCGACGGCGCCATCTCCCTCTGGGACTGCGCCATCTCCCTCTGAGACTGGGCACCTCCCTCTGGGACTGGGCACCTCCTTCTGGGACTGGGCACCTTTTTCTGGGACTGGGCACCTCCCTCTGGGACGGGGCACCTTCCTCTGAGATTTCGCCATCTCCCTCTGGGACTGCGCCTTCTCCCTCTGGGACTGGGCATCACCCTCTGGGACTGCGCCATCTCCCTCTGGGACTGGGCATCTCCCTCAACGACTGCGCCATTTCCCTCTGGGATGGGGCACCTCCCTCTGGGACTGGGCATCTCCCTCTGGGAATGGGGCTTCTCCCTCTGGGATTGGACCACCTCCCTCTGGGACTGCACCATCTCCCTCTGGGACTGGGCATCTCCATCTGGGACTGGGCACCTCCTTCTGGGACTGGGCACCTCCTTCTGGGACAGGGCACCTCCCTCTGGGACTGGGCACCTCCTTCTGGGACTGGACACCTCCCTCTGGGACTGAGCACCTCCCTCTGTGACTGGGCTCCTCCTTCTGGGACTGCGCACCTCCCTATGGGACTGGGCACCACCTTCTGGGACTGGGCAACTCCATTTGGGTCGGCGCACCTCCCTCTGGGACTGGGCACCTCCCTCTGGGACTTGGCACCTCCCTCTGTGACTGGGGCTTCTCCCTTTGGGACTGGGCCACCACCCTCTGGGACTGGGTACCTCCGTCTGGGACTGGGTACCACCCTCTGGGACTGCGCCAACTCCCTCTGGGACTGGGCATCTCCATCTGGGACTGGGCATCTTCCTCAGGGACTGAGCATCTCCCTCTGGGACTGGGCACCTCCGTCTGGGACTGGGTACAACCCTCTGGGACTGCGCCACCTCCCTCTGGGACTGGGCATCTCCCTCTGGGACTGGGCACCTCCTTCTGGGACTGGGCACCTTTTTCTGGGACTGGGCACCTCCCTCTGGGACGGGGCACCTCCCTCTGAGAATTCGCCATCTCCCTCTGGGACTGCGCCTTCTCCCTCTGGGACTGGGCATCACCCTCTGGGACTGCGTCATCTCCCTCTGAGACTGGGCACCTCCATCTGGGACTGGGTACAACCCTCTGGGACTGCGCCACCTCCCTCTGGGACTGGGCATCTCCATCTGGGACTGGGCATATCCCTCTAGGACGGTGCCATCTCCCTCTGCGATGGCGCCATCTCCCTCTGGGACTGGGCATCTCCCTCTGCGACTGTGGCATCTCCCTCTGGGAACAGGGCAGCTCCGTCTGGGACTCGGCATCTCCCTCTGGGACTGAGCATCTCCCTCTGGGACTGGGCAGCTCCCTCTGGGACTGCGCCATCTCCCTCTGGGCCTGGGCATCTCCCTCTCGGGCTGGGCATCTCCCTCTAGGACTGCGCCATCTCCCTCTGGGACTGGGCACCTCCCTCTGGGACTGGGGCATCTACCTCTGGGACTGGGGCATTCACCTCTGGACTGGGCACCTCCCTCTGGGACTGGGCACCTCCCTCTGCGACGGCGCCATCTCCCTCTGGGACTGCGCCATCTCCCTCTGGGACTGGGCACCTCCCTCCGGGACTGGGCACCTCCTTCTGGGACTGCGCACCTTTTTCTGGGACTGGGCACCTCCCTCTGGGACGGGGCACCTCCCTCTAGGACTGCGCCATCTCCCTCTGGAACTGGGCACCTCCTTCTGGGACTGCGCACCTTTTTCTGGGACGGGGCACCTCCCTCTGGGACTTCGCCATCTCCCTCTCGGGCTGGGCATCTCCCTCTAGGACTGCGCCATCTCCCTCTGGGACTGGGCACCGCCATCTGGGACTGGGCATCTCTTACTGGGACTGGGCACCTCCCTCTGGGAGTGGGGCTTCTCCCTCTGGGACTGTACACCTCTATCTGGGACTGGGCACCTCTCTCTGGGACTGGGGCATCTCCCTCTGGGACTGCGCACCTCCCTCTGGGACTGCGCCATCTCCCTCTGGGACTGGGCTCCTGCCTCTGCGACGGCGCCATCTCCCTCTGGGACTGCGCCATCTCCCTCTGGGACTGTGCACCACCCTCTGGGACTGGGCACCTCCTGCTGGGACTGGGCACCTTTTTCTGGGACTGGGCACCTCCCTCTGGGACGGGGCACCTCCCTCTGAGAATTCGCCATCTCCCTCTGGGACTGTGCACCACCCTCTGGGACTGGGCACCTCCTGCTGGGACTGGGCACCTTTTTCTGGGACTGGGCACCTCCCTCTGGGACGGGGCACCTCCCTCTGAGTATTCGCCATCTCCCTCTGGGACTGCGCCATCTCCCTCTGGGACTGGGCATCTCCCTCAACGACTGCGCCATTTCCCTCTGGGATGGGGCGCCTCCCTCTGGGACTGGGAATCTCCCTCTGAGACTGGAGCTTCTCCCTCTGGGATTGGACCACCTCCCTCTGGGACTGCGCAATCTCCCTCTGGGACTGGGCATCTCCATCTGGGACTGGACACCTCCTTCTGGGACTGGGCACCTCCTTCTGGGACAGGGCACCTCCCTCTAGGACTGGGCACCTCCTTCTGGGACTGGACACCTCCCTCTGGGACTGAGCACCTCCCTCTGTGACTGGGCTCCTCCTTCTGGGACTGCGCACCTCCCTATGGGACTGGGCACCACCTTCTGGGACTGGGCAAATCCATTTGGGTCTGCGCACCTCCCTCTGGGACTGGGCACCTCCCTCTGGCACTGGGCACCTTCCTCTGTGACTGGGGCTTCTCCCTATGGGACTGGGCCACCACCCTCTGGGACTGGGTACCTCCGTCTGGGACTGGGTACCACCCTCTGGGACTGCGCCAACACCCTCTGGGACTGGGCATCTCCATCTGGGACTGGGCATCTCCCTCAGGGACTGGGGCATCTCCCTCTGGGACTGCGCACCTCCCTCTGGGACTGCGCCATCTCCCTCTGGGACTGGGCTCCTGCCTCTGCGACGGCGCCATCTCCCTCTGGGAATGCGCCATCTCCCTCTGGGACTGGGCACCTCCCTCTGGGACTGGGCACCTCCTTCTGGGACTGGGCATCTCTTACTGGGACTGGGCACCTCCCTCTGGGAGTGGGGCTTCTCCCTCTTGGACTGTACACCTCCATCTGGGACTGGGCACCTCTCTCTGGGACTGGGGCATCTCCCTCTGGGACTGCGCACCTCCCTCTGGGACTGCGCCATCTCCCTCTGGGACTGGGCTCCTGCCTCTGCGACGGCGCCATCTACCTCTGGGACTGCGCCATCTCCCTCTGAGACTGGGCACCTCCCTCTGGGACTGGGCACCTCCTTCTGGGACTGGGCACCTTTTTCTGGGACTGGGCACCTCCCTCTGGGACGGGGCACCTTCCTCTGAGATTTCGCCATCTCCCTCTGGGACTGCGCCTTCTCCCTCTGGGACTGGGCATCACCCTCTGGGACTGCGCCATCTCCCTCTGGGACTGGGCATCTCCCTCAACGACTGCGCCATTTCCCTCTGGGATGGGGCACCTCCCTCTGGGACTGCACCATCTCCCTCTGGGACTGGGCATCTCCATCTGGGACTGGGCACCTCCTTCTGGGACTGGGCACCTCCTTCTGGGACAGCGCACCTCCCTCTGGGACTGGGCACCTCCTTCTGGGACTGGACACCTCCCTCTGGGACTGAGCACCTCCCTCTGTGACTGGGCTCCTCCTTCTGGGACTGCGCACCTCCCTATGGGACTGGGCACCACCTTCTGGGACTGGGCAACTCCATTTGGGTCGGCGCACCTCCCTCTGGGACTGGGCACCTCCCTCTGGGACTGGGCACCTCCCTCTGTGACTGGGGCTTCTCCCTTTGGGACTGGGCCACCACCCTCTGGGACTGGGTACCTCCGTCTGGGACTGGGTACCACCCTCTGGGACTGCGCCAACTCCCTCTGGGACTGGGCATCTCCATCTGGGACTGGGCATCTTCCTCAGGGACTGAGCATCTCCCTCTGGGACTGGGCACCTCCGTCTGGGACTGGGTACAACCCTCTGGGACTGCGCCACCTCCCTCTGGGACTGGGCATCTCCCTCTGGGACTGGGCACCTCCTTCTGGGACTGGGCACCTTTTTCTGGGACTGGGCACCTCCCTCTGGGACGGGGCACCTCCCTCTGAGAATTCGCCATCTCCCTCTGGGACTGCGCCTTCTCCCTCTGGGACTGGGCATCACCCTCTGGGACTGCGCCATCTCCCTCTGAGACTGGGCACCTCCATCTGGGACTGGGTACAACCCTCTGGGACTGCGCCACCTCCCTCTGGGAATGGGCATCTCCATCTGGGACTGGGCATATCCCTCTAGGACGGTGCCATCTCCCTCTGCGATGGCGCCATCTCCCTCTGGGACTGGGCATCTCCCTCTGCGACTGTGGCATCTCCCTCTGGGAACAGGGCAGCTCCGTCTGGGACTCGGCATCTCCCTCTGGGACTGAGCATCTCCCTCTGGGACTGGGCAGCTCCCTCTGGGACTGCGCCATCTCCCTCTGGGCCTGGGCATCTCCCTCTCGGGCTGGGCATCTCCCTCTAGGACTGCGCCATCTCCCTCTGGGACTGGGCACCTCCCTCTGGGACTGGGCACCTCCTTCTGGGACTGGGCACCTTTTTCTGGGACTGGGCACCTCCCTCTGGGACGGGGCACCTTCCTCTGAGATTTCGCCATCTCCCTCTGGGACTGCGCCTTCTCCCTCTGGGACTGGGCATCACCCTCTGGGACTGCGCCATCTCCCTCTGGGACTGGGCATCTCCCTCAACGACTGCGCCATTTCCCTCTGGGATGGGGCACCTCCCTCTGGGACTGGGCATCTCCCTCTGGGAATGGGGCTTCTCCCTCTGGGATTGGACCACCTCCCTCTGGGACTGCACCATCTCCCTCTGGGACTGGGCATCTCCATCTGGGACTGGGCACCTCCTTCTGGGACTGGGCACCTCCTTCTGGGACAGGGCACCTCCCTCTGGGACTGGGCACCTCCTTCTGGGACTGGACACCTCCCTCTGGGACTGAGCACCTCCCTCTGTGACTGGGCTCCTCCTTCTGGGACTGCGCACCTCCCTATGGGACTGGGCACCACCTTCTGGGACTGGGCAACTCCATTTGGGTCGGCGCACCTCCCTCTGGGACTGGGCACCTCCCTCTGGGACTGGGCACCTCCCTCTGTGACTGGGGCTTCTCCCTTTGGGACTGGGCCACCACCCTCTGGGACTGGGTACCTCCGTCTGGGACTGGGTACCACCCTCTGGGACTGCGCCAACTCCCTCTGGGACTGGGCATCTCCATCTGGGACTGGGCATCTTCCTCAGGGACTGAGCATCTCCCTCTGGGACTGGGCACCTCCGTCTAGGACTGTGTACAACCCTCTGGGACTGCGCCACCTCCCTCTGGGACTGGGCATCTCCCTCTGGGACTGGGCACCTCCTTCTGGGACTGGGCACCTTTTTCTGGGACTGGGCACCTCCCTCTGGGACGGGGCACCTCCCTCTGAGAATTCGCCATCTCCCTCTGGGACTGCGCCTTCTCCCTCTGGGACTGGGCATCACCCTCTGGGACTGCGCCATCTCCCTCTGAGACTGGGCACCTCCATCTGGGACTGGGTACAACCCTCTGGGACTGCGCCACCTCCCTCTGGGACTGGGCATCTCCATCTGGGACTGGGCATATCCCTCTAGGACGGTGCCATCTCCCTCTGCGATGGCGCCATCTCCCTCTGGGACTGGGCATCTCCCTCTGCGACTGTGGCATCTCCCTCTGGGAACAGGGCAGCTCCGTCTGGGACTCGGCATCTCCCTCTGGGACTGAGCATCTCCCTCTGGGACTGGGCAGCTCCCTCTGGGACTGCGCCATCTCCCTCTGGGCCTGGGCATCTCCCTCTCGGGCTGGGCATCTCCCTCTAGGACTGCGCCATCTCCCTCTGGGACTGGGCACCTCCCTCTGGGACTGGGGCATCTACCTCTGGGACTGGGGCATTCACCTCTGGACTGGGCACCTCCCTCTGGGACTGGGCACCTCCCTCTGCGACGGCGCCATCTCCC
Organism: Scyliorhinus torazame; assembly: GCF_047496885.1. Taxonomy (NCBI): domain Eukaryota; kingdom Metazoa; phylum Chordata; class Chondrichthyes; order Carcharhiniformes; family Scyliorhinidae; genus Scyliorhinus; species Scyliorhinus torazame. The sequence goes on from NC_092709.1 coordinate 380,111,039, forward strand.
TCTGGGACTGCGCCATCTCCCTCTGGGACTGGGCACCTCCCTCCGGGACTGGGCACCTCCTTCTGGGACTGCGCACCTTTTTCTGGGACTGGGCACCTCCCTCTGGGACGGGGCACCTCCCTCTGGGACTGCGCCATCTCCCTCTGGGACTGGGCACCTCCTTCTGGGACTGCGCACCTTTTTCTGGGACGGGGCACCTCCCTCTGGGACTTCGCCATCTCCCTCTCGGGCTGGGCATCTCCCTCTAGGACTGCGCCATCTCCCTCTGGGACTGGGCACCGCCATCTGGGACTGGGCATCTCTTACTGGGACTGGGCACCTCCCTCTGGGAGTGGGGCTTCTCCCTCTGGGACTGTACACCTCTATCTGGGACTGGGCACCTCTCTCTGGGACTGGGGCATCTCCCTCTGGGACTGCGCACCTCCCTCTGAGACTGCGCCATCTCCCTCTGGGACTGGGCTCCTGCCTCTGCGACGGCGCCATCTCCCTCTGGGACTGCGCCATCTCCCTCTGGGACTGTGCACCACCCTCTGGGACTGGGCACCTCCTGCTGGGACTGGGCACCTTTTTCTGGGACTGGGCACCTCCCTCTGGGACGTTGCACCTCCCTCTGAGAATTCGCCATCTCCCTCTGGGACTGCGCCATCTCCCTCTGGGACTGGGCATCTCCCTCAACGACTGCGCCATTTCCCTCTGGGATGGGGCACCTCCCTCTGGGACTGGGCATCTCCCTCTGAGACTGGAGCTTCTCCCTCTGGGATTGGACCACCTCCCTCTGGGACTGCGCAATCTCCCTCTGGGACTGGGCATCTCCATCTGGGACTGGACACCTCCTTCTGGGACTGGGCACCTCCTTCTGGGACAGGGCACCTCCCTCTAGGACTGGGCACCTCCTTCTGGGACTGGACACCTCCCTCTGGGACTGAGCACCTCCCTCTGTGACTGGGCTCCTCCTTCTGGGACTGCGCACCTCCCTATGGGACTGGGCACCACCTTCTGGGACTGGGCAAATCCATTTGGGTCTGCGCACCTCCCTCTGGGACTGGGCACCTCCCTCTGGCACTGGGCACCTTCCTCTGTGACTGGGGCTTCTCCCTATGGGACTGGGCCACCACCCTCTGGGACTGGGTACCTCCGTCTGGGACTGGGTACCACCCTCTGGGACTGCGCCAACACCCTCTGGGACTGGGCATTTCCATCTGGGACTGGGCATCTCCCTCAGGGACTGGGGCATCTCCCTCTGGGACTGCGCACCTCCCTCTGGGACTGCGCCATCTCCCTCTGGGACTGGGCTCCTGCCTCTGCGACGGCGCCATCTCCCTCTGGGAATGCGCCATCTCCCTCTGGGACTGGGCACCTCCCTCTGGGACTGGGCACCTCCTTCTGGGACTGGGCATCTCTTACTGGGACTGGGCACCTCCCTCTGGGAGTGGGGCTTCTCCCTCTTGGACTGTACACCTCCATCTGGGACTGGGCACCTCTCTCTGGGACTGGGGCATCTCCCTCTGGGACTGCGCACCTCCCTCTGGGACTGCGCCATCTCCCTCTGGGACTGGGCTCCTGCCTCTGCGACGGCGCCATCTCCCTCTGGGACTGCGCCATCTCCCTCTGAGACTGGGCACCTCCCTCTGGGACTGGGCACCTCCTTCTGGGACTGGGCACCTTTTTCTGGGACTGAGCACCTCCCTCTGGGACGGGGCACCTTCCTCTGAGATTTCGCCATCTCCCTCTGGGACTGCGCCTTCTCCCTCTGGGACTGGGCATCACCCTCTGGGACTGCGCCATCTCCCTCTGGGACTGGGCATCTCCCTCAACGACTGCGCGATTTCCCTCTGGGATGGGGCACCTCCCTCTGGGACTGGGCATCTCCCTCTGGGAATGGGGCTTCTCCCTCTGAGATTGGACCACCTCCCTCTGGGACTGCACCATCTCCCTCTGGGACTGGGCATCTCCATCTGGGACTGGGCACCTCCTTCTGGGACTGGGCACCTCCTTCTGGGACAGGGCACCTCCCTCTGGGACTGGGCACCTCCTTCTGGGACTGGACACCTCCCTCTGGGACTGAGCACCTCCCTCTGTGACTGGGCTCCTCCTTCTGGGACTGCGCACCTCCCTATGGGACTGGGCACCACCTTCTGGGACTGGGCAACTCCATTTGGGTCGGCGCACCTCCCTCTGGGACTGGGCACCTCCCTCTGGGACTGGGCACCTCCCTCTGTGACTGGGGCTTCTCCCTTTGGGACTGGGCCACCACCCTCTGGGACTGGGTACCTCCGTCTGGGACTGGGTACCACCCTCTGGGACTGCGCCAACTCCCTCTGGGACTGGGCATCTCCATCTGGGACTGGGCATCTTCCTCAGGGACTGAGCATCTCCATCTGGGACTGGGCACCTCCGTCTGGGACTGGGTACAACCCTCTGGGACTGCGCCACCTCCCTCTGGGACTGGGCATCTCCCTCTGGGACTGGGCACCTCCTTCTGGGACTGGGCACCTTTTTCTGGGACTGGGCACCTCCCTCTGGGACGGGGCACCTCCCTCTGAGAATTCGCCATCTCCCTCTGGGACTGCGCCTTCTCCCTCTGGGACTGGGCATCACCCTCTGGGACTGCGCCATCTCCCTCTGGGACTGGGAATCTCCGTCTGGGACTGGGTACAACCCTCTGGGACTGCGCCACCTCCCTCTGGGACTGGACATCTCCATCTGGGACTGGGCATCTCCCTCTAGGACGGTGCCATCTCCCTCTGCGATGGCGCCATCTCCCTCTGGGACTGGGCATCTCCCTCTGCGACTGTGGCATCTCCCTCTGGGAACAGGGCAGCTCCGTTTGGGACTCGGCATCTCCCTCTGGGACTGAGCATCTCCCTCTGGGACTGGGCAGCTCCCTCTGGGACTGCGCCATCTCCCTCTGGGCCTGGGCATCTCCCTCTCGGGCTGGGCATCTCCCTCTAGGACTGCGCCATCTCCCTCTGGGACTGGGCACCTCCCTCTGGGACTGGGGCATCTACCTCTGGGACTGGGGCATTCACCTCTGGACTGGGCACCTCCATCTGGGACTGGGCATCTCTTACTGGGACTGGGCACCTCCTGTGGGACTGGGCACCTCCCTCTGGGAGTGGGGCTTCTCCCTCTGGGACTGCACACCTCCATCTCGGACTGGGCACCTCTCTCTGGGACTGGGGCATATCCCTCTGGGACTGCGCACCTCCCTCTGGGACTGGGTCACCTCCCTCTGGGACTGGGCACACCGTTATGAGACTGGGCACCTCCCTCTGGGACTGCGCACCACCCTCTGGGACTAGGCACCTCCCTGTTGGACTGCGCCATCTCCCTCTGGGACTGCGCACCTCCCTCTGGGACTGGGCACCTCCCACTAGGACTGGTCACCTCCTTCTGGGACTGGGCACCAGCCTCTGGGACTTGGCACCTCCCTCTGGGACTGTGCACCTCCCTCTGGGACTGGGCACCTCCTTCTGGGACTGGGCACCTCTCTCTGGGACTGCGTACCTCCCTCTGGGGCTGAGCACCTCCTTCTTGGACTGGGCCCCTTCCTCTGGGACTGGGGCATCTCCCTCTGGAACTGGGCATCTCCCTCTGGGACTGGGCACCTCCGTCTGGGACTGGGCACCTCCCTCTGGGACTGGGCATCTCCCTCTGGGACTGCGTCATCTCCTACTCGGACTGGGCTCCTCCCTCTGGGACTGTGCACCTCCCTCTGGGACTGGGCACCTCCCTCTGGGACAGGGGACCTCCCTCTGGGACTGGGCATCTCCCTCTAGGACTGCTCCATCTCCCTCTGGGACTGGACACCTTCCTCTGGGACTGGGCACCTTCCTCTGGGACTGCGCCATCTCCCTCTGGGACTGGGCACCTCCCTCTGCGACGGCGCCATCTCCCTCTGGGACTGCGCCATCTCCCTCTGGGACTGGGCACCTCCCTCCGGGACTGGGCACCTCCTTCTGGGACTGCGCACCTTTTTCTGGGACTGGGCACCTCCCTCTGGGACGGGGCACCTCCCTCTAGGACTGCGCCATCTCCCTCTGGGACTGGGCACCTCCTTCTGGGACTGCGTACCTTTTTCTGGGACTGGGCACCTCCCTCTGGGACGGGGCACCTCCCTCTAGGACTGCGCCATCTCCCTCTGGGACTGGGCACCTCCCTCTGCGACGGCGCCATCTCCCTCTGGGACTGCGCCATCTCCCTCTGGGACTGGGCACCTCCCTCCGGGACTGGGCACCTCCTTCTGGGACTGCGCACCTTTTTCTGGGACTGGGCACCTCCCTCTGGGACGGGGCACCTCCCTCTAGGACTGCGCCATCTCCCTCTGGGACTGGACACCTCCTTCTGGGACTGCGCACCTTTTTCTGGGACTGGGCACCTCCCTCTAGGACGGTGCACCTCCCTCTGGGACTTCGCCATCTCCCTTTCGGGCTGGACATCTCCCTCTAGGACTGCGCCATCTCCCTCTGGGACTGGGCACCTCCCGCTGGGACTGGGGCATCCACCTCTGGGACTGGGCACCTCCATCTGGGACTGGGCATCTCTTACTGGGACTGGGCACCTCCCTCTGGGAGTGGGGCTTCTCCCTCTGGGACTGTACACCTCTATCTGGGACTGGGCACCTCTCTCTGGGACTGGGGCATCTCCCTCTGGGACTGCGCACCTCCCTCTGGGACTGCGCCATCTCCCTCTGGGACTGGGCTCCTGCCTCTGCGACGGCGCCATCTCCCTCTGGGACTGGGCACCTCCCTCTGGGACTGGGCACCTCCTGCTGGGACTGGGCACCTTTTTCTGGGACTGGGCACCTCCCTCTGGGACGGGGCACCTCCCTCTGAGAATTCGCCATCTCCCTCTGGGACTGGGCATCACCCTCTGGGACTGCGCCATCTCCCTCTGGGACTGGGCATCTCCCTCAACGACAGCGCCATTTCCCTCTGGGATGGGGCACCTCCCTCTGGGACTGGGCATCTCCCTCTGAGACTGGAGCTTCTCCCTCTGGGATTGGACCACCTCCCTCTGGGACTGCGCAATCTCCCTCTGGGACTGGGCATCTCCATCTGGGACTGGACACCTCCTTCTGGGGCTGGGCACCTCCTTCTGGGACAGGGCACCTCCCTCTAGGACTGGGCACCTCCTTCTGGGACTGGACACCTCCCTCTGGGACTGAGCACCTACCTCTGTGACTGGGCTCCTCCTTCTGGGACTGCGCACCTCCCTATGGGACTGGGCACCACCTTCTGGGACTGGGCAACTCCATTTGGGACAGGGCACCTCCCTCTAGGACTGGGCACCTCCTTCTGGGACTGGACACCTCCCTCTGGGACTGAGCACCTCCCTCTGTGACTGGGCTCCTCCTTCTGGGACTGCGCACCTCCCTATGGGACTGGGCACCACCTTCTGGGACTGGGCAAATCCATTTGGGTCTGCGCACCTCCCTCTGGGACTGGGCACCTCCCTATGGCACTGGGCACCTTCCTCTGTGACTGGGGCTTCTCCCTATGGGACTGGGCCACCACCCTCTGGGACTGGGTACCTCCGTCTGGGACTGGGTACCACCCTCTGGGACTGCGCCAACACCCTCTGGGACTGGGCATTTCCATCTGGGACTGGGCATCTCCCTCAGGGACTGGGGCATCTCCCTCTGGGACTGCGCACCTCCCTCTGGGACTGCGCCATCTCCCTCTGGGACTGGGCTCCTGCCTCTGCGACGGCGCCATCTCCCTCTGGGAATGCGCCATCTCCCTCTGGGACTGGGCACCTCCCTCTGGGACTGGGCACCTCCTTCTGGGACTGGGCATCTCTTACTGGGACTGGGCACCTCCCTCTGGGAGTGGGGCTTCTCCCTCTTGGACTGTACACCTCCATCTGGGACTGGGCACCTCTCTCTGGGACTGGGGCATCTCCCTCTGGGACTGCGCACCTCCCTCTCGGACTGCGCCATCTCCCTCTGGGACTGGGCTCCTGCCTCTGCGACGGCGCCATCTCCCTCTGGGACTGCGCCATCTCCCTCTGAGACTGGGCACCTCCCTCTGGGACTGGGCACCTCCTTCTGGGACTGGGCACCTTTTTCTGGGACTGGGCACCTCCCTCTGGGACGGGGCACCTTCCTCTGAGATTTCGCCATCTCCCTCTGGGACTGCGCCTTCTCCCTCTGGGACTGGGCATCACCCTCTGGGACTGCGCCATCTCCCTCTGGGACGGGGCATCTCCCTCAACGACTGCGCCATTTCCCTCTGGGATGGGGCACCTCCCTCTGGGACTGGGCATCTCCCTCTGGGAATGGGGCTTCTCCCTCTGAGATTGGACCACCTCCCTCTGGGACTGCACCATCTCCCTCTGGGACTGGGCATCTCCATCTGGGACTGGGCACCTCCTTCTGGGACTGGGCACCTCCTTCTGGGACAGGGCACCTCCCTCTGGGACTGGGCACCTCCTTCTGGGACTGAGCACCTCCCTCTGTGACTGGGCTCCTCCTTCTGGGACTGCGCACCTCCCTATGGGACTGGGCACCACCTTCTGGGACTGGGCAACTCCATTTGGGTCGGCGCACCTCCCTCTGGGACTGGGCACCTCCCTCTGGGACTGGGCAACTCCCTCTGTGACTGGGGCTTCTCCCTTTGGGACTGGGCCACCACCCTCTGGGACTGGGTACCTCCGTCTGGGACTGGGTACCACCCTCTGGGACTGCGCCAACTCCCTCTGGGACTGGGCATCTCCATCTGGGACTGGGCATCTTCCTCAGGGACTGAGCATCTCCCTCTGGGACTGGGCACCTCCGTCTGGGACTGGGTACAACCCTCTGGGACTGCGCCACCTCCCTCTGGGACTGGGCATCTCCCTCTGGGACTGGGCACCTCCTTCTGGGACTGGGCACCTTTTTCTGGGACTGGGCACCTCCCTCTGGGACGGGGCACCTCCCTCTGAGAATTCGCCATCTCCCTCTGGGACTGCGCCTTCTCCCTCTGGGACTGGGCATCACCCTCTGGGACTGCGCCATCTCCCTCTGGGACTGGGAATCTCCGTCTGGGACTGGGTACAACCCTCTGGGACTGCGCCACCTCCCTCTGGGACTGGACATCTCCATCTGGGACTGGGCATCTCCCTCTAGGACGGTGCCATCTCCCTCTGCGATGGCGCCATCTCCCTCTGGGACTGGGCATCTCCCTCTGCGACTGTGGCATCTCCCTCTGGGAACAGGGCAGCTCCGTCTGGGACTCGGCATCTCCCTCTGGGACTGAGCATCTCCCTCTGGGACTGGGCAGCTCCCTCTGGGACTGCGCCATCTCCCTCTGGGCCTGGGGATCTCCCTCTCGGGCTGGGCATCTCCATCTAGGACTGCGCCATCTCCCTCTGGGACTGGGCACCTCCCTCTGGGACTGGGGCATCTACCTCTGGGACTGGGGCATTCACCTCTGGACTGGGCACCTCCATCTGGGACTGGGCATCTCTTACTGGGACTGGGCACCTCCTGTGGGACTGGGCACCTCCCTCTGGGAGTGGGGCTTCTCCCTCTGGGACTGCACACCTCCATCTCGGACAGGGCACCTCTCTCTGGGACTGGGGCATATCCCTCTGGGACTGCGCACCTCCCTCTGGGACTGGGTCACCTCCCTCTGGGACTGGGCACACCGTTATGAGACTGGGCACCTCCCTCTGGGACTGCGCACCACCCTCTGGGACTAGGCACCTCCCTGTTGGACTGCGCCATCTCCCTCTGGGACTGCGCACCTCCATCTGGGACTGGGCACCTCCCTCTAGGACTGGGCACCTCCTTCTGGGACTGGGCACCAGCCTCTGGGACTTGGCACCTCCCTCTGGGACTGTGCACCTCCCTCTGGGACTGGGCACCTCCTTCTGGGACTGGGCACCTCTCTCTGGGACTGCGTACCTCCCTCTGGGGCTGAGCACCTCCTTCTTGGACTGGGCCCCTTCCTCTGGGACTGGGGCATCTCCCTCTGGAACTGGGCATCTCCCTCTGGGACTGGGCACCTCCGTCTGGGACTGGGCACCTCCCTCTGGGACTGGGCATCTCCCTCTGGGACTGCGTCATCTCCTACTCGGACTGGGCTCCTCCCTCTGGGACTGTGCACCTCCCTCTGGGACTGGGCACCTCCCTCTGGGACTGGGCACCTCCCTCTGGGACTGGGCATCTCCCTCTAGGACTGCTCCATCTCCCTCTGGGACTGGACACCTTCCTCTGGGACTGGGCACCTTCCTCTGGGACTGCGCCATCTCCCTCTGGGACTGGGCACCTCCCTCTGCGACGTCGCCATCTCCCTCTGGGACTGCGCCATCTCCCTCTGGGACTGGGCACCTCCCTCCGGGACTGGGCACCTCCTTCTGGGACTGCGCACCTTTTTCTGGGACTGGGCACCTCCCTCTGGGACGGGGCACCTCCCTCTAGGACTGCGCCATCTCCCTCTGGGACTGGGCACCTCCTTCTGGGACTGCGCACCTTTTTCTGGGACTGGGCACCTCCCTCTGGGACGGGGCACCTCCCTCTAGGACTGCGCCATCTCCCTCTGGGACTGGGCACCTCCCTCTGCGACGGCGCCATCTCCCTCTGGGACTGCGCCATCTCCCTCTGGGACTGGGCACCTCCCTCCGGGACTGGGCACCTCCTTCTGGGACTGCGCACCTTTTTCTGGGACTGGGCACCTCCCTCTGGGACGGGGCACCTCCCTCTAGGACTGCGCCATCTCCCTCTGGGACTGGGCACCTCCTTCTGGGACTGCGCACCTTTTTCTGGGACTGGGCACCTCCCTCTAGGACGGTGCACCTCCCTCTGGGACTTCGCCATCTCCCTTTCGGGCTGGACATCTCCCTCTAGGACTGCGCCATCTCCCTCTGGGACTGGGCACCTCCCTCTGGGACTGGGGCATCCACCTCTGGGACTGGGCACCTCCATCTGGGACTGGGCATCTCTTACTGGGACTGGGCACCTCCCTCTGGGAGTGGGGCTTCTCCCTCTGGGACTGTACACCTCTATCTGGGACTGGGCACCTCTCTCTGGGACTGGGGCATCTCCCTCTGGGACTGCGCACCTCCCTCTGGGACTGCGCCATCTCCCTCTGGGACTGGGCTCCTGCCTCTGCGACGGCGCCATCTCCCTCTGGGACTGGGCACCTCCCTCTGGGACTGGGCACCTCCTGCTGGGACTGGGCACCTTTTTCTGGGACTGGGCACCTCCCTCTGGGACGGGGCACCTCCCTCTGAGAATTCGCCATCTCCCTCTGGGACTGGGCATCACCCTCTGGGACTGCGCCATCTCCCTCTGGGACTGGGCATCTCCCTCAACGACTGCGCCATTTCCCTCTGGGATGGGGCACCTCCCTCTGGGACTGGGCATCTCCCTCTGAGACTGGAGCTTCTCCCTCTGGGATTGGACCACCTCCCTCTGGGACTGCGCAATCTCCCTCTGGGACTGGGCATCTCCATCTGGGACTGGACACCTCCTTCTGGGACTGGGCACCACCTTCTGGGACAGGGCACCTCCCTCTAGGACTGGGCACCTCCTTCTGGGACTGGACACCTCCCTCTGGGACTGAGCACCTACCTCTGTGACTGGGCTCCTCCTTCTGGGACTGCGCACCTCCCTATGGGACTGGGCACCACCTTCTGGGACTGGGCAACTCCATTTGGGTCTGCGCACCTCCCTCTGGGACTGGGCACCTCCCTCTGGCACTGGGCACCTTCCTCTGTGACTGGGGCTTCTCCCTATGGGACTGGGCCATCACCATCTGGGACTGGGTACCTCCGTCTGGGACTGGGTACCACCCTCTGGGACTGCGCCAACACCCTCTGGGACTGGGCATCTCCATCTGGGACTGGGCATCTCCCTCAGGGACTGAGCATCTCCCTCTGGGACTGGGCACCTCCGTCTGGGACTGGGCATCTCCCTCTGGGACTTGGCATCTCCCTCTGGGACTGAACCATCTCCCTCTGGGACTGGTCAACTCCCTCTGGGACTGCGCCATCTCCCACTGTGACTTGGCGTCTTGCTCTGGGACTGTGGCACCTCCCTCTCGGACAGGGCATCTCCCTCTAGGACGGCGACATCTCCCTCTGCGATGGCGCCTCCGCCCTCTGAGACTGTGCCATCTCCCTCTGGGACTGGGCATTTCCCTCTGGGACTGTGGCATCTCCCTCTGGGAACAGGGCAGCTCCGTCTGGGACTGGGCATCTCCCTCTGGGACTGAGCATCTCCCTCTGGGACTGGGCAGCTCCCTCTGGGACTGCGCCATCTCCCTCTGGGCCTGGGCATCTCCCTCTAGGACTGCGCCATCTCCCTCTGGGACTGGGCACCTCCCTCTGGGACTGGGCATCTACCTCTGGGACTGGGGCATCCAGCTCTGGGACTGGGCACCTCCATCTGGGACTGGGCATCTCTTACTGGGACAGTGCACCTCCTGTGGGACTGGGCACCTCCCTCTGGGAGTGGGGCTTCTCCCTCTGGGACTGCACACCTCCATCTGGGACTGGTCACCTCTCTCTGGGACTGGGGCATATCCCTCTGGGACTGCGCACCTCCCTCTGGGACTGGGTCACCTCCCTCTGGGACTGGGCACACCGTTATGAGACTGGGCACCACCCTCTGGGACTGCGCACCACCCTCTGGGACTAGGCACCTCCCTGTTGGACTCCGCCATCTCCCTCTGGGACTGCGCACCTCCCTCTGGGACTGGGCTCCTGCCTCTGGGACTGGGCATCTCTTACTGGGACTGGGCACCTCCTCCTGGGACTGGGCTCCTGCCTCTGGGACTGGGCACCTCCCTCTGGGACTGGGCACATCCCTCTGGGACTGGGCACCTCCTTCTGGGACTGGCAACCTCCCTCTGGGAGTGGGCACCTCCCTCTGGGACAGGGTACCTCCTTCTGGGACTGTGCACCTCCCTCTGGGACTGGGCACCTCCTTCTGGGACTGGGCACCTCTCTCTGGGACTGCGTACCTCCCTCTGGGACTGAGCACCTCCTTCTTGGACTGGGTCCCTTCCTCTGGGACTGGGGCATCTGCCTCTGGGACTGGGCATCTCCCTCTGGGACTGGGCACCTCCGTCTGGGACTGGGCACCTCCCTCTGGGACTGGGCATCTCCCACTGGGACTGCGCCATCTCCTACTCGGACTGGGCTCCTCCCTCTGGGACTGGGAACCTCCCTCTGGGACTGGGCACCTCCCTCTGGGACTTGGCACCTCCCTCTCGGACTTGGCACCTCCCTCTGGGACTGGTCAGCTCCCTCTGGCACTGAGCAACTCCTTCTTGGACTGGGCCCCTTCCTCTGGGACTGGGGCATCTCCCTCTGGGACAGGGCATCTCCCTCTGGGACTGGTCATCTCCCTCTGGGACTGGGTCACCTCCTTCTTGGACTGGGCCCCTTCCTCTGGGACTGGGGCATCTCCCTCTGGGACTGGGCATCTCCCTCTGGGACTGGTCATCTCCCTCTGGGACTGGGTCACCTCCCTCTGGGACTGGGCAGCTCCCTCTGGAACTGGGCACCTCCGTCTGGGTCTGCGCCATCTCCCTCTGGGATTGGGCAACTCCCTCTGGGACTGGGCACCTCCCTCTGCGACTGTGGCATCTTCCTCTGGGAACAGGGCAGCTCCGTCTGGGACTGGGCATCTCCCTCTGGGACTGAGCATCTCCCTCTGGGACTGGGCAGCTCCCTCTGGGACTGCGCCATCTCCCTCTGGGCCTGGGCATCTCCCTCTAGGACTGCGCCATCTCCCTCTGGGACTGGGCACCTCCCTCTGGGACTGGGCATCTACCTCTGGGACTGGGGCATCCACCTCTGGGACTGGGCACCTCCATCTGGGACTGGGCATCTCTTACTGGGACAGTGCACCTCCTGTGGGACTGGGCACCTCCCTCTGGGAGTGGGGCTTCTCCCTCTGGGACTGCACACCTCCATCTGGGACTGGTCACCTCTCTCTGGGACTGGGGCATATCCCTCTGGGACTGCGCACCTCCCTCTGGGACTGGGTCACCTCCCTCTGGGACTGGGCACACCGTTATGAGACTGGGCACCACCCTCTGGGACTGCGCACCACCCTCTGGGACTAGGCACCTCCCTGTTGGACTCCGCCATCTCCCTCTGGGACTGCGCACCTCCCTCTGGGACTGGGCTCCTGCCTCTGGGACTGGGCATCTCTTACTGGGACTGGGCACCTCCTCCTGGGACTGGGCTCCTGCCTCTGGGACTGGGCACCTCCCTCTGGGACTGGGCACATCCCTCTGGGACTTGGCACCTCCTTCTGGGACTGGCAACCTCCCTCTGGGAGTGGGCACCTCCCTCTGGGACAGGGTACCTCCTTCTGGGACTGTGCACCTCCCTCTGGGACTGGGCACCTCCTTCTGGGACTGGGCACCTCTCTCTGGGACTGCGTACCTCCCTCTGGGACTGAGCACCTCCTTCTTGGACTGGGCCCCTTCCACTGGGACTGGGGCATCTGCCTCTGGGACTGGGCATCTCCCTCTGGGACTGGGCACCTCCGTCTGGGACTGGGCACCTCCCTCTGGGACTGGGCATCTCCCACTGGGACTGCGCCATCTCCTACTCGGACTGGGCTCCTCCCTCTGGGACTGGGAACCTCCCTCTGGGACTGGGCACCTCCCTCTGGGACTGGGCACCTCCCTCTCGGACTTCGCACCTCCCTCTGGGACTGGTCAGCTCCCTCTGGCACTGAGCAACTCCTTCTTGGACTGGGCCCCTTCCTCTGGGACTGGGGCATCTCCCTCTGGGACAGTGCATCTCCCTCTGGGACTGGTCATCTCCCTCTGGGACTGGGTCACCTCCTTCTTGGACTGGGCCCCTTCCTCTGGGACTGGGGCATCTCCCTCTGGGACTGGGCATCTCCCTCTGGGACTGGTCATCTCCCTCTGGGACTGGGTCACCTCCCTCTGGGACTGGGCAGCTCCCTCTGGAACTGGGCACCTCCGTCTGGGTCTGCGCCATCTCCCTCTGGGATTGGGCAACTCCCTCTGGGACTGGGCACCTCCCTCTGCGACTGTGGCATCTCCCTCTGGGAACAGGGCAGCTCCGTCTGGGACTCGGCATCTCCCTCTGGGACTGCGCCATCTCCCTCTGGGACTGGGTCACCTCCCTCTGGGACTGGGCAGCTCCCTCTGGAACTGGGCACCTCCGTCTGGGTCTGCGCCATCTCCCTCTGGGATTGGGCAACTCCCTCTGGGACTGTGCACCTCCCTCTGGGACTGGGCACCTCCCTCTGGGACTGGGCATCTCTTACTGGAACTGGGCACCTCCTGTGGGACTGGGCACCTCCCTCTGGGAGGGGGGCTTCTCCCTCTGGGACTGCACACCTCCATCTCGGACTGGGCACCTCTCTCTGGGACTGGGGCATATCCCTCTGGGACTGCGCACCTCCCTCTGGGACAGGGTCACCTCCCTCTGGGACTGGGCACACCGTTATGAGACTGGGCACCTCCCTCTGGGACTGCGCACCACCCTCTGGGACTAGGCACCTCCCTGTTGGACTGCGCCATCTCCCTCTGGGACTGCGCACCTCCCTCTGGGACTGGGCACCTCCCTCGAGGACTGGGCACCTCCTTCTGGGACTGGGCACCAGCCTCTGGGACTGGGCTCCTCCCTCTGGGACTGGGCACCTCCCTCTGGGACGGGGCACCTCCCTCTAGGACTGCGCCATCTCCCTCTGGGACTGGGCACCTCCTTCTGGGACTGCGCACCTTTTTCTGGGACTGGGCACCTCCCTCTAGGACGGTGCACCTCCCTCTGGGACTTCGCCATCTCCCTCTCGGGCTGGGCATCTCCCTCTAGGACTGCGCCATCTCCCTCTGGGACTGGGCACCTCCCTCTGGGACTGGGGCATCTACCTCTGGGACTGGGGCATCCACCTCTGGGACTGGGCACCTCCATCTGGGACTGGGCATCTCTTACTGGGACTGGGCACCTCCCTCTGGGAGTGGGGCTTCTCCCTCTGGGACTGTACACCTCTATCTGGGACTGGGCACCTCTCTCTGGGACTGGGGCATCTCCCTCTGGGACTGCGCACCTCCCTCTGGGACTGCGCCATCTCCCTCTGGGACTGCGCCATCTCCCTCTGGGACTGCGCCATCTCCCTCTGGGACTGCGCCATCTCCCTCTGGGACTGGGCACCTCCTGCTGGGACTGGGCACCTTTTTCTGGGACTGGGCACCTCCCTCTGGGACGGGGCACCTCCCTCTGAGAATTCGCCATCTCCCTCTGGGACTGCGCCATCTCCCTCTGGGACTGGGCATCACCCTCTGGGACTGCGCCATCTCCCTCTGGGACTGGGCATCTCCCTCAACGACTGCGCCATTTCCCTCTGGGATGGGGCACCTCCCTCTGGGACTGGGCATCTCCCTCTGAGACTGGAGCTTCTCCCTCTGGGATTGGACCACCTCCCTCTGGGACTGCGCAATCTCCCTCTGGGACTGGGCATCTCCATCTGGGAGTGGACACCTCCTTCTGGGACTGGGCACCTCCTTCTGGGACAGGGCACCTCCCTCTAGGACTGGGCACCTCCTTCTGGGACTGGACACCTCCCTCTGGGACTGAGCACCTCCCTCTGTGACTGGGCTCCTCCTTCTGGGACTGCGCACCTCCCTATGGGACTGGGCACCACCTTCTGGGACTGGGCAACTCCATTTGGGTCTGCGCACCTCCCTCTGGGACTGGGCACCTCCCTCTGGCACTGGGCACCTTCCTCTGTGACTGGGGCATCTCCCTATGGGACTGGGCCACCACCCTCTGGGACTGGGTACCTCCGTCTGGGACTGGGTACCACCCTCTGGGACTGCGCCAACACCCTCTGGGACTGGGCATCTCCATCTGGGACTGGGCATCTCCCTCAGGGACTGAGCATCTCCCTCTGGGACTGGGCACCTCCGTCTGGGTCTGGGCATCTCCCTCTGGGACTTGGCATCTCCCTCTGGGACTGAACCATCTCCCTCTGGAACTGGTCAACTCCCTCTGGGACTGCGCCATCTCCCACTGTGACTTGGCGTCTTGCTCTGGGACTGTGGCACCTCCCTCTCGGACAGGGCATCTCCCTCTAGGACGGCGACATCTCCCTCTGCGATGGCGCCTCCTCCCTCTGAGACTGTGCCATCTCCCTCTGGGACTGGGCATTTCCCTCTGGGACTGTGGCATCTCCCTCTGGGAACAGGGCAGCTCCGTCTGGGACTGGGCATCTCCCTCTGGGACTGAGCATCTCCCTCTGGGACTGGGCAGCTCCCTCTGGGACTGCGCCATCTCCCTCTGGGCCTGGGCATCTCCCTCTTGGGCTGGGCATCTCCCTCTAGGACTGCGCCATCTCCCTCTGGGACTGGGCACCTCCCTCTGGGACTGGGGCATCTACCTCTGGGACTGGGGCATCCACCTCTGGGACTGGGCACCTCCATCTGGGACTGGGCATCTCTTACTGGGACTGGGCACCTCCTGTGGGACTGGGCACCTCCCTCTGGGATTGGGGCTTCTCCCTCTGGGACTGCACACCTCCATCTGGGACTGGTCACCTCTCTCTGGGACTGGGGCATATCCCTCTGGGACTGCGCACCTCCCTCTGGGACTGGGTCACCTCCCTCTGGGACTGGGCACACCGTTATGAGACTGGGCACCACCCTCTGGGACTGCGCACCACCCTCTGGGACTAGGCACCTCCCTGTTGGACTCCGCCATCTCCCTCTGGGACTGCGCACCTCCCTCTGGGACTGGGCTCCTGCCTCTGGGACTGGGCATCTCTTACTGGGACTGGGCACCTCCTTCTGGGACTGGGCTCCTGCCTCTGGGACTGGGCACCTCCCTCTGGGACTGGGCACATCCCTCTGGGACTGGGCACCTCCTTCTGGGACTGGGAACCTCCCTCTGGGAGTGGGCACCTCCCTCTGGGACAGGGTACCTCCTTCTGGGACTGTGCACCTCCCTCTGGGACTGGGCACCTCCTTCTGGGACTGGGCACCTCTCTCTGGGACTGCGTACCTCCCTCTGGGACTGAGCACCTCCTTCTTGGACTGGGCCCCTTCCTCTGGGACTGGGGCATCTGCCTCTGGGACTGGGCATCTCCCTCTGGGACTGGGCACCTCCGTCTGGGACTGGGCAGCTCCCTTTGGGACTGCGCATCTCCCTCTGGGACTGCGCCATCTCCTACTCGGACTGGGCTCCTCCCTCTGGGACTGGGCACCTCCCTCTGGGACTGGGCACCTCCCTCTGGGACTGGGCACCTCCCTCTCGGACTTGGCACCTCCCTCTGGGACTGGTCAGCTCCCTCTGGCACTGAGCACCTCCTTCTTGGACTGGGCCCCTTCCTCTGGGACTGGGGCATCTCCCTCTGGGACTGGGCATCTCCCTCTGGGACTGGTCATCTCCCTCTGGGACTGGGTCACCTCCCTCTGGGACTGGGCAGCTCCCTCTGGAACTGGGCACCTCCGTCTGGGTCTGCGCCATCTCCCTCTGGGATTGGGCAACTCCCTCTGGGACTGGGCACCTCCCTCTGGAACTGGGCACCTCCGTCTGGGTCTGCGCCATCTCCCTCTGGGATTGGGCAACTCCCTCTGGGACTGGGCACCTCCCTCTGCGACTGTGGCATCTCCCTCTGGGAACAGGGCAGCTCCGTCTGGGACTCGGCATCTCCCTCTGGGACTGCGCCATCTCCCTCTGGGACTGGGTCACCTCCCTCTGGGACTGGGCAGCTCCCTCTGGAACTGGGCACCTCCGTCTGGGTCTGCGCCATCTCCCTCTGGGATTGGGCAACTCCCTCTGGGACTGTGCACCTCCCTCTGGGACTGGGCACCTCCCTCTGGGACTGGGCATCTCTTACTGGGACTGGGCACCTCCTGTGGGACTGGGCACCTCCCTCTGGGAGGGGGGCTTCTCCCTCTGGGACTGCACACCTCCATCTCGGACTGGGCACCTCTCTCTGGGACTGGGGCATATCCCTCTGGGACTGCGCACCTCCCTCTGGGACAGGGTCACCTCCCTCTGGGACTGGGCACACCGTTATGAGACTGGGCACCTCCCTCTGGGACTGCGCACCACCCTCTGGGAATAGGCACCTCCCTGTTGGACTGCGCCATCTCCCTCTGGGACTGCGCACCTCCCTCTGGGACTGGGCACCTCCCTCGAGGACTGGGCACCTCCTTCTGGGACTGGGCACCAGCCTCTGGGACTGGGCTCCTCCCTCTGGGACTGGGCACCTCCCTCTGGGACGGGGCACCTCCCTCTAGGACTGCGCCATCTCCCTCTGGGACTGGGCACCTCCTTCTGGGCTGCGCACCTTTTTCTGGGACTGGGCACCTCCCTCTAGGACGGTGCACCTCCCTCTGGGACTTCGCCATCTCCCTCTCGGGCTGGGCATCTCCCTCTAGGACTGCGCCATCTCCCTCTGGGACTGGGCACCACCCTCTGGGACTGGGGCATCTACCTCTGGGACTGGGGCATCCACCTCTGGGACTGGGCACCTCCATCTGGGACTGGGCATCTCTTACTGGGACTGGGCACCTCCCTCTGGGAGTGGGGCTTCTCCCTCTGGGACTGTACACCTCTATCTGGGACTGGGCACCTCTCTCTGGGACTGGGGCATCTCCCTCTGGGACTGCGCACCTCCCTCTGGGACTGCGCCATCTCCCTCTGGGACTGCGCCATCTCCCTCTGGGACTGCGCCATCTCCCTCTGGGACTGCGCCATCTCCCTCTGGGACTGGGCACCTCCTGCTGGGACTGGGCACCTTTTTCTGGGACTGGGCACCTCCCTCTGGGACGGGGCACCTCCCTCTGAGAATTCGCCATCTCCCTCTGGGACTGCGCCATCTCCCTCTGGGACTGGGCATCACCCTCTGGGACTGCGCCATCTCCCTCTGGGACTGGGCATCTCCCTCAACGACTGCGCCATTTCCCTCTGGGATGGGGCACCTCCCTCTGGGACTGGGCATCTCCCTCTGAGACTGGAGCTTCTCCCTCTGGGATTGGACCACCTCCCTCTGGGACTGCGCAATCTCCCTCTGGGACTGGGCATCTCCATCTGGGAGTGGACACCTCCTTCTGGGACTGGGCACCTCCTTCTGGGACAGGGCACCTCCCTCTAGGACTGGGCACCTCCTTCTGGGACTGGACACCTCCCTCTGGGACTGAGCACCTCCCTCTGTGACTGGGCTCCTCCTTCTGGGACTGCGCACCTCCCTATGGGACTGGGCACCACCTTCTGGGACTGGGCATCTCCATTTGGGTCTGCGCACCTCCCTCTGGGACTGGGCACCTCCCTCTGGCACTGGGCACCTTCCTCTGTGACTGGGGCATCTCCCTATGGGACTGGGCCACCACCCTCTGGGACTGGGTACCTCCGTCTGGGACTGGGTACCACCCTCTGGGACTGCGCCAACACCCTCTGGGACTGGGCATCTCCATCTGGGACTGGGCATCTCCCTCAGGGACTGAGCATCTCCCTCTGGGACTGGGCACCTCCGTCTGGGACTGGGCAGCTCCCTTTGGGACTGCGCATCTCCCTCTGGGACTGCGCCATCTCCTACTCGGACTGGGCTCCTCCCTCTGGGACTGGGCACCTCCCTCTGGGACTGGGCACCTCCCTCTGGGACTGCCACCTCCCTCTCGGACTTGGCACCTCCCTCTGGGACTGGTCAGCTCCCTCTGGCACTGAGCACCTCCTTCTTGGACTGGGCCCCTTCCTCTGGGACTGGGGCATCTCCCTCTGGGACTGGGCATCTCCCTCTGGGACTGGTCATCTCCCTCTGGGACTGGTTCACCTCCCTCTGGGACTGGGCAGCTCCCTCTGGAACTGGGCACCTCCGTCTGGGTCTGCGCCATCTCCCTCTGGGATTGGGCAACTCCCTCTGGGACTGGGCACCTCCCTCTGGAACTGGGCACCTCCGTCTGGGTCTGCGCCATCTCCCTCTGGGATTGGGCAACTCCCTCTGGGACTGGGCACCTCCCTCTGCGACTGTGGCATCTCCCTCTGGGAACAGGGCAGCTCCGTCTGGGACTCGGCATCTCCCTCTGGGACTGCGCCATCTCCCTCTGGGACTGGGTCACCTCCCTCTGGGACTGGGCAGCTCCCTCTGGAACTGGGCACCTCCGTCTGGGTCTGCGCCATCTCCCTCTGGGATTGGGCAACTCCCTCTGGGACTGTGCACCTCCCTCTGGGACTGGGCACCTCCCTCTGGGACTGGGCATCTCTTACTGGGACTGGGCACCTCCTGTGGGACTGGGCACCTCCCTCTGGGAGGGGGGCTTCTCCCTCTGGGACTGCACACCTCCATCTCGGACTGGGCACCTCTCTCTGGGACTGGGGCATATCCCTCTGGGACTGCGCACCTCCCTCTGGGACAGGGTCACCTCCCTCTGGGACTGGGCACACCGTTATGAGACTGGGCACCTCCCTCTGGGACTGCGCACCACCCTCTGGGAATAGGCACCTCCCTGTTGGACTGCGCCATCTCCCTCTGGGACTGCGCACCTCCCTCTGGGACTGGGCACCTCCCTCGAGGACTGGGCACCTCCTTCTGGGACTGGGCACCAGCCTCTGGGACTGGGCTCCTCCCTCTGGGACTGGGCACCTCCCTCTGGGACGGGGCACCTCCCTCTAGGACTGCGCCATCTCCCTCTGGGACTGGGCACCTCCTTCTGGGCTGCGCACCTTTTTCTGGGACTGGGCACCTCCCTCTAGGACGGTGCACCTCCCTCTGGGACTTCGCCATCTCCCTCTCGGGCTGGGCATCTCCCTCTAGGACTGCGCCATCTCCCTCTGGGACTGGGCACCACCCTCTGGGACTGGGGCATCTACCTCTGGGACTGGGGCATCCACCTCTGGGACTGGGCACCTCCATCTGGGACTGGGCATCTCTTACTGGGACTGGGCACCTCCCTCTGGGAGTGGGGCTTCTCCCTCTGGGACTGTACACCTCTATCTGGGACTGGGCACCTCTCTCTGGGACTGGGGCATCTCCCTCTGGGACTGCGCACCTCCCTCTGGGACTGCGCCATCTCCCTCTGGGACTGCGCCATCTCCCTCTGGGACTGCGCCATCTCCCTCTGGGACTGCGCCATCTCCCTCTGGGACTGGGCACCTCCTGCTGGGACTGGGCACCTTTTTCTGGGACTGGGCACCTCCCTCTGGGACGGGGCACCTCCCTCTGAGAATTCGCCATCTCCCTCTGGGACTGCGCCATCTCCCTCTGGGACTGGGCATCACCCTCTGGGACTGCGCCATCTCCCTCTGGGACTGGGCATCTCCCTCAACGACTGCGCCATTTCCCTCTGGGATGGGGCACCTCCCTCTGGGACTGGGCATCTCCCTCTGAGACTGGAGCTTCTCCCTCTGGGATTGGACCACCTCCCTCTGGGACTGCGCAATCTCCCTCTGGGACTGGGCATCTCCATCTGGGAGTGGACACCTCCTTCTGGGACTGGGCACCTCCTTCTGGGACAGGGCACCTCCCTCTAGGACTGGGCACCTCCTTCTGGGACTGGACACCTCCCTCTGGGACTGAGCACCTCCCTCTGTGACTGGGCTCCTCCTTCTGGGACTGCGCACCTCCCTATGGGACTGGGCACCACCTTCTGGGACTGGGCATCTCCATTTGGGTCTGCGCACCTCCCTCTGGGACTGGGCACCTCCCTCTGGCACTGGGCACCTTCCTCTGTGACTGGGGCATCTCCCTATGGGACTGGGCCACCACCCTCTGGGACTGGGTACCTCCGTCTGGGACTGGGTACCACCCTCTGGGACTGCGCCAACACCCTCTGGGACTGGGCATCTCCATCTGGGACTGGGCATCTCCCTCAGGGACTGAGCATCTCCCTCTGGGACTGGGCACCTCCGTCTGGGTCTGGGCATCTCCCTCTGGGACTGGGCACCTCCGTCTGGGTCTGAGCATCTCCCTCTGCGATGGCGCCTCCTCCCTCTGAGACTGTGCCATCTCCCTCTGGGACTGGGCATTTACCTCTGGGACTGTGGCATCTCCCTCTGGGAACAGGGCAGCTCCGTCTGGGACTGGGCATCTCCCTCTGGGACTGAGCATCTCCCTCTGGGACTGGGCAGCTCCCTCTGGGACTGCGCCATCTCCCTCTGGGCCTGGGCATCTCCCTCTTGGGCTGGGCATCTCCCTCTAGGACTGCGCCATCTCCCTCTGGGACTGGGCACCTCCCTCTGGGACTGGGGCATCTACCTCTGGGACTGGGGCATCCACCTCTGGGACTGGGCACCTCCACCTGGGACTGGGCATCTCTTACTGGGACTGGGCACCTCCTGTGGGACTGGGCACCTCCCTCTGGGATTGGGGCTTCTCCCTCTGGGACTGCACACCTCCATCTGGGACTGGTCACCTCTCTCTGGGACTGGGGCATATCCCTCTGGGACTGCGCACCTCCCTCTGGGACTGGGTCACCTCCCTCTGGGACTGGGCACACCGTTATGAGACTGGGCACCACCCTCTGGGACTGCGCACCACCCTCTGGGACTAGGCACCTCCCTGTTGGACTCCGCCATCTCCCTCTGGGACTGCGCACCTCCCTCTGGGACTGGGCTCCTGCCTCTGGGACTGGGCATCTCTTACTGGGACTGGGCACCTCCTTCTGGGACTGGGCTCCTGCCTCTGGGACTGGGCACCTCCCTCTGGGACTGGGCACATCCCTCTGGGACTGGGCACCTCCTTCTGGGACTGGGAACCTCCCTCTGGGAGTGGGCACCTCCCTCTGGGACAGGGTACCTCCTTCTGGGACTGTGCACCTCCCTCTGGGACTGGGCACCTCCTTCTGGGACTGGGCACCTCTCTCTGGGACTGCGTACCTCCCTCTGGGACTGAGCACCTCCTTCTTGGACTGGGCCCCTTCCTCTGGGACTGGGGCATCTGCCTCTGGGACTGGGCATCTCCCTCTGGGACTGGGCACCTCCGTCTGGGACTGGGCAGCTCCCTTTGGGACTGGGCATCTCCCTCTGGGACTGCGCCATCTCCTACTCGGACTGGGCTCCTCCCTCTGGGACTGGGCACCTCCCTCTGGGACTGGGCACCTCCCTCTGGGACTGGGCACCTCCCTCTCGGACTTGGCACCTCCCTCTGGGACTGGTCAGCTCCCTCTGGCACTGAGCACCTCCTTCTTGGACTGGGCCCCTTCCTCTGGGACTGGGGCATCTCCCTCTGGGACTGGGGCATCTCCCTCTGGGACTGGTCATCTCCCTCTGGGACTGGGTCACCTCCCTCTGGGACTGGGCAGCTCCCTCTGGAACTGGGCACCTCCGTCTGGGTCTGCGCCATCTCCCTCTGGGATTGGGCAACTCCCTCTGGGACTGGGCACCTCCCTCTGGGACTGGGCACCTCCCTCTGGGACTGGGCATCTCCCTCTAGGACTGCTCCATCTCCCTCTGGGACTGGACACCTTCCTCTGGGACTGGGCACCTTCCTCTGGGACTGCGCCACCTCCCTCTGGGACTGGGCACCTCCCTCTGCGGCGGCGCCATCTCCCTCTGGGACTGCGCCATCTCCCTCTGGGACTGGGTCACCTCCCTCTGGGACTGGGCAGCTCCCTCTGGAACTGGGCACCTCCGTCTGGGTCTGCGCCATCTCCATCTGGGATTGGGCAACTCCCTCTGGGACTGTGCACCTCCCTCTGGGACTGGGCACCTCCCTCTGGGACTGGGCATCTCCCTCTAGGACTGCTCCATCTCCCTCTGGGACTGGACACCTTCCTCTGGGACTGGGCACCTTCCTCTGGGACTGCGCCATCTCCCTCTGGGACTGGGCACCTCCCTCTGCGACGGCGCCATCTCCCTCTGGGACTGCGCCATCTCCCTCTGGGACTGGGCACCTCCCTCCGGGACTGGGCACCTCCTTCTGGGACTGCGCACCTTTTTCTGGGACTGGGCACCTCCCTCTGGGACGGGACACCTCCCTCTAGGAATTCGCCATCTCCCTCTTGGACTGGGCACCTCCCTCTGGGACAGGGCACCTCCTTCTGGGACTGGGCACATTTTTCTGGGACTGGGCACCTCCCTCTGGGACGGGGCACCTCCCTCTGAGAATTCGCCATCTCCCTCTGGGACTGCGTCATCTCCCTCTGGGACTGGGCATCACCCTCTGGGACTGCGCCATTTCCCTCTCGGACTGGGCATCTCCCTAAACGACTGCGCCATTTCCCTCTGGGATGGGGCACCTCCCTCTGGGACTGGGCATCTCCCTCTGGGACTGGAGCTTCTACCTCTGGGATTGGACCACCTCCCTCTGGGACTGCGCAATCTCCCTCTGGGATTGGACCACATCCCTCTGGGACTGGGTACCTCCCTCTGGGACTGGGCACATCCGTCTGGCACTGGGCATCTCCCTCTGGGACTGGGCATCTCCCTATGCGACTGTGGCATCTCCCTCTCGGACGGCGCCATCTCCCTCAGCGATGGCGCCACCTCCCTTGGGACTGCGCCATCTCCCTCTGGGACTGGGCATCTCCCTCTGGGACTGTGGCATCACCCTCTGGGAACAGGGCAGCCCGCTCTGGGACTGGGCAGCTCCCTCTGGGATTGCGCCATCTCCCTCTGGGACTGGGCATCTCCATCTGGGACTGGGCATCTTCCTCAGGGACTGAGCATCTCCCTCTGGGACTGGGCACCTCCGTCTGGGACTGGGTACAACCTTCTGGGGCTGCGCCACCTCCCTCTGGGACTGGGCATCTCCCTCTGGGACTGGGCACCTCCTTCTGGGACTGGGCACCTTTTTCTGGGACTGGGCACCTCCCTCTGGGACGGGGCACCTCCCTCTGAGAATTCGCCATCTCCCTCTGGGACTGCGCCTTCTCCCTCTGGGACTGGGCATCACCCTCTGGGACTGCGCCATCTCCCTCTGGGACTGGGCATCTCCGTCTGGGACTGGGTACAACCCTCTGGGACTGCGCCACCTCCCTCTGGGACTGGGCATCTCCATCTGGGACTGGGCATCTCCCTCTAGGACGGTGCCATCTCCCTCTGCAATGGCGCCATCTCCCTCTGGGACTGGGCATCTCCCTCTGCGACTGTGGCATCTCCCTCTGGGAACAGGGCAGCTCCGTCTGGGACTCGGCATCTCCCTCTGGGACTGAGCATCTCCCTCTGGGACTGTGGCATCACCCTCTGGGAACAGGGCAGCCCGCTCTGGGACTGGGCATCCCCCTCTGGGACTGAGCATCTCCCTCTGGGACTGGGCAGCTCCCTCTGGGATTGCGCCATCTCCCTCTGGGACTGGGCATCTCCATCTGGGACTGGGCATCTTCCTCAGGGACTGAGCATCTCCCTCTGGGACTGGGCACCTCCGTCTGGGACTGGGTACAACCCTCTGGGGCTGCGCCACCTCCCTCTGGGACTGGGCATCTCCCTCTGGGACTGGGCACCTCCTTCTGGGACTGGGCACCTTTTTCTGGGACTGGGCACCTCCCTCTGGGACGGGGCACCTCCCTCTGAGAATTCGCCATCTCCCTGTGGGACTGCGCCTTCTCCCTCTGGGACTGGGCATCACCCTCTGGAACTGCGCCATCTCCCTCTGGGACTGGGCATCTCCGTCTGGGACTGGGTACAACCCTCTGGGACTGCGCCACCTCCCTCTGGGACTGGGCATCTCCATCTGGGACTGGGCATCTCCCTCTAGGACGGTGCCATCTCCCTCTGCAATGGCGCCATCTCCCTCTGGGACTGGGCATCTCCCTCTGCGACTGTGGCATCTCCCTCTGGGAACAGGGCAGCTCCGTCTGGGACTCGGCATCTCCCTCTGGGACTGAGCATCTCCCTCTGGGACTGGGCAGCTCCCTCTGGGACTGCGCCATCTCCCTCTGGGCCTGGGCATCTCCCTCTCGGGCTGGGCATCTCCCTCTAGGACTGCGCCATCTCCCTCTGGGACTGGGCACCTCCCTCTGGGACTGGGGCATCTACCTCTGGGACTGGGGCATTCACCTCTGGACTGGGCACCTCCCTCTGGGACTGGGCACCTCCCTCTGCGAAGGCGCCATCTCCCTCTGGGACTGCGCCATCTCCCTCTGGGACTGGGCACCTCCCTCCGGGACTGGGCACCTCCTTCTGGGACTGCGCACCTTTTTCTGGGACTGGGCACCTCCCTCTGGGACGGGGCACCTCCCTCTAGGACTGCGCCATCTCCCTCTGGGACTGGGCACCTCCTTCTGGGACTGCGCACCTTTTTCTGGGACTGGGCACCTCCCTCTAGGACGGGGCACCTCCCTCTGGGACTTCGCCGTCTCCCTCTCGGGCTGGGCATCTCCCTCTAGGACTGCGCCATCTCCCTCTGGGACTGGGCACCTCCCTCTGGGACTGGGGCATCTACCTCTGGGACTGGGGCATCCACCTCTGGGACTGGGCACCTCCATCTGGGACTGGGCATCTCTTACTGGGACTGGGCACCTCCCTCTGGGAGTGGGGCTTCTCCCTCTGGGACTGTACACCTCTATCTGGGACTGGGCACCTCTCTCTGGGACTGGGGCATCTCCCTCTGGGACTGCGCACCTCCCTCTGGGACTGCGCCATCTCCCTCTGGGACTGGGCTCCTGCCTCTGCGACGGCGCCATCTCCCTCTGGGACTGCGCCATCTCCCTCTGGGACCGTGCACCAGCCGCTGGGACTGGGCACCTCCTGCTGGGACTGGGCACCTTTTTCTGGGACTGGGCACCTCCCTCTGGGACGGGGCACCTCCCTCTGAGAATTCGCCATCTCCCTCTGGGACTGCGCCATCTCCCTCTGGGACTGGGCATCACCCTCTGGGACTGCGCCATCTCCCTCTGGGACTGGGCATCTCCCTCAACGACTGCGCCATTTCCCTCTGGGATGGGGCACCTCCCTCTGGGACTGGGCATCTCCCTCTGAGACTGGAGCTTCTCCCTCTGGGATTGGACCACCTCCCTCTGGGACTGCGCAATCTCCCTCTGGGACTGGGCATCTCCATCTGGGACTGGACACCTCCTTCTGGGACTGGGCACCTCCTTCTGGGACAGGGCACCTCCCTCTAGGACTGGGCACCTCCTTCTGGGACTGGACACCTCCCTCTGGGACTGAGCACCTCCCTCTGTGACTGGGCTCCTCCTTCTGGGACTGCGCACCTCCCTATGGGACTGGGCACCACCTTCTGGGACTGGGCAACTCCATTTGGGTCTGCGCACCTCCCTCTGGGACTGGGCACCTCCCTCTGGCACTGGGCACCTTCCTCTGTGACTGGGGCTTCTCCCTATGGGACTGGGCCACCACCCTCTGGGACTGGGTACCTCCGTCTGGGACTGGTTACCACCCTCTGGGACTGCGCCAACACCCTCTGGGACTGGGCATCTCCATCTGGGACTGGGCATCTCCCTCAGGGACTGGGGCATCTCCCTCTGGGACTGCGCACCTCCCTCTGGGACTGCGCCATCTCCCTCTGGGACTGGGCTCCTGCCTCTGCGACGGCGCCATCTCCCTCTGGGACTGCGCCATCTCCCTCTGGGTCTGGGCACCTCCCTCTGGGACTGGGCACCTCCTTCTGGGACTGGGCATCTCTTACTGGGACTGGGCACCTCCCTCTGGGAGTGGGGCTTCTCCCTCTTGGACTGTACACCTCCATCTGGGACTGGGCACCTCTCTCTGGGACTGGGGCATCTCCCTCTGGGACTGCGCACCTCCCTCTGGGACTGCGCCATCTCCCTCTGGGACTGGGCTCCTGCCTCTGCGACGGCGCCATCTCCCTCTGGGACTGCGCCATCTCCCTCTGAGACTGGGCACCTCCCTCTGGGACTGGGCACCTCTTTCTGGGACTGGGCACCTTTTTCTGGGACTGGGCACCTCCCTCTGGGACTGGGCATCACCCTCTGGGACTGGGCATCTCCCTCAACGACTGCGCCATTTCCCTCTGGGATGGGGCACCTCCCTCTGGGACTGGGCATCTCCCTCTGGGAATGGGGCTTCTCCCTCTGGGATTGGACCACCTCCCTCTGGGACTGCACCATCTCCCTCTGGGACTGGGCATCTCCATCTGGGACTGGGCACCTCCTTCTGGGACTGGGCACCTCCTTCTGGGACAGGGCACCTCCCTCTGGGACTGGGCACCTCCTTCTGGGACTGGACACCTCCCTCTGGGACTGAGCACCTCCCTCTGTGACTGGGCTCCTCCTTCTGGGACTGCGCACCTCCCTATGGGACTGGGCACCACCTTCTGGAACTGGGCAACTCCATTTGGGTCGGCGCACCTCCCTCTGGGACTGGGCACCTCCCTCTGGCACTGGGCACCTTCCTCTGTGACTGGGGCTTCTCCCTTTGGGACTGGGCCACCACCCTCTGGGACTGGGTACCTCCGTCTGGGACTGGGTACCACCCTCTGGGACTGCGCCAACTCCCTCTGGGACTGGGCATCTCCATCTGGGACTGGGCATCTTCCTCAGGGACTGAGCATCTCCCTCTGGGACTGGGCACCTCCGTCTGGGACTGGGTACAACCCTCTGGGACTGCGCCACCTCCCTCTGGGACGGGGCACCTCCCTCTGGGACTGCGCCATCTCCCTCTAGGACGGTGCCATCTCCCTCTGCGATGGCGCCATCTCCCTCTGGGACTGGGCATCTCCCTCTGCGACTGTGGCATCTCCCTCTGGGAACAGGGCAGCTCCGTCTGGGACTCGGCATCTCCCTCTGGGACTGAGCATCTCCCTCTGGGACTGGGCAGCTCCCTCTGGGACTGCGCCATCTCCCTCTGGGCCTGGGCATCTCCCTCTCGGGCTGGGCATCTCCCTCTAGGACTGCGCCATCTCCCTCTGGGACTGGGCACCTCCCTCTGGGACTGGGGAATCTACCTCTGGGACTGGGGCATTCACTTCTGGACTGGGCACCTCCATCTGGGACTGGGCATCTCTTACTGGGACTGGGCACCTCCTGTGGGACTGGGCACCTCCCTCTGGGAGTGGGGCTTCTCCCTCTGGGACTGCACACCTCCATCTCGGACTGGGCACCTCTCTCTGGGACTGGGGCATATCCCTCTGGGACTGCGCACCTCCCTCTGGGACTGGGTCACCTCCCTCTGGGACTGGGCACACCGTTATGAGACTGGGAACCTCCCTCTGGGACTGCGCACCACCCTCTGGGACTAGGCACCTCCTTCTAGGACTGGGCACCTCCTTCTGGGACTGGGCACCAGCCTCTGGGACTTGGCACCTCCCTCTGGGACTGTGCACCTCCCTCTGGGACTGGGCACCTCCTTCTGGGACTGGGCACCTCTCTCTGGGACTGCGTACCTCCCTCTGGGGCTGAGCACCTCCTTCTTGGACTGGACCCCTTCCTCTGGGACTGGGGCATCTCCCTCTGGAACTGGGCATCTCCCTCTGGGACTGGGCACCTCCGTCTGGGACTGGGCACCTCCCTCTGGGACTGGGCATCTCCCTCTGGGACTGCGTCATCTCCTACTCGGACTGGGCTCCTCCCTCTGGGACTGTGCACCTCCCTCTGGGACTGGGCACGTCCCTCTGGGACTGGGCACCTCCCTCTGGGACTGGGCATCTCCCTCTAGGACTGCTCCATCTCCCTCTGGGACTGGACACCTTCCTCTGGGACTGGGCACCTTCCTCTGGGACTGCGCCATCTCCCTCTGGGACTGGGCACCTCCCTCTGCGACGGCGCCATCTCCCTCTGGGACTGCGCCATCTCCCTCTGGGACTGGGCACCTCCCTCCGGGACTGGGCACCTCCTTCTGGGACTGCGCACCTTTTTCTGGGACTGGGCACCTCCCTCTGGGACGGGGCACCTCCCTCTAGGACTGCGCCATCTCCCTCTGGGACTGGGCACCTCCTTCTGGGACTGCGCACCTTTTTCTGGGACTGGGCACCTCCCTCTAGAACGGTGCACCTCCCTCTGGGACTTCGCCATCTCCCTCTCGGGCTGGGCATCTCCCTCTAGGACTGCGCCATCTCCCTCTGGGACTGGGCACCTCCCTCTGGGACTGGGGCATCTTCCTCTGGGACTGGGTCATCCACCTCTAGGACTGGGCACCTCCATCTGGGACTGGGCATCTCTTACTGGGACTGGGCACCTCCCTCTGGGAGTGGGGCTTCTCCCTCTGGGACTGTACACCTCTATCTGGGACTGGGCACCTCTCTCTGGGACTGGGGCATCTCCCTCTGGGACTGCGCACCTCCCTCTGGGACTGCGCCATCTCCCTCTGGGACTGGGCTCCTGCCTCTGCGACGGCGCCATCTCCCTCTGGGACTGGGCACCTCCCTCTGGGACTGGGCACCTCCTGCTGGGACTGGGCACCTTTTTCTGGGACTGGGCACCTCCCTCTGGGACGGGGCACCTCCCTCTGAGAATTCGCCATCTCCCTCTGGGACTGCGCCATCTCCCTCTGGGACTGGGCATCACCCTCTGGGACTGCGCCATCTCCCTCTGGGACTGGGCATCTCCCTCAACGACTGCGCCATTTCCCTCTGGGATGGGGCACCTCCCTCTGGGACTGGGCATCTCCCTCTGAGACTGGAGCTTCTCCCTCTGGGATTGGACCACCTCCCTCTGGGACTGCGCAATCTCCCTCTGGGACTGGGCATCTCCATCTGGGAGTGGACACCTCCTTCTGGGACTGGGCACCTCCTTCTGGGACAGGGCACCTCCCTCTAGGACTGGGCACCTCCTTCTGGGACTGGACACCTCCCTCTGGGACTGAGCACCTCCCTCTGTGACTGGGCTCCTCCTTCTCGGACTGCGCACCTCCCTATGGGACTGGGCACCACCTTCTGGGACTGGGCAACTCCATTTGGGTCTGCGCACCTCCCTCTGGGACTGGGCACCTCCCTCTGGCACTGGGCACCTTCCTCTGTGACTGGGGCTTCTCCCTATTGGACTGGGCCACCACCCTCTGGGACTGGGTACCTCCGTCTGGGACTGGGTACCACCCTCTGGGACTGCGCCAACACCCTCTGGGACTGGGCATCTCCATCTGGGACTGGGCATCTCCCTCAGGGACTGAGCATCTCCCTCTGGGACTGGGCACCTCCGTCTGGGTCTGGGCATCTCCCTCTGGGACTTGGCATCTCCCTCTGGGACTGAACCATCTCCCTCTGGAACTGGTCAACTCCCTCTGGGACTGCGCCATCTCCCACTGTGACTTGGCGTCTTGCTCTGGGACTGTGGCACCTCCCTCTCGGACAGGGCATCTCCCTCTGCGATGGCGCCTCCTCCCTCTGAGACTGTGCCATCTCCCTCTGGGACTGGGTATTTCCCTCTGGGACTGTGGCATCTCCCTCTGGGAACAGGGCAGCTCCGTCTGGGACAGGGCATCTCCCTCTGGGACTGAGCAACTCCCTCTGGGACTGGGCAGCTCCCTCTGGGACTGCGCCATCTCCCTCTGGGCCTGGGCATCTCCCTCTTGGGCTGGGCATCTCCCTCTAGGACTGCGCCATCTCCCTCTGGGACTGGGCACCTCCCTCTGGGACTGGGGCATCCACCTCTGGGACTGGGGCATCCACCTCTGGGACTGGGCACCTCCATCTGGGACTGGGCATCTCTTACTGGGACTGGGCACCTCCTGTGGGACTGGGCACCTCCCTCTGGGAGTGGGGCTTCTCCCTCTGGGACTGCACACCTCCATCTGGGACTGGTCACCTCTCTCTGGGACTGGGGCATATCCCTCTGGGACTGCGCACCTCCCTCTGGGACTGGGTCACCTCCCTCTGGGACTGGGCACACCGTTATGAGACTGGGCACCACCCTCTGGGACTGCGCACCACCCTCTGGGACGAGGCACCTCCCTGTTGGACTCCGCCATCTCCCTCTGGGACTGCGCACCTCCCTCTGGGACTGGGCTCCTGCCTCTGGGACTGGGCATCTCTTACTGGGACTGGGCACCTCCTTCTGGGACTGGGCTCCTGCCTCTGGGACTGGGCACCTCCCTCTGGGACTGGGCACATCCCTCTGGGACTGGGCACCTCCTTCTGGGACTGGGAACCTCCCTCTGGGAGTGGGCACCTCCCTCTGGGGCAGGGTACCTCCTTCTGGGACTGTGCACCTCCCTCTGGGACTGGGCACCTCCTTCTGGGACTCGGCACCTCTCTCTGGGACTGCGTACCTCCCTCTGGGACTGAGCACCTCCTTCTTGGACTGGGCCCCTTCCTCTGGGACTGGGGCATCTGCCTCTGGGACTGGGCATCTCCCTCTGGGACTGGGCACCTCCGTCTGGGACTGGGCACCTCCCTCTGGGACTGGGCATCTCCCTCTGGGACTGCGCCATCTCCTACTCGGACTGGGCTCCTCCCTCTGGGACTGGGAACCTCCCTCTGGGACTGGGCACCTCCCTCTGGGACTGGGCACCACCCTCTCGGACTTGGCACCTCCCTCTGGGACTGGTCAGCTCCCTCTGGCACTGAGCAACTCCTTCTTGGACTGGGCCCCTTCCTCTGGGACTGGGGCATCTCACTCTGGGACTGGGCATCTCCCTCTGGGACTGGTCATCTCCCTCTGGGACTGGGTCACCTCCTTCTTGGACTGGGCCCCTTCCTCTGGGACTGGGGCATCTCCCTCTGGGACTGGGCATCTCCCTCTGGGACTGGTCATCTCCCTCTGGGACTGGGTCACCTCCCTCTGGGACTGGGCAGCTCCCTCTGGAACTGGGCACCTCCGTTTGGGTCTGCGCCATCTCCCTCTGGGATTGGGCAACTCCCTCTGGGACTGGGCACCTCCCTCTGCGACTGTGGCATCTCCCTCTGGGAACAGGGCAGCTCCGTCTGGGACTCGGCATCTCCCTCTGGGACTGCGCCATCTCCCTCTGGGACTGGGTCACCTCCCTCTGGGACTGGGCAGCTCCCTCTGGAACTGGGCACCTCCGTCTGGGTCTGCGCCATCTCCCTCTGGGATTGGGCAACTCCCTCTGGGACTGTGCACCTCCCTCTGGGACTGGGCACCTCCCTCTGGGACTGGGCATCTCTTACTGGGACTGGGCACCTCCTGTGGGACTGGGCACCTCCCTCTGGGACTGCGCCATCTCCCTCTGGGACTGGGCTCCTGCCTCTGCGACGGCGCCATCTCCCTCTGGGACTGCGCCATCTCCCTCTGAGACTGGGCACCTCCCTCTGGGACTGGGCACCTCCTTCTGGGACTGGGCACCTTTTTCTGGGACTAGGCACCTCCCTCTGGGACGGGGCACCTTCCTCTGAGAATTCGCCATCTCCCTCTGGGACTGCGCCTTCTCCCTCTGGGACTGGGCATCACCCTCTGGGACTGCGCCATCTCCCTCTGGGACTGGGCATCTCCCTCAACGACTGCGCCATTTCCCTCTGGGATGGGGCACCTCCCTCTGGGACTGGGCATCTCCCTCTGGGAATGGGGCTTCTCCCTCTGGGATTGGACCACCTCCCTCTGGGACTGCACCATCTCCCTCTGGGACTGGGCATCTCCATCTGGGACTGGGCACCTCCTTCTGGGACTGGGCACCTCCTTCTGGGACAGGGCACCTCCCTCTGGGACTGGGCACCTCCTTCTGGGACTGGACACCTCCCTCTGGGACTGAGCACCTCCCTCTGTGACTGGGCTCCTCCTTCTGGGACTGCGCACCTCCCTATGGGACTGGGCACCACCTTCTGGGACTGGGGCTTCTCCCTTTGGGACTGGGCCACCACCCTCTGGGACTGGGTACCTCCGTCTGGGACTGGGTACCACCCTCTGGGACTGCGCCAACTCCCTCTGGGACTGGGCATCTCCATCTGGGACTGGGCATCTTCCTCAGGGACTGAGCATCTCCCTCTGGGACTGGGCACCTCCGTCTGGGACTGGGTACAACCCTCTGGGACTGGGTACAACCCTCTGGGACTGCGCCACCTCCCTCTGGGACTGGGCATCTCCCTCTGGGACTGGGCACCTCCTTCTGGGACTGGGCACCTTTTTCTGAGACTGGGAACCTCCCTCTGGGACGGGGCACCTCCCTCTGAGAATTCGCCATCTCCCTCTGGGACTGCGCCTTCTCCCTCTGGGACTGGGCATCACCCTCTGGGACTGCGCCATCTCCCTCTGGGACTGGGCATCTCCGTCTGGGACTGGGTACAACCCTCTGGGACTGCGCCACCTCCCTCTGGGACTGGGCATCTCCATCTGGGACTGGGCATCTCCCTCTAGGACGGTGCCATCTCCCTCTGCGATGGCGCCATCTCCCTCTGGGACTGGGCATCTCCCTCTGCGACTGTGGCATCTCCCTCTGGGAACAGGGCAGCTCCGTCTGGGACTCGGCATCTCCCTCTGGGACTGAGCATCTCCCTCTGGGACTGGGCAGCTCCCTCTGGGGCTGCGCCATCTCCCTCTGGGCCTGGGCATCTCCCTCTCGGGCTGGGCATCTCCCTCTAGGACTGCGCCATCTCCCTCTGGGACTGGGCACCTCCCTCTGGGACTGGGGCATCTACCTCTGGGACTGGGGCATTCACCTCTGGACTGGGCACCTCCATCTGGGACTGGGCATCTCTTACTGGGACTGGGCACCTCCTGTGGGACTGGGCACCTCCCTCTGGGAGTGGGGCTTCTCCCTCTGGGACTGCACACCTCCATCTCGGACTGAGCACCTCTCTCTGGGACTGGGGCATATCCCTCTGGGACTGCGCACCTCCCTCTGGGACTGGGTCACCTCCCTCTGGGACTGGGCACACCGTTATGAGACTGGGCACCTCCCTCTGGGACTGCGCACCACCCTCTGGGACTAGGCACCTCCCTGTTGGACTGCGCCATCTCCCTCTGGGACTGCGCACCTCCCTCTGGGACTGGGCACCTCCCTCTAGGACTGGGCACCTCCTTCTGGGACTGGGCACCAGCCTCTGGGACTTGGCACCTCCCTCTGGGACTGTGCACCTCCCTCTGGGACTGGGCACCTCCTTCTGGGACTGGGCACCTCTCTCTGGGACTGCGTACCTCCCTCTGGGGCTGAGCACCTCCTTCTTGGACTGGGCCCCTTCCTCTGGGACTGGGGCATCTCCCTCTGGAACTGGGCATCTCCCTCTGGGACTGGGCACCTCCGTCTGGGACTGGGCACCTCCCTCTGGGACTGGGCATCTCCCTCTAGGACTGCGTCATCTCCTACTCGGACTGGGCTCCTCCCTCTGGGACTGGGCACCTCCATCTGGGACTGGGCACCTCCCTCTGGGACTGGGCACCTCCCTCTGGGACTGGGCATCTCCCTCTAGGACTGCTCCATCTCCCTCTGGGACTGGACACCTTCCTCTGGGACTGGGCACCTTCCTCTGGGACTGCGCCATCTCCCTCTGGGACTGGGCACCTCCCTCTGCGACGGCGCCATCTCCCTCTGGGACTGCGCCATCTCCCTCTGGGACTGGGCAACTCCCTCCGGGACTGGGCACCTCCTTCTGGGACTGCGCACATTTTTCTGGGACTGGGCACCTCCCTCTGGGACGGGGCACCTCCCTCTAGGACTGCGCCATCTCCCTCTGGGACTGGGCACCTCCTTCTGGGACTGCGCACCTTTTTCTGGGATTGGGCACCTCCCTCTAGGACGGTGCACCTCCCTCTGGGACTTCGCCATCTCCCTCTCGGGCTGGGCATCTCCCTCTAGGACTGCGCCATCTCCCTCTGGGACTGGGCACCTCCCTCTGGGACTGGGGCATCTACCTCTGGGACTGGGGCATCCACCTCTGGGACTGGGCACCTCCATCTGGGACTGGGCATCTCTTACTGGGACTGGGCACCTCCCTCTGGGAGTGGGGCTTCTCCCTCTGGGACTGTACACCTCTGTCTGGGACTGGGCACCTCTCTCTGGGACTGGGGCATCTCCCTCTGGGACTGCGCACCTCCCTCTGGGACTGCGCCATCTCCCTCTGGGACTGGGCTCCTGCCTCTGCGACGGCGCCATCTCCCTCTGGGACTGCGCCATCTCCCTCTGGGACTGGGCACCTCCCTCTGGGACTGGGCACCTCCTGCTGGGACTGGGCGCCTTTTTCTGGGACTGGGCACCTCCCTCTGGGACGGGGCACCTCCCTCTGAGAATTCGCCATCTCCCTCTGGGACTGCGCCATCTCCCTCTGGGACTGTGCATCACCCTCTGGGACTGGGCATCTCCCTCAACGACTGCGCCATTTCCCTCTGGGATGGGGCACCTCCCTCTGGGACTGGGCATCTCCCTCTGAGACTGGAGCTTCTCCCTCTGGGATTGGACCACCTCCCTCTGGGACTGCGCAATCTCCCTCTGGGACTGGGCATCTCCATCTGGGACTGGACACCTCCTTCTGGGACTGGGCACCTCCTTCTGGGACAGGGCACCTCCCTCTAGGACTGGACACCTCCTTCTGGGACTGGACACCTCCCTCTGGGACTGAGCACCTCCCTCTGTGACTGGGCTCCTCCTTCTGGGACTGCGCACCTCCCTATGGGACTGGGCACCACCTTCTGGGACTGGGCAACTCAATTTGGTTCTGCGCACCTCCCTCTGGGACTGGGCACCTCCCTCTGGCACTGGGCACCTTCCTCTGTGACTGGGGCTTCTCCCTATGGGACTGGGTACCACCCTCTGGGACTGCGCCAACACCCTCTGGGACTGGGCATCTCCATCTGGGACTGGGCATCTCCCTCAGGGACTGAGCATCTCCCTCTGGGACTGGGCACCTCCGTCTGGGACTGGGCATCTCCCTCTGGGACTTGGCATCTCCCTCTGGGACTGAACCATCTCCCTCTGGGACTGGTCAACTCCCTCTGGGACTGCGCCATCTCCCACTGTGACTTGGCGTCTTGCTCTGGGACTGTGGCACCTCCCTCTCGGACAGGGCATCTCCCTCTAGGACGGCGACATCTCCATCTGCGATGGCGCCTCCTCCCTCTGAGACTGTGCCATCTCCCTCTGGGACTGGGCATTTCCCTCTGGGACTGTGGCATCTCCCTCTGGGAACAGGGCAGCTCCGTCTGGGACTGGGCATCTCCCTCTGGGACTGAGCACCTCCCTCTGGGACTGGGCATCTCCCTCTGGGACTGCGCCATCTCCTACTCGGACTGGGCTCCTCCCTCTGGGACTGGGAACCTCCCTCTGGGACTGGGCACCTCCCTCTGGGACTGGGCACCTCCCTCTCGGACTTGGCACCTCCCTCTGGGACTGGTCAGCTCCCTCTGGCACTGAGCACCTCCTTCTTGGACTGGGCCCCTTCCTCTGGGACTGGGGCATCTCCCTCTGGGACTGGGCATCTCCCTCTGGGACTGGTCATCTCCCTCTGGGACTGGGTCACCTCCTTCTTGGACTGGGCCCCTTCCTCTGGGACTGGGGCATCTCCCTCTGGGACTGGGCATCTCCCTCTGGGACTGGTCATCTCCCTCTGGGACTGGGTCACCTCCCTCTGGGACTGGGCAGCTCCCTCTGGAACTGGGCACCTCCGTCTGGGTCTGCGCCATCTCCCTCTGGGATTGGGCAACTCCCTCTGGGACTGGGCAACTCCCTCTGCGACTGTGGCATCTCCCTCTGGGAACAGGGCAGCTCCGTCTGGGACTCGGCATCTCCCTCTGGGACTGCGCCATCTCCCTCTGGGACTGGGTCACCTCCCTCTGGGACTGGGCAGCTCCCTCTGGAACTGGGCACCTCCGTCTGGGTCTGCGCCATCTCCCTCTGGGATTGGGCAACTCCCTCTGGGACTGTGCACCTCCCTCTGGGACTGGGCACCTCCCTCTTGGACTGGGCATCTCTTACTGGGACTGGGCACCTCCTGTGGGACTGGGCACCTCCCTCTGGGAGTGGGGCTTCTCCCTCTGGGACTGCACACCTCCATCTCGGACTGGGCACCTCTCTCTGGGACTGGGGCATATCCCTCTGGGACTGCGCACCTCCCTCTGGGACTGGGTCACCTCCCTCTGGGACTAGGCACACCGTTATGAGACTGGGCACCTCCCTCTGGGACTGCGCACCACCCTCTGGGACTAGGCTCCTCCCTGTTGGACTGCGCCATCTCCCTCTGGGACTGCGCACCTCCCTCTGGGACTGGGCACCTCCCTCTAGGACTGGGCACCTCCTTCTGGGACTGGGCACCAGCCTCTGGGACTTGGCACCTCCCTCTGGGACTGTGCACCTCCCTCTGGGGCTGAGCACCTCCTTCTTGGACTGGGCCCCTTCCTCTGGGACTGGGGCATCTCCCTCTGGAACTGGGCATCTCCCTCTGGGACTGGGCACCTCCGTCTGGGACTGGGCACCTCCCTCTGGGACTGGGCATCTCCCTCTGGGACTGCGTCATCTCCTACTAGGACTGGGCTCCTCCCTCTGGGACTGGGCACCTCCCTCTGGGACTGGGCACCTCCCTCTGGGACTGGGCACCTCCCTCTGGGACTGGGCATCTCCCTCTAGGACTGCTCCATCTCCCTCTGGGACTGGACACCTTCCTCTGGGACTGGGCACCTTCCTCTGGGACTGCGCCATCTCCCTCTGGGACTGGGCACCTCCCTCTGCGACGGCGCCATCTCCCTCTGGGACTGCGCCATCTCCCTCTGGGACTGGGCACCTCCCTCCGGGACTGGGCACCTCCTTCTGGGACTGCGCACCTTTTTCTGGGACTGGGCACCTCCCTCTGGGACGGGGCACCTCCCTCTAGGACTGCGCCATCTCCCTCTGGGACTGGGCACCTCCTTCTGGGACTGCGCACCTTTTTCTGGGACTGGGCACCTCCCTCTAGGACGGTGCACCTCCCTCTGGGACTTCGCCATCTCCCTCTCGGGCTGGGCATCTCCCTCTAGGACTGCGCCATCTCCCTCTGGGACTGGGCACCTCCCTCTGGGACTGGGGCATCTACCTCTGGGACTGGGGCATCCACCTCTGGGACTGGGCACCTCCATCTGGGACTGGGCATCTCTTACTGGGACTGGGCACCTCCCTCTGGGAGTGGGGCTTCTCCCTCTGGGACTGTACACCTCTATCTGGGACTGGGCACCTCTCTCTGGGACTGGGGCATCTCCCTCTGGTACTGCGCACCTCCCTCTGGGACTGCGCCATCTCCCTCTGGGACTGGGCTCCTGCCTCTGCGACGGCGCCATCTCCCTCTGGGACTGCGCCATCTCCCTCTGGGACTGGAGCTTCTCCCTCTGGGATTGGACCACCTCCCTCTGGGACTGCGCAATCTCCCTCTGGGACTGGGCATCTCCATCTGGGAGTGGACACCTCCTTCTGGGACTGGGCACCTCCTTCTGGGACAGGGCACCTCCCTCTAGGACTGGGCACCTCCTTCTGGGACTGGACACCTCCCTCTGGGACTGAGCACCTCCCTCTGTGACTGGGCTCCTTCTTCTGGGACTGCGCACCTCCCTATGGGACTGGGCACCACCTTCTGGGACTGGGCAACTCCATTTGGGTCTGCGCACCTCCCTCTGGGACTGGGCACCTCCCTCTGGCAATGGGCACCTTCCTCTGTGACTGGGGCTTCTCCCTATGGGACTGGGCCACCACCCTCTGGGACTGGGTACCTCCGTCTGGGACTGGGTACCACCCTCTGGGACTGCGCCAACACCCTCTGGGACTGGGCATCTCCATCTGGGACTGGGCATCTCCCTCAGGGACTGAGCATCTCCCTCTGGGACTGGGCACCTCCGTCTGGGTCTGGGCATCTCCCTCTGGGACTTGGCATCTCCCTCTGGGACTGAACCATCTCCCTCTGGAACTGGTCAACTCCCTCTGGGACTGCGCCATCTCCCACTGTGACTTGGCGTCTTGCTCTGGGACTGTGGCACCTCCCTCTCGGACAGGGCATCTCCCTCTAGGACGGCGACATCTCCCTCTGCGATGGCGCCTCCTCCCTCTGAGACTGTGCCATCTCCCTCTGGCACTGGGCATTTCCCTCTGGGACTGTGGCATCTCCCTCTGGGAACAGGGCAGCTCCGTCTGGGACTGGGCATCTCCCTCTGGGACTGAGCATCTCCCTCTGGGACTGGGCAGCTCCCTCTGGGACTGGCATCTCCCTCTGGGACTGAACCATCTCCCTCTGGAACTGGTCAACTCCCTCTGGGACTGCGCCATCTCCCACTGTGACTTGGCGTCTTGCTCTGGGACTGTGGCACCTCCCTCTCGGACAGGGCATCTCCCTCTAGGACGGCGACATCTCCCTCTGCGATGGCGCCTCCTCCCTCTGAGACTGTGCCATCTCCCTCTGGCACTGGGCATTTCCCTCTGGGACTGTGGCATCTCCCTCTGGGAACAGGGCAGCTCCGTCTGGGACTGGGCATCTCCCTCTGGGACTGAGCATCTCCCTCTGGGACTGGGCAGCTCCCTCTGGGACTGCGCCATCTCCCTCTGGGCCTGGGCATCTCCCTCTTGGGCTGGGCATCTCCCTCTAGGACTGCGCCATCTCCCTCTGGGACTGGGCACCTCCCTCTGGGACTGGAGCATCTACCTCTGGGACTGGGGCATCCACCTCTGGGACTGGGCACCTCCATCTGGGACTGGGCATCTCTTACTGGGACTGGGCACCTCCTGTGGGACTGGGCACCTCCCTCTGGGAGTGGGGCTTCTCCCTCTGGGACTGCACACCTCCATCTGGGACTGCGCACCTCCCTCTGGGACTGGGTCACCTCCCTCTGGGACTGGGCACACCGTTATGAGACTGGGCACCACCCTCTGGGACTGCGCACCACCCTCTGGGACTAGGCACCTCCCTGTTGGACTCCGCCATCTCCCTCTGGGACTGCGCACCTCACTCTGGGACTGGGCTCCAGCCTCTGGGACTGGGCATCTCTTACTGGGACTGGGCACCTCCTTCTGGGACTGGGCTCCTGCCTCTGGGACTGGGCACCTCCCTCTGGAACTGGGCACATCCCTCTGGGACTGGGCACCTCCTTCTGGGACTGGGAACCTCCCTCTGGGAGTGGGCACCTCCCTCTGGGACAGGGTACCTCCTTCTGGGACTGTGCACCTCCCTCTGGGACTGGGCACCTCCTTCTGGGACTGGGCACCTCTCTCTGGGTCTGCGTACCTCCCTGTGGGACTGAGCACCTCCTTCTTGGACTGGGCCCCTTCCTCTGGGACTGGGGCATCTGCCTCTGGGACTGGGCATCTCCCTCTGGGACTGGGCACCTCCGTCTGGGACTGGGCAGCACCCTCTGGGACTGGGCATCTCCCTCTGGGACTGCGCCATCTCCTACTCGGACTGGGCTCCTCCCTCTGGGACTGGGCACCTCCCTCTGGGACTGGGCACCTCCCTCTGGGACTGGGCACCTCTCTCTCGGACTTGGCACCTCCCTCTGGGACTGGTCAGCTCCCTCTGGCACTGAGCACCTCCTTCTTGGACTGGGCCCCTTCCTCTGGGACTGGGGCATCTCCCTCTGGGACTGGGCATCTCCCTCTGGGACTGGTCATCTCCCTCTGGGACTGGGTCACCTCCCTCTGGGACTGGGCAGCTCCCTCTGGAACTGGGCACCTCCGTCTGGGTCTGCGCCATCTCCCTCTGGGATTGGGCAACTCCCTCTGGGACTGGGCACCTCCCTCTGGGACTGGGCACCTCCCTCTGGGACTGGGCATCTCCCTCTAGGACTGCTCCATCTCCCTCTGGGACTGGACACCTTCCTCTGGGACTGGGCACCTTCCTCTGGGACTGCGCCACCTCCCTCTGGGACTGGGCACCTCCCTCTGCGGCGGCGCCATCTCCCTCTGGGACTGCGCCATCTCCCTCTGGGACTGGGTCACCTCCCTCTGGGACTGGGCAGCTCCCTCTGGAACTGGGCACCTCCGTCTGGGTCTGCGCCATCTCCCTCTGGGATTGGGCAACTCCCTCTGGGACTGTGCACCTCCCTCTGGGACTGGGCACCTCCCTCTGGGACTGGGCATCTCCCTCTAGGACTGCTCCATCTCCCTCTGGGACTGGACACCTTCCTCTGGGACTGGGCACCTTCCTCTGGGACTGCGCCATCTCCCTCTGGGACTGGGCACCTCCCTCTGGGACGGCGCCATCTCCCTCTGGGACTGCTCCATCTCCCTCTGGGACTGGGCACCTCCCTCCGGGACTGGGCACCTCCTTCTGGGACTGCGCACCTTTTTCTGGGACTGGGCACCTCCCTCTGGGACGGGGCACCTCCCTCTAGGAATTCGCCATCTCCCTCTTGGACTGGGCACCTCCCTCTGGGACTGGGCACCTCCTTCTGGGACTGGGCACCTTTTTCTGGGACTGGGCACCTCCCTCTGGGACGGGGCACCTCCCTCTGAGAATTCGCCATCTCCCTCTGGGACTGCGCCATCTCCCTCTGGGACTGGGCATCACCCTCTGGGACTGCGCCATCTCCCTCTCGGACTGGGCATCTCCCTAAACGACTGCGCCATTTCCCTCTGGGATGGGGCACCTCCCTCTGGGACTGGGCATCTCCCTCTGGGACTGGACCTTCTCCCTCTGGGATTGGACCACCTCCCTCTGGGACTGCGCAATCTCCCTCTGGGATTGGCCCACATCCCTCTGGCACTGGGTACCTCCCTCTGGGACTGGGCACATCCGTCTGGCACTGGCCATCTCCCTCTGGGACTGGGCATCTCCCTCTCGGAGAGGCCATCTCCCTCTCGGACGGCGCCATCTCCATCAGCGATGGCGCCACCTCCCTTGGGACTGCGCCATCTCCCTCTGGGACTGGTCATCTCCCTCTGGGACAATGGCATCCCCCTCTGGGAACAGGGCAGCTCCCTCTGGGACTGGGCATCTCCCTCTGGGACTGAGCATCTCCCTCTGGGACTGGGCAGCTGCCTCTGGGATTGCGCCATCTCTCTCTGGGACTGGGCATCTCCCTCTCGGGCTGGGCATCTCCCTCTAGGACTGCGCCATCTCCCTCTGGGACTGGGCACCTCCCTCTCGGACTGGGGCATCTACCTCTGGGACTGGGGCATCCACCTCTGGGACTGGGCACCTCCATCTGGGACTGGGCATCTCTTACTGGGACTGGGCACCTCCCTCTGGGAGTGGGGCTTCTCCCTCTGGGACTGTACACCTCCATCTGGGACTGGGCACCTCTCTCTGGGACTGGGGCATCTCCCTCTGGGACTGCGCACCTACCTCTGGGACTGCGCCATCTCCCTCTGGGACTGGGCTCCTCCCTCTGCGACGGCGCCATCTGCCTCTGGGACTGCGCCATCTCCCTCTGGGACTGGGCACCTCCCTCTGGGACTGGGCACCTCCTTCTGGGACTGGGCACCTTTTTCTGGGACTGGGCACCTCCCTCTGGGACGGCGCACCTCCCTCTGAGAATTCGCCATCTCCCTCTGGGACTGCGCAATCTCCCTCTGGGACTGGGCATCACCCTCTGAGACTGCGCCATCTCCCTCTGGGACTGGGCATCTCCCTCAACGACTGCGCCATTTCCCTCTGGGATGGGGCACCTCCCTCTGGGACTGGGCACCTCCCTCTGGGACTGGAGCTTCTCCCTCTGGGATTGGACCACCTCCCTCTGGGACTGCGCCATCTCCCTCTGGGACTGGGCATCTCCATCTGGGACTGGGCACCCCCCTCTGAGACTGAGCACCTCCCTCTGGGACTGGGCTCCTCCTTCTGGGACTGCGCACCTCCCTATGGGACTGGGCACCACCTTCTGGGACTGGGCAACTCCATTTGGGTCTGCGCACCTCCCTCTGGGACTGGGCACCTCCCTCTGGGACTGGGCACCTCCCTCTGTGACTGGGGCTTCTCCCAATGGAACAGGGCCACCACCCTCTGGGACTGGGTACCTCCGTCGGGGACTGGGTACCACCCTCTGGGACTGCGCCACCTCCCTCTGGGACTGGGCATCTCCATCTGGGACTGGGCATCTCCCTCAGGGACTGAGCATCTCCCTCTGGGACAGGGCACCTCCGTCTGGGACTGGGCATCTCCCTCTGGGACTTGGCATCTCCCACTGGGACTGCGCCCTCTCTCTGTGTGACTTGGCGTCTCCCTCTGGGACTGTGGCACCTCCCTCTCGGACAGGGCATCTCCCTCTAGGACGGCGCCATCTCCCTCTGCGATGGCGCCACCTCCCTCTGAGACTGTGCCATCTCCCTCTGGGACTGGGCATCTCCCTCTGGGACTGTGGCATCTCCCTCTGGGACTGGGCATCTCCCTCTGGGACTGAGCATCTCCCTCTGGGACTGGGCAGCTCCCTCTGGGACTGCGCCATCTCCCTCTGGGCCTGG
Source organism: Scyliorhinus torazame (assembly GCF_047496885.1). Classification (NCBI taxonomy): domain Eukaryota; kingdom Metazoa; phylum Chordata; class Chondrichthyes; order Carcharhiniformes; family Scyliorhinidae; genus Scyliorhinus; species Scyliorhinus torazame. Next base: position 380,154,092 of record NC_092709.1, read on the forward strand.
GCACCTCCCTCTCGGGCTGGGCATCTCCCTCTAGGACTGCGCCATCTCCCTCTGGGACTGGGCACCTCCCTCTGGGACTGGGGCATCTACCTCTGGGACTGGGGCATCCACCTCTGCGACTGGGCCCCTCCATCTGGGACTGGGCATCTCTTACTGGGACTGCACACCTCCATCTGGGACTGGGCACCTCTCTCTGGGACTGGGTCATATCCCTCTGGGACTGCGCACCTCCCTCTGGGACTGGGTCACCTCCCTCTGGGACTGGGCACACCGTTATGAGACTGGGCACCTCCCTCTGGGACTGCGCACCACCCTCTGGGACTAGGCACCTCCCTGTTGGACTGCGCCATCTCCCTCTGGGACTGCCCACCTCCCTCTGGGACTGGGCACCTCCCTCTAGGACTGGGCACCCCCTTCTGGGAGTGGGCACCTCCCTCTGGGACTGGGTGCCTCCTTCTGGGACTGTGCACATCCCTCTGGGACTGGGCACCTCCTTCTCGGACTGGGCACCTCCCTCTGGGACTGCGTACCTCCCTCTGGGACTGAACATCTCCTTCTTGGACTGGGCCCCTTCCTCTGGGACTGGGGCATCTCCCTCTGGGACTGGGCATCTCCCTCTGGGACTGGGCACCTCCGTCTGGTACTGGGCACCTCCCTTTGGGACTGGGCATCTCCCTCTGGGACTGCGCCATCTCCTACTCGGACTGAGCTCCTCCTTCTGGGACTGGGCATCTCCCTCTGGCAGTGGGCACCTCCCTCTGGGACTGGGCACCTCCCTCTGGGACTGGGCACCTCCCTCTGGGACTGGGCATCTCCCTTTAGGACTGCTCCATCTCCCTCTGGGACTGGGCACCTTCCTCTGGGACTGGGCACCTTCCTCTGGGACTGTGCCATCTCCCTCTGGGACTGGGCACCTCGCTCTGCGACGGCGCCATCTCCCTCTGGGACTGCGCCATCTGCCTCTGGGACTGGGCACCTCCCTCCGGGACTCGCACCTCGTCTGGGACTGCGCACCTTTTTCTGGGACTGGGCACCTCCCTCTGGGACGGGGCACCACCCTCTAGGACTTCGCCATCTCCCTCTGGGACTGCGCCATCTCCCTCTGGGACTGGGCACCTCCTTCTGGGACTGCTCACCTTTTTCTGGGACTGGGCAGTCCCTCTGGGACGGGGCACCTCCCTCTGGGACTTCGCCATCTCCCTCTGGGACGGGGCACCTCCCTCTGGGACTTCGCCATCTCCCTCTGGGACTGCGCCATTTCCCTCTGGGATGGAACACCTCCCTCTGGGACTGGGCACCTCCCTCTGGGACTGGAGCCTCTCCCTCTGGGATTGGGCCACCTCCCTCTGGGACTGCGCCATCTCCCTCTGGGACTGGGCATCTCCATCTGGGACTGGGCACCTCCTTCTTGGACTGTGCACCTCCTTCTGGGACAGGGCGCCTCCCTCTGGGACTGGGCACCTCCTTCTGGGATTGGGCATCTCCCTCTGGGACTGCGCACCTCCCTCTGGGACTGGGCTCCTCCTTCTGGGACTGCGCACCTTCCTATGGGACTGGGCACCACCTTCTGGGACTGGGCACCTCCCTCTGGGACTGCGCACCTCCCTCTGGGACTGGGCACCTCCCTCTAGGACTGGGCACCTCCCTCTGTGACTACGGCTTCTCCCTATGGGACTGGGCCACCTGCCTGTGGGACTGGTCACCTCCGTCTGGGACAGAGCACCATCCTCTGGGACTGCGCCACCTCCCTCTGGGACAGGGCATCTACATCTGGGACTGCGCATCTCCCTCTGGGACTGGGCATCTCTCTCCGGGAGTGGGCACCTCCGTCTGGGACTGGGCATCCCCCACTGGGACTGGGCATCTCCCTCTGGGACAGTACCATCTCCCTCTGGGACATGTCACCTCCCTCTGGGACTGCGCCATCTCCCTCTGTGACTTGGCGTCTCCCTCTGGGACTGGCATCTCCCTCTCTGACTGGGCATCTCCCTCTCGGAATGCACCATCTCCCTGTGCGATGGCGCCACCTCCCTCTGCGGCTGCGCCATCTCACTCTTGGCACGGGACAGCTCCCTTTGGGACTGGGCATCTCCCTCTGGGACTGGGGCATCTCCATCTGGGAACAGGGCAGCTCCCTCTTGGACTGGGCACCTCCTTCTGGGACTGGCCCCTCCCTCTGGGACTGCGAACCTGCCACTGGGACTGGGACCCTCCTCTGGGACTGGGCAAATCCCTCTCGGAATGGGGCTTCACCCTCTGGCTCTTGGAACTTCAATCAGGGACTGGGGCTTCTTCCTCTGGGACTGGGCCTCCTCCCTCTGGGACAGGGCACCTCCGTCTGGTTCTGGGCACCTCCTTCTGGGAATGTGCTCCTCCCTCTGGGACTGGGCACCTCTTTCTGGGACTCGGCACGTCCCTCTGGGACTGCGCACCTCCCTCTGGGACTGCGCACCTCCTTCTGGGACTGGGCCCCTCCCTCTGGTACTGGGGCATCTCCCTCTGGTTCTGGGCACCTCCCTCTGTGACTGGGGCTTCTCCCAATTGGACTGGGCACCTAACTCTGGGACTGGGTACTTCCATCTGGGACTGGGTTACTCTCTCTGGGATGGGGCACCTCCCTCTGGGACTGGGCACCTCCATCTGGGACTGGGCATCTCCCTCTGGGACTGCGCCATGTCCCTCCGTGACTGGGCACCTCCCACTGGGAATAGGCACCTTCCTCTGGGACCGCGCCATCTCCCTCTGGGACTGGGCACCTCCCTCTGGGACTGGGCACGTCCCTCTGGGACTGAGCAACTCCTTCAGGGACTGGGCATCTCCCTCTGGGACTGGGAACCTCCCTCTGGTACTGCGCAATCTCCCTCTGGGCCAGCGCATCTCCCTCTGGGACTAGGTCATCTCCCTCTGGGACAGAGCCACCTCACTCTGGGATTGGGTACCTCCCTCTGGGAATAGGCACCTCCCTCTAGGACTGGGTACCTCCCTCTCGGACTGGGACGGGGCACCTCCCTCTGGGACTGGGCATCCACCTCTGGGACTGCGCCATCTCCCTCTGGGACTGGGCACCTCCACCTGGGACTGCGCCATCTCCCTCTGTGACGGGGCATCTCCCTCTGGGACTGGGCATCTCCCTCTGGGACTGCGACATCTCCCTCTGGGACTGGGCACCTCCATCTGGGACTGCGCCATCTCCCTCTGCGATGGCACCACCTCCCTCTGGGAACGGGACAGCTCCCTCTGGGACTGGGCATCTCCCTCTGGGACAGGGGAATCTCCCTATGGGACTGGGCAACTCCATCTGGGACAGGGCACCTCCCGCTGGGATGGGCACCTCCCTCTGGGACTGCGCCATCTCCGTCTGGGACAGGGCAACATCCCTCTGGGACTGGGTACCTCCCTCTGGGACGGGCACCTCCCTGTGGGACAGGGCACCTCCCGCTGAGACTTGGCACCTCCCTCCGGAACTGCGCCATCTCCCTCTGGAACAGGGCCACCTCCCTCTGGTACTGGGCACCTCCCTCTGGGACTGGGCACCTGCTTCTGGGACTGGGCACATCCCTCTGGGACTGGGGCATCTCCCTCTGGAACTGCGCACCTCCCTTTGGGACTGGGCAACTCCCTCTAGGAATGGGCACCTCTCTCTGGGGCTGGGCACCTCCCTCTGGGACTGGGCATCTCCCTATGGAACTGGGCACCTCCCGCTGGGACTGGGCAGCTCCCGCTTGGACTGCGCCATCGCCCTCTAGGACAGGGCCACCTCACTCTGGGACAGGGTACCTCCCTCTGGGATTGGGCACCTCCCTCTAGGACTGGGTACCTCCCTCTGTGACAGGGCATCTCCCTCAGGGACTGGGCATCTCCCTCTCGGACTGGGCATCTCCCTCTAGGACTGCGCCATCTCCCTCTGCAATGGCGCCACCTCCGTCTTTGACTGCGCCATCTCCCTCTGGGACTGGGCAGCTCGCGCTTGGACTGTGTCATCTCCCTCTGGGACAGGGCCACCTCACTTTGGGACTGGGTACCTTACTCTGGGACTGGGCACCTCCCTCTAGGACTGGGCATCTCCCTCTGGGACTGCGCCATCTCCCTCTGGGACTGGGCACCTCCATCTGGGACTGCGCCATCTCCCTCTGGGACTGGGCATCTCCCTCTGGGACTGGGCATCTCCCCCTCGGACTGGGCATTTCCCTCTAGGACTGCGCCATCTCCCTCTGCGATGGCGCCACCTCCCTCTGGGACTGCGCCGTCTCCCTCTGGGAACGGGGCAGCTCCCTCTGGGACTGGGTATCTCCCTCTGTGACAGGGGCATCTCCCTCTGGGAACAGCGCAGCTCCCTCTGGGACTGGGCACCTCCTTCTGGGACTGCGCCCCTCCCTCTGGGACTGGGCACCACCCACTGGGAATGGGAACTTCCTCTGGGACTGGGCACCTCCCTCTCGGACTGGGGCTTCTTCCTCTGGCACTATGCACCTCCTTCTGGGATTGGGCACCTCCGTCTGGGAATAGGCACCTCCCTCTAGGACTGGGTACCTCCCTCTCGGACTGGGACGGGGCACCTCCCTCTGGGACTGGGCATCCACCTCTGGGACTGCGCCATCTCCCTCTGGGACTGGGCACCTCCACCTGGGACTGCGCCATCTCCCTCTGTGACGGGGCATCTCCCTCTGGGACTGGGCATCTCCCTCTGGGACTGCGACATCTCCCTCTGGGACTGGGCACCTCCATCTGGGACTGCGCCATCTCCCTCTGCGATGGCACCACCTCCCTCTGGGAACGGGGCAGCTCCCTCTGGGACTGGGCATCTCCCTCTGGGACAGGGGAATCTCCCTATGGGACTGGGCAACTCCATCTGGGACAGGGCACCTCCCGCTGGGATGGGCACCTCCCTCTGGGACTGCGCCATCTCCGTCTGGGACAGGGCAACATCCCTCTGGGACTGGGTACCTCCCTCTGGGACGGGCACCTCCCTGTGGGACAGGGCACCTCCCGCTGAGACTTGGCACCTCCCTCCGGAACTGCGCCATCTCCCTCTGGAACAGGGCCACCTCCCTCTGGTACTGGGCACCTCCCTCTGGGACTGGGCACCTGCTTCTGGGACTGGGCACATCCCTCTGGGACTGGGGCATCTCCCTCTGGAACTGCGCACCTCCCTTTGGGACTGGGCAACTCCCTCTAGGAATGGGCACCTCTCTCTGGGGCTGGGCACCTCCCTCTGGGACTGGGCATCTCCCTATGGAACTGGGCACCTCCCGCTGGGACTGGGCAGCTCCCGCTTGGACTGCGCCATCGCCCTCTAGGACAGGGCCACCTCACTCTGGGACAGGGTACCTCCCTCTGGGATTGGGCACCTCCCTCTAGGACTGGGTACCTCCCTCTGTGACAGGGCATCTCCCTCAGGGACTGGGCATCTCCCTCTCGGACTGGGCATCTCCCTCTAGGACTGCGCCATCTCCCTCTGCAATGGCGCCACCTCCGTCTTTGACTGCGCCATCTCCCTCTGGGACTGGGCAGCTCGCGCTTGGACTGTGTCATCTCCCTCTGGGACAGGGCCACCTCACTTTGGGACTGGGTACCTTACTCTGGGACTGGGCACCTCCCTCTAGGACTGGGCATCTCCCTCTGGGACTGCGCCATCTCCCTCTGGGACTGGGCACCTCCATCTGGGACTGCGCCATCTCCCTCTGGGACTGGGCATCTCCCTCTGGGACTGGGCATCTCCCCCTCGGACTGGGCATTTCCCTCTAGGACTGCGCCATCTCCCTCTGCGATGGCGCCACCTCCCTCTGGGACTGCGCCGTCTCCCTCTGGGAACGGGGCAGCTCCCTCTGGGACTGGGTATCTCCCTCTGTGACAGGGGCATCTCCCTCTGGGAACAGCGCAGCTCCCTCTGGGACTGGGCACCTCCTTCTGGGACTGCGCCCCTCCCTCTGGGACTGGGCACCACCCACTGGGAATGGGAACTTCCTCTGGGACTGGGCACCTCCCTCTCGGACTGGGGCTTCTTCCTCTGGCACTATGCACCTCCTTCTGGGATTGGGCACCTCCGTCTGGGTCTGGGCACATCCCTCTGGGACTGCGCCATCTCCCTCTGGGACTGGCCACCTCCATCTGGGACTGGGCATCTCCCACTGGGACTGGGCATTTCCCTCTGGGACTGCGCCATCTCCCTCTGGGACTGAGAATATCCCTCTGGGACTGGGTCATCTCCCACTGGGACTGGGCATCTCCCTCTGGGACTGGACATATCCCTCTGGGACTGGGCACCTCCGTCTGTGCCTGGGCATCTCCCTCTGGGACGGGGCACCTCCTTCTGGGACCGGGCCCCTTCCTCTGGGACTGGGGCATCTCCCTCTGGGATTGAGCAATTCCCTCTGGGACTGGGCACCTCCCTCTGAGACTGCGCATCTCCCTCTGGGACTGGGCATCTCCCACTGGGACTGCGCCATCTCCCTCTGGGACTGGACACCTCCCTCTGGGACTGCGCCATCTCCCTCTGTGACTGGGCATCTCCCTCTGGGACTGGGCATCTCCCTCTAGGACTGGGCAGCTCCCTCAAGGACTGGGCATCACCCTCTGCGACTGTGGCATCTCCCTCTGGAACAGGGCAGCTCCCTCTGGGACTGAGCATCTCCCTCTGGTAATGGGCAGCTCTCTCTGGGACTGCGCCATCTCCCTCTGGGACTGGGCATCTCCCTCTCGGACTGGAATTCTCCCTCCAGGACTGCACCATCTCCCTCTGCGATGGCGCCACCTCCCTCTGGGACTGCGCCATCTCCCTCTGGGAACGGAGCAGCTCACTCTGGGACTGGGGCATCTCCCTCTGGGACAGGGGCATCTACCTCTGGGACTGGGCACCTCCCGCTGGGACTGCGCCATCTCCCTCTGGGACTGGGCACCTCCCTATGGGACTGAGCAATTCCCTCAAGGACTGGGTCATCTCCTTCTGGGACTGGGCATCTCCCTCTGCGACTGGGCATCTCCCTCTGGGACTGGGCATCTCCCTCTGGGACTGGGCACCTCTGTCTGTGACTGGGCATCTCCCTCTGAGACTGGGCATCTCCCTCTGGGACTGGGTCACCTCCCTCTATGACTGGGCAGCTCCCTCTGGGACTGGGCACCTCCCTCTGGGACTGGGGCTTCTCCCTCTGGGACTGGGCATCTCTCTCTGGGACTGGGCATCTCCCTCTGGACTGGGCACATCCCTCTGGTACTGCGCCATCTCCCTCTGTGACTGGGCACCTCCCTCTGGGACTGTGGCATTTCCCTGTCGGACAGGCCATCACCCTCTAGGACGGCACCATCTCCCTCTGAGATGGCGCCACCTCCCTCTGGGACTGCGCCATCTCCCTCTGGGACTGGGCATCTCCCTTTGGGACTGTGGCATCTCCCTCTGGGAACAGGGCAGCTCCCTCTGGGACTGGGCATCTCCCTCTGGGACTGGGCATCTTTCTCTCGGGCTGGGCATCTCCCTCTAGGTCTGCGCCAACTCCCTCTGGGACTGGGCACCTCCCTCTGGGACTGGGGCATCTACCTCTGGGACTGGGATATCCACCTCTGGGACTGGGCACCTCCATCTGGGACTGGGCATCTCTTACTGGGACTGGTTACCTCCCACTGGGAGTGGGGCCTCTCCCTCTGGGACTGCACACCTCCATCTGGGACTGGGCACCTGTCTCTGGGACTGGGGCATCTCCCTCTGGGGCTGCGCTCCTCCTTCTGGGACAGGGCATTTCCCTATGGAACTGGGCACCTCGCGCTGGGACTGGGCATCTCCCTATGGAACTGGCCACCTCCCGCTGGGACTGGGCAGCTCCCGCTTGGACTGCGCCATTGCCCTCTGGGACAGGGCCACCTCACTCTGGGACTGGGTACCTCCCTCTGGGTCTGGGCACCTCCCTCTAGGATTGGGTACCTCCCTCTGGGACAGGGCACCTCCCGCTGGGACTGGGCACCTCCATCTGGAACTGCACCATCTCCCTCTGGGATTGGGCACCTCCCTCTAGGACTGGGTACCTCCCTCTGTGACAGGGCATCTCCCTCAGGGACTGGGCATCTCCCTCTCGGACTGGGCATCTCCCTCTAGGACTGCGCCATCTCCCTCTGCAATGGCGCCACCTCCCTCTGTGACTGCGCCATCTACCTCTGGGACTGGGCAGCTCGCGCTGGGACTGTGCCATCTCCCTCTGGGACAGGGCCACCTCACTTTGGGACTGGGTACCTTACTCTGGGACTGGGCACCTCCCTCTAGGACTGGGTACCTCCCTCTGGGACAGGGCACCTCCCGCTGGGACTGGGCACCTCCATCTGGGACTGCGCCATCTCCCTCTGGGACTGGGCATCTCCCTCTGGGACTGCGCCATCTCCCTCTGGGACTGGGCACCTCCATCTGGGACTGCGCCATATCCCTCTGGGACTGGGCATCTCCCTCTGGGACTGGGCATCTCCCCCTCGGACTGGGCATTTCCCTCTAGGACTGCGCCATCTCCCTCTGCGATGGCGCACCTCCCTCTGGGACTGCGCCGTCTCCCTCTGGGAACGGGGCAGCTCCCTCTGGGACTGGGTATCTCCCTCTGTGACAGGGGCATCTCCCTCTGGGAACAGTGCAGCTTCCTCTAGGACTGGGCACATCCTTCTGGGACTGCGCCCCTCCCTCTGGGACTGGGCACCACCCACTGGGAATGGGACCTTCCTCTGGGACTGGGCACCCCCCTCTCGGACTGGGGCTTCTCCCTCTGGCACTATGCACCTCCTTCTGGGATTGGGCACCTCCGTCTGGGTCTGGGCACATCCCCCTGGGACTGCGCCATCTCCCTCTGGGACTGGCCACCTCCATCTGGGACTGGGCATCTCCCACTGGGACTGGGCATTCCCCTCTGGGACTGCGCCATCTCCCTCTGGGACTGAGAATATCCCTCTGGGACTGGGTCATCTCCCTCTGGGACTGGGCATCTCCCTCTGGGACGGGACATCTCCCTCTGGGACTGGGCACCTCCGTCTGTGCCTGGGCATCTCCCTCTGGGACGGGGCACCTCCTTCTGGGACCGGGCCCCTTCCTGTGGGACTGGGGCATCTCCCTCTGGGATTGAGCAATTCCCTCTGGGACTGGGCACCTCCCTCTGAGACTGCGCATCTTCCTCTGGGACTGGGCATCTCCCACTGGGACTGCGCCATCTCCCTCTGGGACTGGACACCTCCCTCTGGGATTGCGCCATCTCCCTCTGTGACTGGGCATCTCCCTCTGGGACTGGGCATCTCCCTCTAGGGCTGGGCAGCTCCCTCAAGGACTGGGCATCACCCTCTGCGACTGTGGCATCTCCCTCTGGAACAGGGCAGCTCCCTCTGGGACTGAGCATCTCCCTCTGGGAACAGGGCAGCTCCCTCTGGGACTGGGCATCTCCCTCTGGGACTGGGCATCTTCCTCTCGGGCTGGGCATCTCCCTCTAGGTCTGCGCCAACTCCCTCTGGGACTGGGCACCTCCCTCTGGGACTGGGGCATCTACCTCTGGGACTGGGATATCCACCTCTGGGACTGGGCACCTCCATCTGGGACTGGGCATCTCTTACTGGGACTGGTTACCTCCCACTGGGAGTGGGGCCTCTCCCTCTGGGACTGCACACCTCCATCTGGGACTGGGCACCTGTCTCTGGGACTGGGGCATCTCCCTATGGGACTGCGCTCCTCCTTCTGGGACAGGGCATTTCCCTATGGAACTGGGCACCTCGCGCTGGGACTGGGCATCTCCCTATGGAACTGGCCACCTCCCGTTGGGACTGGGCAGCTCCCGCTTGGACTGCGCCATCGCCCTCTGGGACAGGGCCACCTCACTCTGGGACTGGGTACCTCCCTCTGGGTCTGGGCACCTCCCTCTAGGATTGGGTACCTCCCTCTGGGACAGGGCACCTCCCGCTGGGACTGGGCACCTCCATCTGGAACTGCACCATCTCCCTCTGGGGTTGGGCACCTCCCTCTAGGACTGGGTACCTCCCTCTGTGACAGGGCATCTCCCTCAGGGACTGGGCGTCTCCCTCTCGGACTGGGCATCTCCCTCTAGGACTGCGCCATCTCCCTCTGCAATGGCGCCACCTCCCTCTGTGACTGCGCCATCTACCTCTGGGACTGGGCAGCTCGCGCTGGGACTGTGCCATCTCCCTCTGGGACAGGGCCACCTCACTTTGGGACTGGGTACCTTACTCTGGGACTGGGCACCTCCCTCTAGGACTTGGTACCTCCCTCTGGGACAGGGCACCTCCCGCTGGGACTGGGCACCTCCATCTGGGACTGCGCCATCTCCCTCTGGGACTGGGCATCTCCCTCTGGGACTGCGCCATCTCCCTCTGGGACTGGGCACCTCCATCTGGGACTGCGCCATATCCCTCTGGAACTGGGCATCTCCCTCTGGGACTGGGCATCTCCCCCTCGGACTGGGCATTTCCCTCTAGGACTGCGCCATCTCCCTCTGCGATGGCGCACCTCCCTCTGGGACTGCGCCGTCTCCCTCTGGGAACGGGGCAGCTCCCTCTGGGACTGGGTATCTCCCTCTGTGACAGGGGCATCTCCCTCTGGGAACAGTGCAGCTTCCTCTAGGACTGGGCACATCCTTCTGGGACTGCGCCCCTCCCTCTGGGACTGGGCACCACCCACTGGGAATGGGACCTTCCTCTGGGACTGGGCACCCCCCTCTCGGACTGGGGCTTCTCCCTCTGGCACTATGCACCTCCTTCTGGGATTGGGCACCTCCGTCTGGATCTGGGCACATCCCCCTGGGACTGCGCCATCTCCCTCTGGGACTGGCCACCTCCATCTGGGACTGGGCATCTCCCACTGGGACTGGGCATTCCCCTCTGGGACTGCGCCATCTCCCTCTGGGACTGAGAATATCCCTCTGGGACTGGGTCATCTCCCTCTGGGACTGGGCATCTCCCTCTGGGACGGGACATCTCCCTCTGGGACTGGGCACCTCCGTCTGTGCCTGGGCATCTCCCTCTGGGACGGGGCACCTCCTTCTGGGACCGGGCCCCTTCCTCTGGGACTGGGGCATCTCCCTCTGGGATTGAGCAATTCCCTCTGGGACTGGGCACCTCCCTCTGAGACTGCGCATCTTCCTCTGGGACTGGGCATCTCCCACTGGGACTGCGCCATCTCCCTCTGGGACTGGACACTTCCCTCTGGGATTGCGCCATCTCCCTCTGTGACTGGGCATCTCCCTCTGGGACTGGGCATCTCCCTCTAGGGCTGGGCAGCTCCCTCAAGGACTGGGCATCACCCTCTGCGACTGTGGCATCTCCCTCTGGAACAGGGCAGCTCCCTCTGGGACTGAGCATCTCACTCTGGGAATGGGCAGCTCTCTCTGGGACTGCGCCATCTACCTCTGGGACTGGGCATCTCCCTCTCGGACTGGACGTCTCCCTCCAGGACTGCGCCATCTCCCTCTGCGATGGCGCAACCTCCCTCTGGGACTGCGCCATCTCCCTCTGGGAACGGGGCAGCTCACTCTGGGACTGGGGCATCTCCCTCTGGAACAGGGGCATCTACCTCTGGGACTGGGCACCTCCCTCTGGGACTGCGCCATCTCCCTCTGGGACTGGGCACCTCCCTCTGGGACTGAGCAATTCCCTCAAGGACTGGGTCATCTCCCTCTGGGACTGGGCATCTCCCTCTGCGACTGGGCATCTCCCTCTGGGACTGGGCATCTCCCTCTGGGTCTGGGCACCTCTGTCTGTGACTGGGCATCTCCCTCTGAGACTGGACATTTTCTGGGACTGGGTCACCTCCCTCTATGACTGGGCAGCTCCTTCTGGGACTGGGCACCTCCCTCTGGGACTGGGGCTTCTCCCTCTGGGACTGGGCATCTCTCTATGGGACTGGGCATCTCCCTCTGGACTGTGCACTTCCCTCTGGGACTGCGCCATCTCCCTCTGTGACTGGGCACCTCCCTCTGGGAATGTGGCAATTCCCTGTCGGACAGGCCATCTCCCTCTAGGACGGCACCATCTTCCTTTGCGATGGCGCCACCTCCCTCTGGGACTGCGCCATCTCCCTCTGGGACTGGGCATCTCCCTTTGGGACTGTGGCATCTCCCTCTGGGAACAGGGCAGCTCCCTCTGGGACTGGGCATCTCCCTCTGGGACTGAGCATCTCCCTCTGGGACTGGGCAGCTCCCTCTGGGACTGCGCCATCTCCCTCTGGGACTGGGCATCTTCCTCTCGGGCTGGGAATCTCCCTCTAGGTCTGCGCCAACTCCCTCTGGGACTGGGCACCTCCCTCTGGGACTGGGGCATCTACCTCTGGGACTGGGACATCCACCTCTGGGACTGGGCACCTCCATCTGGGACTGGGCATCTCTTACTGGGACTGGTCACCTTCCACTGGGAGTGGGGCCTCTCCCTCTGGGACTGCACACATCCATCTGGGACTGGGCACCTGTCTCTGGGACTGGGGCATCTCCCTCTGGGACTGAGCTCCTCCCTCTGGGACAGCGCCATTTCCCTCTGGTACTGGGCACCTCCCTCTGCGAAGGCGCCATCTCCCTCTGGGACTGCGCCATCTCCCTCTGGGACTGGGCACCTCCCTCTGGGACTGGGCACCTCCCTCTGGGACTGGGCACCTCCTTCTGGGACTGCGCGCCTTTTTCTATGGCTGGGCACCTCCCTCTGGGACGGGGCACCTCCCTCTGGGACTTCGCCATCTCCCTTTGGGACTGCGCCATCTCCCTCTGGGACTGGGCATCACCCTCTCGGACTGCGCCATCTCCCTCTGGGACTGGGCACCTCCCTCTGGTACTGGGCATCTCCCTATACGACTGCGCCATTTCCCTCTGAGATGGGGCACTTCCCTCTGGGACTGGGCACCTCCCTCTGGGACTGGGCATCTCCATCTGGGACTGGGCACCTCCTTCTGGGACTGGGCACCTCATTCTGGGACAGGGCACCTCCCTCTGGGACTGGGCACCTCCTTCTGGGAGTGGGCACCTCCCTCTGGGACTGTGCACCTCCCTCTGGGACTGCGCCATCTCCCTCTGGGACTGGGCACGTCCCTATGGGACTGGGCACCACCTTCTGGGACTGGGCACCTCCCTCTGGGACTGCGCACCTCCCACTGGGACTGGGCACCTCCCTCTGGGACTGGGCACCTCCCTCTGTGACTGGGGCTTCTCCCTATTGGACTGGGCCACCTCCCTCTGGGACTTTGCACCTCCGTCTGGGACGGAGTACCCCCCTCTGGGACTGCGCCACATCCCTCTGGGACTGGGCGTCTCCATCTGGGACTGGGCATCTTCCTCTGGGACTGGGCATCTCCCTCTGGGACTGGGCACATCCGTTTGGGACTGCGCATCTCCCTCTGGGACTGGGCATCTCCCTCTGGGACTGTGCCATCTCCCTCTGGGACTGAGCATATCCCTCTGGGACTGGGTCATCTCCCTCTGGGACTGGGCATCTCCCTCTGGGACTGGGCATCTCCCTCTGTGACTGGGCACCTTCGTCTGTGCCTGGGCATCTCCCTCTGGAACTGGGCACCTCCTTCTGGGACCGGGACCCTCCCTCTGGGACTGCGCATCTCCCTCTGGGACTGGGCATCTCCCACTGGGACTGCGCCATCTCCCTCTGGGACTGGGCACCTCCCTCTGGGACTGCGCCATCTCCCTCTGTGACTGGGCATCTCCCTCTGGGACTGGGCATCTCCCTCTCGGACTGGGCAGCTCCCTCAAGGAATGGAATCTCCCTATTCGACTGTGGCATCTCCCTCTGGAACAGGGCAGCTCCCTCTGGGACTGGGCATCTCCACCTGGGACTGAGCATTTCCCTCTGGGACTGGGTAGCTCTCTCTGGGACTGCGCCATCTCCCTCTGGGACTGGGCATCTCCCTCTCGGACTGGGCGTCTCCCTCTAGGACTCCGCCATCTCCCTCTGCGATGGCGCCACCTCACACTGGGACTGCACCATCTCCCTCTGGGAACGGGGCAGCTCACTCTGGGACTGGGGCATCTCCCTCTGGGACAGTGGCATCTACCTCTGGGATTGGGAAACTCCCTCTGGGACTGTGCATCTCTCACTGGGACTGGGCACCTCCCTATGGGAGTGGGCACCTCCCTCTGGGACTGGGGCATCTACCTCTGGGACTGGGACATCCACCTCTGGGAGTGGGCACCTCCATCTGGGACTGGGCATCTCTTACTGGGACTGGGCACCTCCCACTGGTAGTGGGGCCTCTCCCTCTGGGACTGCACACCTCCATCTGGGACTGGGCACCTCTCTCTGGGACTGGGGCATCTCCCTCTGGGACTGCGCTCCTCCCTCTGGGACTGCGCCATATCCCACTGGGACTGGGCACCTCCCTCTGCGACGGCGCCATCTCCCTCTGGGACTTCGCCATCTCCCTCTGGGACTGGGCACCTCCCTCTGGGACTGCGCACATCCCTCTGGGACTGGGCACCTCCTTCTGGGACTGCGCACCTTTTTCTATGGCTGGGCACCTCCCTCTGGGACGGGGCACCTCACTCTGGGACTTCGCCATCTCCCTTTGGGACTGCGCCATCTCCCTCTGGGACTGGGCATCACCCTGTGGGACTGCGACATCTCCCTCTGGGACTGGGCACCTCCCTCTGGTACTGGGCATCTCCCTATACGACTGCGCCATTTCCCTCTCGGATGGGGCACTTTCCTCTGGGACTGGGCACCTCCCTCTGGGACTGGGCATCTCCATCTGGGACTGGGCACCTCCTTCTGGGACTGGGCACCTCATTCTGGGACAGGGCACCTCCCTCTGGACTGGGCACCTCCTTCTGGGACTGGGCACCTCCCTCTGGGACTGCGCACCTCCATCTGGGACTGGGCACCTCCCTCTGTGACTGGGGTTTCTCCCAATTGGACTGGGCCACCTCCCTCTGGGACTTTGCACCTCCGTCTGGGACTGGGTACCACCCTCTGGGACTGCGCCACCTCCCTCTGGGACTGGGCATCTCCATCTGGGACTGGGCATCTCCCTCTGGGACTGGGCATCTCCCTCTGGGACTGGGCACATCCGTCTGGGACTGCGCATCTCCCTCTGGGACTGGGCATCTCCCTCTGGGACTGCGCCATCTCCCTCTGGGACTGAGCATATCCCTCTGGGACTGGGCATCTCCCTCTGGGACTGGGCATCTCCCTCTGTGAATAGGCACCTCCGTCTGTGCCTGGGCATCTCCCTCTGGGACTGGGCACCTCCTTCTGGGACCGGGCCCCTCCCTCTGGGACTGGGGCATCTCCCTCTGGGACTGAGCAATTCCCTCTTGGACTGGGCACCTCCCTCTGGGACTGCGCATCTCCCTCTGGGACTGGGCATCTCCCACTGGGACTGCGCCATCTCCCTCTGGGACTGGGCACCTCCCTCTGGGACTGCGCCATCTCCCTCTGTGACTGGGCATCTCCCTCTGGGACTGGGCATCTCCCTCTCGGACTGGGCAGCTCCCTCAAGGACTGGGAATCTCCCTATGCGACTGTGGCATCTCCCTCTGGAACAGGGCACCTCACACTGGGACTGCGCCATCTCCCTCTGGCAACGGGGCAGCTCACTCTGGGACTGGGGCATCTCCCTCTGGGACAGGGGCATCTACCTCTGGGACTGGGCACCTCCCTCTGGGACTTGGCATCTCTCACTGGGACTGGGCACCTCCCTATGGGACTGGGCACCTCCCTGTGGGTCTGGGGCTTCTCCCTCTGGGACTGGGCACCTCCCTCTGGGACTGCGTACCTCCCTCTGGGACTGGGGCTTCTCATTCTGGCACTAGGCACCTCCCATTGGGACTGCGCCATCTCCCTCTGGGACTGCACACATCCCTTTGGGACTGGGCACCTCCCGCTGTGACTTCGGAAGCTCCCTCTCGGACTGGGCATCTCCCTCTGGGACTGAACATCTCCCTCTGGGACTGGGCAGCTCTCACTGGGACTGGGCACCTCCCTATGGGACTGGGCGCCTCCCTCGGGGACTGGGGCATCTCCCTCTGGGACAGGGGCATCTACCTCTGGGACTGGGCACCTCCCTCTGGGACTGCGCCATCTCCCTCTGGGACTGGGCATCTCCCTCTGGGGCTGTGGCATCTCCCTCTGGGAACAGGGCAGCTCCCTCTGGGACTGGGCATCTCCCTCTGGGACTGAGCATCTCCCTCTGGGACTGGGCAGCTCCCTGTGGAATTGCGCCATCTCCCTCTGGGACTGGGCATCTCCCTCACGGGCTGGGCATCTCTCTCTAGGACTGCGCCATCTCCCTCTGAGACTGGGCACCTCCCTCTAGGACTGGGGCATCTACCTCTGGGACTGGGGCATCCACCCCTGGGACTGGGCACCTACATCTGGGACTGGGCATCTCTTACTGGGACTGGGCACCTCCCTCTGGGAGTGGGGCTTCTCCCTCTGGGACTGCACACCTCCATCTGGGACTGGGCACCTTTCTCTGGGACTGGGGCATCTCCCTCTGGAACTGCGCACCTCCCTCTGGGACTGCGCCATCTCCCTCTGGGACTGGGCACCTCCCTCAGCGACGGCGCCATCTCCCTCTGGGACTGCGCCATCTCCCTCTGGGACTGGGCATCTCCCACTGGGACTGCGCCATCTCCCTCTGGGACTGGGCACCTCCCTCTGGGACTGCGCCATCTCCCTCTGTGACTGGGCATCTCCCTCTGGGACTGGGCATCTCTCTCTCGGACTGGGCAGCTCCCTCAAGGACTGGGAATCTCCCTATGCGACTGTGGCATCTCCCTCTGGAACAGGGCACCTCACACTGGGACTGCGCCATCTCCCTCTGGGAACGGGGCAGCTCACTCTGGGACTGGGGCATATCCCTCTGGGACAGGGGCATCTACCTCTGGGACTGGGCACCTCCCTCTGGGACTTGGCATCTCTCACTGGGACTGGGCACCTCCCTATGGGACTGGGCACCTCCCTGTGGGTCTGGGGCTTCTCCCTCTGGGACTGGGCACCTCCCTCTGGGACTGCGTACCTCCCTCTGGGACTGGGGCTTCTCATTCTGGCACTAGGCAGCTCCCATTGGGACTGCGCCATCTCCCTCTGGGACTGCACACATCCCTTTGGGACTGGGCACCTCCCGCTGTGACTTCGGCAGCTCCCTCTCGGACTGGGCATCTCCCTCTGGGACTGAACATCTCCCTCTGGGACTGGGCAGCTCTCACTGGGACTGGGCACCTCCCTATGGGACTGGGCACCTCCCTCTGGGACTGGGGCATCTCCCTCTGGGACAGGGGCATCTACCTCTGGGACTTGGCACCTCCCTCTGGGACTGCGCCATCTCCCTCTGGGACTGGGCATCTCACTCTGGGACTGTGGCATCTCCCTCTGGGAACAGGGCAGCTCCCTCTGGGACTGGGCATCTCCCACTGGGACTGAGCATCTCCCTCTGGGACTGGGCAGCTCCATGTGGAATTGCGCCATCTCCCTCTGGGACTGGGCATCTCCCTCACGGGCTGGGCCTCTCTCTCTAGGACTGCGCCATCTCCCTCTGAGACTGGGCACCTCCCTCTGGGAGTGGGGCATCTACCTCTGGGTCTGGGGCATCCACCCCTGGGACTGGGCACCTCCATCTGGGACTGGGCATCTCTTACTGGGACTGGGCATCTCCCTCTGGGAGTGGGGCTTCTCCCTCTGGGACTGCACACCTCCATCTGGGATGGGCACCTTTCTCTGGGAATGGGGCATCTCCCTCTGGAACTGCGCACCTCCCTCTGGGACTGCGCCATCTCCCTCTGGGACTGGGCAACTCCCCCAGCGACGGCGCCATCTCCCTCTGGGACTGCGCCATCTCCCTCTGGGACTGGGCACCTCCCTCTGGTACTGGGCACCTCCCTCTGGGACTGGGCACCTCCTTCGGGGACTGCGCACCTTTTTCTGGGACTGGGCACCTCCCTCTGGGACGGGGCACCTCCCACTGGGACTTCGCCATCTCCCTCTGGGACTGCGCACCTCCCTCTGGGCCTGGGCTCCTCCTTCTGGGACTGCGCATCTCCCTGTGGGACTGGGCACCACCTTCTGGGACTGGGCACCTCCATCTGGGACTGCGCACCTCCCTCTGTGACTGGGCACCTCCGTCTGGGACTGGGTATCTCCATCTGGGACTGGGTACCACCCTCTGGGACTGCGCCACCTCCCTCTGGGACTGGGCATCTCCATCTGGGACTGGGCAGCTCCCTCAGGTACTGAGCATCTCCCTCTTGGACTGGGCACCTCCGTCTGGGACTGGGCATCGCCCTCTGGGACTGGGCATCTCCCTCTGGGACTGTACCATCTCCCTCTGGGACTGATCAACTCCCTCTGGGACTGCGCCACCTCCCTCTGTGACTTGGCGTCTCGCTCTGGGACTGTGGCACCTCCCTCTCGGACTGGGCATCTCCCTCTAGGACGGCGCCATCTCCCTCTGCGATGGAGCCACCTCCCTCTGAAACTGCGCCATCTTCCTCTGGGACTGGGCATCTCCCTCTGGGACGGTGGCATCTCCCTCTGGGAACAGAGCAGCTCCCTCTGGGACTGGGCATCTCCCTCTGGGACTGGGCAGCTCCCTCTGGGACTGCGCCATCTCCCTCTGGGACTGGGCATTTCCCGCTCGGGCTAGGCATCTCCCTCTAGGACTGCGCCATCTCCCTCTGGGACTGGGCACCTCCCTCTGGGACTGGGGCATCAACCCTGGTACTGGGACCTCCACCTCTGGGTCTGGGCACCTCCATCTGGGACTTGGCATCTCTTACTGGGTCTGGGCACCTCCTGTGGGACTGGGCACCTCCCTCTGGGTGTGGGGCTTCTCCCTATGGGACTGCACACCTCCATCTGGGACTGGGCACCTCTCTCTGGGACAGGGGCATCTCCCTCTGGGACTGCGCACCTCCCTCTGGGACTGGGTCACCTCACTCTGGGACTGGGCACACCGTTCTGAGACTGGGCACCTCCCTCTGGGTCTGCGCACAACCCTCTGGGACTAGGCACCTCCCTGTTGGACTGCGCCATCTCCCTCTGGGACAGCGCGCCTCCATGTGGGAATGGGCACCTCCCTCTGCGACTGGGCACCTCCTTCTGGGACTGGGCACCTCCCTCTGGGACTGGGCACCTCCCTCTGGGACTGGGTACCTCCTTCTGGGACTGGGCACCTTCCTCTGGGACTGCGTACCTCCCTCTGGGACTGCGCACCTCCTTCTGGGACTGGGCCCCTTCCTCTGGGACTGGGGCATCTCCCTCTGGGACTGGGCATCTCTCTCTGGGACTGGGCACCTCCGTCTGGGACTGGGCACCTCCCTCTGGGACTGGGCGTCTCCCTCTGGGACTGCGCCATATCCCACTGGCACTGGGCACCTCCCTCTGGGACTGGGCACCTCCCTCTGGGACTGGGCACCTCCCTCTGGGACTGGCACCTCCCTCTGGGACTGGCCACCTCCCTCAGGGAATGGGCACCTCCCTCTGGGACTGGGCATCTCCCTCTAGGACTGCGCCATCTCCCTCTGGGACTGGGCACCTCCCTCTGGGACTGGGCACCTCCCTCTGGGACTGGCACCTCCCTCTGGGACTGGCCACCTCCCTCAGGGAATGGGCACCTCCCTCTGGGACTGGGCATCTCCCTCTAGGACTGCGCCATCTCCCTCTGGGACTGGGCACCTCTCTCTGGGACTGGGCACCTACCTCTGGGACTGCGCTATCTCCCTCTGGGACTGGGCACCTCCCTCTGCCACTGGGCACCTCCCACTGGGACTGGGCACCTCCTTCTGGGACTGGGCACCTTTTTCTGGGACTGGGCACCTCCCTCTGGGACGGGGCACGTCCCTCTGGGACTTCGCCATCTCCCTCTGGGACTGCGCCATCTCCCTCTGGGACTGGGCATCACCCTGTGTGACTGTGCCATATCCCTCTGGGACTGGGCACTTCCATCTGGTACTGGGCATCTCCCTCTACGACTGCGCCATTTCCCTCTGGGATGGGGCACCTCCCTCTGGGACTGGGCACCTCCCTCTGGGACTGGAGCTTCTCCCTCTAGGACGGCGCCATCTCCCTCTGCGTTGCCGCCACCTCCCTCTGAGAATGCGCCATCTCCGTCTGGGACTGTGGCATCTCCCATCGAGAACAGGGCAGCTCCCTCTGGGACTGGGCATCTCCCTCTGTGACTTGGCGTCTAACTCTGGGACTGTGGCACCTCCCTCTCGTACAGGGCATCTCCCTCTAGGACGGCGCCATCTCCCACTTCGATGGCGCCACCTCCCTCTGAGACTGCGCCATCTCCCTCTGGGACAGGGCAACTCCCTCTGGACTGTGGCATCTCCCTCTGGGAACAGAGCAGCTCCCTCTGGGACTGGGCATCTCCCGCTGGGACTGAGCATCTCCCTCTGGGACTGGGCAGCTCCCTCTGGGACTGCGCCATCTCCCTCTGGGGCTGGGCATCTCCCTCTCGGGCTGGGCATCTCCGTCTAGGACTGCGCCATCTCCCTCTGGGACTGGGCACCTCCCTCTGGGACTGGGGCATCTACCTCTGGGACTGGGACTTCCACCTCTGGGACTGGGCACCTCCATATGGGACTGGGCATCTCTTACTGGGACTGGGCACCTCCTGTGGGACTGGGCACCTCCCTCTGGGAGTGGGGCTTCTCCCTCTGGGACTGCACACCTCCATCTGGGACTGGGAACCTCTCTCTGGGACTGGAGCATCTCACTCTGGGACTGCGCACCTCCCTCTGGGACTGTGTCACCTCCCTCTGGGACTGGGCACACCGTTCTGAGACTGGGCACCTCCCTCTGGGAATGCGCACAACCCTCTGAAACTAGGCACCTCCATGTTGGACTGCGCCATCTCCCTCTGGGACAGCGCACCTCCCTCTCGGACTGGGCACCTCCCTCTGGGACTGGGCATCTCCATCTGGGACTGGGCACCTCCTTCTGGGACTGGGCACCTCATTCTGGGACAGGGCACCTCCCTCTGGGACAGGGCACCTCCTTCTGGGACTGGGCACCACCCTCTGGGACTGTGCACCTCCCTCTGGGACTGGGCTCCTGCTTCTTGGACTGCGCACGTCCCTATGGGACTGGGCACCACCTTCTGGGACTGGGCACCTCCCTCTGGGACTGCGCACCTCCGTCTGGGACTGGCCACCTCCCTCTGGGACTGGGCACCTCCCTCTGTGACTGGGGCTTCTCCCTATTGGACTGGGCCACCTCCCTCTGGGACTTTGCACCTCCGTCTGGGACTGAGTACCCCCCTCTGGGACTGCGCCACCTCCCTCTGGGACTGGGCGTCTCCATCTGGGACTGGGCATCTCCCTCTGGGACTGGGCATCTCCCTCTGGGACTGGGCACATCCGTTTGGGACTGCGCATCTCCCTCTGGGACTGGGCATCTACCTCTGGGACTGCGCCATCTCCCTCTGGGACTGAGCATATCCCTCTGGGACTGGGTCATCTCCCTCTGGGACTGGGCATCTCCCTCTGGGACTGGGCATCTCCCTCTGTGACTGGGCACCTCCGTCTGTGCCTGGGCATCTCCCTCTGGGACTGGGCACCTCCTTCTGGGAGCGGGCCCCTCCCTCTGGGACTGGGGCATCTCCCTCTGGGACTGAGCAATTCCCTCTGGAACTGGGCACCTCCCTCTGGGACTGCGCATCTCCCTCTGGGACTGGGCATCTCCCACTGGGACTGCGCTATCTCCCTCTGGGACTGGGCACCTCCCTCTGGGACTGCGCCATCTCCCTCTGTGACTGGGCATCTACCTCTGTGACTGGGCATCTCCCTCTCGGACTGGGCAGCTCCCTCAAGGAATGGAATCTCCCTATGCGACTGTGGCATCTCCCTCTGGAACAGGGCAGCTCCCTCTGGGAGTGGGCATCTCCACCTGGGACTGAGCATCTCCCTCTGGGACTGGGTAGCTCTCTCTGGGACTGCGCCATCTCCCTCTGGGACTGGGCATCTCCCTCTCGGACTGGGCGTCTCCCTCTAGGACTCCGCCATCTCCCTCTGCGATGGCGCCACCTCACACTGGGACTGCGACATCTCCCTCTGGGAACTGGGCAGCTCACTCTGGGACTGGGGCATCTCCCTCTGGACCAGGGGCATCTACCTCTGGGACTGAGAAACTCCCTCTGGTACTGGGCATCTCTCACTGGGACTGGGCACCTCCCTATGGGAGAGGGCACCTCCCTCTGGGACTGGGGCATCTACCTCTGGGACTGGGACATCCACCTCTGGGACTGGGCACCTCCATCTGGGACTGGGCATCTCTTACTGGGACTGGGCACCTCCCACTGGTAGTGGGGCATCTCCCTCTGGGACTACACACCTCCATCTGGGACTGGGCACCTCTCTCTGGGACTGGGGCATCTCCCTCTGGGACTGCGTTCCTCCCTCTGGTACTGCGCCATTTCCCTCTGGGACTGGGCACCTCCCTCTGCGACGGCGCCATCTCCCTCTGGGACTTCGCCATCTCCCTCTGGGACTGCGCCATCTCCCTCTGGGACTGGGCATCACCCTGTGTGACTGTGCCATATCCCTCTGGGACTGGGCACTTCCATCTGGTACTGGGCATCTCCCTCTACGACTGCGCCATTTCCCGCTGGGATGGGGCACCTCCCTCTGGGACTGGGCACCTCCCTCTGGGACTGGAGCTTCTCCCTCTAGGACGGCGCCATCTCCCTCTGCGTTGCCGCCACCTCCCTCTGAGAATACGCCATCTCCGTCTGGGACTGTGGCATCTCCCATCGAGAACAGGGCAGCTCCCTCTGGGACTGGGCATCTCCCTCTGTGACTTGGCGTCTAACTCTGGGACTGTGGCACCTCCCTCTCGTACAGGGCATCTCCCTCTAGGACGGCGCCATCTCCCACTTCGATGGCGCCACCTCCCTGTGAGACTGCGCCATCTCCCTCTGGGACAGGGCAACTCCCTCTGGACTGTGGCATCTCCCTCTGGGAACAGAGCAGCTCCCTCTGGGACTGGGCATCTCCCGCTGGGACTGAGCATCTCCCTCTGGGACTGGGCAGCTCCCTCTGGGACTGCGCCATCTCCCTCTGGGGCTGGGCATCTCCCTCTCGGGCTGGGCATCTCCGTCTAGGACTGCGCCATCTCCCTCTGGGACTGGGCACCTCCCTCTGGGACTGGGGCATCTACCTCTGGGACTGGGACTTCCACCTCTGGGACTGGGCACCTCCATATGGGACTGGGCATCTCTTACTGGGACTGGGCACCTCCTGTGGGACTGGGCACCCCCCTCTGGGAGTGGGGCTTCTCCCTCTGGGACTGCACACCTCCATCTGGGACTGGGAACCTCTCTCTGGGACTGGAGCATCTCACTCTAGGACTGCGCACCTCCCTCTGGGACTGTGTCACCTCCCTCTGGGACTGGGCACACCGTTCTGAGACTGGGCACCTCCCTCTGGGAATGCGCACAACCCTCTGAAACTAGGCACCTCCATGTTGGACTGCGCCATCTCCCTCTGGGACAGCGCACCTCCCTCTCGGACTGGGCACCTCCCTCTGGGACTGGGCATCTCCATCTGGGACTGGGCACCTCCTTCTGGGACTGGGCACCTCATTCTGGGACAGGGCACCTCCCTCTGGGACAGGGCACCTCCTTCTGGGACTGGGCACCACCCTCTGGGACTGTGCACCTCCCTCTGGGACTGGGCTCCTACTTCTTGGACTGCACACGTCCCTATGGGACTGGGCACCACCTTCTGGGACTGGGCACCTCCCTCTGGGACTGCGCACCTCCCTCTGGGACTGGCCACCTCCCTCTGGGACTGGGGCTTCTCCCTATTGGACTGGGCCACCTCCCTCTGGGACTTTGCACCTCCGTCTGGGACTGAGTACCCCCCTCTGGGACTGCGCCACCTCCCTCTGGGACTGGGCGTCTCCATCTGGGACTGGGCATCTCCCTCTGGGACTGGGCATCTCCCTCTGGGACTGGGCACATCCGTTTGGGACTGCGCATCTCCCTCTGGGACTGGGCATCTACCTCTGGGACTGCGCCATCTCCCTCAGGGACTGAGCATATCCCTCTGGGACTGGGTCATCTCCCTCTGGGACTGGGCATCTCCCTCTGGGACTGGGCATCTCCCTCTGTGACTGGGCACCTCCGTCTGTGCCTGGGCATCTCCCTCTGGGACTGGGCACCTCCTTCTGGGAGCGGGCCCCTCCCTCTGGGACTGGGGCATCTCCTTCTGGGACTGAGCAATTCCCTCTGGAACTGGGCACCTCCCTCTGGGACTGCGCATCTCCCTCTGGGACTGGGCATCTCCCACTGGGACTGCGCTATCTCCCTCTGGGACTGGGCACCTCCCTCTGGGACTGCGCCATCTCCCTCTGTGACTGGGCATCTACCTCTGTGACTGGGCATCTCCCTCTCGGACTGGGCAGCTCCCTCAAGGAATGGAATCTCCCTATGCGACTGTGGCATCTCCCTCTGGAACAGGGCAGCTCCCTCTAGGAGTGGGCATCTCCACCTGGGACTGAGCATCTCCCTCTGGGACTGGGTAGCTCTCTCTGGGACTGCGCCATCTCCCTCTGGGACTGGGCATCTCCCTCTCGGACTGGGCGTCTCCCTCTAGGACTCCGCCATCTCCCTCTGCGATGGCGCCACCTCACACTGGGACTGCGACATCTCCCTCTGGGAACTGGGCAGCTCACTCTGGGACTGGGGCATCTCCCTCTGGCCCAGGGGCATCTACCTCTGGAACTGAGAAACTCCCTCTGGGACTGGGCATCTCTCACTGGGACTGGGCACCTCCCTATGGGAGTGGGCACCTCCCTCTGGGACTGGGGCATCTACCTCTGGGACTGGGACATCCACCTCTGGGACTGGGCACCTCCATCTGGGACTGGGCATCTCTTACTGGGACTGGGCACCTCCCACTGGTAGTGGGGCATCTCCCTCTGGGACTACACACCTCCATCTGGGACTGGGCACCTCTCTCTGGGACTGGGGCATCTCCCTCTGGGACTGCGTTCCTCCCTCTGGTACTGCGCCATTTCCCTCTGGGACTGGGCACCTCCCTCTGCGACGGCGCCATCTCCCTCTGGGACTTCGCCATCTCCCTCTGGGACTGGGCACCTCCCTCTGGGACTGGGCACCTCCCTCTGGGACTGGGCACCTCCTTCTGGGACTGCGCACCTTTTTCTATGGCTGGGCACCTCCCTCTGGGACGGGGCACCTCCCTCTGGGACTTCGCCATCTCCCTTTGGGACTGCGCCATCTCCCTCTGGGACTGGGCATCACCCTTTGGGACTGCGCTATCTCCCTCTGGGACTGGGCGCCTCCCTCTTGTACTGGGCATCTCCCTATACGACTGCGCCATTTCCCTCTGGGATGGGGCACATTCCTCTGGGACTGGGCAACTCCCTCTGGGACTGGGCATCTCCATCTGGGACTGGGCACCTCCTTCTGGGACTGAGCACCTCATTCTGGGACAGGGCACCTCCCTCTGGGACTGCACACCTCCATCTGGGACTGGGCACCTCTCTCTGGGACAGGGGCATCTCCCTCTGGGACTGCGCACCTCCCTCTGGGACTGGGTCACCTCACTCTGGGACTGGGCACACCGTTCTGAGACTGGGCACCTCCCTCTGGGTCTGCGCACAACCCTCTGGGACTAGGCACCTCCCTGTTGGACTGCGCCATCTCCCTCTGGGACAGCGCGCCTCCCTGTGGGACTGGGCACCTCCCTCTGGGACTGGGCACCTCCTTCTGGGACTGGGCACCTCCCTCTGGGACTGGGCACCTCCCTCTGGGACTGGGTACCTCCTTCTGGGACTGGGCACCTTCCTCTGGGACTGCGTACCTCCCTCTGGGACTGCGCACCTCCTTCTGGGACTGGGCCCCTTCCTCTGGGACTGGGGCATCTCCCTCTGGGACTGGGCATCTCTCTCTGGGACTGGGCACCTCTGTCTGGGACTGGGCACCTCCCTCTGGGACTGGGCGTCTCCCTCTGGGACTGCGCCATATCCCACTGGCACTGGGCACCTCCCTCTGGGACTGGGCACCTCCCTCTGGGACTGGGCACCTCCCTCTGGGACTGGCACCTCCCTCTGGGACTGGCCACCTCCCTCAGGGAATGGGCACCTCCCTCTGGGACTGTGCATCTCCCTCTAGGACTGCGCCATCTCCCTCTGGGACTGGGCACCTCTCTCCGGGACTGGGCACCTACCTCTGGGACTGCGCTATCTCCCTCTGGGACTGGGCACCTCCCTCTGCCACTGGGCACCTCCCACTGGGACTGGGCACCTCCTTCTGGGACTGCGCACCTTTTTCTGGGACTGGGCACCTCCCTCTGGGACGGGGCACGTCCCTCTGGGACTTCGCCATCTCCCTCTGGAACTGGGCATCACCCTGTGTGACTGTGCCATATCCCTCTGGGACTGGGCACTTCCATCTGGTACTGGGCATCTCCCTCTACGACTGCGCCATTTCCCTCTGGGATGGGGCACCTCCCTCTGGGACTGGGCACCTCCCTCTGGGACTGGAGCTTCTCCCTCTAGGACGGCGCCATCTCCCTCTGCGTTGCCGCCACCTCCCTCTGAGAATGCGCCATCTCCGTCTGGGACTGTGGCATCTCCCATCGAGAACAGGGCAGCTCCCTCTGGGACTGGGCATCTCCCTCTGTGACTTGGCGTCTAACTCTGGGACTGCGCACCTCCCTCTGGGACTGGCCACCTCCCTCTGGGACTGGGCACCTCCCTCTGTGACTGGGGCTTCTCCCTATTGGACTGGGCCACCTCCCTCTGGGACTTTGCACCTCCGTCTGGGACTGAGTACCCCCCTCTGGGACTGCGCCACCTCCCTCTGGGACTGGGCGTCTCCATCTGGGACTGGGCATCTCCCTCTGGGACTGGGCATCTCCCTCTGGGACTGGGCACATCCGTTTGGGACTGCGCATCTCCCTCTGGGACTGGGCATCTACCTCTGGGACTGCGCCATCTCCCTCTGGGACTGAGCATATCCCTCTGGGACTGGGTCATCTCCCTCTGGGACTGGGCATCTCCCTCTGGGACTGGGCATCTCCCTCTGTGACTGGGCACCTCCGTCTGTGCCTGGGCATCTCCCTCTGGGACTGGGCACCTCCTTCTGGGAGCGGGCCCCTCCCTCTGGGACTGGGGCATCTCCCTCTGGGACTGAGCAATTCCCTCTGGAACTGGGCACCTCCCTCTGGGACTGCGCATCTCCCTCTGGGACTGGGCATCTCCCACTGGGACTGCGCTATCTCCCTCTGGGACTGGGCACCTCCCTCTGGGACTGCGCCATCTCCCTCTGTGACTGGGCATCTACCTCTGTGACTGGGCATCTCCCTCTCGGACTGGGCAGCTCCCTCAAGGAATGGAATCTCCCTATGCGACTGTGGCATCTCTCTCTGGAACAGGGCAGCTCCCTCTGGGAGTGGGCATCTCCACCTGGGACTGAGCATCTCCCTCTGGGACTGGGTAGCTCTCTCTGGGACTGCGCCATCTCCCTCTGGGACTGGGCATCTCCCTCTCGGACTGGGCGTCTCCCTCTAGGACTCCGCCATCTCCCTCTGCGATGGCGCCACCTCACACTGGGACTGCGACATCTCCCTCTGGGAACTGGGCAGCTCACTCTGGGACTGGGGCATCTCCCTCTGGACCAGGGGCATCTACCTCTGGGACTGAGAAACTCCCTCTGGGACTGGGCATCTCTCACTGGGACTGGGCACCTCCCTATGGGAGTGGGCACCTCCCTCTGGGACTGGGGCATCTACCTCTGGGACTGGGACATCCACCTCTGGGACTGGGCACCTCCATCTGGGACTGGGCATCTCTTACTGGGACTGGGCACCTCCCACTGGTAGTGGGGCATCTCCCTCTGGGACTACACACCTCCATCTGGGACTGGGCCCCTCTCTCTGGGACTGGGGCATCTCCCTCTGGGACTGCGTTCCTCCCTCTGGTACTGCGCCATTTCCCTCTGGGACTGGGCACCTCCCTCTGCGACGGCGCCATCTCCCTTGGGACTTCGCCATCTCCCTCTGGGACTGCGCCATCTCCCTCTGGGACTGGGCATCACCCTGTGTGACTGTGCCATATCCCTCTGGGACTGGGCACTTCCATCTGGTACTGGGCATCTCCCTCTACGACTGCGCCATTTCCCGCTGGGATGGGGCACCTCCCTCTGGGACTGGGCACCTCCCTCTGGGACTGGAGCTTCTCCCTCTAGGACGGCGCCATCTCCCTCTGCTTAGCCGCCACCTCCCTCTGAGAATGCGCCATCTCCGTCTGGGACTGTGGCATCTCCCATCGAGAACAGGGCAGCTCCCTCTGGGACTGGGCATCTCCCTCTGTGACTTGGCGTCTAACTCTGGGACTGTGGCACCTCCCTCTCGTACAGGGCATCTCCCTCTAGGACGGCGCCATCTCCCACTTCGATGGCGCCACCTCCCTCTGAGACTGCGCCATCTCCCTCTGGGACAGGGCAACTCCCTCTGGACTGTGGCATCTCCCTCTGGGAACAGAGCAGCTCCCTCTGGGACTGGGCATCTCCCGCTGGGACTGAGCATCTCCCTCTGGGACTGGGCAGCTCCCTCTGGGACTGCGCCATCTCCCTCTGGGGCTGGGCATCTCCCTCTCGGGCTGGGCATCTCCGTCTAGGACTGCGCCATCTCCCTCTGGGACTGGGCACCTCCCTCTGGGACTGGGGCATCTACCTCTGGGACTGGGACTTCCACCTCTGGGACTGGGCACCTCCATATGGGACTGGGCATCTCTTACTGGGACTGGGCACCTCCTGTGGGACTGGGCACCTCCCTCTGGGAGTGGGGCTTCTCCCTCTGGGACTGCACACCTCCATCTGGGACTGGGAACCTCTCTCTGGGACTGGAGCATCTCACTCTAGGACTGCGCACCTCCCTCTGGGACTGTGTCACCTCCCTCTGGGACTGGGCACACCGTTCTGAGACTGGGCACCTCCCTCTGGGAATGCGCACAACCCTCTGAAACTAGGCACCTCCATGTTGGACTGCGCCATCTCCCTCTGGGACAGCGCACCTCCCTCTCGGACTGGGCACCTCCCTCTGGGACTGGGCATCTCCATCTGGGACTGGGCACCTCCTTCTGGGACTGGGCACCTCATTCTGGGACAGGGCACCTCCCTCTGGGACAGGGCACCTCCTTCTGGGACTGGGCACCACCCTCTGGGACTGTGCACCTCCCTCTGGGACTGGGCTCCTACTTCTTGGACTGCGCACGTCCCTATGGGACTGGGCACCACCTTCTGGGACTGGGCACCTCCCTCTGGGACTGCGCACCTCCCTCTGGGACTGGCCACCTCCCTCTGGGACTGGGCACCTCCCTCTGTGACTGGGGCTTCTCCCTATTGGACTGGGCCACCTCCCTCTGGGACTTTGCACCTCCGTCTGGGACTGAGTACCCCCCTCTGGGACTGCGCCACCTCCCTCTGGGACTGGGCGTCTCCATCTGGGACTGGGCATCTCCCTCTGGGACTGGGCATCTCCCTCTGGGACTGGGCACATCCGTTTGGGACTGCGCATCTCCCTCTGGGACTGGGCATCTACCTCTGGGACTGCGCCATCTCCCTCAGGGACTGAGCATATCCCTCTGGGACTGGGTCATCTCCCTCTGGGACTGGGCATCTCCCTCTGGGACTGGGCATCTCCCTCTGTGACTGGGCACCTCCGTCTGTGCCTGGGCATCTCCCTCTGGGACTGGGCACCTCCTTCTGGGAGCGGGCCCCTCCCTCTGGGACTGGGGCATCTCCCTCTGGGACTGGGCATCTCCCTCTCGGACTAGGCGTCTCCCTCTAGGACTCCGCCATCTCCCTCTGCGATGGCGCCACCTCACACTGGGACTGCGACATCTCCCTCTGGGAACTGGGCAGCTCACTCTGGGACTGGGGCATCTCCCTCTGGACCAGGGGCATCTACCTCTGGAACTGAGAAACTCCCTCTGGGACTGGGCATCTCTCACTGGGACTGGGCACCTCCCTATGGGAGTGGGCACCTCCCTCTGGGACTGGGGCATCTACCTCTGGGACTGGGACATCCACCTCTGGGACTGGGCACCTCCATCTGGGACTGGGCATCTCTTACTGGGACTGGGCACCTCCCACTGGTAGTGGGGCATCTCCCTCTGGGACTACACACCTCCATCTGGGACTGGGCACCTCTCTCTGGGACTGGGGCATCTCCCTCTGGGACTGCGTTCCTCCCTCTGGTACTGCGCCATTTCCCTCTGGGACTGGGCACCTCCCTCTGCGACGGCGCCATCTCCCTCTGGGACTTCGCCATCTCCCTCTGGGACTGGGCACCTCCCTCTGGGACTGGGCACCTCCCTCTGGGACTGGGCACCTCCTTCTGGGACTGCGCACCTTTTTCTATGGCTGGGCACCTCCCTCTGGGACGGGGCACCTCCCTCTGGGACTTCGCCATCTCCCTTTGGGACTGCGCCATCTCCCTCTGGGACTGGGCATCACCCTTTGGGACTGCGCTATCTCCCTCTGGGACTGGGCGCCTCCCTCTTGTACTGGGCATCTCCCTATACGACTGCGCCATTTCCCTCTGGGATGGGGCACATTCCTCTGGGACTGGGCAACTCCCTCTGGGACTGGGCATCTCCATCTGGGACTGGGCACCTCCTTCTGGGACTGAGCACCTCATTCTGGGACAGGGCACCTCCCTCTGGGACTGCACACCTCCATCTGGGACTGGGCACCTCTCTCTGGGACAGGGGCATCTCCCTCTGGGACTGCGCACCTCCCTCTGGGACTGGGTCACCTCACTCTGGGACTGGGCACACCGTTCTGAGACTGGGCACCTCCCTCTGGGTCTGCGCACAACCCTCTGGGACTAGGCACCTCCCTGTTGGACTGCGCCATCTCCCTCTGGGACAGCGCGCCTCCCTGTGGGACTGGGCACCTCCCTCTGGGACTGGGCACCTCCTTCTGGGACTGGGCACCTCCCTCTGGGACTGGGCACCTCCCTCTGGGACTGGGTACCTCCTTCTGGGACTGGGCACCTTCCTCTGGGACTGCGTACCTCCCTCTGGGACTGCGCACCTCCTTCTGGGACTGGGCCCCTTCCTCTGGGACTGGGGCATCTCCCTCTGGGACTGGGCATCTCTCTCTGGGACTGGGCACCTCTGTCTGGGACTGGGCACCTCCCTCTGGGACTGGGCGTCTCCCTCTGGGACTGCGCCATATCCCACTGGCACTGGGCACCTCCCTCTGGGACTGGGCACCTCCCTCTGGGACTGGGCACCTCCCTCTGGGACTGGCACCTCCCTCTGGGACTGGCCACCTCCCTCAGGGAATGGGCACCTCCCTCTGGGACTGTGCATCTCCCTCTAGGACTGCGCCATCTCCCTCTGGGACTGGGCACCTCTCTCCGGGACTGGGCACCTACCTCTGGGACTGCGCTATCTCCCTCTGGGACTGGGCACCTCCCTCTGCCACTGGGCACCTCCCACTGGGACTGGGCACCTCCTTCTGGGACTGCGCACCTTTTTCTGGGACTGGGCACCTCCCTCTGGGACGGGGCACGTCCCTCTGGGACTTCGCCATCTCCCTCTGGAACTGGGCATCACCCTGTGTGACTGTGCCATATCCCTCTGGGACTGGGCACTTCCATCTGGTACTGGGCATCTCCCTCTACGACTGCGCCATTTCCCTCTGGGATGGGGCACCTCCCTCTGGGACTGGGCACCTCCCTCTGGGACTGGAGCTTCTCCCTCTAGGACGGCGCCATCTCCCTCTGCGTTGCCGCCACCTCCCTCTGAGAATGCGCCATCTCCGTCTGGGACTGTGGCATCTCCCATCGAGAACAGGGCAGCTCCCTCTGGGACTGGGCATCTCCCTCTGTGACTTGGCGTCTAACTCTGGGACTGCGCACCTCCCTCTGGGACTGGCCACCTCCCTCTGGGACTGGGCACCTCCCTCTGTGACTGGGGCTTCTCCCTATTGGACTGGGCCACCTCCCTCTGGGACTTTGCACCTCCGTCTGGGACTGAGTACCCCCCTCTGGGACTGCGCCACCTCCCTCTGGGACTGGGCGTCTCCATCTGGGACTGGGCATCTCCCTCTGGGACTGGGCATCTCCCTCTGGGACTGGGCACATCCGTTTGGGACTGCGCATCTCCCTCTGGGACTGGGCATCTACCTCTGGGACTGCGCCATCTCCCTCTGGGACTGAGCATATCCCTCTGGGACTGGGTCATCTCCCTCTGGGACTGGGCATCTCCCTCTGGGACTGGGCATCTCCCTCTGTGACTGGGCACCTCCGTCTGTGCCTGGGCATCTCCCTCTGGGACTGGGCACCTCCTTCTGGGAGCGGGCCCCTCCCTCTGGGACTGGGGCATCTCCCTCTGGGACTGAGCAATTCCCTCTGGAACTGGGCACCTCCCTCTGGGACTGCGCATCTCCCTCTGGGACTGGGCATCTCCCACTGGGACTGCGCTATCTCCCTCTGGGACTGGGCACCTCCCTCTGGGACTGCGCCATCTCCCTCTGTGACTGGGCATCTACCTCTGTGACTGGGCATCTCCCTCTCGGACTGGGCAGCTCCCTCAAGGAATGGAATCTCCCTATGCGACTGTGGCATCTCTCTCTGGAACAGGGCAGCTCCCTCTGGGAGTGGGCATCTCCACCTGGGACTGAGCATCTCCCTCTGGGACTGGGTAGCTCTCTCTGGGACTGCGCCATCTCCCTCTGGGACTGGGCATCTCCCTCTCGGACTGGGCGTCTCC
Organism: Scyliorhinus torazame; assembly: GCF_047496885.1. Classification (NCBI taxonomy): domain Eukaryota; kingdom Metazoa; phylum Chordata; class Chondrichthyes; order Carcharhiniformes; family Scyliorhinidae; genus Scyliorhinus; species Scyliorhinus torazame. Next base: position 380,186,798 of record NC_092709.1, read on the forward strand.
CTCTAGGACTCCGCCATCTCCCTCTGCGATGGCGCCACCTCACACTGGGACTGCGACATCTCCCTCTGGGAACTGGGCAGCTCACTCTGGGACTGGGGCATCTCCCTCTGGACCAGGGGCATCTACCTCTGGGACTGAGAAACTCCCTCTGGGACTGGGCATCTCTCACTGGGACTGGGCACCTCCCTATGGGAGTGGGCACCTCCCTCTGGGACTGGGGCATCTACCTCTGGGACTGGGACATCCACCTCTGGGACTGGGCACCTCCATCTGGGACTGGGCATCTCTTACTGGGACTGGGCACCTCCCACTGGTAGTGGGGCATCTCCCTCTGGGACTACACACCTCCATCTGGGACTGGGCCCCTCTCTCTGGGACTGGGGCATCTCCCTCTGGGACTGCGTTCCTCCCTCTGGTACTGCGCCATTTCCCTCTGGGACTGGGCACCTCCCTCTGCGACGGCGCCATCTCCCTTGGGACTTCGCCATCTCCCTCTGGGACTGCGCCATCTCCCTCTGGGACTGGGCATCACCCTGTGTGACTGTGCCATATCCCTCTGGGACTGGGCACTTCCATCTGGTACTGGGCATCTCCCTCTACGACTGCGCCATTTCCCGCTGGGATGGGGCACCTCCCTCTGGGACTGGGCACCTCCCTCTGGGACTGGAGCTTCTCCCTCTAGGACGGCGCCATCTCCCTCTGCTTAGCCGCCACCTCCCTCTGAGAATGCGCCATCTCCGTCTGGGACTGTGGCATCTCCCATCGAGAACAGGGCAGCTCCCTCTGGGACTGGGCATCTCCCTCTGTGACTTGGCGTCTAACTCTGGGACTGTGGCACCTCCCTCTCGTACAGGGCATCTCCCTCTAGGACGGCGCCATCTCCCACTTCGATGGCGCCACCTCCCTCTGAGACTGCGCCATCTCCCTCTGGGACAGGGCAACTCCCTCTGGACTGTGGCATCTCCCTCTGGGAACAGAGCAGCTCCCTCTGGGACTGGGCATCTCCCGCTGGGACTGAGCATCTCCCTCTGGGACTGGGCAGCTCCCTCTGGGACTGCGCCATCTCCCTCTGGGGCTGGGCATCTCCCTCTCGGGCTGGGCATCTCCGTCTAGGACTGCGCCATCTCCCTCTGGGACTGGGCACCTCCCTCTGGGACTGGGGCATCTACCTCTGGGACTGGGACTTCCACCTCTGGGACTGGGCACCTCCATATGGGACTGGGCATCTCTTACTGGGACTGGGCACCTCCTGTGGGACTGGGCACCTCCCTCTGGGAGTGGGGCTTCTCCCTCTGGGACTGCACACCTCCATCTGGGACTGGGAACCTCTCTCTGGGACTGGAGCATCTCACTCTAGGACTGCGCACCTCCCTCTGGGACTGTGTCACCTCCCTCTGGGACTGGGCACACCGTTCTGAGACTGGGCACCTCCCTCTGGGAATGCGCACAACCCTCTGAAACTAGGCACCTCCATGTTGGACTGCGCCATCTCCCTCTGGGACAGCGCACCTCCCTCTCGGACTGGGCACCTCCCTCTGGGACTGGGCATCTCCATCTGGGACTGGGCACCTCCTTCTGGGACTGGGCACCTCATTCTGGGACAGGGCACCTCCCTCTGGGACAGGGCACCTCCTTCTGGGACTGGGCACCACCCTCTGGGACTGTGCACCTCCCTCTGGGGCTGGGCTCCTACTTCTTGGACTGCGCACGTCCCTATGGGACTGGGCACCACCTTCTGGGACTGGGCACCTCCCTCTGGGACTGCGCACCTCCCTCTGGGACTGGCCACCTCCCTCTGGGACTGGGCACCTCCCTCTGTGACTGGGGCTTCTCCCTATTGGACTGGGCCACCTCCCTCTGGGACTTTGCACCTCCGTCTGGGACTGAGTACCCCCCTCTGGGACTGCGCCACCTCCCTCTGGGACTGGGCGTCTCCATCTGGGACTGGGCATCTCCCTCTGGGACTGGGCATCTCCCTCTGGGACTGGGCACATCCGTTTGGGACTGCGCATCTCCCTCTGGGACTGGGCATCTACCTCTGGGACTGCGCCATCTCCCTCAGGGACTGAGCATATCCCTCTGGGACTGGGTCATCTCCCTCTGGGACTGGGCATCTCCCTCTGGGACTGGGCATCTCCCTCTGTGACTGGGCACCTCCGTCTGTGCCTGGGCATCTCCCTCTGGGACTGGGCACCTCCTTCTGGGAGCGGGCCCCTCCCTCTGGGACTGGGGCATCTCCCTCTGGGACTGAGCAATTCCCTCTGGAACTGGGCACCTCCCTCTGGAACTGCGCATCTCCCTCTGGGACTGGGCATCTCCCACTGGGACTGCGCTATCTCCCTCTGGGACTGGGCACCTCCCTCTGGGACTGCGCCATCTCCCTCTGTGACTGGGCATCTACCTCTGTGACTGGGCATCTCCCTCTCGGACTGGGCAGCTCCCTCAAGGAATGGAATCTCCCTATGCGACTGTGGCATCTCCCTCTGGAACAGGGCAGCTCCCTCTGGGAGTGGGCATCTCCACCTGGGACTGAGCATCTCCCTCTGGGACTGGGTAGCTCTCTCTGGGACTGCGCCATCTCCCTCTGGGACTGGGCATCTCCCTCTCGGACTGGGCGTCTCCCTCTAGGACTCCGCCATCTCCCTCTGCGATGGCGCCACCTCACACTGGGACTGCGACATCTCCCTCTGGGAACTGGGCAGCTCACTCTGGGACTGGGGCATCTCCCTCTGGACCAGGGGCATCTACCTCTGGAACTGAGAAACTCCCTCTGGGACTGGGCATCTCTCACTGGGACTGGGCACCTCCCTATGGGAGTGGGCACCTCCCTCTGGGACTGGGGCATCTACCTCTGGGACTGGGACATCCACCTCTGGGACTGGGCACCTCCATCTGGGACTGGGCATCTCTTACTGGGACTGGGCACCTCCCACTGGTAGTGGGGCATCTCCCTCTGGGACTACACACCTCCATCTGGGACTGGGCACCTCTCTCTGGGACTGGGGCATCTCCCTCTGGGACTGCGTTCCTCCCTCTGGTACTGCGCCATTTCCCTCTGGGACTGGGCACCTCCCTCTGCGACGGCGCCATCTCCCTCTGGGACTTCGCCATCTCCCTCTGGGACTGGGCACCTCCCTCTGGGACTGGGCACCTCCCTCTGGGACTGGGCACCTCCTTCTGGGACTGCGCACCTTTTTCTATGGCTGGGCACCTCCCTCTGGGACGGGGCACCTCCCTCTGGGACTTCGCCATCTCCCTTTGGGACTGCGCCATCTCCCTCTGGGACTGGGCATCACCCTTTGGGACTGCGCTATCTCCCTCTGGGACTGGGCGCCTCCCTCTTGTACTGGGCATCTCCCTATACGACTGCGCCATTTCCCTCTGGGATGGGGCACATTCCTCTGGGACTGGGAAACTCCCTCTGGGACTGGGCATCTCCATCTGGGACTGGGCACCTCCTTCCGGGACTGAGCACCTCATTCTGGGACAGGGCATCTCCCTCTGGGACTGCACACCTCCATCTGGGACTGGGCACCTCTCTCTGGGACAGGGGCATCTCCCTCTGGGACTGCGCACCTCCCTCTGGGACTGGGTCACCTCACTCTGGGACTGGGCACACCGTTCTGAGACTGGGCACCTCCCTCTGGGTCTGCGCACAACCCTCTGGGACTAGGCACCTCCCTGTTGGACTGCGCCATCTCCCTCTGGGACAGCGCGCCTCCCTGTGGGACTGGGCACCTCCCTCTGGGACTGGGCACCTCCTTCTGGGACTGGGCACCTCCCTCTGGGACTGGGCACCTCCCTCTGGGACTGGGTACCTCCTTCTGGGACTGGGCACCTTCCTCTGGGACTGCGTACCTCCCTCTGGGACTGCGCACCTCCTTCTGGGACTGGGCCCCTTCCTCTGGGACTGGGGCATCTCCCTCTGGGACTGGGCATCTCTCTCTGGGACTGGGCACCTCTGTCTGGGACTGGGCACCTCCCTCTGGGACTGGGCGTCTCCCTCTGGGACTGCGCCATATCCCACTGGCACTGGGCACCTCCCTCTGGGACTGGGCACCTCCCTCTGGGACTGGGCACCTCCCTCTGGGACTGGCACCTCCCTCTGGGACTGGCCACCTCCCTCAGGGAATGGGCACCTCCCTCTGGGACTGTGCATCTCCCTCTAGGACTGCGCCATCTCCCTCTGGGACTGGGCACCTCTCTCCGGGACTGGGCACCTACCTCTGGGACTGCGCTATCTCCCTCTGGGACTGGGCACCTCCCTCTGCCACTGGGCACCTCCCACTGGGACTGGGCACCTCCTTCTGGGACTGCGCACCTTTTTCTGGGACTGGGCACCTCCCTCTGGGACGGGGCACGTCCCTCTGGGACTTCGCCATCTCCCTCTGGAACTGGGCATCACCCTGTGTGACTGTGCCATATCCCTCTGGGACTGGGCACTTCCATCTGGTACTGGGCATCTCCCTCTACGACTGCGCCCTATCCCTCTGGGATGGGGCACCTCCCTCTGGGACTGGGCACCTCCCTCTGGGACTGGAGCTTCTCCCTCTAGGACGGCGCCATCTCCCTCTGCGTTGCCGCCACCTCCCTCTGAGAATGCGCCATCTCCGTCTGGGACTGTGGCATCTCCCATCGAGAACAGGGCAGCTCCCTCTGGGACTGGGCATCTCCCTCTGTGACTTGGCGTCTAACTCTGGGACTGTGGCACCTCCCTCTCGTACAGGGCATCTCCCTCTAGGACGGCGCCATCTCCCACTTCGATGGCGCCACCTCCCTCTGAGACTGCGCCATCTCCCTCTGGGACAGGGCAACTCCCTCTGGACTGTGGCATCTCCCTCTGGGAACAGAGCAGCTCCCTCTGGGACTGGGCATCTCCCGCTGGGACTGAGCATCTCCCTCTGGGACTGGGCAGCTCCCTCTGGGACTGCGCCATCTCCCTCTGGGGCTGGGCATCTCCCTCTCGGGCTGGGCATCTCCGTCTAGGACTGCGCCATCTCCCTCTGGGACTGGGCACCTCCCTCTGGGACTGGGGCATCTACCTCTGGGACTGGGACTTCCACCTCTGGGACTGGGCACCTCCATCTGGGACTGGGCATCTCTTACTGGGACTGGGCACCTCCTGTGGGACTGGGCACCTCCCTCTGGGAGTGGGGCTTCTCCCTCTGGGACTGCACACCTCCATCTGGGACTGGGAACCTCTCTCTGGGACTGGAGCATCTCACTCTGGGACTGCGCACCTCCCTCTGGGACTGTGTCACCTCCCTCTGGGACTGGGCACACCGTTCTGAGACTGGGCACCTCCCTCTGGGAATGCGCACAACCCTCTGAAACTAGGCACCTCCATGTTGGACTGCGCCATCTCCCTCTGGGACAGCGCACCTCCCTCTCGGACTGGGCACCTCCCTCTGGGACTGGGCATCTCCATCTGGGACTGGGCACCTCCTTCTGGGACTGGGCACCTCATTCTGGGACAGGGCACCTCCCTCTGGGACAGGGCACCTCCTTCTGGGACTGGGCACCACCCTCTGGGACTGTGCACCTCCCTCTGGGACTGGGCTCCTGCTTCTTGGACTGCGCACGTCCCTATGGGACTGGGCACCACCTTCTGGGACTGGGCACCTCCCTCTGGGACTGCGCACCTCCCTCTGGGACTGGCCACCTCCCTCTGGGACTGGGCACCTCCCTCTGTGACTGGGGCTTCTCCCTATTGGACTGGGCCACCTCCCTCTGGGACTTTGCACCTCCGTCTGGGACTGAGTACCCCCCTCTGGGACTGCGCCACCTCCCTCTGGGACTGGGCGTCTCCATCTGGGACTGGGCATCTCCCTCTGGGACTGGGCATCTCCCTCTGGGACTGGGCACATCCGTTTGGGACTGCGCATCTCCCTCTGGGACTGGGCATCTACCTCTGGGACTGCGCCATCTCCCTCTGGGACTGAGCATATCCCTCTGGGACTGGGTCATCTCCCTCTGGGACTGGGCATCTCCCTCTGGGACTGGGCATCTCCCTCTGTGACTGGGCACCTCCGTCTGTGCCTGGGCATCTCCCTCTGGGACTGGGCACCTCCTTCTGGGAGCGGGCCCCTCCCTCTGGGACTGGGGCATCTCCCTCTGGGACTGAGCAATTCCCTCTGGGACTGGGCACCTCCCTCTGGGACTGCGCGTCTCCCTCTGGGACTGGGCATCTCCCACTGGGACTGCGCCATCTCCCTCTGTGACTGGGCATCTACCTCTGTGACTGGGCATCTCCCTCTCGGAGTGGGCAGCTCCCTCAAGGAATGGAATCTCCCTATGCGACTGTGGCATCTCCCTCTGGAACAGGGCAGCTCCCTCTGGGAGTGGGCATCTCCACCTGGGACTGAGCATCTCCCTCTGGGACTGGGTAGCTCTCTCTGGGACTGCGCCATCTCCCTCTGGGACTGGGCATCTCCCTCTCGGACTGGGCGTCTCCCTCTAGGACTCCGCCATCTCCCTCTGCGATGGCGCCACCTCACACTGGGACTGCGACATCTCCCTCTGGGACTGGGCATCTCCCTCTCGGGCTGGGCATCTCCGTCTAGGACTGCGGCATCTCCCTCTGGGACTGGGCACCTCCCTCTGGGACTGGGGCATCTACCTCTGGGACTGGGACTTCCACCTCTGGGACTGGGCACCTCCATCTGGGACTGGGCATCTCTTACTGGGACTGGGCACCTCCTGTGGGACTGGGCACCTCCCTCTGGGAGTGGGGCTTCTCCCTCTGGGACTGCACACCTCCATCTGGGACTGGGAACCTCTCTCTGGGACTGGAGCATCTCACTCTGGGACTGCGCACCTCCCTCTGGGACTGTGTCACCTCCCTCTGGGACTGGGCACACCGTTCTGAGACTGGGCACCTCCCTCTGGGAATGCGCACAACCCTCTGAAACTAGGCACCTCCATGTTGGACTGCGCCATCTCCCTCTGGGACAGCGCACCTCCCTCTCGGACTGGGCACCTCCCTCTGGGACTGGGCATCTCCATCTGGGACTGGGCACCTCCTTCTGGGACTGGGCACCTCATTCTGGGACAGGGCACCTCCCTCTGGGACAGGGCACCTCCTTCTGGGACTGGGCACCACCCTCTGGGACTGTGCACCTCCCTCTGGGACTGGGCTCCTGCTTCTTGGACTGCGCACGTCCCTATGGGACTGGGCACCACCTTCTGGGACTGGGCACCTCCCTCTGGGACTGCGCACCTCCCTCTGGGACTGGCCACCTCCCTCTGGGACTGGGCACCTCCCTCTGTGACTGGGGCTTCTCCCTATTGGACTGGGCCACCTCCCTCTGGGACTTTGCACCTCCGTCTGGGACTGAGTACCCCCCTCTGGGACTGCGCCACCTCCCTCTGGGACTGGGCGTCTCCATCTGGGACTGGGCATCTCCCTCTGGGACTGGGCATCTCCCTCTGGGACTGGGCACATCCGTTTGGGACTGCGCATCTCCCTCTGGGACTGGGCATCTACCTCTGGGACTGCGCCATCTCCCTCTGGGACTGAGCATATCCCTCTGGGACTGGGTCATCTCCCTCTGGGACTGGGCATCTCCCTCTGGGACTGGGCATCTCCCTCTGTGACTGAGCACCTCCGTCTGTGCCTGGGCATCTCCCTCTGGGACTGGGCACCTCCTTCTGGGAGCGGGCCCCTCCCTCTGGGACTGGGGCATCTCCCTCTGGGACTGAGCAATTCCCTCTGGGACTGGGCACCTCCCTCTGGGACTGCGCGTCTCCCTCTGGGACTGGGCATCTCCCACTGGGACTGCGCCATCTCCCTCTGTGACTGGGCATCTACCTCTGTGACTGGGCATCTCCCTCTCGGAGTGGGCAGCTCCCTCAAGGAATGGAATCTCCCTATGCGACTGTGGCATCTCCCTCTGGAACAGGGCAGCTCCCTCTGGGAGTGGGCATCTCCACCTGGGACTGAGCATCTCCCTCTGGGACTGGGTAGCTCTCTCTGGGACTGCGCCATCTCCCTCTGGGACTGGGCATCTCCCTCTCGGACTGGGCGTCTCCCTCTAGGACTCCGCCATCTCCCCCTGCGATGGCGCCACCTCACACTGGGACTGCGACATCTCCCTCTGGGACTGGGGCATCTCCCTCTGGACCAGGGGCATCTACCTCTGGGACTGAGAAACTCCCTCTGGGACTGGGCATCTCTCACTGGGACTGGGCACCTCCCTATGGGAGTGGGCACCTCCCTCTGGGACTGGGGCATCTACCTCTGGGACTGGGACATCCACCTCTGTGACTCGGCACCTCCATCTGGGACTGGGCATCTCTTACTGGGACTGGGCACCTCCCACTGGTAGTGGGGCATCTCCCTCTGGGACTACACACCTCCATCTGGGACTGGGCACCTCTCTCTGGGACTGGGGCATCTCCCTCTGGGACTGCGTTCCTCCCTCTGGTACTGCGCCATTTCCCTCTGGGACTGGGCACCTCCCTCTGCGACGGCGCCATCTCCCTCTGGGACTTCGCCATCTCCCTCTGGGACTGGGCACCTCCCTCTGGGACGGGGCACCTCCCTCTGGGACTGGGCACCTCCTTCTGGGACTGCGCACCTTTTTCTATGGCTGGGCACCTCCCTCTGGGACGGGGCACCTCCCTCTGGGACTTCGCCATTTCCCTTTGGGACTGCGCCATCTCCCTCTGGGACTGGGCATCACCCTTTGGGACTGCGCTATCTCCCTCTGGGACTGGGCGCCTCCCTCTTGTACTGGGCATCTCCCTATACGACTGCGCCATTTCCCTCTGGGATGGGGCACATTCCTCTGGGACTGGGCAACTCCCTCTGGGACTGGGCATCTCCATCTGGGACTGGGCACCTCCTTCTGGGACTGAGCACCTCATTCTGGGACAGGGCACCTCCCTCTGGGACTGCGCACCTCCCTCTGTGACTGGGCACCTCCCTCTGTGACTGGGGCTTCTCCCTATTGGACTGGGCCACCTCCCTCTGGGACTTTGCACCTCCGTCTGGGACTGGGTACCACCCTCTGGGACTGCGCCACCTCCCTCTGGGACTGGGCATCTCCATCTGGGACTGGGCATCTCCCTCTGGGACTGGGCATCTCCCTCTGGGACTGGGCACATCCGTCTGGGACTGGGCATCTCCCTCTGGGACTGGGCATCTCCCTCTGGGACTGCGCCATCTCCCTCTGGGACTGAGCATATCCCTCTGGGACTGGGTCATCTCGCTCTGGGACTGGGCATCTATCTCTGGGACTGGGCATCTCCCTCTGTGACTAGGCACCTCCGTCTGTGCCTGGGCATCTCCCTCTGGGACTGGGCACCTCCTTCTGGGACCGGGCCCCTCCCTCTGGGACTGGGGCATCTCCCTCTGGGACTGAGCAATTCCCTCTGGGACTGGGCACCTCCCTCTGGGACTGCGCATCTCCCTCTGGGACTGGGCATCTCCCACTGGGACTGCGCCATCTCCCTCTGGGACTTGGCACCTCCCTCTTGCACTGGGCATCTCCCTATACGACTGCGCCATTTCCCTCTGGGATGGGGCACATTCCTCTGGGACTGGGCAACTCCCTCTGGGACTGGGCATCTCCATCTGGGACTGGGCACCTCCTTCTGGGACTGAGCACCTCATTCTGGGACAGGGCACCTCCCTCTGGGACTGCGCACCTCCCTCTGTGACTGGGCACCTCCCTCTGTGACTGGGGCTTCTCCCTATTGGACTGGGCCACCTCCCTCTGGGACTTTGCACCTCCGTCTGGGACTGGGTACCACCCTCTGGGACTGCGCCACCTCCCTCTGGGACTGGGCATCTCCATCTGGGACTGGGCATCTCCCTCTGGGACTGGGCATCTCCCTCTGGGACTGGGCACATCCGTCTGGGACTGGGCATCTCCCTCTGTGACTGTGGCATCTCCCTCTGGGAACAGGGCAGCTCCCTCTGGGACTGGGCATCTCCCTCTGGGACTGAGCATCTCCCTCTGGGACTGGGCAGCTCCCTCTGGAATTGCGCCATCTCCCTCTGGGACAGGCATCTCCCTCACGGGCTGGGCATCTACCTCTGGGACTGGGGCATCCACCCCTGGGACTGTGCACCTCCATCTGGGACTGGGCATCTCTTACTGGGACTGGGCAACTCCCTCTGTTGTGGGGCTTCTCCCTCTGGGACTGCACACCTTCATCTGGGACTGGGCACCTTTCTCTGGGACTGGGGCATCATCCTCTGGAACCGCGCACCTCACTCTGGGACTGCGCCATCTCCCTCTGGGACTGGGCACCTCCCTCAGCGACGGCGCCATCTCCCTCTGGGACTGCGCCATCTCCCTCTGGGACTGGGCACCTCCCTCTCGTACTGGGCACCTCCCTCTGGGACTGGGCACCTCCTTCGGGGACTGCGCACCTTTTTCTGGGACTGGGCACCTCCCTCTGGGACGGGGCACCTCCCACTGGGACTTCGCCATCTCCCTCTGGGACTGGCCACCTACTTCTGGGACTGGACACCTCCCTCTGGGACTGCGCACCTCCCTCTGGGACTGGGCTCCTCCTTCTGGGACTGCGCATCTCCCTGTGGGACTGGGCACCACCTTCTGGGACTGGGCACCTCCATCTGGGACTGCGCACCTCCCTCTGTGACTGGGCACCTCCGTCTGGGACTGGGTATCTCCATCTGGGACTGGGTACCACCATCTGGGACTGCGCCACCTCCCTCTGGGACTGGGCATCTCCATCTGGGACTGGGCATCTCCCTCAGGTACTGAGCATCTCCCTCTTGGACTGGGCACCTCCGTCTGGGACTGGGCATCGCCCTCTGGGACTGGGCATCTCCCTCTGGGACTGTACCATCTCCCTCTGGGACTGACCACCTCCCTCTGGGACTGCGCCATCTCCCTCTGTGACTTGGCGTCTCCCTCTGGGACTGTGGCACCTCCCTCTCGGACTGGGCATCTCCCTCTAGGACGGCGCCATCTCCCTCTGCGATGGCGCCACCTCCCTCTGAGACTGTGCCATCTTCCTCTGGGACTGGGCATCTCCCTCTGGGACTGTGGCATCTCCCTCTGGGAACAGAGCAGCTCCCACTGGGACAGGGGCATCTCCCTCTGGGACTGCGCACCTCCCTCTGGGACTGGGTCACCTCCCTCTGGGACTGGGCACACCGTTCTGAGACTGGGCACCTCCCTCTGGGACTGCGCACAACCCTCTGGGACTAGGCACCTCCCTGTTGGACTGCGCCATCTCCCTCTGGGACAGCGCGCCTCCCTGTGGGACTGGGCACCTCCCTCTGCGACTGGGCACCTCCTTCTGGGACTGGGCACCTCCCTCTGGGACTGGGCACCTCCCTCTGGGACTGGGCACCTCCCTCTGGGACTGAGCACCTCCCTATGGGACTGGGTACCTCCTTCTGGGACTGTGCACCTCCCTCTGGGACTGCGAACCTGCTTCTGGGACTGGGCACATCCCTCTGGGACTGCGTACCTCCCTCTGGGACTGCGCACCTCCTTCTGGGACTGGGCCCCTTCCTCTGGGACTGGGGCATCTCCCTCTGGGACTGGGCATCTCCCTCTGGGACTGGGCACCTCCGTCTGGGAATGGGCACCTCCCTCTGGGACAGGGGCATCTCCCTCTGGGACTGCGCACCTCCCTCTGGGACTGGGTCACCTCCCTCTGGGACTGGGCACACCGTTCTGAGACTGGGCACCTCCCTCTGGGACTGCGCACAACCCTCTGGGACTAGGCACCTCCCTGTTTGACTGCGCCATCTCCCTCTGGGACAGCGCGCCTCCCTGTGGGACTGGGCACCTCCCTCTGCGACTGGGAACCTCCTTCTGGGACTGGGCACGTCCCTCTGGGACTGGGCACCTCCCTCTGGGACTGGGCACCTCCCTCTGGGACTGAGCACCTCCCTGTGGGACTGGGTACCTCCTTCTGGGACTGTGCACCTCCCTCGGGGACTGCGAACCTGCTTCTGGGACTGGGCACATCCCTCTGGGACTGCGTACCTCCCTCTGGGACTGCGCACCTCCTTCTGGGACTGGGCCCCTTCCTCTGGGACTGGGGCATCTCCCTCTGGGACTGGGCATCTCCCTCTGGGACTGGGCACCTCCGTCTGGGACTGGGCACCTCCCTCTGGGACTGGGCATCTCCCTCTGGGACTGCGCCATATCCCACTGGCACTGGGCACCTCCCTCTGTGACTGGGCACCTCCGTCTGGGACTGGGCACCTCCCTCTGGGACTGGGCACCTCCCTCTGGGACTGGCCACCTCCCTCAGGGACTGGGCACCTCCCTCTGGGACTGGGCATCTCCCTCTAGGACTGCGCCATCTCCCTCTGGGACTGGGCACCTCTCTCTGGGACTGGGCACCTACCTCTGGGACTGCGCTGTCTCCCTCTGGGACTGGGCACCTCCCTCTGCCACTGGGCACCTCCCTCTGCCACTGGGCACCTCCCACTGGAGCTGGGCACCTCCTTCTGGGACTGGGCACCTCCCTCTGGGACGGGGCACGTCCCTCTGGGACTTCGCCATCTCCCTCTGGGACTGCGCCATCTCGCTCTGGGACTGGGCATCTCCCTCTCGGCCTGGGCATCTCCTCTAGGACTGCGCCATCTCCCTCTGGGACTGGGCACCTCCCTCTGGGACTGGGGCATCTACCTCTGGGACTGGGCACCTCCATCTGGGACTGGGCATCTCTTACTGGGACTTGGCTCCTCCTGTGGGACTGGGCACCTCCCTCTGGGAGTGGGGCTTCTCCCTCTGGGACTGCACACCTCCATCTGGGACTGGGAACCTCTCTCTGGGACTGGAGAATCTCCCTCTGGGACTGCGCACCTCACTCTGGGACTGGGTCACCTCCCTCTGGGACTGGGCACACCGTACTGAGACTGGGCACCTCCCTCTGGGAATGCGCACAACCCTCTGAAACTAGGCACCTCCCTGTTGGACTGCTCCATCTCCCTCTGGGACAGCGCACCTCCCTCTGAGACTGGGCACCTCCCTCTAGGACTGGGCACCTCCTTCTGGGACTGGGCACCTCCATCTGGGACTGGGCACCTCCCTCTCGGACTGGGCACATCCCTCTGGGACTGGGCACATCATTCTGGGACTGGGCACCTCCCTCTGGGACTGAGTACCTCCCTGTGGGACTGGATACCTCCTTCTGGGACTGTGCACCTCGCTCTGGGACTGGGCACCTGCTTCTGGGACTGGTCACCTCCCTCTGGGACTGCGTACCTCCCTCTGGGACTGCGCACCTCCTTCTGGGACTGGGCCCCTTCCTCTGGGACTGGGGCATCTCCCTCTGGGACTGGGAATCTCCCTCTGGGACTGGGCACCTCCGTCTGGGACTAGGCACCTCCCTCTGGGACTGGGCACCTCCCTCTGGGACTGCGCACCTCCCTCTGGGACTGGGCACCTCCCTCTGGGACTGGGCACCTCCCTCTGGGACTGGGCATCTCCCTCTAGGACTGCGCCATCTCCCTCTGGGACTGGGCACCTCCCTCTGGGACTGGGCACCTACCTCTGGTACTGCGCTATCTCCCTCTGGGACTGGGCACCTCCCTCTGCGACGACGCCAACTCCCTCTGGGACTGCGCCACCTCCCTCTAGGACTGGGCACCTCCCTCTGATACTGGGCATCTCCCTCTACGACTGCGCCATTTCCCTCTGGGATGCGGCACCTCCCTCTGGGACTGGGCACCTGCCTCTGGGACTGGAGCTTCTCCCTCTAGGATTGGGCCACCTCCCTGTGGGACTGGTCACCTCCCTCTGGGACTGCGCCATCTCCCTCTGTGACTTGGCTTCTCTCTCTGGGACTGTGGCATCTCCCTTTCGGACAGGGCATCTCCCTCTAGGACGGCGCCATCTCCCTCTGCGATGCCGCCACCTCCCTCTGAGACTGCGCCATCTCCCTCTGGGACTGGGCATCTCCCTCTGGGACTGTGGCATCTCCCATAGGGAACAGGGCAGCTCCCTCTGGTACTGGGCATCTCCCTCTGGGACTGAGAATCTCCCTCTGGGTCTGCGCCATCTCCCTCTGGGACTGGGCATCTCCCTCTGGGACTGGGAACCTCCCTCAGGGACCGGAGCATCTACCTCTGCGACTGGGGCATCCACCTCTGGGACTGGGCGCCTCAATCTGGGACTGGGTATCTCTTACTGGGACTGGGCACCTCCTGTGGGACTGGACACCTCCCTCTGGGAGTGGGGCTTCTCCCTTTGGGACTGGGCACTACCCTCTTGGACTGGGCACCTCCCTCTAGGACTGGGCACCTCCTTCTGGGACTGGGCACCTCCCTCTGGGACTGGGCACCTCCCTCTGGGACTGGGCACATCCCTCTGGGACTGGGCACCTCCTTCTGGGACTGGGCACCTCCCTCTGGGACTGCGCACCTCCCTCTGGGACTGGGTACCTCCTTCTGGGACCGGGCACCTCCCTCTCGGACTGGGCACCTCCCTCAGGGACTGGGAACCTCCCTCTGCGACTGGGCATCTCCCTATGGGACTGGGCACCTCCTTCTGGGACCGGGCCCCTCCCTCTGGGACTGGGGCATCTCCCTCTGGGACTGAGCAATTCCCTCTGGGACTGGGCACCTCCCTCTGGGACTGCGCATCTCCCTCTGGGACTGGGCATCTCCCACTGGGACTGCGCCATCTCCCTCTGGGACTGGGCACCTCCCTCTGGGACTGCGCCATCTCCCTCTGTGACTGGGCATCTCCCTCTGGGACTGGGCATCTCCCTCTCGGATTGGGCAGCTCCCTCAAGGACTGGGAATCTCCCTATGCGACTGTGGCATCTCCCTCTGGAACAGGGCACCTCACACTGGGACTGCGCCATCTCCCTCTGGGAACGGGGCAGCTCACTCTGGGACTGGGGCATCTCCCTCTGGGACAGGGGCATCTACCTCTGGGACTGGGCACCTCCCTCTGGGACTGGGCATCTCTCACTGGGACTGGGCACCTCCCTATGGGACTGGGCACCTCCCTGTGGGCCTGGGGCTTCTCCCTCTGGGACTGGGCACCTCCCTCTGGGACTGCGTACCTCCCTCTGGGACTGGGGCTTCTCATTCTGGCACTAGGCACCTCCCATTGGGACTGCGCCATCTCCCTCTGGGACTGCACACATCCCTTTGGGACTGGGCACCTCCCGCTGTGACTTCGGCAGCTCCCTCTCGGACTGGGCATCTCCCTCTGTGACTGAACATCTCACTCTGGGACTGGGCATCTCTCACTGGGACTGGGCACCTCCCTATGGGACTGGGCACCTCCCTCTGGGACTGGGGCATCTCCCTCTGGGACAGGGGCATCTCCCTCTGGGACAGGGGCATCTACCTCTGGGACTGGGCACCTCCCTCTGGGACTGCGCCATCTCCCTCTGAGACTGGGCATCTCCCTCTGTGACTGTGGCATCTCCCTCTGGGAACAGGGCAGCTCCCTCTGGGAGTGGGCATCTCCCTCTGGGACTGAGCATCTCCCTCTGGGACTGGGCAGCTTCCTCTGGAATTGCGCCATCTCCCTCTGGGACTGGGCATCTCCCTCACGGGCTGGGCATCTACCTCTGGGACTGGGGCATCCACCCCTGGGACTGGGCACCTCCAACTTGGACTGGGCATCTCTTACTGGGACTGGGCACCTCCCTCTGGGAGTGGGGCTTCTCCCTCTGGGACTGCACACCTCCATCTGGGACTGGGCACCTTTCTCTGGGACTGGGGCATCATCCTCTGGAACTGCGCACCTCCCTCTGGGACTGCGCCATCTCCCTCTGGGACTGGGCACCTCCCTCAGCGACGGCGCCATCTCCCTCTCGGACTGCGCCATCTCCCTCTGGGACTCGGCACCTCCCTCTGGTACTGGGCACCTCCCTCTGGGACTGGGCACCTCCTTCGGGGACTGCGCACCTTTTTCTGGGACTGGGCACCTCCCTCTGGGACGGGGCACCTCCCACTGGGACATCGCCATCTCCCTCTGGGACTGGCCACCTACTTCTGGGACTGGGCACCTCCATCTGGGACTGCGCACCTCCCTCTGTGACTGGGCACCTCCGTCTGGGACTGGGTATCTCCATCTGGGACTGGGTACCACCCTCTGGGACTGCGCCACCTCCCTCTGGGACTGGGCATCTCCATCTGGGACTGGGCATCTCCCTCAGGTACTGAGCATCTCCCTCTTGGACTGGGCACCTCCGTCTGGGACTGGGCATCGCCCTCTGGGACTGGGCATCTCCCTCTGGGACTGTACCATCTCTCTCTGGGACTGATCACCTCCCTCTGGGACTGCGCCATCTCCCTCTGTGACTTGGCGTCTCCCTCTGGGACTGTGGCACCTCCCTCTCGGACTGGGCATCTCCCTCTAGGACGGCGCCATCTCCCTCTGCGATGGCGCCACCTCCCTCTGAGACTGCGCGATCTTCCTCTGGGACTGGGTATCTCCCTCTGGGACTGTGGCATCTCCCTCTGGGAACAGAGCAGCTCCCTCTGGGACAGGGGCATCTCCCTCTGGGACTGCGCACCTCCCTCTGGGACTGGGTCACCTCCCTCTGGGACTGGGCACACCGTTCTGAGACTGGGCACCTCCCTCTGGGACTGCGCACAACCCTCTGGGACTAGGCACCTCCCTGTTGGACTGCGCCATCTCCCTCTGGGACAGCGCACCTCCCTGTGGGACTGGGCACCTCCCTCTGCGACTGGGCACCTCCTTCTGGGACTGGGCACCTCCCTCTGGGACTGGGCACCTCCCTCTGGGACTGGGCACCTCCCTCTGGGACTGAGCACCTCCCTGTGGGACTGGGTACCTCCTTCTGGGACTGTGCACCTCCCTCTGGGAATGCGAACCTCCCTCTGGGACTGCGCACCTCCTTCTGGGACTGGGCCCATCCCTCTGGGACTGCGTACCTCCCTCTGGGACTGCGCACCTCCTTCTGGGACTGGGCCCCTTCCTCTGGGACTGGGGCATCTCCCTCTGGAACTGGGCATCTCCCTCTGGGACTGGGCACCTCCGTCTGGGACTGGGCACCTCCCTCTGGGACTGGGTCACCTCCCTCTGGGACTGGGCACACCGTTCTGAGACTGGGCACCTACCTCTGGGACTGCGCACAACCCTCTGGGACTAGGCACCTCCCTGTTGGACTGCGCCATCTCCCTCTGGGACAGCGCGCCTCCCTGTGGGACTGGGCACCTCCCTCTGCGACTGGGCACCTCCTTCTGGGACTGGGCACCTCCCTCTGGGACTGGGCACCTCCCTCTGGGACTGGGCACCACCCTCTGGGACTGAGCACCTCCCTATGGGACTGGGTACCTCCTTCTGGGACTGTGCACCTCCCTCTGGGACTGCGAACCTGCTTCTGGGACTGGGCACATCCCTCTGGGACTGCGTACCTCCCTCTGGGACTGCGCACCTCCTTCTGGGACTGGGCCCCTTCCTCTGGGACTGGGGCATCTCCCTCTGGGACTGGGCATCTCCCTCTGGGACTGGGCACCTCCGTCTGGGAATGGGCACCTCCCTCTGGGACAGGGGCATCTCCCTCTGGGACTGCGCACCTCCCTCTGGGACTGGGTCACCTCCCTCTGGGACTGGGCACACCGTTCTGAGACTGGGCACCTCCCTCTGGGACTGCGCACAACCCTCTGGGACTAGGCACCTCCCTGTTGGACTGCGCCATCTCCCTCTGGGACAGCGCGCCTCCCTGTGGGACTGGGCACCTCCCTCTGCGACTGGGCACCTCCTTCTGGGACTGGGCACCTCCCTCTGGGACTGGGCACCTCCCTCTGGGACTGGGCACCTCCCTCTGGGACTGAGCACCTCCCTATGGGACTGGGTACCTCCTTCTGGGACTGTGCACCTCCCTCTGGGACTGCGAACCTGCTTCTGGGACTGGGCACATCCCTCTGGGACTGCGTACCTCCCTCTGGGACTGCGCACCTCCTTCTGGGACTGGGCCCCTTCCTCTGGGACTGGGGCATCTCCCTCTGGGACTGGGCATCTCCCTCTGGGACTGGGCACCTCCGTCTGGGAATGGGCACCTCCCTCTGGGACAGGGGCATCTCCCTCTGGGACTGCGCACCTCCCTCTGGGACTGGGTCACCTCCCTCTGGGACTGGGCACACCGTTCTGAGACTGGGCACCTCCCTCTGGGACTGCGCACAACCCTCTGGGACTAGGCACCTCCCTGTTGGACTGCGCCATCTCCCTCTGGGACAGCGCGCCTCCCTGTGGGACTGGGCACCTCCCTCTGCGACTGGGCACCTCCTTCTGGGACTGGGCACGTCCCTCTGGGACTGGGCACCTCCCTCTGGGACTGGGCACCTCCCTCTGGGACTGAGCACCTCCCTGTGGGACTGGGTACCTCCTTCTGGGACTGTGCACCTCCCTCGGGGACTGCGAACCTGCTTCTGGGACTGGGCACATCCCTCTGGGACTGCGTACCTCCCTCTGGGACTGCGCACCTCCTTCTGGGACTGGGCCCCTTCCTCTGGGACTGGGGCATCTCCCTCTGGGACTGGGCATCTCCCTCTGGGACTGGGCACCTCCGTCTGGGACTGGGCACCTCCCTCTGGGACTGGGCATCTCCCTCTGGGACTGCGCCATATCCCACTGGCACTGGGCACCTCCCTCTGTGACTGGGCACCTCCGTCTGGGACTGGGCACCTCCCTCTGGGACTGGGCACCTCCCTCTGGGACTGGCCACCTCCCTCAGGGACTGGGCACCTCCCTCTGGGACTGGGCATCTCCCTCTAGGACTGCGCCATCTCCCTCTGGGACTGGGCACCTCTCTCTGGGACTGGGCACCTACCTCTGGGACTGCGCTGTCTCCCTCTGGGACTGGGCACCTCCCTCTGCCACTGGGCACCTCCCACTGGAGCTGGGCACCTCCTTCTGGGACTGGGCACCTCCCTCTGGGACGGGGCACGTCCCTCTGGGACTTCGCCATCTCCCTCTGGGACTGCGCCATCTCGCTCTGGGACTGGGCATCTCCCTCTCGGCCTGGGCATCTCCTCTAGGACTGCGCCATCTCCCTCTGGGACTGGGCACCTCCCTCTGGGACTGGGGCATCTACCTCTGGGACTGGGACTTCCACCTCTGGGACTGGGCACCTCCATCTGGGACTGGGCATCTCTTACTGGGACTTGGCACCTCCTGTGGGACTGGGCACCTCCCTCTGGGAGTGGGGCTTCTCCCTCTGGGACTGCACACCTCCATCTGGGACTGGGAACCTCTCTCTGGGACTGGAGCATCTCCCTCTGGGACTGCGCACCTCCCTCTGGGACTGGGTCACCTCCCTCTGGGACTGGGCACACCGTACTGAGACTGGGCACCTCCCTCTGGGAATGCGCACAACCCTCTGAAACTAGGCACCTCCCTGTTGGACTGCGCCATCTCCCTCTGGGACAGCGCACCTCCCTCTGGGACTGGGCACCTCCCTCTAGGACTGGGCACCTCCTTCTGGGACTGGGCACCTCCATCTGGGACTGGGCACCTCCCTCTCGGACTGGGCACATCCCTCTGGGACTGGGCACATCATTCTGGGACTGGGCACCTCCCTCTGGGACTGAGTACCTCCCTGTGGGACTGGATACCTCCTTCTGGGACTGTGCACCTCGCTCTGGGACTGGGCACCTGCTTCTGGGACTGGTCACCTCCCTCTGGGACTGCGTACCTCCCTCTGGGACTGCGCACCTCCTTCTGGGACTGGGCCCCTTCCTCTGGGACTGGGGCATCTCCCTCTGGGACTGGGAATCTCCCTCTGGGACTGGGCACCTCCGTCTGGGACTAGGCACCTCCCTCTGGGACTGGGCACCTCCCTCTGGGACTGCGCACCTCCCTCTGGGACTGGGCACCTCCCTCTGGGACTGGGCACCTCCCTCTGGGACTGGGCATCTCCCTCTAGGACTGCGCCATCTCCCTCTGGGACTGGGCACCTCCCTCTGGGACTGGGCACCTACCTCTGGTACTGCGCTATCTCCCTCTGGGACTGGGCACCTCCCTCTGCGACGACGCCAACTCCCTCTGGGACTGCGCCACCTCCCTCTAGGACTGGGCACCTCCCTCTGATACTGGGCATCTCCCTCTACGACTGCGCCATTTCCCTCTGGGATGCGGCACCTCCCTCTGGGACTGGGCACCTGCCTCTGGGACTGGAGCTTCTCCCTCTAGGATTGGGCCACCTCCCTGTGGGACTGGTCACCTCCCTCTGGGACTGCGCCATCTCCCTCTGTGACTTGGCTTCTCTCTCTGGGACTGTGGCATCTCCCTTTCGGACAGGGCATCTCCCTCTAGGACGGCGCCATCTCCCTCTGCGATGCCGCCACCTCCCTCTAAGACTGCGCCATCTCCCTCTGGGACTGGGCATCTCCCTCTGGGACTGTGGCATCTCCCATAGGGAACAGGGCAGCTCCCTCTGGTACTGGGCATCTCCCTCTGGGACTGAGCATCTCCCTCTGGGTCTGCGCCATCTCCCTCTGGGACTGGGCATCTCCCTCTGGGACTGGGAACCTCCCTCAGGGACTGGAGCATCTACCTCTGCGACTGGGGCATCCACCTCTGGGACTGGGCGCCTCAATCTGGGACTGGGTATCTCTTACTGGGACTGGGCACCTCCTGTGGGACTGGACACCTCCCTCTGGGAGTGGGGCTTCTCACTTTGGGACTGGGCACTACCCTCTTGGACTGGGCACCTCCCTCTAGGACTGGGCACCTCCTTCTGGTACTGGGCACCTCCCTCTGGGACTGGGCACCTCCCTCTGGGACTGGGCACATCCCTCTGGGACTGGGCACCTCCTTCTGGGACTGGGCACCTCCCTCTGGGACTGCGCACCTCCCTCTGGGACTGGGTACCTCCTTCTGGGACTGGGCACCTCCCTCTCGGACTGGGCACCTCCCTCAGGGACTGGGAACCTCCCTCTGCGACTGGGCATCTCCCTATGGGACTGGGCACCTCCTTCTGGGACCGGGCCCCTCCCTCTGGGACTGGGGCATCTCCCTCTGGGACTGAGCAATTCCCTCTGGGACTGGGCACCTCCCTCTGGGACTGCGCATCTCCCTCTGGGACTGGGCATCTCCCACTGGGACTGCGCCATCTCCCTCTGGGACTGGGCACCTCCCTCTGGGACTGCGCCATCTCCCTCTGTGACTGGGCATCTCCCTCTGGGACTGGGCATCTCCCTCTCGGATTGGGCAGCTCCCTCAAGGACTGGGAATCTCCCTATGCGACTGTGGCATCTCCCTCTGGAACAGGGCACCTCACACTGGGACTGCGCCATCTCCCTCTGGCAACGGGGCAGCTCACTCTGGGACTGGGGCATCTCCCTCTGGGACAGGGGCATCTACCTCTGGGACTGGGCACCTCCCTCTGGGACTGGGCATCTCTCACTGGGACTGGGCACCTCCCTATGGGACTGGGCACCTCCCTGTGGGCCTGGGGCTTCTCCCTCTGGGACTGGGCACCTCCCTCTGGGACTGCGTACCTCCCTCTGGGACTGGGGCTTCTCATTCTGGCACTAGGCACCTCCCATTGGGACTGCGCCATCTCCCTCTGGGACTGCACACATCCCTTTGGGACTGGGCACCTCCCGCTGTGACTTCGGCAGCTCCCTCTCGGACTGGGCATCTCCCTCTGTGACTGAACATCTCCCTCTGGGACTGGGCATCTCTCACTGGGACTGGGCACCTCCCTATGGGACTGGGCACCTCCCTCTGGGACTGGGGCATCTCCCTCTGGGACAGGGGCATCTCCCTCTGGGACAGGGGCATCTACCTCTGGGACTGGGCACCTCCCTCTGGGACTGCGCCATCTCCCTCTGAGACTGGGCATCTCCCTCTGTGACTGTGGCATCTCCCTCTGGGAACAGGGCAGCTCCCTCTGGGAGTGGGCATCTCCCTCTGGGCCTGAGCATCTCCCTCTGGGACTGGGCAGCTTCCTCTGGAATTGCGCCATCTCCCTCTGGGACTGGGCATCTCCCTCACGGGCTGGGCATCTACCTCTGGGACTGGGGCATCCACCCCTGGGACTGGGCACCTCCATCTTGGACTGGGCATCTCTTACTGGGACTGGGCACCTCCCTCTGGGAGTGGGGCTTCTCCCTCTGGGACTGCACACCTCCATCTGGGACTGGGCACCTTTCTCTGGGACTGGGGCATCATCCTCTGGAACTGCGCACCTCCCTCTGGGACTGCGCCATCTCCCTCTGGGACTGGGCACCTCCCTCAGCGACGGCGCCATCTCCCTCTCGGACTGCGCCATCTCCCTCTGGGACTCGGCACCTCCCTCTGGTACTGGGCACCTCCCTCTGGGACTGGGCACCTCCTTCGGGGACTGCGCACCTTTTTCTGGGACTGGGCACCTCCCTCTGGGACGGGGCACCTCCCACTGGGACTTCGCCATCTCCCTCTGGGACTGGCCACCTACTTCTGGGACTGGGCACCTCCATCTGGGACTGCGCACCTCCCTCTGTGACTGGGCACCTCCGTCTGGGACTGGGTATCTCCATCTGGGACTGGGTACCACCCTCTGGGACTGCGCCACCTCCCTCTGGGACTGGGCATCTCCATCTGGGACTGGGCATCTCCCTCAGGTACTGAGCATCTCCCTCTTGGACTGGGCACCTCCGTCTGGGACTGGGCATCGCCCTCTGGGACTGGGCATCTCCCTCTGGGACTGTACCATCTCCCTCTGGGACTGATCACCTCCCTCTGGGACTGCGCCATCTCCCTCTGTGACTTGGCGTCTCCCTCTGGGACTGTGGCACCTCCCTCTCGGACTGGGCATCTCCCTCTAGGACGGCGCCATCTCCCTCTGCGATGGCGCCACCTCCCTCTGAGACTGCGCGATCTTCCTCTGGGACTGGGTATCTCCCTCTGGGACTGTGGCATCTCCCTCTGGGAACAGAGCAGCTCCCTCTGGGACAGGGGCATCTCCCTCTGGGACTGCGCACCTCCCTCTGGGACTGGGTCACCTCCCTCTGGGACTGGGCACACCGTTCTGAGACTGGGCACCTCCCTCTGGGACTGCGCACAACCCTCTGGGACTAGGCACCTCCCTGTTGGACTGCGCCATCTCCCTCTGGGACAGCGCACCTCCCTGTGGGACTGGGCACCTCCCTCTGCGACTGGGCACCTCCTTCTGGGACTGGGAACCTCCCTCTGGGACTGGGCACCTCCCTCTGGGACTGAGCACCTCCCTGTGGGACTGGGTACCTCCTTCTGGGACTGTGCACCTCCCTCTGGGAATGCGAACCTCCCTCTGGGACTGCGCACCTCCTTCTGGGACTGGGCCCATCCCTCTGGGACTGCGTACCTCCCTCTGGGACTGCGCACCTCCTTCTGGGACTGGGCCCCTTCCTCTGGGACTGGGGCATCTCCCTCTGGAACTGGGCATCTCCCTCTGGGACTGGGCACCTCCGTCTGGGACTGGGCACCTCCCTCTGGGACTGGGCATCTCCCTCTGGGACTGCGCCATATCCCACTGGCACTGGGCACCTCCCTCTGGGACTGGGCACCTCCGTCTGGGACTGGGCACCTCCCTCTGGGACTGGGCACCTCCCTCTGGGACTGGCCACCTCCCTCAGGGACTGGGCACCTCCCTCTGGCACTGGGCATCTCCCTCTAGGACTGCGCCATCTCCCTCTGGGACTGGGCACCTCTCTCTGGGACTGGGCACCTACCTCTGGGACTGCGCTATCTCCCTCTGGGACTGGGCACCTCCCTCTGCCACTGGGCACCTCCCACTGGGACTGGGCACCTCCTTCTGGGACTGGGCACCTCCCTCTGGGACGGGGCACGTCCCTCTGGGACTTCGCCATCTCCCTCTGGGACTGCGCCATCTCCCTCTGGGACTGGGCATCACCCTGTGTGACTGTGCCATATCCCTCTGGGACTGGGCACCTCCATCTGGTACTGGGCATTTCCCTCTATGACTGCGCCAATTCCCTCTGGGATGGGGACCTCCCTCTGGGACTGGTCACCTCCCTCTGGGACTGGAGCTTCTCCCTCTGGGATTGGGCCACCTCCCTATGCGACTGGTCACCTCCCTCTTGGACTGCGCCATCTCCCTCTGTGACTTGGCGTCTCCCTCTGGGACTGTGGCATTTCCCTTTCGGACAGGGCATCTCCCTCTAGGACGGCGCCATCTCCCTCTGCGTTGCCGCCACCTCCCTCTGAGACTGCGCCATCTCCCTCTGGGACTGGGCATCTCCGTCTGGGACTGTGGCATCTCCCATCGGGAACAGGGCAGCTCCCTCTGGGACTGGGCATCTCCCTCTGTGACTTGGCCTCTCACTCTGGGACTGTGGCACCTCCCTCTCGTACAGGGCATCTCCCTCTAGGACGGCGCCATCTCCCTCTGCGATGGCGCCACCTCCCTCTGAGACTGCGCCGTCTCCCTCTGGGACAGGGCATCTCCCTCTGGGACTGTGGCGTCTCCCTCTGGGAACAGAGCAGCTCCCTCTGGGACTGGACATCTCCCTCTGGGACTGAGCATCTCCCTCTGGGACTGGGAAGCTCCCTCTGGGACTGCGCCATCTCGCTCTGGGACTGGGCATCTCCCTCTCGGCCTGGGCATCTCCCTCTAGGACTGCGCCATCTCCCTCTGGGACTGGGCACCTCCCTCTGGGATTGGGGCATCTACCTCTGGGACTGGGACTTCCACCTCTGGGACTGGGCACCTCCATCTGGGACTGGCATCTCTTACTGGGACTTGGCACCTCCTGTGGGACTGGGCACCTCCCTCTGGGAGTGGGGCTTCTCCCTCTGGGACTGCTCACCTCCATCTGGGACTGGGAACCTCTCTCTGGGACTGGGCACACCGTACTGAGACTGGGCACCTCCCTCTGGGAATGCGCACAACCCTCTGAAACTAGGCACCTCCCTGTTGGACTGCGCCATCTCCCTCTGGGACAGCGCACCTCCCTCTGGGACTGGGCACCTCCTTCTGGGACTGGGCCCCTCCCTCTGGGACTGGGGCATCTCCCTCTGGGACTGAGCAATTCCCTCTGGGACTGGGCACCTCCCTCTGGGACTGCGCATCTCCCTCTGGGACTGGGCATCTCCCACTGGGACTGCGCCATCTCCCTCTGGGACTGGGCATCTCCCTCTGGGACTGCGCCATATCCCACTGGCACTGGGCACCTCCCTCTGGGACTGGGCACCTCCGTCTGGGACTGGGCACCTCCCTCTGGGACTGGGCACCTCCCTCTGGGACTGGCCACCTCCCTCAGGGACTGGGCACCTCCCTCTGGCACTGGGCATCTCCCTCTAGGACTGCGCCATCTCCCTCTGGGACTGGGCACCTCTCTCTGGGACTGGGCACCTACCTCTGGGACTGCGCTATCTCCCTCTGGGACTGGGCACCTCCCTCTGCCACTGGGCACCTCCCACTGGGACTGGGCACCTCCTTCTGGGACTGGGCACCTCCCTCTGGGACGGGGCACGTCCCTCTGGGACTTCGCCATCTCCCTCTGGGACTGCGCCATCTCCCTCTGGGACTGGGCATCACCCTGTGTGACTGTGCCATATCCCTCTGGGACTGGGCACCTCCATCTGGTACTGGGCATTTCCCTCTATGACTGCGCCAATTCCCTCTGGGATGGGGACCTCCCTCTGGGGCTGGTCACCTCCCTCTGGGACTGGAGCTTCTCCCTCTGGGATTGGGCCACCTCCCTATGCGACTGGTCACCTCCCTCTTGGACTGCGCCATCTCCCTCTGTGACTTGGCGTCTCCCTCTGGGACTGTGGCATTTCCCTTTCGGACAGGGCATCTCCCTCTAGGACGGCGCCATCTCCCTCTGCGTTGCCGCCACCTCCCTCTGAGACTGCGCCATCTCCCTCTGGGACTGGGCATCTCCGTCTGGGACTGTGGCATCTCCCATCGGGAACAGGGCAGCTCCCTCTGGGACTGGGCATCTCCCTCTGTGACTTGGCCTCTCACTCTGGGACTGTGGCACCTCCCTCTCGTACAGGGCATCTCCCTCTAGGACGGCGCCATCTCCCTCTGCGATGGCGCCACCTCCCTCTGAGACTGCGCCGTCTCCCTCTGGGACAGGGCATCTCCCTCTGGGACTGTGGCGTCTCCCTCTGGGAACAGAGCAGCTCCCTCTGGGACTGGACATCTCCCTCTGGGACTGAGCATCTCCCTCTGGGACTGGGAAGCTCCCTCTGGGACTGCGCCATCTCGCTCTGGGACTGGGCATCTCCCTCTCGGCCTGGGCATCTCCCTCTAGGACTGCGCCATCTCCCTCTGGGACTGGGCACCTCCCTCTGGGATTGGGGCATCTACCTCTGGGACTGGGACTTCCACCTCTGGGACTGGGCACCTCCATCTGGGACTGGCATCTCTTACTGGGACTTGGCACCTCCTGTGGGACTGGGCACCTCCCTCTGGGAGTGGGGCTTCTCCCTCTGGGACTGCTCACCTCCATCTGGGACTGGGAACCTCTCTCTGGGACTGGGCACACCGTACTGAGACTGGGCACCTCCCTCTGGGAATGCGCACAACCCTCTGAAACTAGGCACCTCCCTGTTGGACTGCGCCATCTCCCTCTGGGACAGCGCACCTCCCTCTGGGACTGGGCACCTCCTTCTGGGACTGGGCCCCTCCCTCTGGGACTGGGGCATCTCCCTCTGGGACTGAGCAATTCCCTCTGGGACTGGGCACCTCCCTCTGGGACTGCGCATCTCCCTCTGGGACTGGGCATCTCCCACTGGGACTGCGCCATCTCCCTCTGTGACTGGGCACCTCCCTCTGGGACTGCGCCATCTCCCTCTGTGACTGGGCATCTCCCGCTGGGACTGGGCATCTCCCTCTCGGACTGGGCATCTCCCTCTGGGACTGGGACTCTCCCTATGCGACTGTGGCATGTCCCTCTGGAACAGGGCACCTCACACTGGGACTGCGCCATCTCCCTCTGGGAACGGGGCAGCTCACTCTGGGACTGGGGCATCTCCCTCTGGGACAGGGGCATCTACCTCTGGGACTGGGCACCTCCCTCTGGGACTGGTCATCTCTCACTGGGACTGGGCACCTCCCTATGGGACTGGGCACCTCCCTGTGGGCCTGGGGCTTCTCCCTCTGGGACTGGGCACCTCCCTCTGGGACTGCGTACCTCCCTCTGGGACTGGGGCTTCTCATTCTGGCACTAGGCACATCCCATTGGGACTGCGCCATCTCCCTCTGGGACTGCACACATCCCTTTGGGACTGGGCACCTCCCGCTGTGACTTCGGCAGCTCCCTCTCGGACTGGGCATCTCCCTCTGGGACTGAACATCTCCCTCTGGGACTGGGCATCTCTCACTGGGACTGGGCACCTCCCTCTGGGACTGGGGCATCTCCCTCTGGGACAGGGGCATCTACCTCTGGGACTGGGCACCTCCCTCTGGGACTGCGCCATCTCCCTCTGGGACTGGGCATCTCCCTCTGTGACTGTGGCATCTCCCTCTGGGAACAGGGCAGCTCCCTCTGGGACTGGGCATCTCCCTCTGGGACTGAGCATCTCCCTCTGGGACTGGGCAGCTTCCTCTGGAATTGCGCCATCTCCCTCTGGGACTGGGCATCTCCCTCACGGGCTGGGCATCTACCTCTGGGACTGGGGCATCCACCCCTGGGACTGGGCACCTCCATCTTGGACTGGGCATCTCTTACTGGGACTGGGCACCTCCCTCTGGGAGTGGGGCTTCTCCCTCTGGGACTGCACACCTCCATCTGGGACTGGGCACCTTTCTCTGGGACTGGGGCATCGTCCTCTGGAACTGCGCACCTCCCTCTGGGACTGCGCCATCTCCCTCTGGGACTGGGCACCTCCCTCAGCGACGGCGCCATCTCCCTCTCGGACTGCGCCATCTCCCTCTGGGACTGGGCACCTCCCTCTGGTACTGGGCACCTCCCTCTGGGACTGGGCACCTCCTTCGGGGACTGCGCACCTTTTTCTGGGACTGGGCACCTCCCTCTGGGACGGGGCACCTCCCACTGGGACTTCGCCATCTCCCTCTGGGACTGGCCACCTACTTCTGGGACTGGACACCTCCCTCTGGGACTGCGCACCTCCCTCTGGGACTGGGCTCCTCCTTCTGGGACTGCGCATCTCCCTGTGGGACTGGGCACCACCTTCTGGGACTGGGCACCTCCATCTGGGACTGCGCACCTCCCTCTGTGACTGGGCACCTCCGTCTGGGACTGGGTATCTCCATCTGGGACTGGGTACCACCCTCTGGGACTGCGCCACCTCCCTCTGGGACTGGGCATCTCCATCTGGGACTGGGCATCTCCCTCAGGTACTGAGCATCTCCCTCTTGGACTGGGCACCTCCGTCTGGGACTGGGCATCGCCTCTGGGACTGGGCATCTCCCTCTGGGACTGTACCATCTCCCTCTGGGACTGATCACCTCCCTCTGGGACTGCGCCATCTCCCTCTGTGACTTGGCGTCTCCCTCTGGGGCTGTGGCACCTCCCTCTCGGACTGGGCATCTCCCTCTGGGAACAGAGCAGCTCCCTCTGGGACAGGGGCATCTCCCTCTGGGACTGCGCACCTCCCTCTGGGACTGGGTCACCTCCCTCTGGGACTGGGCACACCGTTCTGAGACTGGGCACCTCCCTCTGGGACTGCGCACAACCCTCTGGGACTAGGCACCTCCCTGTTGGACTACGCCATCTCCCTCTGGGACAGCGCGCCTCCATGTGGGACTGGGCCCCTCCCTCTGGGACTGGGCACCTCCCTCTGGGACTGAGCACCTCCCTGTGGGATTGGGTACCTCTTTCTGGGACTGTGCGCCTCCCTCTGGGACTGCGAACCTGCTTCTGGGACTGGGCACATCCCTCTGGGACTGCGTACCTCCCTCTGGGACTGCGCACCTCCTTCTGGGACTGGGCCCCTTCCTCTGGGACTGGGGCATCTCCCTCTGGGACTGGGCATCTCCCTCTGGGACTGGGCACCTCCGTCTGGGACTGGGCACCTCCCTCTGGGACTGGGCATCTCCCTCTGGGACTGCGCCATATCCCACTGGCACTGGGCACCTCCCTCTGGGACTGGGCATCTCCCTCTAGGACTGCGCCATCTCCCTCTGGGACTGGGCACCTCTCTCTGGGACTGGGCACCTACCTCTGGGACTGCGCTATCTCCCTCTGGGACTGGGCACCTCCCTCTGCCACTGGGCACCTCCCACTGGGACTGGGCACCTCCTTCTGGGACAGGGCACCTCCCTCTGGGACGGGGCACGTCCCTCTGGGACTTCGCCATCTCCCTCTGGGACTGCGCCATCTCCCTCTGGGACTGGGCATCACCCTGTGTGACTGTGCCATATCCCTCTGGGACTGGGCACCTCCATCTGGTACTGGGCATCTCCCTCTACGACTGCGCCATTTCCCTCTGGGATGGGGCACCTCCCTCTGGGACTGGGCACCTCCCTCTGGGACTGGAGCTTCTCCCTCTGGGATTGGGCCACCTCCCTATGCGACTGGTCACCTCCCTCTGGGACTGCGCCATCTCCCTCTGTGACTTGGCGTCTCCCTCTGGGACTGTGGCATTTCCCTTTCGGACAGGGCATCTCCCTCTAGGACGGCGCCATCTCCCTCTGCGTTGCCGCCACCTCCCTCTGAGACTGCGCCATCTCCCTCTGGGACTGGGCATCTCCGTCTGGGACTGTGGCATCTCCCATCGGGAACAGGGCAGCTCCCTCTGGGACTGGGCATCTCCCTCTTTGACTTGGCGTCTCACTCTGGGACTGTGGCACCTCCCTCTCGTACAGGGCATCTCCCTCTAGGACGGCGCCATCTCCCTCTGCGATGGCGCCACCTCCCTCTGAGACTGCGCCATCTCCCTCTGGGACAGGGCATCTCCCTCTGGGACTGTGGCGTCTCCCTCTGGGAACAGAGCAGCTCCCTCTGGGACTGGACATCTCCCTCTGGGACTGAGCAACTCCCTCTGGGACTGGGCAGCTCCCTCTGGGACTGCGCCATCTCGCTCTGGGACTGGGCATCTCCCTCTCGGCCTGGGCATCTCCCTCTAGGACTGCGCCATCTCCCTCTGGGACTGGGCACCTCCCTCTGGGACTGGGGCATCTACCTCTGGGACTGGGACTTCCACCTCTGGGACTGGGCACCTCCATCTGGGACTGGGCATCTCTTACTGGGACTTGGCACCTCCTGTGGGACTGGGCACCTCCCTCTGGGAGTGGGGCTTCTCCCTCTGGGACTGCACACCTCCATCTGGGACTGGGAACCTCTCTCTGGGACTGGAGCATCTCCCTCTGGGACTGCGCACCTCCCTCTGGGACTGGGTCACCTCCCTCTGGGACTGGGCACACCGTACTGAGACTGGGCACCTCCCTCTGGGAATGCGCACAACCCGCTGAAACTAGGCACCTCCCTGTTGGACTGCGCCATCTCCCTCTGGGACAGCGCACCTCCCTCTGGGACTGGGCACCTCCCTCTGCGACTAGGCACCTCCTTCTGGGACTGGGCACCTCCATCTGGGACTGGGCACCTCCCTCTCGGACTGGGCACATCCCTCTGGGACTGGGCACATCATTCTGGGACTGGGCGCCTCCCTCTGGGACTGAGTACCTCCCTGTGGGACTGGATACCTCCTTCTGGGACTGTGCACCTCGCTCTGGGACTGGGCACCTGCTTCTGGGGCTGGTCACCTCCCTCTGGGACTGCGTACCTCCCTCTGGGACTGCGCACCTCCTTCTGGGACTGGGCCCCTTCCTCTGGGACTGGGGCATCTCCCTCTGGGACTGGGAATCTCCCTCTGGGACTGGGCACCTCTGTCTGGGACTAGGCACCTCCCTCTGGGACTGGGCATCTCCCTCTGGGACTGCGCCAAATCCCACTGGGACTGGGCACCTCCCTCTGGGACTGGGCACCTCCCTCTGGGACTGGGCATCTCCCTCTAGGACTGCGCCATCTCCCTCTGGGACTGGGCACCTCCCTCTGGGACTGGGCACCTACCTCTGGGACTGCGCTATCTCCCTCTGGGACTGGGAACCTCCCTCTGCGACGACGCCATCTCCCTCTGGGACTGCGCCACCTCCCTCTGGGACTGCGCCATCTCCCTCTGGGACTGGTCACCTGCCTCTGGGACTGCGCACCTCCCTCTGGAACTGGGCACCTCCCTTTGGGACTGGGCACCTCCCTCTGTGACTGGGGCTTCTCCTAATGGGACTGGGCCACCTCCCTCTGGGACTGGGCACCTCCGTCTGGGACTGGGCACCACCCTCTAGGACTGCGCCACCTCCTTCTGGGACTGGGCATCTCCATCTGGGACTGGGCATCTCCCTCTGGGACTGGGCATCTCCCTCTGGGACTGGGCATCTCCCTCTGGGACTGGGCACCTCCGTCTGGGACTGGGCATCTCCATCTGGGACTGGGCATCTCCCACTGGGACTGCGCCATCTCCCTCTGGGACTGGGCACCTCCCTCTGGGACTGCGCCATCTCCCTCTGTGACTTGGCGTCTCCCTCTGGGGCTCCGCATCTCCCTCTCGGACTGGGCATCTCCATCAAGGACTGCACCATCTCCCTCTGCGATGTCGCCACATCCCTCTGGGACTGCGACATCTCACTCTGGGAACGGGGAAGCTCCCTCTGGGACTGGGCACCTCCCACTGGGACTGGGACCTTCATCTGGGGCACCTCCCCCTGGGACTGGGGCTTCACCCTCTGGCACTAGGCACCTCCCTCAGGGACTGGGGCTTCTCCCTATGGGACTGGGCCAACTCCCTCTGGGACTGGGCACCTTCGTCTGGGACTGGGCACCACCCTCTAGGACTGCGCCACCTCCTTCTGGGGCTGGGCATCTCCATCTGGGACTGCGCACCTCCCTTTGGAACTGGGCACCTCCCTCTGGGACTGGGCACCTCCTTCTGGGACTCGGCACCTCCCTCTGGGACTGGGCACCTCCCTCTGGGACTGCGCCATTTCCCTCTGGGACTGGGCACATCTCTCTGGGACTGGGCACATCCCTCTGGGACTGAGCAACTCCTTCTGGGACTGGGCACCTCCCTCTGGGACTGGGCACCTCCCTCTGGGACTGCGCCATCTCCCTCTGGGACAGCGCAATCTCCCTCTGGGGCTGCGCATCTCCCTCTGGGACTTGGTCACCTCACTCTGGGACTGGGCATCTCCCACTCGGACTAGGCATCTCCCTCTAGGACTGCGTCATCTCCCTGTGCGATGGCGCCACCTCTCTCTGGGACTGCGCCATCTCCCTCTTGGAACAGGGCAGCTCACTCTGGGACTGGGACATCACCCTCTGGGACGGGGGTATCTACCTCTGGGACTGGGCACCTCCGTCTGGGACTGGGCAACTCCCTCTGGGACTGGGGCACCTCCCTCTGGGACTGTGCACCTCCCTCTGGGACTGGGGCGTCTCCCTCTGGCACGAGGCACCTCCCTCTGTGAATGCGCCATCTCCCTCTGTGACTGCGCACCTCCCTCTGGAACTGGGCACCTCCCTCTGGGACTGGGCACCTCCTTCTGGGACTCGGCACCTCCCTTTGCGACTGGGCACGTCTCTATGGGACTGGGTGCCTCTTTCTTGGTCTGGGCACCTCCCTCTGGGACTGCACAACTCCTTCTGGGACTGCGCACCTCCATATGGGACTTTGAACCACCTTTTGGGACTGGGCCCCTCCCTCTGTGACTGGGGCTTCTCCCAATGGGACTGGGCCTCCTCCCTCTGGAACTGGGCACCTCCATCTGGGACTGGGTACCTCCCTCTGGGACTGCGCCACCTCCCTCAGCGAGTGGGCATCTCCATCTGGGACTGGGCATCTCCCTCTGGGACTGGCCATCTCCACCTGGGAATGGGCACCTCAGTCTGCGACTGGGCATCTCCCTCTGGGACTGGGCATCTCCCTCTGGGACTGCGCCATCTCCCTCTGGGACTGGTCACCTCCCTCTGGGACTGCTCACCTCCTTCTGGAACTGGGCACCTCCCTCTGGGACTGGGCACCTTCCTCTTTGACTGGGGCGTCTCCCTATGGGACTGGGCCACCTCCCTCTGGGACTGGGCACCTCCGTCTGGGACTGGGCACCAACATCTAGGACTGTGCCACCTCCTTCTGGGACTGGGCATCTCCATCTGGGACTGGGCATCTCCCTCTGGGACTCGGCATCTCCCTCTGGGACTGGGCACCTCCGTCTGGGACTGGGCATCTCCATCTGGGACTGGGCATCTCCCTCTGGGACTGCGCCATCTCCCTCTGGGACTGGGCACCGCCCTCTGGGACTGCGCCATCTCCCTCTGTGACTTGGCGTCTCCCTCTGGGGCTCCGCATCTCACTCTCGGACTGGGCATCTCCATCAAGGAATGCACCATCTCCCTCTGCGATGGCGCCACATCCCTCTGGGAATGCGACATCTCACTCTGGGAACGGGGCAGCTCCCTCTGGAACTGGGCACCTCCCACTGGGACTGGGACCTTCCTCTGGGGCACCTCCCTCTGCGACTAGGCACCTCCTTCTGGGACTGGGCACCTCCATCTGGGACTGGGCACCTCCCTCTCGGACTGGGCACATCCCTCTGGGACTGGGCACATCATTCTGGGACTGGGCGCCTCCCTCTGGGACTGAGTACCTCCCTGTGGGACTGGATACCTCCTTCTGGGACTGTGCACCTCGCTCTGGGACTGGGCACCTGCTTCTGGGGCTGGTCACCTCCCTCTGGGACTGCGTACCTCCCTCTGGGACTGCGCACCTCCTTCTGGGACTGGGCCCCTTCCTCTGGGACTGGGGCATCTCCCTCTGGGACTGGGAATCTCCCTCTGGGACTGGGCACCTCTGTCTGGGACTAGGCACCTCCCTCTGGGACTGGGCATCTCCCTCTGGGACTGCGCCAAATCCCACTGGGACTGGGCACCTCCCTCTGGGACTGGGCACCTCCCTCTGGGACTGGGCATCTCCCTCTAGGACTGCGCCATCTCCCTCTGGGACTGGGCACCTCTCTCTGGGACTGGGCACCTACCTCTGGGACTGCGCTATCTCCCTCTGGGACTGGGAACCTCCCTCTGCGACGACGCCATCTCCCTCTGGGACTGCGCCACCTCCCTCTGGGACTGCGCCATCTCCCTCTGGGACTGGTCACCTGCCTCTGGGACTGCGCACCTCCCTCTGGAACTGGGCACCTCCCTTTGGGACTGGGCACCTCCCTCTGTGACTGGGGCTTCTCCTAATGGGACTGGGCCACCTCCCTCTGGGACTGGGCACCTCCGTCTGGGACTGGGCACCACCCTCTAGGACTGCGCCACCTCCTTCTGGGACTGGGCATCTCCATCTGGGACTGGGCATCTCCCTCTGGGACTGGGCATCTCCCTCTGGGACTGGGCATCTCCCTCTGGGACTGGGCACCTCCGTCTGGGACTGGGCATCTCCATCTGGGACTGGGCATCTCCCACTGGGACTGCGCCATCTCCCTCTGGGACTGGGCACCTCCCTCTGGGACTGCGCCATCTCCCTCTGTGACTTGGCGTCTCCCTCTGGGGCTCCGCATCTCCCTCTCGGACTGGGCATCTCCATCAAGGACTGCACCATCTCCCTCTGCGATGTCGCCACATCCCTCTGGGACTGCGACATCTCACTCTGGGAACGGGGAAGCTCCCTCTGGGACTGGGCACCTCCCACTGGGACTGGGACCTTCATCTGGGGCACCTCCCCCTGGGACTGGGGCTTCACCCTCTGGCACTAGGCACCTCCCTCAGGGACTGGGGCTTCTCCCTATGGGACTGGGCCAACTCCCTCTGGGACTGGGCACCTTCGTCTGGGACTGGGCACCACCCTCTAGGACTGCGCCACCTCCTTCTGGGGCTGGGCATCTCCATCTGGGACTGCGCACCTCCCTTTGGAACTGGGCACCTCCCTCTGGGACTGGGCACCTCCTTCTGGGACTCGGCACCTCCCTCTGGGACTGGGCACCTCCCTCTGGGACTGCGCCATTTCCCTCTGGGACTGGGCACATCCCTCTGGGACTGGGCACATCTCTCTGGGACTGAGCAACTCCTTCTGGGACTGGGCACCTCCCTCTGGGACTGGGCACCTCCCTCTGGGACTGCGCCATCTCCCTCTGGGACTGCGCAATCTCCCTCTGGGGCTGCGCATCTCCCTCTGGGACTTGGTCACCTCCCTCTGGGACTGGGCATCTCCCACTCGGACTAGGCATCTCCCTCTAGGACTGCGTCATCTCCCTGTGCGATGGCGCCACCTCCCTCTGGGACTGCGCCATCTCCCTCTTGGAACAGGGCAGCTCACTCTGGGACTGGGACATCACCCTCTGGGACGGGGGTATCTACCTCTGGGACTGGGCACCTCCGTCTGGGACTGGGCAACTCCCTCTGGGACTGGGGCACCTCCCTCTGGGACTGTGCACCTCCCTCTGGGACTGGGGCGTCTCCCTCTGGCACGAGGCACCTCCCTCTGTGAATGCGCCATCTCCCTCTGTGACTGCGCACCTCCCTCTGGAACTGGGCACCTCCCTCTGGGACTGGGCACCTCCTTCTGGGACTCGGCACCTCCCTTTGCGGCTGGGCACGTCTCTATGGGACTGGGTGCCTCTTTCTTGGTCTGGGCACCTCCCTCTGGGACTGCACAACTCCTTCTGGGACTGCGCACCTCCATATGGGACTTTGAACCACCTTTTGGGACTGGGCTCCTCCCTCTGTTACTGGGGCTTCTCCCAATGGGACTGGGCCTCCTCCCTCTGGAACTGGGCACCTCCATCTGGGACTGGGTACCTCCCTCTGGGACTGCGCCACCTCCCTCAGCGAGTGGGCATCTCCATCTGGGACTGGGCATCTCCCTCTGGGACTGGCCATCTCCACCTGGGAATGGGCACCTCAGTCTGCGACTGGGCATCTCCCTCTGGGACTGGGCATCTCCCTCTGGGACTGCGCCATCTCCCTCTGGGACTGGTCACCTCCCTCTGGGACTGCTCACCTCCTTCTGGAACTGGGCACCTCCCTCTGGGACTGGGCACCTTCCTCTTTGACTGGGGCGTCTCCCTATGGGACTGGGCCACCTCCCTCTGGGACTGGGCACCTCCGTCTGGGACTGGGCACCAACATCTAGGACTGTGCCACCTCCTTCTGGGACTGGGCATCTCCATCTGGGACTGGGCATCTCCCTCTGGGACTCGGCATCTCCCTCTGGGACTGGGCACCTCCGTCTGGGACTGGGCATCTCCATCTGGGACTGGGCATCTCCCTCTGGGACTGCGCCATCTCCCTCTGGGACTGGGCACCGCCCTCTGGGACTGCGCCATCTCCCTCTGTGACTTGGCGTCTCCCTCTGGGGCTCCGCATCTCCCTCTCGGACTGGGCATCTCCATCAAGGAATGCACCATCTCCCTCTGCGATGGCGCCACATCCCTCTGGGAATGCGACATCTCACTCTGGGAACGGGGCAGCTCCCTCTGGGACTGGGCACCTCCCACTGGGACTGGGATCTTCCTCTGGGGCACCTCCCTCTCGGACTGGGGCGTCACCCTCTGGCACTAGGCACCTCCCTCAGGGACTGGGGCTTCTCCCTCTGGGACTGGGCCACCTCCCTCTGGGACTGGGCACCTCCCTCTGGGACTGGGGCTTCTCCCTATGGGACTGGGCCACCTTCCTCTGGGACTGGGCACCTCCGTCTGGGACTGGGCAACACCCTCTGTGACTGGGCACCTCCGTCTGGGTCTGGACACCTCCCTCTGGGACTGCGCCATCTCCCTCTGGGACTGGGCATCTCCATCTGGGACTGGGCATCTCCATCTGGGACTGGGCATCTCCCTCTGGGACTGTACCCTCTCCCTCTGGGACTCGTCACCTCCCTCTGGGACTGGGCCATCTCCCTCTGTGACTTGTCGTCTCCCTCTGGGACTGGGCATCTCCATCTAGGACTGGGCATCTCCCTCTAGGAATGCACCATCTCCCTCTGCGGTGACCCCACCTCCCTCTGGGACTGCGCCATCTCACTCTGGGAACGGGGCAGCTCCCTCTGGGACTGGGCATCTCCCTCTGGGACTGGAGCATCTCCATCTGGGAACAGGGATGTTCCCTCTTGGACTGGGCACCTCCTTCTGGGACTGGGCCCCTCCCGCTGGGACTGCGATCCTCTCACTTGGACTGGGACCCTCCTCTGGGACTGGGCACCTCCCACTCGGAATGGGGCTTCACCCTCTGGCTCTAGGCACCACCCTCAGGGACTGGGGCTTCTCCCTCTGGGACTGGGCCACCTCCCTCTGGGACAGGGCACCTCCGTCTGGGTCTGGACACCTCCTTCTGGGACTGTGCACATCCCTCTGGGACTGGGCACCTCCTTCTGGGTCACGGCACCTCCCTCAGGGACTGCGCACCTCACTCTGGGACTGGGCACCTCCTTCTGGGACTGGGCCCCACCCTCTGGTACTGGGGCATCTCACTCTGGGTCTGGGCACCTCCCTCTGTGATTGGGGCTTCTCCCTTTGGGACTGGGCACCTCCCTCTGGGACTGGGTACCTCCATCTGGGACTGCGTTACTCTCACTGGAAAGGGGCACCTCCCTCTGGGACTGGGCACCTCCTCTGGGACTGGGCCCCTCCCTCTGGTACTGGGGCATCTCCCTCTGGGTCTGGGCACCTCCCTCTGTGACTGGGGCTTCTCCCTATGGGACTGGGCACCTCCCTCTGGGACTGGGTACCTCCATCTGGGACTGGGTTACTTTCTCTGGGATGGGGCACCTCCCTCTGGGAGTGGGCACCTCCCTCTGGGACTGGGCATCTCCCTCTGGGACTGCGCCATGTCCTTCCGTGACTGGGCACCTCCCACTGGGTCTAGGCACCTTCCTCTGGGACTGCGCCATCTTCCTCTGGGACTGGGCACCTGCCTCTGCGATGGCGCCATCTCCCTCTGGGACTGCGCCATCTCCCTCTGGGACTGGGCACATCCCTCTGGGACTGGGCACCTCCCTCTGGGACTGAGCAACTCCTTCTGGGACTGGACACCTCCCTCTGGGGCTGGGCACCTCCCTCTGGGACTGCGCCATCTCCCTCTGGGACTGCGCAATCTCCCTCTGGGGCTGCGCATCTCCCTCTGGGACTTGGTCATCTCCCTCTGGGACTGGGCATCTCCCTCTCGGACTAGGCATCTCCCTCTAGGACTGCGTCATCTCCATCTGCGATGGCGCCACCTCCCTCTGGGACTGCGCCATCTCCCTCTTGGAACAGGGCAGCTCACTCTGGGACTGGGACATCTCTCTGGGACGGGGGTATCTACCTCTGGGACTGGGCACCTCCGTCTGGGACTGGGCAACTCCCTCTGGGACTGGGGCTTCTCCCTCTGGGACTGTGCACCTCCCTCTGGGACTGGGGCTTCTCCCTCTGGCACTAGGCACCTCCCTCTGGGAATGCGCCATCTCCCTCTGGGACTGCGCACCTCCCTATGGAACTGGGCACCTCCCTCTGGGACTGGGCACCTCCTTCTGGGACGGCACCTCCCTCTGGGACTGGGCACGTCCCTCTGGGACTGGGTACCTCTTTCTTGGTCTGGGCACCTCCCTCTGGGACTGCACACCTCCTTCTGGGACTGCGCACCTCCCTATGGGACTGTGCACCACCTTTTGGGACTCGGTCCCTCCTTCTGTGACTGGGGCTTCTCCCAATGGGACTGGGCCACCTCCCTCTGGAACTCGGCACCTCCGTCTGGGACTGGGCACCTCCCTCTGGGACTGCGCCACCTCCATCTGTGACTGGGCATCTCCCTCTGGGACTGGGCATCTCCAGCTGGGAATGGGCATCTCCGTCTGCGACTGGGCATCTCCCTCTGGGACTGGGCATCTCCCTCTGGGACTGCGCCATCTCCCTCTGGGACTGGTCACCTCCATCTGGGACTGCGCACCTCCCTCTGGAACTGGGCACCTCCCTCTGGGACTGGGCACCTCCCTCTGTGACTGGGGCTTCTCCCTAAGGGACTTGGCCACCTCCCTCTGGGACTGGGCACCTCCGTCTGGGACTGGGCACCACCCTCTAGGACTGCGCCACCTCCTTATGGGACTGGGCATCTCCATCTGGGACTGGGCATCTCCCTCTGGGACTGGGCATCTCCCTCTGGGACTGTGCACCTCCCTCTGGGACTGGGGCTTCTCCCTCTGGCACTAGGCACCTCCCTCTGGGAATGCGCCATCTCCCTTTGGGACTGCGCACATCCCTATGGAACTGGGCACCTCCCTCTGGGACTGGGCACCTCCTTCTGGGACTCGGCACCTCCCTCTGGGACTGGGCACGTCCCTCTGGGACTGGGTACCTCTTTCTTGGTCTGGGCACCTCCCTCTGGGACTGCACACCTCCTTCTGGGACTGCGCACCTCCCTATGGGACTGTGCACCACCTTTTGGGACTGGGCCCCTCCCTCTGTGACTGGGGCTTCTCCCAATGGGACTGGGCCACCTCCCTCGGGAACTGGGCACCTCCGTCAGGGACTGGGCACCTCCCTCTGGGACTGCGCCAATACCATCTGTGACTGGGCATCTCCCTCTGGGACTGGGCATCTCCATCTGGGAATGGGCATCTCCGTCTGCGACTGGGCATCTCCCTCTGGGACTGGGCATCTCCCTCTGGGACTGCGCCATCTCCCTCTGGGACTGGGCATCTCCATCTGGGACTGGGCATCTCCCTCTGGGACTGGGCATCTCCATCTGGGAATGGGCATCTCCGTCTGCGACTGGGCATCTCCCTCTGGGACTGGGCATCTCCCTCTGGGACTGCGCCATCTCTCTCTGGGACTGGTCACCTCCATCTGGGACTGCGCACCTCCCTCGGGAACTCGGCACCTCCCTTTGGGACTGGGCACCTCCCTCTGTGACTGGGGCTTCTCACTATGGGACTTGGCCACCTCCCTCTGGGACTGGGCACCTCCGTCTGGGACTTGGCACCGCCGTCTAGGACTGCGCCACCTCCTTATGGGGCTGGGCATCTCCATCTGGGACTGGGCATCTCCCTCTGGGACTGGGCATCTCCCTCTGGGACTGGGCACCTCCGTCTGGAACTCGGCACGTCCCTCTGGGACTGGGCACCTCCCTCTGTGACTGGGGCTTCTCCCTATGGGACTTGGCCACCTCCCTCTGGGACTGGGCACCTCCGTCAGGGACTTGGCACCACCGTCTAGGACTGCGCCACCTCCTTATGGGACTGGGCATCTCCATCTGAGACTGGGCATCTCCCTCTGGGACTGGGCATCTCCCTCTGGGACTGGGCACCTCCGTCTGGGACTGGGCATCTCCCTCTGGGACTGGGCACCTCCCTCTGGGACTGCGCCATCTCCCTCTGTGACTTGGCGTCTCCCTCTGGGACTCCGCATCTCCCTCTCGGACTGGGCATCTCCATAAAGGACTGCACCATCTCCCTTTGCGATGGCGCCACATCCCTCTGGGACTGCGCCATCTCACTCTGGGAACGGGGCAGCTCCCTCTGGGACTGGGCACCTCCCACTGGGACTGGGACCTTCCTCTGGGACACCTCCCTCTCGGACTGGGGCTTCACCCTCTGGCACTAGGCACCTCCCTCAGGGACTGGGGCTTCTCCCTCTGGGACTGGGCCACCTCCCTCTGTGACTGGGCACCTCCGTCTGGGTCTGGACACCTCCCTCTGTGACTGCGCCATCTCCCTCTGGGACTGGCCATCTCCATCTGGGACTGGGCATCTCCATCTGGGACTGGGCAGCTCCCTCTGGGACTGTACCCTCTCCCTCTGGGACTGGTCCCCTCCCTCTGGGACTGCGCCATCTCCCTCTGTGAATTGTCGTCTCCCTCTGGGACTGGGCATCTCCCTCTCGGACTGGGCATCTCCCTCTAGGAATGCACCATCTCCCTCTGCGATGGCCGCACCTCACTCTGGGACTGCGCCATTTCACTCTGGGAACGGGGCAGCTCCGTCTGGGACTGGGCATCTCCCTCTGGGACTGGGGCATCTCCATCTGGGAACACGGCAGTTCCCTCTTGGACTGGGCACCTCCTTCTGGGACTGGGCCCCTCCCTCTGGGACTGCGATCCTCCCACTGGGACTGGGACCCTCCTCTGGGACTGGGCACCTCCCTCTCGGAATGGGGCTTCACACTCTGGATCTAGGCACCACCCTCAGGGACTGGGGCTTCTCCCTCTGGGACTGCGCCACCTCCCTCTGGGACTGGGCAACTCCGTCTGGGTCTGGGCACCCCCTTCTGGGACTGTGCACCTCTCTCTGGGACTGGGCACCTCCTTCTGGGTAACGGCACCTCCCTCTGGGGCTGCGCACCTCCCTCTGGGACTGGGCACCTCCTTCTGGGACTGGGCCCCACCCTCTGGTACTGGGGCATCTCACTCTGTGTCTGGGCACCTCCCTCTGTGACTGGGGCTTCTACCTATGGGACTGGGCACCTCCCTCTGGGACTGGGTACCTCCATCTGGGACTGTGTTACTCTCACTGGGAAGGGGTACCTCCCTCTGGGACTGGGCACCTCCCTCTGGGACTGGGCACCTCCCTCTGGGCCTGGGCATCTCCCTCTGGGACTGCGCCATATCCCTCCGTGACTGGGCACCTCGCACTGGGACTAGGCACCTTCCTCGGGGACTGCGCCATCTTCCTCTGGGACTGGGCACCGCCCTCTGCGATGGCGCCATCTCCCTCTGGGACTGTGCCATCTCCCTCTGGGACTGGGCTCCTCCCTCTGGGACTGGGCACCTCCCTCTGGGACTGAGCAACTCCTTCTTGGACTGGGCACCTCCCTCTGGGACTGGGCACCTCCCTCTGGGACTGCGCCATCTCCCTCTGGGACTCCGCAATCTCCCTCTGGGGCTGCGCATCTCCCTCTGGGACTTGGTCACCTCCATCTGGGACTGGGCATCTCCCTCTCGGACGAGGCATCTCTATCTAGGACTGCGTCATCTCCCTCTGCGATGGCGCCACCTCCCTCTGGGACTGCGCCATCTCCGTCTTGGAACAGGGCAGCTCACTCGGGACTGGGACATCTCCCTCTGGGACGGGCGTATCTACCTCTGGGACTGGGCACCTCCGTCTGGGACCGGGAAACTCCCTCTGGGACTGGGGTTTCTCCCTCTGGGACTGTGCACCTCCCTCTGAGGCAGGGCTTCTCCCTCTGGCACTAGGCACCTCCCTCTGGGACTGCGCCATCTCCCTCTGGGACTGCGCACCTCCCTCTGGAACTGGGCACCTCCCTCTGGGACTGTGCACCTCCCTCTGGGACTGGGGCTTCTCCCTCTGGCACTAGGCACCTCCCTCTGGGAATACGCATCTCCTTCTGGAACTGCGCACCTCCCTATGGGACTGTGCACCACCTTTTGGGACTGGGCCCCTCCCTCTGTGACTGGGGCTTCTCCCAATGGGACTGGGCCACCTCCCTCCGGAACTGGGCACCTCCGTCTGGGACTGGGCACCTCCCTCTGGGACAGCGCCACCTCCCTGTGGGACTGGGCATCTCCATCTGGGACTGGGCATCTCCATCGGGGACAGGGCATCTCCATCTGGGAATGGGCACCTCCGTCTGCGACTGGGCATCTCCCTCTGGGACTGGGCACCTCCGTCTGGGACTCCGCATCTCCCTCTGGGACTGGGCATCTCCCTCTGGGACTGCGCCATCTCCCTCTGGGACTGTGCACCTCCCTCTGGGGCTGTGGCTTCTCCCTCTGGCACAAGGCACCTCCCTCTGGGACTGCGCCATCTCCCTCTGGAACTGTGCAAATCCCTCTGGAACTGGGCACCTCCCTCTGGGACTGGGCACATTCTTCTGTGACTGGGCACCTCCCTCTGGGACTCGGCACGTCCCTCTGGGACTGGGCACCTCTTTCTTGGTCTGGGCACCTCCCTCTGGGACTGTGCACCTCCTTCTGGGACTGCGCACCTCCCTATGGGACTGGGCACCACCTTCTGGGAGTGGGCACCTCCCTCTGGGGCTGCGCACCTCCCTCTGGGTCTGGGCACCTCCCTCTGGGAGTGGGCCCCTCCCTCTGTGACTGGGACTTCTCCCAATGGGACTGGGCCACCTCCCTCTGCAACTGGGCACCTCCCTCTGGGACTGGGCACCTCCCTCTGTGACTGGGGCTTCTCCCTATGGGACTGGGCCACCTCCCTCTGGGACTGGGCACCTCCGTCTGGGACTGGGCACCACCCTCTAGGACTTCGCCACCTCCTTCTGGGACT
This sequence comes from Scyliorhinus torazame, assembly GCF_047496885.1. Taxonomy (NCBI): domain Eukaryota; kingdom Metazoa; phylum Chordata; class Chondrichthyes; order Carcharhiniformes; family Scyliorhinidae; genus Scyliorhinus; species Scyliorhinus torazame. The sequence goes on from NC_092709.1 coordinate 380,229,889, forward strand.
GGGCATCTCCATCTGGGACTGGGCATCTCCCTCTGGGACTGGCCACCTCCCTCTGTGACAGGGCACCTCCGTCTGGGACTGGGCACCTTCCTCTGGGACAGCGCATCTCCCTCGGGGACTGGGCATCTCCATCTGGGAATGGGCACCTCCGTCTGCGACTGGGCATCTCCCTCCGGGAATGGGCATCTCCCTCAGGGACTGGGCACAACCTTCTGGGACTGGGCCCCACCCTCTGTACTGGCGCATCTCACTCTGGGTCTGGGCATCTCCCTCTGGGACTGGGGCTTCTCCCTCTGGGACTGGGCACCTCCCTCTGGGACTGGGCACCTCCCTCTGGGACTGGGCCTTCTCCCGCTGGCACTAGGCACCTCCATGTTGGCTGCGCCATCTCCTTTTGGTACTGCGCACCTCCCTCTGGGACTGGGCACATCCCTCTGGGACTGGGCACCTCTTTCTGGGACTGGGCACATCCCTCTGGGACTGGGGACCTCCCTCTGGGACTTGGCACCTCCCTCAAGGACTGGGCCCCTCCTTCTGGGTCTGGGCACCTCCCTCTGGGACTGGGCTCCTCCCTCTGGGACTGGACACCTCCCTCTGGGACTGCGCCATCTCCCTCTGTGACTGAGCACCTTCCTCTCGGACTGGTTACCTCCATCTGTGACTGGGTTACTCCCTCTGGGACTGGGCACCTCCTTCTGGGACTGTGCATCTTTTTCTGGGACTGGGCAACTCCCTCTGGGACGGGGCACCTCCCTCTGGGACTTCTCCATCTACCTCTGGGACTGCGCCATCTCCCTCTGGGACTGGGCATCACTCTCTGGGACTGGGGCATCTCCCTCTGGGACTGGGGCATCTCCCTCTGGGATTGGGCCACCTCCCCCTGGGACTGCGCCATATCCCTCTGGGACTGGGCATCCCCATCTGGGACTGGGCACCTCCTTCTGGGACTGGGAACCTCCCTCTGGGACAGGGCACCTCCCTCTGAGACTGTGCATCTCCATCTGGGACTGGGCACCTCCCTCTGCGACTGGGCACCTCCTTCTGGGACAGCGCGCCTCCCTCTGGGTCTGGGACTGCGCACCTCCTTCTGGGACTGGGCACCTCCTTCTGGGACTGGACCCCTCTCTCTGGTACTGGAGCATATCCCACTGGGACTGGGCACCTCCTTCTGGGACTGGGCATCTCCTTCTGGGTCTGAGCATCTCCCTCTGGGATTGGGCACCTCCCTCTGGGACTCGGCACCTCATTTTGGGACTGCGCCATCCCCTTTGGGACTGGGAAGCTCCCTCTGTGACTGGGTACCTTCACCTGGGACTGGGTTACTCTCTCTGGGGCGGGGCACCACCCTATGGGACTGGGCACCTCCCTCTGGGACTGCGCACCTCCCTCTGGGAATAGGCATCTCCCTCTGGGACTGCGCCATCTCCCTCTGGGACATGGCACCTCCCTCTGGGACTAGGCACCTTCCACTGGGACTGCGCCATCTCCCTCTGGGACTGGGCACCTCCCTTTGCGTTGGCGCCATCACCATCTGGGACTGCGCCATCTCCATCTGGGACTGGGCACCTCCCTCTGGGACTGGCCACCTCCCTCAGGGACTGCGCCATCTCCCTCTGGGACTGCGCCACCTCACTCTGGGAATGCGGCAACTACCTCTGGGACTGGGTCATCTCCCTCTGGGACTGGGTATCTCCCTCTCGGACTGGGCATCTCCCTCTAGGACTGCGCCATCTCCCTCTGCGATGGCGCCCACTCCCTCTGGGACTGCGCCATCTCCCTCTGGGAACGTTCCAGCTCACTCTGGGACTGGGGTATCTCCCTCTGGGACTGGGGTAACTACCTCTGGGACTGGGCACCTCCCTCTGCGACTGGGCATCACTCACTGGGAATGGGCACCTCCGTCTGGGACTGGGCATCTCCCTCTGGGACAGGGGCTTCTCCCTCTGGGACTGGGCACCTCCCTCTGGGACTGGGCACCTCCCTCTGTGACTGGGCCTTCTCCCGCTGGCACTAGGCACCTCCCTCTTGGCTGCGCCATCTCCTTCTGGGACTGCGCACCTCCCACTGGGACTGTGCACCTCCCTCTGGGACTGGGCCCCTCCTTCTGGGACTGGGCACCTCCTTCTGGGACTGGGCTCCTCCCTCTGGGACTGGACACCTCCCTCTGGGACCGCGCCATCTCACTCTGTGACTGAGCACCTTCCTCTCGGACTGGTTACCTGCATCTGTGACTGGGTTACACCCTCTGGGACTGGACACCTCCTTCTGGGACTGCGCACCTTTTTCTGGGACTGGGAACCTCCCACTGGGACGGGGCACCTCCCTCTGGGACTTCGCTATCTCCCTCTGGGACTGCGCCATCTCCCTCTGGGACTGGGCATCATTCTCTGGGACTGCTGCATCTCCCTCTGGGACTGGGCACCTCCCTCTGGTACTGGGCATCTCCCTCTACGAAGGCGCCATTTCCCTCTGGGATGGGGCACCTCCGTCTGGGACTGGGCATCTCCCTCTGGGACTGGGCATCTCCCTCTGGGACTGGGCATCTCCATCTGAGACTGGGCACCTCCTTTTGGGACTGCGAACCTCCCTCTGGGACAGGGCACCTCCCTCTGAGTCTGTGCATCTCCATCTGGACAGGGCACCTCCCTCCGGGACTGCGCACCTCCCTCTGGGACTGGGCACCTCCTTCTGGCACATCGCACATCCCACTGGGACTGGGCACCACCTTCTGGGTCTGGGCACCTCCCTCTGGGACTGGGCACCTCCCTCTGTGACTGGGGCTTCTCCCTATGGGACTGGGCCACCTCCCTCAGGGACTGGGAACCTCCGTCTGGCACTGGGCACCTCCCTCTGGGACTGCGCCACCTCCCTCTGGGACTGGACATCTCCATCTGGGACTGGGCATCTCCCTCTGGGACTGGGCATCTCCCTCTGTGACTGGGCACCTCCGTCTGGGACTGGGCATCTCCCTCTGGGACTGCGCCGTCTCCCTCTGTGACTTGGCGTCTCCCACTGGGACTGGACATCTCCATCTCGGACTGGGCATCTCTCTCTAGGACTGCACCATCTCCCTCTGCGATGGCGCCTCCTCACTCTGGGACTGCGCCATCTCACTCTGGGAACGGGGTAGCTCCCTTTGGGACATGGCATCTCCCTGTGGGACTGGGGCATCTCCCTCTGGGGACTGGGGCATCTCCCTCTGGGATTGGGACACCTCCCCCTGGGACTGCGCCATATCCCTCTGGGACTGGGCATCTCCATCTGGGACTGGGCACCTCCTTCTGGGACTGGGAACCTCCCTCTGGGACTGGGCACCTCCCTCTGAGACTGTGCATCTCCATCTGGGACTGGGCACCTCCCTCTGCGACTGGGAACCTCCTTCTGGGACTGGGCACCTCCCTCTGGGACTGCTCACATCCCTCTGGGACTGGGCACCTCCTTCTGGGACTGGACCCCTCTCTCTGGTACTGGAGCATCTCCCAATGGGACCGGGCACCTCCCTCTGGGACTGGGCACCTCCTTCTGTGACTGGGCACCTCCCTCTGGGACTGGGCATCTCAATCTGGGTCTGAGCATCTCCCTCTGGGATTGGGCACCTCCCTCTGGGACTCGGCACCTCATTTTGGGGCTGCGCCATCCCGTTTTGGGACTGGGAAGCTCCCTCTGGGACTGGGTACCTTCACCTGGGACTGGGTTACTATCTCTGGGGCGGGGCACCACCCTATGGGACTGGGCACCTCCCTCTGGGACTGCGCACCTCCCTCTGGGAATGGGCATCTCCCTCTGAGACTGCGCCATCTCCGTCTGGGACATGGCACCTCCCTCTGGGACTAGGCACCTTCCACTGGGACTGCGCCATCTCCCTCTGGGACTGGGCAACTCCCTTTGCGTTGGCGCCATCACCATCTGGGACTGCGCCATCTCCATCTGGGACTGGGCACCTCCCTCTGGGACTGGGCACCTCCCTCTGGGACTGCGCCACCTCACTCTGGGACTGCGGCAACTACCTCTGGGACTGGGTCATCTCCCTCTGGGACGGGGTATCTCCCTCTCGGACTGGGCATCTCCCTCTAGGACTGCGCCATCTCCCTCTGCGATGGCGCCCACTCCCTCTGGGACTGCGCCATCTCCCTCTGGGAACGTTCCAGCTCACTCTGGGACTGGGGTATCTCCCTCTGGGACTGGGGTAACTACCTCTGGGACTGGGCACCTCCCTCTGCGACTGGGCATCACTCACTGGGAATGGGCACCTCCGTCTGGGACTGGGCATCTCCCTCTGGGACAGGGGCTTCTCCCTCTGGGACTGGGCACCTCCCTCTGGGACTGGGCACCTCCCTCTGTGACTGGGCCTTCTCCCGCTGGCAATAGGCACCTCCCTCTTGGCTGCGCCATCTCCTTCTGGGACTGCGCACCTCCCTCTGGGACTGGGCCCCTCCTTCTGGGACTGGGCACCTCCTTCTGGGACTGGGCTCCTCCCTCTGGGACTGGACACCTCCCTGTTGGCTGCGCCATCTCCTTCTGGGACTGCGCACCTCCCACTGGGACTGTGCACCTCCCTCTGGGACTGGGCCCCTCCTTCTGGGACTGGGCACCTCCTTCTGTGACTGGGTTACTCCCTCTGGGACCGGACACCTCCTTCTGGGACTGCGCACCTTTTTCTGGGACTGGGAACCTCCCACTGGGATGGGGCACCTCCCTCTGGGACTTCGCCATCTCCCTTTGGGACTGCGCCATCTCCCTCTGGGACTGGGCATCACTCTCTGGGACTGCTGCATCTCCCTCTGGGACTGGGCACCTCCCTCTGGTACTGGGCATCTCCCTCTACGAAGGCGCCATTTCCCTCTGGAATGGGGCACCTCCGTCTGGGACTGGGCATCTCCCTCTGGGACTGGACACCTCCCTCTGGGACTGCGCCATCTCACTCTGTGACTGAGCACCTTCCTCTCGGACTGGTTACCTGCATCTGTGACTGGGTTACTACCTCTGGGACTGGAGACCTCCTTCTGGGACTGCGCACCTTTTTCTGGGACTGGGAACCTCCCACTGGGACGGGGCACTTCCCTCTGGGACTTCGCCATCTCCCTCTGGGACAGCGCCATCTCCCTCTGGGACTGGGCATCACTCTCTGGGACTGCTGCATCTCCCTCTGGGACTGGGCACCTCCCTCTGGTACTGGGCATCTCCCTCTACGAAGGCGCCATTTCCCTCTGGGATGGGGCACCTCCGTCTGGGACTGGGCATCTCCCTCTGGGACTGGGCATCTCCCTCTGGGATTGGGCATCTCCATCAGGACTGGGCACCTCCTTTTGGGACTGCGAACCTCCCTCTGGGACAGGGCACCTCCCTCTGAGTCTGTGCATCTCCATCTGTACAGGGCACCTCCCTCCGGGACTGCGCACCTCCCTCTGGGACTGGGCACCTCCTTCTGGCACTGCGCACATCCCGATGGGACTGGGCACCACTTTCTGAGTCTGGGCACCTCCCTCTGGGACTGCGCACATCCCTCTGGGACTGGGCACCTCCCTCTGGGACTGGGCACCTCCCTCTGTGACTGGGGCTTCTCCCTATGGGACTGGGCCACCTCCCTCAGGGACTGGGAACCTCCGTCTGGCACTGGGCACCTCCCACTGGGACTGCGCCACCTCCCTCTGGGACTGGACATCTCCATCTGGGACTGGGCATCTCCCTCTGGGACTGGGCATCTCCCTCTGTGACTGGGCACTTCCGTCTGGGACTGGGCATCTCCCTCTGGGACTGGGCATCTCCCTCTAGGACTGCACCATCACCCTCTGCGATGGCGCCTCCTCACTCTGGGACTGCGCCATCTCACTCTGGGAACGGGGCAGCTCCCTCTGGGACTTGGCATCTCCCTGTGGGACTGGGGCATCTCCCTCTGGGGACAGTGCAGCTCCCTCTGGGACTGGGCACCTCCTTCTGGGACTGGGCACCTCCTTCTGAGACTGGGCACCTCCTTTTGGGACTGCGAACCTCCCTCTGGGACAGGGCACCTCCCTCTGAGTCTGTGCATCTCCATCTGGACAGGGCACCTCCCTCCGGGACTGCGCACCTCCCTCTGGGACTGGGCACCTCCTTCTGGCACATCGCACATCCCACTGGGACTGGGCACCACCTTCTGGGTCTGGGCACCTCCCTCTGGGACTGGGCACCTCCCTCTGTGACTGGGGCTTCTCCCTATGGGACTGGGCCACCTCCCTCAGGGACTGGGAACCTCCGTCTGGCACTGGGCACCTCCCTCTGGGACTGCGCCACCTCCCTCTGGGACTGGACATCTCCATCTGGGACTGGGCATCTCCCTCTGGGACTGGGCATCTCCCTCTGTGACTGGGCACCTCCGTCTGGGACTGGGCATCTCCCTCTGGGACTGCGCCGTCTCCCTCTGTGACTTGGCGTCTCCCACTGGGACTGGACATCTCCATCTCGGACTGGGCATCTCTCTCTAGGACTGCACCATCTCCCTCTGCGATGGCGCCTCCTCACTCTGGGACTGCGCCATCTCACTCTGGGAACGGGGTAGCTCCCTTTGGGACATGGCATCTCCCTGTGGGACTGGGGCATCTCCCTCTGGGGACTGGGGCATCTCCCTCTGGGATTGGGACACCTCCCCCTGGGACTGCGCCATATCCCTCTGGGACTGGGCATCTCCATCTGGGACTGGGCACCTCCTTCTGGGACTGGGAACCTCCCTCTGGGACTGGGCACCTCCCTCTGAGACTGTGCATCTCCATCTGGGACTGGGCACCTCCCTCTGCGACTGGGAACCTCCTTCTGGGACTGGGCACCTCCCTCTGGGACTGCTCACATCCCTCTGGGACTGGGCACCTCCTTCTGGGACTGGACCCCTCTCTCTGGTACTGGAGCATCTCCCAATGGGACCGGGCACCTCCCTCTGGGACTGGGCACCTCCTTCTGTGACTGGGCACCTCCCTCTGGGACTGGGCATCTCAATCTGGGTCTGAGCATCTCCCTCTGGGATTGGGCACCTCCCTCTGGGACTCGGCACCTCATTTTGGGGCTGCGCCATCCCGTTTTGGGACTGGGAAGCTCCCTCTGGGACTGGGTACCTTCACCTGGGACTGGGTTACTATCTCTGGGGCGGGGCACCACCCTATGGGACTGGGCACCTCCCTCTGGGACTGCGCACCTCCCTCTGGGAATGGGCATCTCCCTCTGAGACTGCGCCATCTCCGTCTGGGACATGGCACCTCCCTCTGGGACTAGGCACCTTCCACTGGGACTGCGCCATCTCCCTCTGGGACTGGGCAACTCCCTTTGCGTTGGCGCCATCACCATCTGGGACTGCGCCATCTCCATCTGGGACTGGGCACCTCCCTCTGGGACTGGGCACCTCCCTCTGGGACTGCGCCACCTCACTCTGGGACTGCGGCAACTACCTCTGGGACTGGGTCATCTCCCTCTGGGACGGGGTATCTCCCTCTCGGACTGGGCATCTCCCTCTAGGACTGCGCCATCTCCCTCTGCGATGGCGCCCACTCCCTCTGGGACTGCGCCATCTCCCTCTGGGAACGTTCCAGCTCACTCTGGGACTGGGGTATCTCCCTCTGGGACTGGGGTAACTACCTCTGGGACTGGGCACCTCCCTCTGCGACTGGGCATCACTCACTGGGAATGGGCACCTCCGTCTGGGACTGGGCATCTCCCTCTGGGACAGGGGCTTCTCCCTCTGGGACTGGGCACCTCCCTCTGGGACTGGGCACCTCCCTCTGTGACTGGGCCTTCTCCCGCTGGCAATAGGCACCTCCCTCTTGGCTGCGCCATCTCCTTCTGGGACTGCGCACCTCCCTCTGGGACTGGGCCCCTCCTTCTGGGACTGGGCACCTCCTTCTGGGACTGGGCTCCTCCCTCTGGGACTGGACACCTCCCTGTTGGCTGCGCCATCTCCTTCTGGGACTGCGCACCTCCCACTGGGACTGTGCACCTCCCTCTGGGACTGGGCCCCTCCTTCTGGGACTGGGCACCTCCTTCTGTGACTGGGTTACTCCCTCTGGGACCGGACACCTCCTTCTGGGACTGCGCACCTTTTTCTGGGACTGGGAACCTCCCACTGGGATGGGGCACCTCCCTCTGGGACTTCGCCATCTCCCTTTGGGACTGCGCCATCTCCCTCTGGGACTGGGCATCACTCTCTGGGACTGCTGCATCTCCCTCTGGGACTGGGCACCTCCCTCTGGTACTGGGCATCTCCCTCTACGAAGGCGCCATTTCCCTCTGGAATGGGGCACCTCCGTCTGGGACTGGGCATCTCCCTCTGGGACTGGACACCTCCCTCTGGGACTGCGCCATCTCACTCTGTGACTGAGCACCTTCCTCTCGGACTGGTTACCTGCATCTGTGACTGGGTTACTACCTCTGGGACTGGAGACCTCCTTCTGGGACTGCGCACCTTTTTCTGGGACTGGGAACCTCCCACTGGGACGGGGCACTTCCCTCTGGGACTTCGCCATCTCCCTCTGGGACAGCGCCATCTCCCTCTGGGACTGGGCATCACTCTCTGGGACTGCTGCATCTCCCTCTGGGACTGGGCACCTCCCTCTGGTACTGGGCATCTCCCTCTACGAAGGCGCCATTTCCCTCTGGGATGGGGCACCTCCGTCTGGGACTGGGCATCTCCCTCTGGGACTGGGCATCTCCCTCTGGGATTGGGCATCTCCATCAGGACTGGGCACCTCCTTTTGGGACTGCGAACCTCCCTCTGGGACAGGGCACCTCCCTCTGAGTCTGTGCATCTCCATCTGTACAGGGCACCTCCCTCCGGGACTGCGCACCTCCCTCTGGGACTGGGCACCTCCTTCTGGCACTGCGCACATCCCGATGGGACTGGGCACCACTTTCTGAGTCTGGGCACCTCCCTCTGGGACTGCGCACATCCCTCTGGGACTGGGCACCTCCCTCTGGGACTGGGCACCTCCCTCTGTGACTGGGGCTTCTCCCTATGGGACTGGGCCACCTCCCTCAGGGACTGGGAACCTCCGTCTGGCACTGGGCACCTCCCACTGGGACTGCGCCACCTCCCTCTGGGACTGGACATCTCCATCTGGGACTGGGCATCTCCCTCTGGGACTGGGCATCTCCCTCTGTGACTGGGCACTTCCGTCTGGGACTGGGCATCTCCCTCTGGGACTGGGCATCTCCCTCTAGGACTGCACCATCACCCTCTGCGATGGCGCCTCCTCACTCTGGGACTGCGCCATCTCACTCTGGGAACGGGGCAGCTCCCTCTGGGACTTGGCATCTCCCTGTGGGACTGGGGCATCTCCCTCTGGGGACAGTGCAGCTCCCTCTGGGACTGGGCACCTCCTTCTGGGACTGGGCACCTCCTTCTCGGACATGAGGCTTCAGCCTGTGGCTCTAGGCACCTCCCTCAGTGATTGGGGCTTCTCCCTCTGGGACGGGGCCACCTCCCTCTTGGACTGGGCACCTCCTTCAGGGTCTGGGCACCTCATTCTGGGACTGTGCACCTCCCTCTGGGACTGGGCACCTCCTTCTGGGACTGGGCACCTCCCTATGGGACTGGGAACCTCCCTCTGGGACTGGGCACCTCCCTCTGCGAATGGGCATCTCCCTCTGGGACTGCGCCATCTCCCTCTGGGACTGGGCACCTCCCTCTGGGACTAGGCACCTTCCACTGGGACAGCGCCATCGCCCTCTGGGACTGGGCACCTCCCTCTGCGATGGCACCATCTCCCTCTGGGACTGCGCCATCTCCCTCTGGGAACGGGCCAGCTCACTCTGGGAATGTGGTATCTCCCTCTGGGACTGGGGCATCTACCTCTGGGACTGGGCACCTCCCTCTGGGACTGGGCATCACTCACTGGGAATGGGCACCTCCGTCTGGGACTGGGCATCACCCTCTGGGGCTGGGGCTTCTCCCTCTGGGACTGCGCCGTCTCCCTCTGTGACTTGGCGTCTCCCACTGGGACTGGACATCTCCATCTCGGACTGGGCATCTCTCTCTAGGACTGCACCATCTCCCTCTGCGATGGCGCCTCCTCACTCTGGGACTGCGCCATCTCACTCTGGGAACGGGGCAGCTCCCTCTGGGACATGGCATCTCCCTGTGGGACTGGGGCATCTCCCTCTGGGGACTGGGGCATCTCCCTCTGGGATTGGGACACCTCCCCCTGGGACTGCGCCATATCCCTCTGGGACTGGGCATCTCCATCTGGGACTGGGCACCTCCTTCTGGGACTGGGAACCTCCCTCTGGGACTGGGCACCTCCCTCTGAGACTGTGCATCTCCATCTGGGACTGGGCACCTCCCTCTGCGACTGGGAACCTCCTTCTGGGACTGGACCCCTCTCTCTGGTACTGGAGCATCTCCCAATGGGACCGGGCACCTCCCTCTGGGACTGGGCACCTCCTTCTGTGACTGGGCACCTCCCTCTGGGACTGGGCATCTCAATCTGGGTCTGAGCATCTCCCTCTGGGATTGGGCACCTCCCTCTGGGACTCGGCACCTCATTTTGGGGCTGCGCCATCCCGTTTTGGGACTGGGAAGCTCCCTCTGGGACTGGGTACCTTCACCTGGGACTGGGTTACTATCTCTGGGGCGGGGCACCACCCTATGGGACTGGGCACCTCCCTCTGGGACTGCGCACCTCCCTCTGGGAATGGGCATCTCCCTCTGAGACTGCGCCATCTCCGTCTGGGACATGGCACCTCCCTCTGGGACTAGGCACCTTCCACTGGGACTGCGCCATCTCCCTCTGGGACTGGGCAACTCCCTTTGCGTTGGCGCCATCACCATCTGGGACTGCGCCATCTCCATCTGGGATTGGGCACCTCCCTCTGGGACTGGGCACCTCCCTCTGGGACTGCGCCACCTCACTCTGGGACTGCGGCAACTACCTCTGGGACTGGGTCATCTCCCTCTGGGACGGGGTATCTCCCTCTCGGACTGGGCATCTCCCTATAGGACTGCGCCATCTCCCTCTGCGATGGCGCCCACTCCCTCTGGGACTGCGCCATCTCCCTCTGGGAACGTTCCAGCTCACTCTGGGACTGGGGTATCTCCCTCTGGGACTGGGGTAACTACCTCTGGGACTGGGCACCTCCCTCTGCGACTGGGCATCACTCACTGGGAATGGGCACCTCCGTCTGGGACTGGGCATCTCCCTCTGGGACAGGGGCTTCTCCCTCTGGGACTGGGCACCTCCCTCTGGGACTGGGCACCTCCCTCTGTGACTGGGCCTTCTCCCGCTGGCAATAGGCACCTCCCTCTTGGCTGCGCCATCTCCTTCTGGGACTGCGCACCTCCCTCTGGGACTGGGCCCCTCCTTCTGGGACTGGGCACCTCCCTATGGGACTGGGAACCTCCCTCTGGGACTGGGCACCTCCCTCTGCGAATGGGCATCTCCCTCTGGGACTGCGCCATCTCCCTCTGGGACTGGGCACCTCCCTCTGGGACTAGGCACCTTCCACTGGGACAGCGCCATCGCCCTCTGGGACTGGGCACCTCCCTCTGCGATGGCACCATCTCCCTCTGGGACTGCGCCATCTCCCTCTGGGAACGGGCCAGCTCACTCTGGGAATGTGGTATCTCCCTCTGGGACTGGGGCATCTACCTCTGGGACTGGGCACCTCCCTCTGGGACTGGGCATCACTCACTGGGAATGGGCACCTCCGTCTGGGACTGGGCATCACCCTCTGGGGCTGGGGCTTCTCCCTCTGGGACTGCGCCGTCTCCCTCTGTGACTTGGCGTCTCCCACTGGGACTGGACATCTCCATCTCGGACTGGGCATCTCTCTCTAGGACTGCACCATCTCCCTCTGCGATGGCGCCTCCTCACTCTGGGACTGCGCCATCTCACTCTGGGAACGGGGCAGCTCCCTCTGGGACATGGCATCTCCCTGTGGGACTGGGGCATCTCCCTCTGGGGACTGGGGCATCTCCCTCTGGGATTGGGACACCTCCCCCTGGGACTGCGCCATATCCCTCTGGGACTGGGCATCTCCATCTGGGAGTGGGCACCTCCTTCTGGGACTGGGAACCTCCCTCTGGGACTGGGCACCTCCCTCTGAGACTGTGCATCTCCATCTGGGACTGGGCACCTCCCTCTGCGACTGGGAACCTCCTTCTGGGACTGGGCACCTCCCTCTGGGACTGCTCACATCCCTCTGGGACTGGGCACCTCCTTCTGGGACTGGACCCCTCTCTCTGGTACTGGAGCATCTCCCAATGGGACCGGGCACCTCCCTCTGGGACTGGGCACCTCCTTCTGTGACTGGGCACCTCCCTCTGGGACTGGGCATCTTAATCTGGGTCTGAGCATCTCCCTCTGGGATTGGGCACCTCCCTCTGGGACTCGGCACCTCATTTTGTGGCTGCGCCATCCCGTTTTGGGACTGGGAAGCTCCCTCTGGGACTGGGTACCTTCACCTGGGACTGGGTTACTATCTCTGGGGCGGGGCACCACCCTATGGGACTGGGCACCTCCCTCTGGGACTGCGCACCTCCCTCTGGGAATGGGCATCTCCCTCTGAGACTGCGCCATCTCCGTCTGGGACATGGCACCTCCCTCTGGGACTAGGCACCTTCCACTGGGACTGCGCCATCTCCCTCTGGGACTGGGCAACTCCCTTTGCGTTGGCGCCATCACCATCTGGGACTGCGCCATCTCCATCTGGGACTGGGCACCTCCCTCTGGGACTGGGCACCTCCCTCTGGGACTGCGCCACCTCACTCTGGGACTGCGGCAACTACCTCTGGGACTGGGTCATCTCCCTCTGGGACGGGGTATCTCCCTCTCGGACTGGGCATCTCCCTCTAGGACTGCGCCATCTCCCTCTGCGATGGCGCCCACTCCCTCTGGGACTGCGCCATCTCCCTCTGGGAACGTTCCAGCTCACTCTGGGACTGGGGTATCTCCCTCTGGGACTGGGGTAACTACCTCTGGGACTGGGCACCTCCCTCTGCGACTGGGCATCACTCACTGGGAATGGGCACCTCCGTCTGGGACTGGGCATCTCCCTCTGGGACAGGGGCTTCTCCCTCTGGGACTGGGCACCTCCCTCTGGGACTGGGCACCTCCCTCTGTGACTGGGCCTTCTCCCGCTGGCAATAGGCACCTCCCTCTTGGCTGCGCCATCTCCTTCTGGGACTGCGCACCTCCCTCTGGGACTGGGCCCCTCCTTCTGGGACTGGGCACCTCCTTCTGGGACTGGGCTCCTCCCTCTGGGACTGGACACCTCCCTGTTGGCTGCGCCATCTCCTTCTGGGACTGCGCACCTCCCACTGGGACTGTGCACCTCCCTCTGGGACTGGGCCCCTCCTTCTGGGACTGGGCACCTCCTTCTGTGACTGGGTTACTCCCTCTGGGACCGGACACCTCCTTCTGGGACTGCGCACCTTTTTCTGGGACTGGGAACCTCCCACTGGGATGGGGCACCTCCCTCTGGGACTTCGCCATCTCCCTTTGGGACTGCGCCATCTCCCTCTGGGACTGGGCATCACTCTCTGGGACTGCTGCATCTCCCTCTGGGACTGGGCACCTCCCTCTGGTACTGGGCATCTCCCTCTACGAAGGCGCCATTTCCCTCTGGAATGGGGCACCTCCGTCTGGGACTGGGCATCTCCCTCTGGGACTGGACACCTCCCTCTGGGACTGCGCCATCTAACTCTGTGACTGAGCACCTTCCTCTCGGACTGGTTACCTGCATCTGTGACTGGGTTACTCCCTCTGGGACTGGAGACCTCCTTCTGGGACTGCGCACCTTTTTCTGGGACTGGGAACCTCCCACTGGGACGGGGCAATTCCCTCTGGGACTTCGCCATCTCCCTCTGGGACAGCGCCATCTCCCTCTGGGACTGGGCATCACTCTCTGGGACTGCTGCATCTCCCTCTGGGACTGGGCACCTCCCTCTGGTACTGGGCATCTCCCTCTACGAAGGCGCCATTTCCCTCTGGGATGGGGCACCTCCGTCTGGGACTGGGCATCTCCCTCTGGGACTGGGCATCTCCCTCTGGGATTGGGCATCTCCATCAGGACTGGGCACCTCCTTTTGGGACTGCGAACCTCCCTCTGGGACAGGGCACCTCCCTCTGAGTCTGTGCATCTCCATCTGTACAGGGCACCTCCCTCCGGGACTGCGCACCTCCCTCTGGGACTGGGCACCTCCTTCTGGCACTGCGCACATCCCGATGGGACTGGGCACCACTTTCTGGGTCTGGGCACCTCCCTCTGGGACTGCGCACATCCCTCTGGGACTGGGCACCTCCCTCTGGGACTGGGCACCTCCCTCTGTGACTGGGGCTTCTCCCTATGGGACTGGGCCACCTCCCTCAGGGACTGGGAACCTCCGTCTGGCACTGGGCACCTCCCACTGGGACTGCGCCACCTCCCTCTGGGACTGGACATCTCCATCTGGGACTGGGCATCTCCCTCTGGGACTGGGCATCTCCCTCTGTGACTGGGCACTTCCGTCTGGGACTGGGCATCTCCCTCTGGGACTGGGCATCTCCCTCTAGGACTGCACCATCTCCCTCTGCGATGGCGCCTCCTCACTCTGGGACTGCGCCATCTCACTCTGGGAACGGGGCAGCTCCCTCTGGGACTTGGCATCTCCCTGTGGGACTGGGGCATCTCCCTCTGGGGACAGTGCAGCTCCCTCTGGGACTGGGCACCTCCTTCTGGGACTGGGCACCTACTTCTCGGACATGAGGCTTCAGCCTGTGGCTCTAGGCACCTCCCTCAGTGATTGGGGCTTCTCCCTCTGGGACGGGGCCACCTCCCTCTTGGACTGGGCACCTCCTTCAGGGTCTGGGCACCTCATTCTGGGACTGTGCACCTCCCTCTGGGACTGGGCACCTCCTTCTGGGACTGGGCACCTCCCTATGGGACTGGGAACCTCCCTCTGGGACTGGGCACCTCCCTCTGCGAATGGGCATCTCCCTCTGGGACTGCGCCATCTCCCTCTGGGACTGGGCACCTCCCTCTGGGACTAGGCACCTTCCACTGGGACAGCGCCATCGCCCTCTGGGACTGGGCACCTCCCTCTGCGATGGCACCATCTCCCTCTGGGACTGCGCCATCTCCCTCTGGGAACGGGCCAGCTCACTCTGGGAATGTGGTATCTCCCTCTGGGACTGGGGCATCTACCTCTGGGACTGGGCACCTCCCTCTGGGACTGGGCATCACTCACTGGGAATGGGCACCTCCGTCTGGGACTGGGCATCACCCTCTGGGGCTGGGGCTTCTCCCTCTGGGACTGGGCACCTCCCTCTGGGACTGGGCACCTCCCTCTGGAACTGGGCCTTCTACCGCTGGCACTTGGCTGCGCCATCTCCTTCTGGGACTGCGCACCTCCCTCTGGGACTGGGCACCTCCCTCTGGGACTGGGCACCTCCTTCTGGGACTGGGCCCCTCCTTCTGGGACTGGGCACCTCCCTCTGGGACTGTGCTCCTCCCTCTGGGACTGGACACCTCCCTCTGGGACTGCGCCATTTTCCTCTGTGACTGAGCACCTTCCTCTCGGACTGGTTACCTCCATCTGTGTCTGGGTTACTCCCTCTGGGACTGGGCACCTCCTTCTGTGACTGCGCACCTTTTACTGGGACTGGGCACCTCCCTCTGGGATGGGGCACCTCCGTCTGGGACTGGGCATCTCCCTCTGGGACTGGGCATCTCCCTCTGGGATTGGGCATCTCCATCAGGACTGGGCACCTCCTTTTGGGACTGCGAACCTCCCTCTGGGACAGGGCACCTCTCTCTGAGTCTGTGCATCTCCATCTGTACAGGGCACCTCCCTCCGGGACTGCGCACCTCCCTCTGGGACTGGGCACCTCCTTCTGGCACTGCGCACATCCCGATGGGACTGGGCACCACTTTCTGGGTCTGGGCACCTCCCTCTGGGACTGCGCACATCCCTCTGGGACTGGGCACCTCCCTCTGGGACTGGGCACCTCACTCTGTGACTGGGGCTTCTCCCTATGGGACTGGGCCACCTCCCTCAGGGACTGGGAACCTCCGTCTGGCACTGGGCACCACCCACTGGGACTGCGCCACCTCCCTCTGGGACTGGACATCTCCATCTGGGACTGGGCATCTCCCTCTGGGACTGGGCATCTCCCTCTGTGACTGGGCACTTCCGTCTGGGACTGGGCATCTCCCTCTGGGACTGGGCATCTCCCTCTAGGACTGCACCATCTCCCTCTGCGATGGCGCCTCCTCACTCTGGGACTGCGCCATCTCACTCTGGGAACGGGGCAGCTCCCTCTGGGACTTGGCATCTCCCTGTGGGACTGGGGCATCTCCCTCTGGGGACAGTGCAGCTCCCTCTGGGACTGGGCACCTCCTTCTGGGACTGGGCACCTCCTTCTCGGACATGAGGCTTCAGCCTGTGGCTCTAGGCACCTCCCTCAGTGATTGGGGCTTCTCCCTCTGGGACGGGGCCACCTCCCTCTTGGACTGGGCACCTCCTTCAGGGTCTGGGCACCTCATTCTGGGACTGTGCACCTCCCTCTGGGACTGGGCACCTCCTTCTGGGACTGGGCACCTCCCTATGGGACTGGGAACCTCCCTCTGGGACTGGGCACCTCCCTCTGCGAATGGGCATCTCCCTCTGGGACTGCGCCATCTCCCTCTGGGACTGGGCACCTCCCTCTGGGACTAGGCACCTTCCACTGGGACAGCGCCATCGCCCTCTGGGACTGGGCACCTCCCTCTGCGATGGCACCATCTCCCTCTGGGACTGCGCCATCTCCCTCTGGGAACGGGCCAGCTCACTCTGGGAATGTGGTATCTCCCTCTGGGACTGGGGCATCTACCTCTGGGACTGGGCACCTCCCTCTGGGACTGGGCATCACTCACTGGGAATGGGCACCTCCGTCTGGGACTGGGCATCACCCTCTGGGGCTGGGGCTTCTCCCTCTGGGACTGGGCACCTCCCTCTGGGACTGGGCACCTCCCTCTGGAACTGGGCCTTCTACCGCTGGCACTTGGCTGCGCCATCTCCTTCTGGGACTGCGCACCTCCCTCTGGGACTGGGCACCTCCCTCTGGGACTGGGCACCTCCTTCTGGGACTGGGCCCCTCCTTCTGGGACTGGGCACCTCCCTCTGGGACTGTGCTCCTCCCTCTGGGACTGGACACCTCCCTCTGGGACTGCGCCATTTTCCTCTGTGACTGAGCACCTTCCTCTCGGACTGGTTACCTCCATCTGTGTCTGGGTTACTCCCTCTGGGACTGGGCACCTCCTTCTGGGACTGCGCACCTTTTACTGAGACTGGGCACCTCCCTCTGGGACGGGGCACCTCCCTCTGGGACTTCGCCATCTCCCTCTGGGACTGCGCCATCTCCCTCCGGGACTGGGCACCTCCCTCTGGTACTGGGCATCTCCCTCTACGAAGGCGCCATTTCCCTCTTTGATGGGGCACCTCCCTCTGGGACTGGGCACCTCCCTCTGGGACTGGGGCATCTCCCTCTGGGATTGGGCCACCTCCTTCTGGGACTGCGCCATATCCCTCTGGGACTGGGCATCTCCATCTGGAACTGGGCACCTCCTTCTGGGACTGGGAACCTCCCTCTTGGACAGGGCACCTCCCTCTGAGACTGTGCATCTCCATCTGGGACTGGGCACCTCCCTCTGGGACTGCGCACCTCCCTCTGGGACTGGGCACCTTCTTCTGGGACTGCGCACCTCCCTCTGGGACTGGGAACCTCCTTCTGGGACTGGGCACCTCCCTCTGGGACTGCTCACATCCCTCTGGGACTGGGCACCTCCTTCTGGGACTGGACCCCTCTCTCTGGTACTGGAGCATCTCCCAATGGGACCGGGCACCTCCCTTTGGGACTGGGCACCTCCTTCTGGGACTGGGCACCTCCCTCTGGGACTGGGCATCTCAATCTGGGTCTGAGCATCTCCCTCTGGGATTGGGCACCTCCCTCTGGGACTCGGCACCTCATTTTGGGACTGCGCCATCCCCCTTTGGGACTGGGAAGCTCCCTCTGGGACTGGGTACCTTCACCTGGGACTGGGTTACTCTCTCTGGGGCGGGGCACATGGGACTGGGCACCTCCCTCTGGGACTGCGCACCTCCCTCTGGGAATGGGCATCTCCCTCTGGGACTGCGCCATCTCCGTCTGGGACATGGCACCTCCCTCTGGGACTAGGCACCTTCCACTGGGACTTCGCCATCTCCCTCTGGGACTGGGCAACTCCCTTTGCGTTGGCGCCATCACCATCTGGGACTGCGCCATCTCCATCTTGGACTGGGCACCTCCCTCTGGGACTGGGCACCTCCCTTAGGGACTGCGCCATCTCCCTCTGGGACTGCGCCACCTCACTCTGGGACTGATCATCTCCCTCTCGGACTGGGCATCTCCCTCTAGGACTGCGCCATCTCCCTCTGCGATGGCGCCCACTCCCTCTGGAACTGCGCCATCTCCCTCTGGGAACGTTCCAGCTCACTCTGGGACTGGGGTATCTCCCTCTGGGACTGGGGTAACTACCTCTGGGACTGGGCACCTCCCTCTGCGACAGGGCATCACTCACTGGGAATGGGCACCTCCGTCTGGGACTGGGCATGTCCCTCTGGGACAGGGGCTTCTCCCTCTGGGACTGGGCACCTCCCTCTGGGACTGGGCACCTCCCTCTGTGACTGGGCCTTCTCCCGCTGGCAATAGGCACCTCCCTCTTGGCTGCGCCATCTCCTTCTGGGACTGCGCACCTCCCTCTGGGACTGGGCCCATCCTTCTGGGACTGGGCACCTCCTTCTGGGACTGGGCTCCTCCCTCTGGGACTGGACACCTCCCTCTTGGCTGCGCCATCTCCTTCTGGGACTGCGCACCTCCCACTGGGACTGTGCACCTCCCTCTGGGACTGGGCCACTCCTTCTGGGACTGGGCACCTCCTTCTGTGACTGGGTTACTCCCTCTGGGACCGGACACCTCCTTCTGGGACTGCGCACCTTTTTCTGGGACTGGGAACCTCCCACTGGGACGGGGCACCTCCCTCTGGGACTTCGCCATCTCCCTTTGGGACCGCGCCATCTCGCTCTGTGACTGAGCACCTTCCTCTCGGACTGGTTACCTGCATCTGTGACTGGGTTACTCCCTCTGGGACTGGAGACCTCCTTCTGGGACTGCGCACCTTTTTCTGCGACTGGGAACCTCCCACTGGGACGGGGCACTTCCCTCTGGGACTTCGCCATCTCCCTCTGGGACAGCGCCATCTCCCTCTGGGACTGGGCATCACTCTCTGGGACTGCTGCATCTCCCTCTGGGACTGGGCACCTCCCTCTGGTACTGGGCATCTCCCTCTACGAAGGCGCCATTTCCCTCTGGGATGGGGCACCTCCGTCTGGGACTGGGCATCTCCCTCTGGGACTGGGCATCTCCCTCTATGACTGGGCATCTCCATCAGGACTGGGCACCTCCTTTTGGGACTGCGAACCTCCCTCTGGGACAGGGCACCTCCCTCTGAGTCTGTGCATCTCCATCTGTACAGGGCACCTCCCTCCGGGACTGCGCACCTCCCTCTGGGACTGGGCACCTCCTTCTGGCACTGCGCACATCCCGATGGGACTGGGCACCACTTTCTGGGTCTGGGCACCTCCCTCTGGGACTGCGCACATCCCTCTGGGACTGGGCACCTCCCTCTGGGACTGGGCACCTCCCTCTGTGACTGGGGCTTCTCCCTATGGGACTGGGCCACCTCCCTCAGGGACTGGGAACCTCCGTCTGGCACTGGGCACCTCCCACTGGGACTGCGCCACCTCCCTCTGGGACTGGACATCTCCATCTGTGACTGGGCACTTCCGTCTGGGACTGGACATCTCCCTCTGGGACTGGGCATCTCCCTCTGGGACTGGGCATCTCCCTCTGGGACTGGGCATCTCCCTCTGTGACTGGGCACTTCCGTCTTGGACTGGACATCTCCCTCTGGGACTGGGCATCTCCCTCTAGGACTGCACCATCTCCCTCTGCGATGGCGCCTCCTCACTCTGGGACTGCGCCATCTCACTCTGGGAACGTGGCAGCTCCCTCTGGGACTTGGCATCTCCCTGTGGGACTGGGGCATCTCCCTCTGGGGACAGTGCAGCTCCCTCTGGGACTGGGCACCTCCTTCTGGGACTGGGCACCTCCTTCTCGGACATGAGGCTTCAGCCTGTGGCTCTAGGCACCTCCCTCAGTGATTGGGGCTTCTCCCTCTGGGACTGGGCCTCCTCCCTCTTGGACTGGGCACCTCCTTCAGGGTCTGGGCACCTCATTCTGGGACTGTGCACCTCCCTCTGGGACTGGGCACCTCCTTCTGGGACTGGGCACCTCCCTATGGGACTGGGAACCTCCCTCTGGGACTGGGCACCTCCCTCTGCGAATGGGCATCTCCCTCAGGGACTGCGCCATCTCCCTCTGGGACTGGGCACCTCCGTCTGGGACTAGGCACCTTCCACTGGGACAGCGCCATCGCCCTCTGGGACTGGGCACCTCCCTCTGCGATGGCACCATCTCCCTCTGGGACAGCGCCATCTCCATCTGGGACTGGGCACCTCCCTCTGGGGCTGGGCACCTCCCTCAGGGACTGCGCCATCACCCTCTGGGACTGCGCCTACCTCACTCTGGGACTGCGGCATCTCACTCTGGGACTGCGTCATCTCACTCTGGGACTGCGTCATCTCCCTCTGGGACGGGGTATCTCCCTCTCGGACTGGACATCTCCCACTAGGACTGCGTCATCTCCCTCTGCGATGGCGCCCACACCCTCTGGGATTGCGCCATCTCCCTCTGGGAACGGGCCAGCTCACTCTGGGAATGTGGTATCTCCCTCTGGGACTGAGGCATCTGCCTCTGGGACTGGGCACCTCCCTCTGGGACTGGGCATCACTCACTGGGAATGGGCACCTCCGTCTGGGACTGGGCATCTCCCTCTGGGGCTGGGGCTTCTCCCTCTGGGACTGGGCACCTCCCTCTGGAACTGGGCCTTCTACCGCTGGCACTTGGCTGCGCCATCTCCTTCTGGGACTGCGCACCTCCCTCTGGGACTGGGCACCTCCCTCTGGGACTGGGCACCTCCTTCTGGGACTGGGCACCTCCCTCTGGGACTGGGCACCTCCCTCTGGGACTGGGCACCTCCCTCTGGGACTGGGCCCCTCCTTCTGGGACTGGGCACCTCCCTCTGGGACTGTGCTCCTCCCTCTGGGACTGGACACCTCCCTCTGGGACTGCGCCATTTTCCTCTGTGACTGAGCACCTTCCTCTCGGACTGGTTACCTCCATCTGTGTCTGGGTTACTCCCTCTGGGACTGGGCACCTCCTTCTGGGACTGCGCACCTTTTTCTGGGACTGGGCACCTCCCTATGGGACGGGGCACCTCCCTCTGGGACTTCGCCATCTCCCTCTGGGACTGCGCCATCTCCCTCCGGGACTGGGCATCACTCTCTGGGACTGCGCCATCTCCCTCTGGGACTGGGCACCTCCCTCTGGTACTGGGCATCTCCCTCTACGAAGGCGCCATTTCCCTCTTTGATGGGGCACCTCCCTCTGGGACTGGGCACCTCCCTCTGGGACTGGGGCATCTCCCTCTGGGATTGGGCCACCTCCTTCTGGGACTGCGCCATATCCCTCTGGGACTGGGCATCTCCATCTGGAACTGGGCACCTCCTTCTGGGACTGGGAACCTCCCTCTTGGACAGGGCACCTCCCTCTGAGACTGTGCATCTCCATCTGGGACTGGGCACCTCCCTCTGGGACTGCGCACCTCCCTCTGGGACTGGGCACCTTCTTCTGGGACTGCGCACCTCCCTCTGGGACTGGGCACCTCCCTCTGAGACTGTGCATCTCCATCTGGGACTGGGCACCTCCCTCTGCGACTGGGAACCTCCTTCTGGGACTGGGCACCTCCCTCTGGGACTGCTCACATCCCTCTGGGACTGGGCACCTCCTTCTGGGACTGGACCCCTCTCTCTGGTACTGCAGCATCTCCCAATGGGACCGGGCACCTCCCTCTGGGACTGGGCACCTCCTTCTGGGACTGGGCACCTCCCTCGGGGACTGGGCATCTCAATCTGGGTCTGAGCATCTCCCTCTGGGATTGGGCACCTCCCTCTGGGACTCGGCACCTCATTTTGGGACTGCGCCATCCCCCTTTGGGACTGGGAAGTTCCCTCTGGGACTGGGTACCTTCACCTGGGATTGGGTTACTCTCTCTGGGGCGGGGCACCACCCTATGGGACTGGGCACCTCCCTCTGGGACTGCGCACCTCCCTCTGGGAATGGGCATCTCCCTCTGGGACTGCGCCATCTCCGTCTGGGACATGGCACCTCCCTCTGGGACTAGGCACCTTCCACTGGGACTTCGCCATCTCCCTCTGGGACTGGGCAACTCCCTTTGCGTTGGCGCCATCACCATCTGGGACTGGGCACCTCCCTCTGGGACTGGGCACCTCCCTCAGGGACTGCGCCATCTCCCTCTGGGACTGCGGCAACTACCTCTGGGACTGGGTCATCTCCCTCTGGGACGGGGTATCTCCCTCTCGGACTGGGCATCTCCCTCTAGGACTGCGCCATCTCCCTCTGCGATGGCGCCCACTCCCTCTGGGACTGCGCCATCTCCCTCTGGGAACGTTCCAGCTCACTCTGGGACTGGGGTATCTCCTCTGGGACTGGGGTAACTACCTCTGGGACTGGGCACCTCCCTCTGCGACTGGGCATCACTCACTGGGAATGGGCACCTCCGTCTGGGACTGGGCATCTCCCTCTGGGACAGGGGCTTCTCCCTCTGGGACTGGGCACCTCCCTCTGGGACTGGGCACCTCCCTCTGTGACTGGGCCTTCTCCGGCTGGCAATAGGCACCTCCCTCTTGGCTGCGCCATCTCCTTCTGGGACTGCGCACCTCCCACTGGGACTGTGCACCTCCCTCTGGGACTGGGCCCCTCCTTCTGGGACTGGGCACCTCCTTCTGGGACTGGGCTCCTCCCTCTGGGACTGGACACCTCCCTCTTGGCTGCGCCATCTCCTTCTTGGACTGCGCACCTCCCACTGGGACTGTGCACCTCCCTCTGGGACTGGGCCCCTCCTTCTAGGACTGGGCACCTCCTTCTGTGACTGGGTTACTCCCTCTGGGACCGGACACCTCCTTCTGGGACTGCGCACCTTTTTCTGGGACTGGGAACCTCCCACTGGGACGGGGCACCTCCCTCTGGGACTTCGCCATCTCCCTTTGGGACTGCGCCATCTCCCTCTGGGACTGGGCATCACTCTCTGGGACTGCTGCATCTCCCTCTGGGACTGGGCACCTCCCTCTGGTACTGGGCATCTCCCTCTACGAAGGCGCCATTTCCCTCTGGAATGGGGCACCTCCGTCTGGGACTGGGCATCTCCCTCTGGGACTGGACACCTCCCTCTGGGACTGCGCCATCTCACTCTGTGACTGAGCACCTTCCTCTCGGACTGGTTACCTGCATCTGTGACTGGGTTACTCCCTCTGGGACTGGAGACCTCCTTCTGGGACTGCGCACCTTTTTCTGGGACTGGGAACCTCCCACTGGGACGGGGCACTTCCCTCTGGGACTTCGCCATCTCCCTCTGGGACAGCGCCATCTCCCTCTGGGACTGGGCATCACTCTCTGGGACTGCTGCATCTCCCTCTGGGACTGGGCACCTCCCTCTGGTACTGGGCATCTCCCTCTACGATGGCGCCATTTCCCTCTGGGATGGGGCACCTCCGTCTGGGACTGGGCATCTCCCTCTGGGACTGGGCATCTCCCTCTGGGACTGGGCATCTCCATCAGGACTGGGCACCTCCTTTTGGGACTGCGAACCTCCCTCTGGGACAGGGCACCTCCCTCTGAGTCTGTGCATCTCCATCTGTACAGGGCACCTCCCTCCGGGACTGCGCACCTCCCTCTGGGACTGTGCCTTCTGGCACTGCGCACATCCCGATGGGACTGGGCACCACTTTCTGGGTCTGGGCACCTCCCTCTGGGACTGCGCACATCCCTCTGGGACTGGGCACCTCCCTCTGGGACTGGGCACCTCCCTCTGTGACTGGGGCTTCTCCCTATGGGACTGGGCCACCTCCCTCAGGGACTGGGAACCTCCGTCTGGCACTGGGCACCTTCCACTGGGACTGCGCCACCTCCCTCTGGGACTGGACATCTCCATCTGGGACTGGGCATCTCCCTCTGGGACTGGGCATCTCCCTCTGTGACTGGGCACTTCCGTCTGGGACTGGGCATCTCCCTCTGGGACTGGGCATCTCCCTCTAGGACTGCACCATCTCCCTCTGCGATGGCGCCTCCTCACTCTGGGACTGCGCCATCTCACTCTGGGAACGGGGCAGCTCCCTCTGGGACTTGGCATCTCCCTGTGGGACTGGGGCATCTCCCTCTGGGGACAGTGCAGCTCCCTCTGGGACTGGGCACCTCCTTCTGGGACTGGGCACCTCCTTCTCGGACATGAGGCTTCAGCCTGTGGCTCTAGGCACCTCCCTCAGTGATTGGGGCTTCTCCCTCTGGGACTGGGCCACCTCTTTCTTGGACTGGGCACCTCCTTCAGGGTCTGGGCACCTCATTCTGGGACTGTGCACCTCCCTCTGGGACTGGGCACCTCCTTCTGGGACTGGGCACCTCCCTATGGGACTGGGTACCTCCCTCTGGGACTGGGCACCTCCCTCTGCGAATGGGCATCTCCCTCTGGGACTGCGCCATCTCCCTCTGGGACTGGGCACCTCCCTCTGGGACTAGGCACCTTCCACTGGGACAGCGCCATCGCCCTCTGGGACTGGGCACCTCCCTCTGCGATGGCACCATCTCCCTCTGGGACAGCGCCATCTCCATCTGGGACTGGGCACCTCCCTCTGGGACTGGGCACCTCCCTCAGGGACTGCGCCATCTCCCTCTGGGACTGCGCCTACCTCACTCAGGGACTGCGCCATCTCCCTCTGGGACTGCGGCATCTCCCACTAGGACTGCGCCATCTCCCTCTGGGACTGGGCACCTCCGTCTGGGACTGGGCATCTCCCTCTAGGACTGCGCCATCTCCCTCTGCGATGGCGGCCACACCCTCTGGGATTGCGCCATCTCCCTCTGGGAACGGGCCAGCTCACTCTGGGAATGTGGTATCTGCCTCTGGGACTGGGGCATCTACCTCTGGGACTCGGCACCTCCCTCTGGGACTGGGCATCACTCACTGGGAATGGGCACCTCCGTCTGGGACTGGGCATCTTCCTCTGGGGCTGGGGCTTCTCCCTCTGGGACTGGGCACCTCCCTCTGGGACTGGGCACCTCCCTCTGGAACTGGGCCTTCTACCGCTGGCACTTGGCTGCGCCATCTCCTTCTGGGACTGCGCACCTCCCTCTGGGACTGGGCACCTCCCTCTGGGACTGGAGCTTCTCCCTCTGGGATTGGACCACCTCCCTCTGGGACTGGGCACCTCCCTCTGGGACTGGGCACCTCCCTCTGGGACTGGAGCTTCTCCCTCTGGGATTGGACCACCTCCCTCTGGGTCTGGACACCTCCCTCTGGGACTGCGCCATTTTCCTCTGTGACTGAGCACCTTCCTCTCGGACTGGTTACCTCCATCTGTGTCTGGGTTACTCCCTCTGGGACTGGGCACCTACTTCTGGGACTGCGCACCTTTTTCTGGGACTGGGCACCTCCCTCTGGGACGGGGCACCTCCCTCTGGGACTTCGCCATCTCCCTCTGGGACTGCGCCATCTCCCTCCGGGACTGGGCATCACTCTCTGGGACTGCGCCATCTCCCTCTGGGACTGGGCACCTCCCTCTGGTACTGGGCATCTCCCTCTACGAAGGCGCCATTTCCCTCTTTGATGGGGCACCTCCCTCTGGGACTGGGCACCTCGCTCTGGGACTGGGGCATCTCCCTCTGGGATTGGGCCACCTCCTTCTGGGACTGCGCCATATCCCTCTGGGACTGGGCATCTCCATCTGGAACTGGGCACCTCCTTCTGGGACTGGGAACCTCCCTCTTGGACAGGGCACCTCCCTCTGAGACTGTGCATCTCCATCTGGGACTGGGCACCTCCCTCTGTGACTGCGCACCTCCCTCTGGGACTGGGCACCTTCTTCTGGGACTGCGCACCTCCCTATGGGACTGGGCACCACCTTCTGGGTCTGGGCACCTCCCTCTGGGACTGGGCACCTCCCTCTGTGACTGGGGCTTCTCCCTATGGGACTGGGCCACGTCCCTCAGGGACTGGGCACCTCCGTCTGGGACTGGGCACCTCCCTCTTGGACTGCGCCACCTCCCTCTGGGACTGGGCACCTCCGTCTGGGACTGGGCATCTCCCTCTGGGACTGGGCATCTCCCTCTGGGACTGCGCCATCTCCCTCTGTGACTTGGCGTCTCCCTCTGGGACTGGGCATCTCCATCTCGGACTGGGCATCTCCCTCTAGTACTGCAACATCTCCCTCTGCGATGGCGCCTCCTCACTCTGGGACTGCGCCATCTCACTCTGCGAACGGGGCAGCTCCATCTGGGACTTGGCATCTCCCTGTGGGACTGGGGCATCTCCCTTTGGGGACAGGGCAGCTCCCTCTGGGACTGGGCACCTCATTCTGGGACTGGGCACCTCCCTCTCGGACATGAGGCTTCACCCTGTGGCTCTAGGCACCTCCCTCAGTGATTGGGGCTTCACCCTCTGGGACTGGGCCACCTCCCTCTGGGACTGGGCACCTCCGTGAGGGTCTGGGCACCTCATTCTGGGACTGTGCACCTCCCTCTGGGACTGGGCACCTCCTTCTGTGACTGGGCACCTCCCTCTGGGACTGCGCACCTCCCTCTTGGACTGGGCACCTCCTTCTGGGACTGGGCCCCTCCCTCTGTGACTGGGGCATCTCCCTCTGGGCCTGGGCACCTCCATCTGGGACTGGGCAACTCCGTCTGGGACTGGGCACCTCGCTCTGGGACTCGGCATCTCCCTCTGGGACTGGGCACCTCCCTCTGGGACTGGGCATCTCCCTCTGGGACTGCGCCATCTCCCTCTGGGACTGGGCAACTCCCTCTGGGGCTGGGCACCTCCCTCTGGGACTGCGCCATCTCCCTCTGGGACTGAGCACCTTCCTCTTGGACTGGTTACCTCCATCTGTCACTGGATCACACCCTCTGGGACTGGGCACCTCCCTCTGGGACTGGGCACCTCCGTCTGGGACTGGGCATCTCCCTCTAGGACAGCGCCATCTCCCTCTGGGACTGGACACCTCCCTCTGGGTTTGCGCCATCTCACTCTGGGACTGGGCACCTCCCTCTGGGACTTGGCTCATCCCTCTGGACTGGTCACCTCCATCTCGGACTGCGCACCTCCTTCTTTGACTGGGCACCTCCATCTGGGACTGGGCACCTCCCTTTGGGACTGGGCACCTCCCTCTGGGACTTCGCCATCTCCCTCTGGGACTGCGCCATCTCCCTCTGGGACTGGGCACCTCCCTCAGGACATCGCCTTCTCCCTCTGGGACTGGGCGTCTCCCTCTGGTACTGGGCATCTCCCTCTACGACGGCGCCATTTCCCTCAGGGATGGGCACCTCCTTCTGGGACTGGGCATCTCCTTCTGGGACTGGGCACCTCCCTATGGGACTGGGCACCTCCCTCTGGGACTGGGCACCTCCCTCTGGGAATGGGCATCTCCCTCTGGGACTGCGCCATCTCCCTCTGGGACTGGGCACCGCCCTCTTTGACTAGGCACCTTCCACTGGGACTGCGCCATCTCCCGCTGGTCTGGGCACCTCCCTCAGCGATGGCGCCATCTCCCTCTGGGACTGCGCCATCTCCATCTGGGACTGGGCACCTCCCTCTGGGACTGGGCACTTCGCTCAGGGACTGCGCCATCTCCCTCAGGGACTGGGTCTTCTCCCTCTGGGACGCGGTATCTCCCTCTCGGACTGGGCATCTCCCTCTAGGACTGCGCCATCTCCCTCTGCGATGGCGCCCACTCCCTCTGGGACTGCGCCATCTCCCTCTGGG
This sequence comes from Scyliorhinus torazame, assembly GCF_047496885.1. Lineage (NCBI taxonomy): Eukaryota > Metazoa > Chordata > Chondrichthyes > Carcharhiniformes > Scyliorhinidae > Scyliorhinus > Scyliorhinus torazame. Next base: position 380,257,849 of record NC_092709.1, read on the forward strand.
AACGCGCCAGCTCACCCTGGGACTGGGGTGTCTCCCTCTGGGACTGGGGCATCTATCTCTGGGACTGGGCACCTCCCTCTGGGACTGGGCATCACTCACTTGGAATGGGCACCTCCGTCTGGGACTGGGCATCTCCCTCTGGGACTGGCGCTTCTCCCTCTGGGACTGGGCACCTCCCTCTGGGACTGGGCACCTCCCTCTGGGACTGGGCTTTCTCCCGCTGGCACTAGGCACCTCCCTCTTGGCTGCGCCATCTCCTTCTTGGACTGTGCACCTCCCTCTGGGACTGGGCACCTCCCTCTGGGACTGGGCACCTCGTTCTGGGACTGGGCACCTCCCTCTGGGACTGGGCACCTCCCTCCTCCCTCTGGGACTCGGCACCTCCCTCTGGGACTGGGCACCTCCCTCTGGGACTGGGCCCCTCCTTCTGGGACTGGGCACCTCCCTCTGGGACTGGCCTCATCCCTCTGGACTGGACACCTCCCTCTGGGACTGGGCACCTCCCTCCTCCCTCTGGGACTGCGCCATCTCCCTCTGTGACTGAGCACCTTCCTCTCGGACTGGTTACCTCCATCTGTGACTGGGTTACTCCCTCTGGGACTGGGCACCTCCTTCTGGGACTGCGCACCTTTTTCTGGGACTGGGCACCTCCCTCTGGGACGCGGCACCTCCCTCTGGGACTTCGCCATCTCCCTCTGGGACTGCGCCATCTCCCTCCGGGACTGGGCATCACTCTCTCGGACTGCGCCATCTCCCTCTGGGACTGGGCACCTCCCTCTGGTACTGGGCATCTCCCTCTACGAAGGCGCCATTTCCCTCTGGGATGGGGCACCTCCCTCTGGGACTGGGCACCTCCCTCTGGGACTGGGGCATCTCCCCCTGGGATTGGGCCACCTCCCTCTGCGACTGCGCCATATCCCTCTGGGACCGGGCATCTGCATCTGGAACTGGGCACCTCCTTCTGGGACTGGGAACCTCCCTCTGGGACAGGGCACATCCCTCTGAGACTGTGCATCTCCATCTGGACGGGGCACCTCCCTCTTGGACTGCGTACCTCCCTCTGGGACTGGCCACCTCCTTCTGGGACTGCGCACCTCCCTATGGGACTGGTCACCACCTTCTGGGTCTGGGCACCTCCCTCTGGGACTGCGCACCTCCCTCTGGGACTGGGCACCTCCCTCTGGGACTGGGCACCTCCCTCTGTGACTGGGGCTTCTCCCTATGGGACTGCGCGACGTCCCTCAGGGACTTGGCACCTCCGTCTGGGACTTGGCGCCTCCCTCTGGGACTGCGCCACCTCCCTCTGGGACTGGACATCTCCATTTGGGACTGGGCATCTCCCTCTGGGACTGGGCATCTCCCCCTGGGACTGGGCACCTCCGTCTGGGACTGGGCATCTCGCTCTGGGACTGGGCTCATCACTCTGGACTGGACACCTCCCTCTGGGACTGCGCCATCTCCCTCTGTGACTGAGCACCTTCCTCTCGGACTGGTTACCTCCATCTGTGACTGGGTTACTCCCTCTGGGACTGGGCACCTCCTTCTGGGACTGCGCACCTTTTTCTGGGACTGGGCACCTCCCTCTGGGACGGGGCACCTCCCTCTGGGACTTCGCCATATCCCTCTGGGACTGCGCCATCTCCCTCTGGGACTGGGCACCTCCCTCTGGTACTGGGCATCTCCCTCTACGAAGGCGCCATTTCCCTCTGGGATGGGGCACCTCCCTCTGGGACTGGGCACCTCCCTCTGGGACTGGGGCATCTCCCCCTGGGATTGGGCCACCTCCCTCTGGGACTGCGCCATATCCCTCTGGGACCGGGCATCTGCATCTGGAACTGGGCACCTCCTTCTGGGACTGGGAACCTCCCTCTGGGACAGGGCACCTCCCTCTGAGACTGTGCATCTCCATCTGGACGGGGCACCTCAATCTTGGACTGCGTACCTCCCTCTGGGACTGGCCACCTCCTTCTGGGACTGCGCACCTCCCTATGGGACTGGTCACCACCTTCTGGGTCTGGGCACCTCCCTCTGGGACTGCGCACCTCCCTCTGGGACTGGGCACCTCCCTCTGGGACTGGGCACCTCCCTCTGTGACTGGGGCTTCTCCCTATGGGACTGCGCGACGTCCCTCAGGGACTGGGCACCTCCGTCTGGGACTGGGCGCCTCCCTCTGGGACTGCGCCACCTCCCTCTGGGACTGGACATCTCCATTTGGGACTGGGCATCTCCCTCTGGGACTGGGCATCTCCCCCTGGGACTGGGCACCTCCGTCTGGGACTGGGCATCTCGCTCTGGGACTGGGCTCATCACTCTGGACTGGACACCTCCCTCTGGGACTGCGCCATCTCCCTCTTTGACTGAGCACCTTCCTCTCGGACTGGTTACCTCCATCTGTGACTGGGTTACTCCCTCTGGGACTGGGCACCTCCTTCTGGGACTGCGCACCTTTTTCTGGGACTGGGCACCTCCCTCTGGGACGGGGCACCTCCCTCTGGGACTTCGCCATCTCCCTCTGGGACTGCGCCATCTCCCTCTGGGACTGGGCACCTCCCTCTGGTACTGGGCATCTCCCTCTACGAAGGCGCCATTTCCCTCTGGGATGGGGCACCTCCCTCTGGGACTGGGCACCTCCCTCTGGGACTGGGGCATCTCCCCCTGGGATTGGGCCACCTCCCTCTGGGACTGCGCCATATCCCTCTGGGACCGGGCATCTGCATCTGGAACTGGGCACCTCCTTCTGGGACTGGGAACCTCCCTCTGGGACAGGGCACCTCCCTCTGAGACTGTGCATCTCCATCTGGACGGGGCACCTCAATCTTGGACTGCGTACCTCCCTCTGGGACTGGCCACCTCCTTCTGGGACTGCGCACCTCCCTATGGGACTGGTCACCACCTTCTGGGTCTGGGCACCTCCCTCTGGGACTGCGCACCTCCCTCTGGGACTGGGCACCTCCCTCTGGGACTGGGCACCTCCCTCTGTGACTGGGGCTTCTCCCTATGGGACTGGGCCACGTCCCTCAGGGACTGGGCACCTCCGTCTGGGACTGGGCGCCTCCCTCTGGGACTGCGCCACCTCCAACTGGGACTGGACATCTCCATCTGGGACTGGGCATCTCCCTCTGGGACTGGGCATCTCCCTCTGGGACTGGGCACCTCCGTCTGGGACTGGGCATCTCGCTCTGGGACTGGGCATCTCCCTCTGGGACTGCGCCATCTCCCTCTGTGACTTGGCGTCTCCCTCTGGGACTGGGCATTTCCATCTCGGACTGGGCATCTCCCTCTAGGACTGCACCATCTCCCTCTGCGATGGCGCCTCCTCACTCTGGGATTGCGCCATCTCACTCTGGGAACGGGGCAGCTCCATCTGGGACTTGGCTTCTCCCTGTGGGACTGGGACATCTCCCTCTGGGTCTGGGCCCCTCCCTCTGGGACTGTGCACCTCCCTCTGGGTCAGGGCACCTCCTTCTGGGACTGGGCACCTCCCTCTGGGACTGCACACCTCCCTCTGGCACTGGGCACCTCCCTCTGGGACTGCGCCATCTCCCTCTGGGACTGAGCACCTTCCTCTTGGACTGGTTATCTCCATCTGTCACTGGGTCACACCCTCTGGGACTGGGCACCTCCCTCTGGGACTGGGCACCTCCGTCTGGGACTGGGCACCTCCCTCTGGGACTGCGCCATCTCCCTCTGGGACTGTGCACATCCCTCTGGGACTGGGCACCTCCTTCTGGGACTGGGCACCTCCCTCTGGGACTGCGCACCTCCCTCTTGGACTGGGCACCTCCTTCTGGGACTGGGCCCCTCCCTCTGTGACTGGGGCATCTCCCTCTGGGCCTGGGCACCTCCATCTGGGACTGGGCAACTCCGTCTGGGACTGGGCACCTCGCTCTGGGACTGGGCATCTCCCTCTGGGACTGGGCACCTCCCTCTGGGACTGGGCATCTCCCTCTGGGGCTGCGCTATCTCCCTCTGGGACTGGGCAACTTCCTCTGGGACTGGGCACCTCCCTCTGGGACTGCGCCATCTCCCTCTGGGACTCAGCACCTTCCTCTTGGACTGGTTACCTCCATCTGTCACTGGATCACTCCCTCTGGGACTGGGCACCTCCCTCTGGGACTGGTCACCTCCGTCTGGGACTGGGCATCTCCCTCGAGGACTGCGCTATCTCCCTCTGGGACTGGGCACCTCCCTCAGGGACTGGGCACCTCCCTCTGGGATTGCGCCATCTCCCTCTGTCACTGGGCACCTCCCTCTGGGACTGGGCACATCCCTCTGGACTGGGCACCTCCCTCTCGGACTGGGCACCTCCTTCTTTGACTGGGCACCTCCATCTGGGACTGGGCACCTCCCTTTGGGACTGGGCACCCCCCTCTGGGACTTCGCCATCTCCCTCTGGGACTGCGCCATCTCACTCCGGGACTGGTCACCTCCCTCTGGACAGCGCCTTCTCCCTCTGGGACTGGGCGTCTCCCTCTGGCACTGGGCATCTCCCTCTACGACGGCGCCACTTCCCTCAGGGATGGGCACCTCCTTCTTGGACTGGGCACCTCCTTCTGGGACTGGGCACCTCCCTATGGGACTGGGCACCTCCCTCTGGGTCTGGGCACCTCCCTCTGGGAATGGGCATCTCCCTCTGGGACTGCGCCATCTCCCTCTGGGACTGGGCACCGCCCTCTGTGACTAGGCACCTTCCACTGGGACTGCGCCTTCTCCCTCTGGGACTGGGCACCTCCCTCAGCGATGGCGCCATCTCCCTCTGTGACTGCGCCATCTCCATCTGGGACTGGGCACCTCGCTCTGGGACTGGGCACCTCCCTCAGGGACTGCGCCACCTCACTCTGGGACTGCGGCATCTCCCTCAGGGACTGGGTCTTCTCCCTCTGGCACGGGGTATCTCCCTCTCGGACTGGGCATCTCCCTCTAGGACTGCGCCATCTCCCTCTGCGATGGCGCCAACTCCCTCTGGGACTGCGCCATCGCCCTCTGGGAACGGGCCAGCTCACTCTGGGACTGGGGTATCTCGCTCTGGGACTGGGGCATCTACCTCTGGGACTGGGCACCTCCCTCTGGGACTGCGCATCATTCACTGGGAATGGGCACCTCAGTCTGGGACTGGGCATCTCCCTCTGGGACTGTGCCTTCTCCCTCTGGGACTGGGCACCTCCCTCTGGGACTGGGCACCTCCCTCTGGGACTGGGCTTTCTCCCGCTGGCACTAGGCACCTCCCTCTTGGCTGCGCCATCTCCTTCTTGGACTGCGCACTTCCCTCTGGGACTGGGCACCTCCCTCTGGGACTGGGCACCTCCTTCCGGGACTGGGCACCTCCCTCTGGGGCTGGGCACCTCCCTCTGGGACTGGGCACATCCCTCTTGGACTGGGCCCCTCCTTCTGGGACTGGGCACCTCCCTCTAGGTCTGGGCTCCTCCCTCTGGGACTGCGCCATCTCCCTCTGTGACTGAGCACCTTCCTCTCGGACTGGTTACCTCCATCTGTGACTGGGTTACTCCCTCTGGGACTGGGCACCTACTTCTGGGACTGCGCACCATTTTCTGGGACTGGGCACCTCCCTCTGGGACGGGGCACCTCCCTCTGGGACTTCGCCATCTCCCTCTGGGACTGCGCCATCTCCCTCCGGGACTGGGCATCACTCTCTGGGACTGCGCCATCTCCCTCTGGGACTGGGCACCTCCCTCTGGTACTAGGCATCTCCCTCTACGAAGGCGCCATTTCACTCTGGGATGGGGCACCTCCCTCTGGGACTGGGCACCTCCCTCTGGGACTGGGGAATCTCCACCTAGGATTGGGCCACCTCCCTCTGGGACTGCGCCATATCCCTCTGGGACTGGGCATCTCCATCTGGAACTGGGCACCTCCTTCTAGGACTGTGAGCCTCCCTATGGGACAGGGCACCTCCATCTGAGACTGTGCATCTCCATCTGGGACGGGGCTCAACCCTCTGGGACTGCGCACCTCCTTCTGGGACTGCGCACCTCCCAATGGACTGGTCACCACCTTCTGGGTCTGGGCACCTCCCTCTGGGACTGCGCCCCTCCCTCCGGGACTGGGCACCTCCCTCTGGGACTGGGCACCTCCCTCTGTGACTGGGGCTTCTCCCTATGCGACTGGGCCACGTCCCTCAGGGACTGGGCACCTCCGTCTGGGACTGGGCGCCTCCCTCTGGGACTGCGCCACCTCCCTCTGGGACTGGACATCTCCATCTGGGACTGGGCATCTCCCTCTGGGGCTGGGCATCTCCCTCTGGGACTGGGCACCTCCGTCTGGGACTGGGCATCTCGCTCTGGGACTGGGCATCTCCCTCTGGGACTGTGCCATCTCACTCTGTGACTTGGCGCCTCCCTCTGGGACTGGGCATCACCATCTCGGACTGGGCATCTCCCTCTAGGAATGAACCATCTCCCTCTGCGATGGCGCCTCCTCACTCTGGGATTGCCCCATCTCACTCTGGGAACGGGGCAGCTCCATCTGGGACTTGGCATCTCCCTGTGGGACTGGGGCAACTCCCTCTGGGACTGGGCACCTCCGTCTGGGACTGGGCACCTCCCTCTGGGACTGGGCTTTCTCCCGCTGGCACTAGGCACCTCCCTCTTGGCTGCGCCATCTCCTTCTTGGACTGCGCACCTCCCTCTGGGGCTGGGCACCTCCCTCTGGGACTGGGCACCTCCTTCCGGGACTGGGCACCTCCCTCTGGGGCTGGGCACCTCCCTCTGGGACTGGGCACCTCCCTCTGGGACTGGGCCCCTCCTTCTGGGACTGGGCACCTCCCTCTAGGTCTGGGCTCCTCCCTCTGGACTGGACACCTCCCTCTGGGACTGCGCCATCTCCCTCTGTGACTGAGCACCTTCATCTCGGACTGGTTACCTCCATCTGTGACTGGGTTACTCCCTCTGGGACTGGGCACCTCCTTCTGGGACTGACACATTTTCTGGGACTGGGCACCTGCCTCTGGGACGGGGCACCTCCCTCTGGGACTTCGCCATCTCCCTCTGGGACGGCGCCATCTCCCTCCGGGACTGGGCATCACTCTCTGGGACTGCGCCATTTCCCTCTGGGACTGGGGACCTCCCTCTGGTACTAGGCATCTCCCTCTACGAAGGCGCCATTTCCCTCTGGGATGGGGCACCTCACTCTGGGACTGGGCACCACCTTTTGGGACTGGGGAATCTCCCCCTGGGATTGGGCCACCTCCCTCTAGGACTGCGCCATATCCCTCTGGGACTGGGCATCTCCCTCTGGAACTGGGAACCTCCCTCTGGGACAGGGCACCTCCCTCTGAGACTGTGCATCTCCATCTGGGACGGGGCACCTCCCTCTGGGACTGCGCACCTCCCTCTGGGACTGGGCACCTCCTTCTGGGACTGCGCACCTCCCTATGGGACTGGTCACCACCTTCTGGGTCTGGGCACCTCCTTCTGGGACTGGGCCCCTCCCTCTGTGACTGGGGCATCTCCCTCTGGGCCTGGGCACCTCCATCTGGGACTGGGCAACTCCGTCTGGGACTGGGCACCTCGCTCTGGGACTGGGCATCTCCCTCTGGGACTGGGCACCTCCCTCTGGGACTGGGCATCTCCCTCTGGGGCTGCGCCATCTCCCTCTGGGACTGGGCAACTTCCTCTGGGACTGGGCACCTCCCTCTGGGACTGCGCCATCTCCCTCTGGGACTCAGCACCTTCCTCTTGGACTGGTTACCTCCATCTGTCACTGGATCACTCCCTCTGGGACTGGGCACCTCCCTCTGGGACTGGTCACCTCCGTCTGGGACTGGGCATCTCCCTCGAGGACTGCGCTATCTCCCTCTGGGACTGGGCACCTCCCTCAGGGACTGGGCACCTCCCTCTGGGATTGCGCCATCTCCCTCTGTCACTGGGCACCTCCCTCTGGGACTGGGCACATCCCTCTGGACTGGGCACCTCCCTCTCGGACTGGGCACCTCCTTCTTTGACTGGGCACCTCCATCTGGGACTGGGCACCTCCCTTTGGGACTGGGCACCCCCCTCTGGGACTTCGCCATCTCCCTCTGGGACTGCGCCATCTCCCTCCGGAATGGGCACCTCCCTCTGGACAGCGCCTTCTCCCTCTGGGACTGGGCGTCTCCCTCTGGCACTGGGCATCTCCCTCTACGACGGCGCCACTTCCCTCAGGGATGGGCACCTCCTTCTTGGACTGGGCACCTCCTTCTGGGACTGGGCACCTCCCTATGGGACTGGGCACCTCCCTCTGGGTCTGGGCACCTCCCTCTGGGAATGGGCATCTCCCTCTGGGACTGCGCCATCTCCCTCTGGGACTGGGCACCGCCCTCTGTGACTAGGCACCTTCCACTGGGACTGCGCCATCTCCCTCTGGGACTGGGCACCTCCCTCAGCGATGGCGCCATCTCCCTCTGTGACTGCGCCATCTCCATCTGGGACTGGGCACCTCGCTCTGGGACTGGGCACCTCCCTCAGGGACTGCGCCACCTCACTCTGGGACTGCGGCATCTCCCTCAGGGACTGGGTCTTCTCCCTCTGGCACGGGGTATCTCCCTCTCGGACTGGGCATCTCCCTCTAGGACTGCGCCATCTCCCTCTGCGATGGCGCCAACTCCCTCTGGGACTGCGCCATCGCCCTCTGGGAACGGGCCAGCTCACTCTGGGACTGGGGTATCTCGCTCTGGGACTGGGGCATCTACCTCTGGGACTGGGCACCTCCCTCTGGGACTGCGCATCATTCACTGGGAATGGGCACCTCAGTCTGGGACTGGGCACCTCCTTCTGGGACTGGGCCCCTCCCTCTGTGACTGGGGCATCTCCCTCTGGGCTTGGGCACCTCCATCTGGGACTGGGCAACTCCGTCTGGGACTGGGCACCTCGCTCTGGGACTGGGCATCTCCCTCTGGGACTGGGCACCTCTCTCTGGGACTGGGCATCTCCCTCTGGGGCTGCGCCATCTCCCTCTGGGACTGGGCAACTTCCTCTGGGACTGGGCACCTCCCTCTGGGACTGCGCCATCTCCCTCTGGGACTCAGCACCTTCCTCTTGGACTGGTTACCTCCATCTGTCACTGGATCACTCCCTCTGGGACTGGGCACCTCCCTCTGGGACTGGTCACCTCCGTCTGGGACTGGGCATCTCCCTCGAGGACTGCGCTATCTCCCTCTGGGACTGGGCACCTCCCTCAGGGACTGGGCACCTCCCTCTGGGATTGCGCCATCTCCCTCTGTCACTGGGCACCTCCCTCTGGGACTGGGCACATCCCTCTGGACTGGGCACCTCCCTCTCGGACTGGGCACCTCCTTCTTTGACTGGGCACCTCCATCTGGGACTGGGCACCTCCCTTTGGGACTGGGCACCCACCTCTGGGACTTCGCCATCTCCCTCTGGGACTGCGCCATCTCCCTCCGGGACTGGGCACCTCGCTCTGGACAGCGCCTTCTCCCTCTGGGACTGGGCGTCTCCCTCTGGCACTGGGCATCTCCCTCTACGACGGCGCCACTTCCCTCAGGGATGGGCACCTCCTTCTTGGACTGGGCACCTCCTTCTGGGACTGGGCACCTCCCTATGGGACTGGGCACCTCCCTCTGGGTCTGGGCACCTCCCTCTTGGAATGGGCATCTCCCTCTGGGACTGCGCCATCTCCCTCTGGGACTGGGCACCGCCCTCTGTGACTAGGCACCTTCCACTGGGACTGCGCCATCTCCCTCTGGGACTGGGCACCTCCCTCAGCGATGGCGCCATCTCCCTCTGTGACTGCGCCATCTCCATCTGGGACTGGGCACCTCGCTCTGGGACTGGGCACCTCCCTCAGGGACTGCGCCACCTCACTCTGGGACTTCGGCATCTCCCTCAGGGACTGGGTCTTCTCCCTCTGGCACGGGGTATCTCCCTCTCGGACTGGGCATCTCCCTCTAGGACTGCGCCATCTCCCTCTGCGATGGCGCCAACTCCCTCTGGGACTGCGCCATCGCCCTCTGGGAACGGGCCAGCTCACTCTGGGACTGGGGTATCTCGCTCTGGGACTGGGGCATCTACCTCTGGGACTGGGCACCTCCCTCTGGGACTGCGCATCATTCACTGGGAATGGGCACCTCAGTCTGGGACTGGGCATCTCCCTCTGGGACTGTGCCTTCTCCCTCTGGGACTGGGCACCTCCCTCTGGGACTGGGCACCTCCCTCTGGGACTGGGCTTTCTCCCGCTGGCACTAGGCACCTCCCTCTTGGCTGCGCCATCTCCTTCTTGGACTGCGCACCTCCCTCTGGGACTGGGCACCTCCCTCTGGGACTGGGCACCTCCTTCCGGGACTGGGCACCTCCCTCTGGGGCTGGGCACCTCCCTCTGGGACTGGGCACCTCCCTCTTGGACTGGGCCCCTCCTTCTGGGACTGGGCACCTCCCTCTACGTCTGGGCTCCTCCCTCTGGGACTGCGCCATCTCCCTCTGTGACTGAGCACCTTCCTCTCGGACTGGTTACCTCCATCTGTGACTGGGTTACTCCCTCTGGGACTGGGCACCTACTTCTGGGACTGCGCACCATTTTCTGGGACTGGGCACCTCCCTCTGGGACGGGGCACCTCCCTCGGGGACTTCGCCATCTCCCTCTGGGACTGCGCCATCTCCCTCCGGGACTGGGCATCACTCTCTGGGACTGCGCCATCTCCCTCTGGGACTGGGCACCTCCCTCTGGTACTAGGCATCTCCCTCTACGAAGGCGCCATTTCACTCTGGGATGGGGCACCTCCCTCTGGGACTGGGCACCTCCCTCTGGGACTGGGGAATCTCCCCCTGGGATTGGGCCACCTCCCTCTGGGACTGCGCCATATCCCTCTGGGACTGGGCATCTCCATCTGGAACTGGGCACCCCCTTCTAGGACTGTGAACCTCCCTCTGGGACAGGGCACCTCCGTCTGAGACTGTGCATCTCCATCTGGGACGGGGCTCCACCCTCTGGGACTGCGCACCTCCCTCTGGGACTGGGCACCTCCTTCTGGGACTGCGCACCTCCCAATGGACGGGTCACCACCTTCTGGGTCTGGGCACCTCCCTCTGGGACTGCGCACCTCCCTCTGGGACTGGGCACCTCCCTCTGGGACTGGGCACCTCCCTCTGTGACTGGGGCTTCTCCCTATGCGACTGGGCCACGTCCCTCAGGGACTGGGCACCTCCGTCTGGGACTGGGCGCCTCCCTCTGGGACTGCGCCACCTCCCTCTGGGACTGGACATCTCCATCTGGGACTGGGCATCTCCCTCTGGGGCTGGGCATCTCCCTGTGGGACTGGGCACCTCCGTCTGGGACTGGGCATCTCGCTCTGGGACTGGGCTACTCCCTCTGGGACTGCGCCATCTTCCTCTGGGACTGGGCACCTCCCTCAGCGATGGCGCCATCTCCCTCTGTGACTGCGCCATCTCCATCTGGGACTGGGCACCTCGCTCTGGGACTGGGCACCTCCCTCAGGGACTGCGCCACCTCACTCTGGGACTGCGGCATCTCCCTCAGGGACTGGGTCTTCTCCCTCTGGCACGGGGTATCTCCCTCTCGGACTGGGCATCTCCCTCTAGGACTGCGCCATCTCCCTCTGCGATGGCGCCAACTCCCTCTGGGACTGCGCCATCGCCCTCTGGGAACGGGCCAGCTCACTCTGGGACTGGGGTATCTCGCTCTGGGACTGGGGCATCTACCTCTGGGACTGGGCACCTCCCTCTGGGACTGCGCATCATTCACTGGGAATGGGCACCTCAGTCTGGGACTGGGCACCTCCTTCTGGGACTGGGCCCCTCCCTCTGTGACTGGGGCATCTCCCTCTGGGCTTGGGCACCTCCATCTGGGACTGGGCAACTCCGTCTGGGACTGGGCACCTCGCTCTGGGACTGGGCATCTCCCTCTGGGACTGGGCACCTCCCTCTGGGACTGGGCATCTCCCTCTGGGGCTGCGCCATCTCCCTCTGGGACTGGGCAACTTCCTCTGGGACTGGGCACCTCCCTCTGGGACTGCGCCATCTCCCTCTGGGACTCAGCACCTTCCTCTTGGACTGGTTACCTCCATCTGTCACTGGATCACTCCCTCTGGGACTGGGCACCTCCCTCTGGGACTGGTCACCTCCGTCTGGGACTGGGCATCTCCCTCGAGGACTGCGCTATCTCCCTCTGGGACTGGGCACCTCCCTCAGGGACTGGGCACCTCCCTCTGGGATTGCGCCATCTCCCTCTGTCACTGGGCACCTCCCTCTGGGACTGGGCACATCCCTCTGGACTGGGCACCTCCCTCTCGGACTGGGCACCTCCTTCTTTGACTGGGCACCTCCATCTGGGACTGGGCACCTCCCTTTGGGACTGGGCACCCCCCTCTGGGACTTCGCCATCTCCCTCTGGGACTGCGCCATCTCCCTCCGGGACTGGGCACCTCGCTCTGGACAGCGCCTTCTCCCTCTGGGACTGGGCGTCTCCCTCTGGCACTGGGCATCTCCCTCTACGACGGCGCCACTTCCCTCAGGGATGGGCACCTCCTTCTTGGACTGGGCACCTCCTTCTGGGACTGGGCACCTCCCTATGGGACTGGGCACCTCCCTCTGGGTCTGGGCACCTCCCTCTTGGAATGGGCATCTCCCTCTGGGACTGCGCCATCTCCCTCTGGGACTGGGCACCGCCCTCTGTGACTAGGCACCTTCCACTGGGACTGCGCCATCTCCCTCTGGGACTGGGCACCTCCCTCAGCGATGGCGCCATCTCCCTCTGTGACTGCGCCATCTCCATCTGGGACTGGGCACCTCGCTCTGGGACTGGGCACCTCCCTCAGGGACTGCGCCACCTCACTCTGGGACTTCGGCATCTCCCTCAGGGACTGGGTCTTCTCCCTCTGGCACGGGGTATCTCCCTCTCGGACTGGGCATCTCCCTCTAGGACTGCGCCATCTCCCTCTGCGATGGCGCCAACTCCCTCTGGGACTGCGCCATCGCCCTCTGGGAACGGGCCAGCTCACTCTGGGACTGGGGTATCTCGCTCTGGGACTGGGGCATCTACCTCTGGGACTGGGCACCTCCCTCTGGGACTGCGCATCATTCACTGGGAATGGGCACCTCAGTCTGGGACTGGGCATCTCCCTCTGGGACTGTGCCTTCTCCCTCTGGGACTGGGCACCTCCCTCTGGGACTGGGCACCTCCCTCTGGGACTGGGCTTTCTCCCGCTGGCACTAGGCACCTCCCTCTTGGCTGCGCCATCTCCTTCTTGGACTGCGCACCTCCCTCTGGGACTGGGCACCTCCCTCTGGGACTGGGCACCTCCTTCCGGGACTGGGCACCTCCCTCTGGGGCTGGGCACCTCCCTCTGGGACTGGGCACCTCCCTCTTGGACTGGGCCCCTCCTTCTGGGACTGGGCACCTCCCTCTACGTCTGGGCTCCTCCCTCTGGGACTGCGCCATCTCCCTCTGTGACTGAGCACCTTCCTCTCGGACTGGTTACCTCCATCTGTGACTGGGTTACTCCCTCTGGGACTGGGCACCTACTTCTGGGACTGCGCACCATTTTCTGGGACTGGGCACCTCCCTCTGGGACGGGGCACCTCCCTCGGGGACTTCGCCATCTCCCTCTGGGACTGCGCCATCTCCCTCCGGGACTGGGCATCACTCTCTGGGACTGCGCCATCTCCCTCTGGGACTGGGCACCTCCCTCTGGTACTAGGCATCTCCCTCTACGAAGGCGCCATTTCACTCTGGGATGGGGCACCTCCCTCTGGGACTGGGCACCTCCCTCTGGGACTGGGGAATCTCCCCCTGGGATTGGGCCACCTCCCTCTGGGACTGCGCCATATCCCTCTGGGACTGGGCATCTCCATCTGGAACTGGGCACCCCCTTCTAGGACTGTGAACCTCCCTCTGGGACAGGGCACCTCCGTCTGAGACTGTGCATCTCCATCTGGGACGGGGCTCCACCCTCTGGGACTGCGCACCTCCCTCTGGGACTGGGCACCTCCTTCTGGGACTGCGCACCTCCCAATGGACGGGTCACCACCTTCTGGGTCTGGGCACCTCCCTCTGGGACTGCGCACCTCCCTCTGGGACTGGGCACCTCCCTCTGGGACTGGGCACCTCCCTCTGTGACTGGGGCTTCTCCCTATGCGACTGGGCCACGTCCCTCAGGGACTGGGCACCTCCGTCTGGGACTGGGCGCCTCCCTCTGGGACTGCGCCACCTCCCTCTGGGACTGGACATCTCCATCTGGGACTGGGCATCTCCCTCTGGGGCTGGGCATCTCCCTGTGGGACTGGGCACCTCCGTCTGGGACTGGGCATCTCGCTCTGGGACTGGGCATCTCCCTCTGGGACTGTGCCATCTCACTCTGTGACTTGGCGTCTCCCTCTGGGACTGGGCATCACCATCTCGGACTGGGCATCTCCCTCTAGGACTGAACCATCTCCCTCTGCGATCGCGCCTCCTCACTCTGGGATTGCCCCATCTCACTCTGGGAACGGGGCAGCTCCATCTGGGACTTGGCATCTCCCTGTGGGACTGGGGCATCTCCCTCTGGGACTGGGCACCTCCCTCTGGGACTGGGCACCTCCCTCTGGGACTGGGCTTTCTCCCGCTGGCACTAGGCACCTCCCTCTTGGCTGCGCCATCTCCTTCTTGGACTGCGCACCTCCCTCTGGGGCTGGGCACCTCCCTCTGGGACTGGGCACCTCCTTCCGGGACTGGGCACCTCCCTCTGGGGCTGGGCACCTCCCTCTGGGACTGGGCACCTCCCTCTGGGACTGGGCCCCTCCTTCTGGGACTGGGCACCTCCCTCTAGGTCTGGGCTCCTCCCTCTGGACTGGACACCTCCCTCTGGGACTGCGCCATCTCCCTCTTTGACTGAGCACCTTCATCTCGGACTGGTTACCTCCATCTGTGACTGGGTTACTCCCTCTGGGACTGGGCACCTCGTTCTGGGACTGCCACATTTTCTGGGACTGGGCACCTGCCTCTGGGACGGGGCACCTCCCTCTTGGACTTCGCCATCTCCCTCTCGAACGGCGCCATCTCCCTCCGGGACTGGGCATCACTCTCTGGGACTGCGCCATTTCCCTCTGGGACTGGGCACCTCCCTCTGGTACTAGGCATCTCCCTCTACGAAGGCGCCATTTCCCTCTGGGATGGGGCACCTCACTCTGGGACTGGGCACCACCTTTTGGGACTGGGGAATCTCCCCCTGGGATTGGGCCACCTCCCTCTAGGACTGCGCCATATCCCTCTGGGACTGGGCATCTCCCTCTGGAACTGGGAACCTCCCTCTGGGACAGGGCACCTCCCTCTGAGACTGTGCATCTCCATCTGGGACGGGGCACCTCCCTCTGGGACTGCGCACCTCCCTCTGGGACTGGGCACCTCCTTCTGGGACTGCGCACCTCCCTATGGGACTGGTCACTACCTTCTGGGTCTGGGCACCTCCCTCTGGGACTGCGCACCTCCCTCTGGGACTGGGCACCTCCCTCTGGGACTGGGCACCTCCCTCTGTGACTGGGGCTTCTCCCTATGGGACTGGGCCACGTTCCTCAGGGACTGGGCACCTCCGTCTGGGACTGGGCGCCTCCCTCTGGGACTGCGCCACCTCCCTCTGGGACTGGACATCTCCATCTGGGACTGGGCATCTCCCTCTGGGACTGGGCATCTCCCTCTGGGACTGGGCACCTCCGTCTGGGACTGGGCATCTCGCTCTGGGACTGGGCATCTCCCTCTGGGACTGCGCCATCTCCCTCTGTGACTTGGCGTCTCCCTCTGGGACTGGGCATCTCCATCTCGGACTGCACCATCTCCCTCTGCGATCGCGCCTCCTCACTCTGGGATTGCGCCATCTCACTCTGGGAACGGGGCAGCTCCATCTGGGACTTGGCATCTCCCTGTGGGACTGGGGCATCTCTCTCTGGGGACAGGGAAGCTCCCCCTGGTACTGGGCACCTCCTTCTGGGACTGGGCACCTCCCTCTCGGACATGAGGCTTCACCCTGTGGCTCTAGGCACCTTCCTCAGTGATTGGGGCTTCTCCCTCTGGGACTGGGCCACCTCCCACTAGGACTGGGCACCTCCGTCAGGGTCTGGGCACCTCATTCTGGGACTGTGCACCTCCCTCTGGGACTGGGCACCTCCTTCTGGGACTGGGCACCTCCCTCTGGGACTGCACACCTCCCTCTGGCACTGGGCACCCCCTTCTGGGACTGGGCCCCTCCCTCTGTGACTGGGGCATCTCCCTCTGGGCCTGGGCACCTCAATCTGGGACTGGGCAACTCCGTCTGGGACTGGGCACCTCGCTCTGGGACTGGGCATCTCCCTCTGGGACTGGGCACCTCCCTCTGGGACTGGGCATCTCCCTCTGGGACTGCGACATCTCCCTCTGGGACTGGGCAACTCCCTCTGGGACTGGGCACCTCCCTCTGGGACTGCGCCATCTCCCTCTGGGACTGAGCACCTTCCTCTTCGACTGGTTATCTCCGTCTGTCACTGGGTCACACCCTCTGGGACTGGGCACCTCCCTCTGGGACTGGGCACATCCGTCTGGGACTGGGCATCTCCCTCTAGGACTGCGCCATCTCCCTCTGGGACTGTGCACCTCCCTCTGGGACTGGGCACCTGCTTCTGGGACTGGGCACCTCCCTCTGGGACTGCGCACCTCCCTCTTGGACTGGGCACCTCCTTCTGGGACTGGGCCCCTCCCTCTGTGACTGGGGCATCTCCCTCTGGGCCTGGGCACCTCCATCTGGGACTGGGCAACTCCGTCTTGGACTGGGCACCTCGCTCTGGGACTGGGCATCTCCCTCTGGGACTGGGCAACTCCCTCTCGGACTGGTCACCTCCCTCTGCGACTCGGCACTTCCTTTTGGTACTGGGCACCTCCCATCGTGGACTGCGCACCTCCCTCTGGGACTGGGCACCTCCTTCTGGGACTGCGCACCTCACTTTGGGACTGGGCACCACCTTCTGGGACTGGGCACCTCCCTCTGGGACTGGGTACCTCCCTCTGGTACTGGGCACCTCCCTCTGTGACTGGGGCTTCTCTCTATGGGACTGGACACCTCCCTCTGGGATTGGGCACCTCCGTCTGGGACTGGGCACCTCCCTCTGGGACTGGGCATCTCCCTCTGGGACTGGGCATCTCCCTCTGGGACCGGGCTTCTCCCTTTGGGACAGCGCCATCTCCCACAGGGACTGGGCACCTCCCTCTGGGAATGGGCACGTCCCTCTGGGACTAGGCACCTCCTTTTGGGACTGCGCCATCTCCCTCTGGGACTGGGCACCACACTCTGGGACTGGGCACTTCCTTCTGGGACTGGGCACCTCCCTCTGGGTTTGGGCACCTCCCTCTGGGACTGCGCCATTTCTCTCTGGGACTGCGCAATCTCCCTCTGGGGCTGCGCATCTCCCTCTAGGACTGCGTCATCTCCCTCTGCGATGGCGCCACTTCCCTCTGGGACTGCGCCATCTCCCTCTTGGAACGGGGCAGCTCTCTCTGGGACTGGGACTTCTCCCTCTGGGACGGGGGTATCTACCTCTGAGAGTGGGCACCTCCGACTGGGACTGGGCACCTCCCTCTGGGACTGGGGCTTCTCCCTCTGAGACTGTGCACCTCCCTCTGGGACTTGGCACCTCCCTCAGGGACTGGGGCTTCTCCCTCTGGCACTAGTCACCTCCCTCTGGGACTGTGCCATCTCCCTCTGGGACTGTGCACCTCCCTCTGGAATTGGGCACCTCCCTCTGGGACTGGGCACCTCCTTCTTGGACTGGGCAACACCCTCTGGGACTGGGCATCTCCCTGTGGGACTGGGCACTTCCCCCTGGGACTGGGCAACTCCTTCTGGGACTGGGCACTTCCCTCTGGGACTGCGCACCTCCTTCTGGGACTGGGCAACTCCCTCTGGGGCTGGGCACCTCCTTCTGGGACTGGGCACCTCCCTGTGGGACTGCGCACCTCCCTCTGGTACTGGGCAGCTCCTTGTGGGACTGTGCACCTCCCACTGGGACTGGGCACCTCCTTCTGGGCCTGGGCACATCCTTCCGAGACTGGGCACCTCTCTCTGGGACTGCGCACCTCACTCTGGGAAAGGGCACCTCCCTCTGGGACTGCGCACCTCACTCTGGGACTGGGCACCTCCATCTGGGACTGGACACCTCCCTCAGTTACTGCGCACCTCCCTCTGGGACTGGGCACCTCCTTCTGGGACTGCGCACCTCACTATGGGACTGGGCACCACCTTCTGGGACTGGGCACCTCCCTCTGGGACTGCGCACCTCCCTCTGGGACTGGGCACCTCCCTCTGGGACTGGACACCTCCCTCTGTGACTGGGACTTCTCTCTATGGGACTGGGCACCTCCCTTTGGGATTGGGCACCTCCGTCTGGGACTGGGCACCTCCCTCTGGGACCGGGCATCTCCGTCTGGGACTGGGCATCTCCCTCTGGGACAGGGCTTCTCCCTTTGGGACAGCGCCATCTCCCACAGGGACTGGGCACCTCCCTCTGGGACTGGGCACCTCCATCTGGGACTAGGCACCTCCTTTTGGGACTGCGCCAACTCCCGCTGGGACTGGGCACCACACTCTGGGACTGGGAACCTCCATCTGGGACTGGGCACCGCACTCTGGGATGGGGCATCTCCCTCTGGGACCGGGCACCTCCCTCAGGGACTGCGCCATCTCCCTCTGGGACTGGGCACCTCCCTCTGGTACTGGGCATCTCCCTCTACGACGGCGCCATTTCCCTCAGGGATGGGCACCTCCTTCTGGGACTGGGCAATTCCTTCTCGGACTGGGCACCTCCCTATGGGACTGGGCACCTCCCTCTGGGACTGGGCACCTCCCTCTGGGAATGGGCATCTCCCTCTGGGACTGCGCCATCTCCCTCTGGGACTGGGCACCGCCCTCTGTGACTAGGCACCTTCCACTGGGACTGCGCCATCTCCCTCTGGGACTGGGCACCTCCCTCAGCGATGGCGCCATCTCCCTCTGGGACTGCGCCATCTCCATCTGGGAGTGGGCACCTCCCTCTGGGACTGGGCACCTCCCTCAGGGACTGCGCCATCTCCCTCTGGGACAGCGCCACCTCACTCTGGGACTGCGGCATCTCCCTCAGGGACTGGGTCTTCTCCCTCTGGGACGGGGTATCTCCCTCTCGAACTGGGCATCTCCCTCTAGGACAGTACCATCTCCCTCTGCGATGGCGCCCACTCCCTCTGGGACTGCGCCATCTCCCTCTGGGAACGGGCCAGCTCACTCTGGGACTGGGGTATCTCCCTCTGGGACTGGGGCATCTACCTCTGGGACTGGGCACCTCCCTCTGGGACTGGGCATCACTCACTGGGAATGGGCACCTCCGTCTGGGACTGGGCATCTCCCCCTGGGACAGGGGCTTCTCCCTCTGGGACTGGGCACCTCCCTCTGGGACTGGGCACCTCCCTCTGGGACTGGGCTTTCTCCCGCTGGCACTAGGCACCTCCCTCTTGGCTGCGCCATCTGCTTCTTGGACTGGGCACCTCCCTCTGGGACTGGGCACCTCCCTCTGGGACTGGGCACCTCCTTCTGGGACTGGGCACCTCCCTCTGGGGCTGGGCACCTCCCTCTGGGACTGGGCACCTCCCTCTGGGACTCGGCCCCTCCTTCTGGTACTGGACACCTCCCTCTGGGACTGCGCCATTTCCCTATGTGACTGAGCACCTTCCTCTCGGACTGGTTACCTCCATCTGTGACTGGGTTACTCCCTCTGGGACTGGGCACCTCCTTCTGGGACTGCGCACCTTTTTCTGGGACTGGGCACCTCCCTCTGGGACGGGGCACCTCCCTCTGGGACTTCGCCATCTCCCTCCGGGACTGGACATCACTCTCTGGGACTGCGCCATCTCCCTCTGGGACTGGGCACCTCCCTCTGGTACTGGGCATCTCCCTCTACGAAGGCGCCATTTCCCTCTGGGATGGGGCACATCCCTCTGGGACTGGGCACCTCCCTCTGGGACTGGGGCATCTCCCCTTGGGATTGGGCCACCTCCCTCTGGGACTGCGCCATATCCCTCTGGGACTGGGCTTCTCCATCTGGAACTGGGCACCTCCTTCTGGGACTGGGAACCTCCCTCTGGGACAGGGCACCTCCCTCTGAGACTGTGCATCTCCTTCTGGGACGGGGCACCTCCCTCTGGGACTGCGCACCTCCCTCTGGGACTGGGCACCTCCTTCTGGGACTGCGCTCCTCCCTATGGGACTGGTCACCACCTTCTGGGTCTGGGCACCTCCCTCTGGGACTGCGCACTTCCCTCTGGGACTGGGCACCTCCCTCTGGGACTGGGCACCTCCCTCTCGGACATGAGGCTTCACCCCGTGGCTCTAGGCACCTTCCTCAGTGATTGGGGCTTCTCCCTCTGGGACTGGGCCACCTCCCTCTGGGACTGGGCACCTCCGTCAGGGTCTGGGCACCTCATTCTGGGACTGTGCACCTCCCTCTGGGACTGGGCACCTCCTTTTGGGACTGGGCACCTCCCTCTGGGACTGCACACCTCCCTCTGGCACTGGGCACCCCCTTCTGGGACTGGGAGCCTCCCTCTGTGACTGGGGCATCTCCCTCTGGGCCTGGGCACCTCCATCTGGGACTGGGCAACTCCGTCTGGGACTGGGCACCTCGCTCTGGGACTGGGTATCTCCCTCTGGGACTGGGCACCTCCCTCTGGGACTGGGCATCGCCCTCTGGGACTGCGCCATCTCCCTCTGGGACTGGGCAACTCCCTCTGGGACTGGGCACCTCCCTCTGGGACTGCGCCATCTCCCTCTGGGACTGAGCACCTTCCTCTTGGGCTGGTTATCTCCATCTGTCACTGGGTCACACCCTCTGGGACTGGGCACCTCCCTCTGGGACTGGGCACCTCCGTCTGGGATTGGGCATCTCATTCTAGGACTGCGCCATCTCACTCTGGGACTGTGGACCTCCCTCTGGGACTGGGCACCTCCTTCTTGGACTGGGCACCTCCCTCTGGGACTGCGCACATCCCTCTTGGACTGGGCACCTCCTTCTGGGACTGGGCCCCTCCCTCTGTGACTGGGGCATCTCCCTCTGGGCCTGGGCACCTCCATCTGGGACTGGGCAACTCCGTCTGGGACTGGGCACCTCGCTCTGGGACTGGGCACCTCCTTCTGGTACTGGGCACCTCCCATCGTGGGCTGCGCACCTCCCTCTGGGACTGGGCACCTCCTTCTGGGACTGCGCAACTCACTATGGGGCTGGGCACCACCTTCTGGGACTGGGCACCTCCCTCAGGGACTGCGCACCTCCCTCTGGGACTGGGCACCTCCCTCTGGGACTGGGCACCTCCCTCTGTGACTGGGGCTTCTCTCTATGGGACTGGACACCTCCCTCTGGGATTGGGCACCTCCGTCTGGGACTGGGCACCTCCCTCTGAGACTGGGCATCTCCCTCTGGGACTGGGCATTTCCCTCTGGGACCGGGCTTCTCCCTTTGGGACAGCGCCATCTCCCACGGGGACTGGGCACCTCCCTCTGGGACTGGGCAACTCCCTCTGGGACTAGGCACCTACTTTTGGGACTGCGCCATCTCCCTCTGGGACTGGGCACCTCCTTCTGGGACTGGGCACCTCCCTCTGGGTCTGGGCGCCTCCCTCTGGGACTGCGCCATTTCTCTCTGGGACTGCGCAATCTCCCTCCGGGGCTGCGCATCACCCTCTGGGACTGGGTCATCTCCCTCTGTGACTGGGCCTCTCCCTCTCGGACTAGGCATCTCCCTCTAGGACTGCGTCATCTCCCTCTGCGATGGCGCCACTTCCCTCTGGGCCTGCGCCATCTCCCTCTTGGAACGGGGCAGCTCTCTCTGGGACTGGGACTTCTCCCTCTGGGACTGGGGCTTCTCCCTCTGAGACTGTGCACCTCCCTCTGGGACTGGGCACCTCCCTCAGGGACTGGGGCTTCTCCCTCTGGCACTAGGCACCTCACTCTGGGACTGCGCCATCTCCCTCTGGGACTGTGCACCTCCCTCTGGGACTGGGCATCTCCCTGTGGGACTGGGCACGTCCCCCTGGGACTGGGCACCTCCTTCTGGGACTGGGCACCTCCCTCTGGGACTGCGCACCTCCTTCTGGGACTGGGCACCTTGTGGGACTCGGCACCTCCCTCTGGGAATGGGGCTTCTCCCTCTGAGACTGTGCAACTCCCTCTGGGACTGGGCTCCTCCCTCAGGGACTGGGGCTTCTCCCTCTGGCACTAGGCACCTCCCTCTGGGACTGCGCCATATCCCTCTGGGACTGTGCACCTCCCTCTGGGACTGGGCATCTCCCCCTGGGACTGGGCACCTCCTTCTGGGACTGGGCACATCCTTCCGAGACTGGGCACCTCTCTCTGGGACTGCGCACCTCACTCTGGGACAGGGCACCTCCCTCTGGGACTGCGCACCTCACTCTGGGACTGGGCACCTCCATCTGGGACTGGACACCTCCCTCAGTGACTGCGCACCTCCCTCTGGGACTGGGCACCTCCTTCTGGAACTGCGCACCTCACTATGGGACTGGGCACCACCTTCTGGGACTACGCACCTCCCTCTGTGCCTGGCAACTCCCTCTGGGGCTGGGCACCTCCTTCTGGGACTGGGCATCTCCCTCTGGTACTGGAGCATCTCCCCCTGGGACTAAAGCATCTCCCTCTGGGACTGGGCACCTCCCTCTGGGACTGGGCACCTACGTCTGGGACTGGGCACGTCCCTCTGGGACTGGGCATCTCCCACTGGGACTGGGCACCTCCATCTGGGACTGCGCACCTCCCTCTGGGACTGGGCATCTCCCTCTGGGACTGGGCACCTCATTTTGGGACTGCGCCATCCCCCTTTGTTACAGGGCACCTCCCTCTGGGACTGGGTACCTACATCTGGGACTGGGTTACTCTCTCAGGGACGGGGCACCTCCCTCTGTGACTGGGCACCTCCCTCTGGGACTGGGCACCTCCCTCTGGGACTGGGCACCTCCCTCTGGGACTGCGCCACCTCCCTCTGGGACTGGGGCATCTCCCTCTGGGATTAGGCACCTTCCACTGGGACTGCGGTTTCCCCCTCTGGGACTGGGCATCTCCCTCTGCGATGGCGCTATCTGCCTCTGGGACTGCGCCATGCACATCTGGGACTGGGCACCTCCCTCTGGGACTGGGCACCTCCTTCAGGGGCTGCGCCATCTCCCTCTGGGACTGCGCCATCTCCCTCTGGGACTGCGCATCACCCTCTGGGACTGGGTCATCTCCCTCTGTGACTGGGCCTCTCCCTCTCGGACTAGGCATCTCCCTCTAGGACTGCGTCATCTCCCTCTGCGATGGCGCCACTTCCCTCTGGGACTGCGCCATCTCTCTCTTGGAACGGGGCAGCTCTCTCTGGGACTGGGACTTCTCCCTCTGGGACGGGGGTAACTACCTCTGAGAGTGGGCACCTCCGACTGGGACTCGGCACCTCCCTCTGGGACTGGGGCTTCTCCCTCTGAGACTGTGCACCTCCCTCTGGGACTGGGCACTTCCCTCAGGGACTGGGGCTTCTCCCTCTGGGACTGTGCACCTCCCTCTGGGACTGGGCATCTCCCTGTGGGACTGGGCACGTCCCCCTGGGACTGGGCACCTCCTTCTGGGACTGGGCACCTCCCTCTGGGACTGCGCACCTCCTTCTGGGACTGGGCACCTCCCTCTGGGGCTGGGCACCTCCTTCTGGGACTGGGCACATCCCTGTGGGACTGCGCACCTCCCTCTGGTACTGGGCACCTCCTTGTGGGACTGTGCACCTCCCTCTGGGACTGGGCACCTCCTTCTGGGACTGGGCACATCCTTCCGAGACTGGGCACCTCTCTCTGGGACTGCGCACCTCACTCTGGGACAGGGCACCTCCCTCTGGGACTGCGCACCTCACTCTGGGACTGGGCACCTCCATCTGGGACTGGACACCTCCCTCAGTGACTGCGCACCTCCCTCTGGGACTGGGCACCTCCTTCTGGAACTGCGCACCTCACTATGGGACTGGGCACCACCTTCTGGGACTGGGCACGTCCCTCTGGGACTACGCACCTCCCTCTGTGCCTGGCAACTCCCTCTGGGGCTGGGCACCTCCTTCTGGGACTGGGCATCTCCCTCTGGTACTGGCGCATCTCCCTCTGGGACTAAAGCATCTCCCTCTGGGACTGGGCACCTCCCTCTGGGACTGGGCACATACGTCTGGGACTGGGCACGTCCCTCTGGGACTGGGCATCTCCCTCTGGGACTGAGCAGCTCCCACTGGGACTGGGCACCTCCATCTGGGACTGCGCACCTCCCTCTGGGACTGGGCATCTCCCTCTGGGACTGGGCACCTCATTTTGGGACTGCGCCATCCCCCTTTGTGACTGGGCACCTCCCTCTGGGACTGGGTACCTACATCTGGGACTGGGTTACTCTCTCAGGGACGGGGCACCTCCCTCTGTGACTGGGCACCTCCCTCTGGGACTGGGCACCTCCCTCTGGGACTGCGCCATCTCCCTCTGGGACTGGGCACCTCCCTCTGGGACTAGGCACCTTCCACTGGGACTGCGGTTTCTCCCTCTGGGACTGGGCACATCCCTCTGCGATGGCGCTATCTGCCTCTGGGACTGCGCCATGCACATCTGGGACTGGGCACCTCCCTCTGGGACTGGGCACCTCCTTCAGGGGCTGCGCCATCTCCCTCTGGGACTGCGCCATCTCCCTCTGGGACTGCGGCATCTCCCTCTGGGACTGCGGCACCTCCTTCTGGGACTGCGCACCTTTTTCTGGGACTGGGCACCTCCCTCTGGGACGGGGCACCTCCCTCTGGGACTGCGCCATCTCCCTCTGGGACTGCGCCATCTCCCTCCGGGTCTGGGCATCACTCTCTGGGACTGCGCCATCTCCCTCTGGGACTGGGCACCTCCCTCTGGTACTGGCCATCTCCCTCTACGAAGGCGCCAATACCCTCTGGGATGGGGCAACTCCCTCTGGGACTGGGCACCTCCCTCTGGGACTGGGGCATCTCCCCCTGGGACTGGGCATCTCCATCTGGAACTGGGCACCTGCTTCTGGGACTTGGAACCTCCCTCTGGGACAGGGCACCTCCCTCTGAGACTGTGCATCTCCATCTGGGACGGGGCACCTCACTTTGGGACTGCGCACCTCCCTCTGGGACTGGGCACCTCCTTCTGGGACTGCGCACCTCCCTATGGGACTGGTCACCACCTTCTGGGTCTGGGCACCTCCCTCTGGGACTGAGCACCTTCCTCTTGGGCTGGTTATCTCCATCTGTCACTGGGTCACACCCTCTGGGACTGGGCACCTCCCTCTGGGACTGGGCACCTACGTCTGGGACTGGGCACGTCCCTCTGGGACTGGGCATCTCCCACTGGGACTGGGCACCTCCATCTGGGACTGCGCACCTCCCTCTGGGACTGGGCATCTCCCTCTGGGACTGGGCACCTACGTCTGGGACTGGGCACGTCCATCTGGGACTGGGCATCTCCCTCTGGGACTGAGCAGCTCCCACTGGGACTGCGCCATCTCCCACTGGGACTGGGCACCTCCACCTGGGACTGGGCATCTCCCTCTGGGACTGGGCACCTCATTTTGGGACTGCGCCATCCCGCTTTGTGACTGGGCACCTCCCTCTGGGTCTGGGTACCTACATCTGGGACTGGGCACCTCCCTCTGGGACTGCGCCATCTCCCTCTGGGAATGGGCACCTCCCTCTGGGACTAGGCACCTTCCACTGGGACTGCGGTTTCTCCCTCTGGGACTGGGCATCTCCCTCTGCGATGGCGCTTTCTGCCTCTGGGACTGCGCCATGCACATCTGGGACTGGGCACCTCCCTCTGGGACTGGGCACCTCCTTCAGGGGCTGCGCCATCTCCCTCTGGGACTGCGCAATCTCCCTCTGGGACTGCGGCATCTCCCTCTGGGACTGGGTCATCTACCTCTGGGACTGGGCACCTCCCTCTGGGTCTGGGCGCCTCCCTCTGGGACTGCGCCATTTCTCTCTGGGACTGCGCAATCTCCCTCTGGGGCTGCGCATCTACCTCTGGGACTGGGTCATCTCCCTCTGTGACTGGGCCTCTCCCTCTCGGACTAGGCATCTCCCTCTAGGACTGCGTCATCTCCCTCTGCGATGGCGCCACTTCCCTCTGGGACTGCGCCATCTCCCTCTTGGAAGGCGGCAGCTCTCTCTGGGACTGGGACTTCTCCCTCTGGGACGGGGGTATATACCTCTGAGAGTAGGCACCTCCGACTGGGACTCGGCACCTCCCTCTGGGACAGGGGCTTCTCCCTCTGAGACTGTGCACCTCCCTCTGGGACTGGGCACCTCCCTCATGGACTGGGGCTTCTCCCTCTGGCACTAGGCACCTCCCTCTGGGACTGCGCCATCTCCCGCTGGGACTGTGCACCTCCCTCTGGGACTGGGCATCTCCCTGTGGGACTGGGCACGTCCCCCTGGGGCTGGGCACCACCTTCTGGGACTGGGCACCTCCCTCTGGGACTACGCACCTCCCTCTGTGCCCGGCAACTCCCTCAGGGGCTGGGCACCTCCTTCTGGGACTGGGCATCTCCCTCTGGTACTGGAGCATCTCCCTCTGGGACTAAAGCATCTCCCTCTGGGACTGGGCACCTCCCTCTGGGACTGGGCGCCTACGTCTGGGACTGGGCACGTCCCTCTGGGACTGGGCATCTCCCTCTGGGACTGAGCAGCTCCCACTGGGACTGCGCCATCTCCCACTGGGACTGGGCACCTCCATCTGGGACTGCGCACCTCCCTCTGGGACTGGGCATTTCCCTCTGGGACTGGGCACCTCATTTTGGGACTGCGCCATCCCCCTTTGTGACTGGGCACCTCCCTCTGGGACTGGGTACCTACATCTGGGACTGGGTTACTCTCTCAGGGACGGGGCACCTCCCTCTGTGACTGGGCACCTCCCTCTGGGACTGGGCACCTCCCTCTGGGACTGCGCCATCTCCCTCTGGGACTGGGCACCTCCCTCTGGGACTAGGCACCTTCCACTGGGACTGCGGTTTCTCCCTCTGGGACTGGGCATCTCCCTCTGCGATGGCGCTATCTGCCTCTGGGACTGCGCCATGCACATCTGGGACTGGGCACCTCCCTCTGGGACTGGGCACCTCCTTCAGGGGCAGCGCCATCTCCCTCTGGGACTGCGCCATCTCCCTCTGGGACTGCGGCATCTCCCTCTGGGACTGGGTCATCTACCTCTGGGACTGGGCACCTCCCTCTGGGACTGGGCATCACTCACTGGGAATGGGCACCTCCGTCTGGGACTGGGCATCTCCCTCTGGGACTGTGGCTTCTCCCTCTGGGACTGGGCATCTCCCTCTGGGACTGGGCACCTCCCTCTGGGACTGGGCTTTCTCCCGCTGGCAGTAGGCACCTCCCTCTTGGCTTCTCCATCTCCCTCTGGGACTGCGCACCTCCCTCTGGGACTGGGCACCTCCCTCTGGGACTGGGCACCTCCTTCTGGGACTGGGCACATCCTTCCGAGACTGGGCACCTCCCTCTGGGCTGCGCACCTCACTCTGGGACAGGGCACCTCCCTCTGGGTCTGGGGAACCCTTTCTGGAATTGGGCACCTCCCTCTGGAACTGCGCATCTCCCTCTGTGCCTGGCACCTCCCTCAGGGACTGGGGCTTCTCCCTCTGGGACTGGGCTACCTCCCTCTAGGACTGGGCACCTCCGTCAGAGTCTGGGCACCTCCTTCTGGGACTGTGCACCTCCCTCTGGGACTGGGCACCTCCTCTGGGACTGGGCACCTCCCTCTGGGACGGCGCACCTCCCAAGGGACTGGGCACCTCCATCTGGGACTGGGCCCCACCCTCTGTGACTGGGGCATCTTCCTCTGGGACTGGGCACCTCCATCTGGGACTGGGCACCTCCGTCTGGGACTGGACACCTCGCTCTGGGACTGCGCATCTCCCTCTGGGACAGGGCACCTCCCTCTGGGACAGGAGCTTCTCCCTCTGAGACTGTGCACCTCCCTCTGGGACTGGGCACCTCCCTCAGGGACTGGGGCTTCTCCCTCTGGCACTAGGCACCTCCCTCTGGGTCTGCGCCATCTCCCACTGGTACTGTGCACCTCCCTCTGGGACTGGGCATCTCCCTGTGGGACTGGGCACGTCCCCCTGGGGCTGGGCACCTCCTTCTGGGACTGGGCACCTCCCTCTGGGACTGCGCACCTCCTTCAGGGACTGGGTACCTCCCTCTGGGGCTGGGCACCTCCTTCTGGGACTGGGCACCTCCCTGTGGGACTGCGCACCTCCCTCTGGTACTGGGCACCTCCTTGTGGGACTGTGCACCTCCCTCTGGGACTGGGCACCTCCTTCTGGGACTGGGCACATCCTTCCGAGACTGGGCACCTCTCTCTGGGACTGCGCACCTCACTCTGGGACAGGGCACCTCCCTCTGGGACTGCGCACCTCACTCTGGGACTGGGCACCTCCATCTGGGACTGGACACCTCCCTCAGTGACTGCGCACCTCCCTCTGGGACTGGGCACCTCCTTCTGGAACTGCGCACCTCACTATGGGACTGGGCACCACCTTCTGGGACTGGGCACCTCCCTCTGGGACTACGCACCTCCCTCTGTGCCTGGCAACTCCCTCTGGGGCTGGGCACCTCCTTCTGGGACTGGGCATCTCCCTCTGGTACTGGAGCATCTCCCTCTGGGACTAAAGCATCTCCCTCTGGGACTGGGCACCTCCCTCTGGGACTGGGCACCTACGTCTGGGACTGGGCACGTCCCTCTGGGACTGGGCATCTCCCTCTGGGACTGAGCAGCTCCCACTGAGACTGCGCCATCTCCCACTGGGACTGGGCACCTCCATCTGGGACTGCGCACCTCCCTCTGGGACTGGGCATCTCCCTCTGGGACTGGGCACCTCATTTTGGGACTGCGCCATCCCCCTTTGTGACTGGGCACCACCCTCAGGGACGGGGCACCTCCCTCTGTGACTGGGCACCTCCCTCTGGGACTGGGCACCTTCCACTGGGACTGCGGTTTCTCCCTCTGGGACTGGGCATCTCCCTCTGCGATGGCGCTATCTGCCTCTGGGACTGCGCCATGCACATCTGGGACTGGGCACCTCCCTCTGGGACTGGGCACCTCCTTCAGGGGCTGCGCCATCTCCCTCTGGGACTGCGCCATCTCCCTCTGGGACTGCGGCATCTCCCTCTGGGACTGGATCATCTACCTCTGGGACTGGGCACCTCCCTCTGGGACTGGGCATCACTCACTGGGAATGGGCACCTCCGTCTGGGACTGGGCATCTCCCTCTGGGACTGTGGCTTCTCCCTCTGGGACTGGGCATCTCCCTCTGGGACTGGGCACCTCCCTCTGGGACTGGGCCTTCTCCCGCTGGCAGTAGGCACGTCCCTCTTGGCTGCGCCATCTCCCTCTGGGACTGCGCACCTTTCTCTGGGACTGGGCACCTCCCTCTGGGACTGGGCACCTCCTTCTGGGACTGGGCACATCCTTCCGAGACTGGGCACCTCCCTCTGGGCTGCGCACCTCACTCTGGGACAGGGCACCTCCCTCTGGGTCTGCGCACCTCACTCTGGGACTGGGCACCTCCATCTGGGTCTGTACACCTCCCTCTGGGACTGGGGAACCCTTTCTGGAATTGGGCACCTCCCTCTGGAACTGCGCATCTCCCTCTGTGCCTGGCACCTCCCTCAGGGAATGGGGCTTCTCCCTCTGGGACTGGGCTACCTCCCTCTAGGACTGGGCACCTCCGTCAGAGTCTGGGCACCTCCTTCTGGGACTGTGCACCTCCCTCTGGGACTGGGCACCTCCTCTGGGACTGGGCACCTCCCTCTGGGACGGCGCACCTCCCAAGGGACTGGGCACCTCCATCTGGGACTGGGCCCCACCCTCTGTGACTGGTGCATCTTCCTCTGGGACTGGGCACCTCCATCTGGGACTGGGCACCTCCGTCTGGGACTGGACACCTCGCTCTGGGACTGCGCATCTCCTTCTGGGACAGGGCACCTCCCTCTGGGACTGGGCATCTCCCTCTGGGATTGCGCCATCTCCCTCGGGACTGTGCACCTCCCTCTGGGACTGGGCACCTCCCTCTGGGACTGCGCCATCTCCCTCTGGGACTGAGCACCTTCCTCTTGGACTGGTTACCTCCATCTGTGACTGGATCAGTCCCTCTGCGACTGGGCACCTCCCTCTGGGACTGGGCAGTTCCGTCTGGGACTGTGCATCTCCATCTAAGACTGCGCCATCTCCCTCTGGGACTGGGCACCTCCCTCTGGGACTGGGCACCTCCCTCTTGGACTGCGCCATCTCTCTCTGGGACTCGGCACCTCCCTCTGGGACTGTGCACCTCCCTCTGGAACTGGGCACATCCCTCTGGGACTGGGCACCTCCTTCTGGGACTGGGCAACTCCCTCTGGGACTGGGCATCTCCCTCTGGTACTGGGCACCTCCTTGTGGGACTGTGCACCTCCTTCTGGGACTGGGCACCTCCCTCTGGGGCTGGGCACCTCCTTCTGGGACTGGGCGCCTCCCTCTGGGACTGCGCACCTCCCTCTGGGACTGGTCACCACCTTCTGGGTCTGGGCACCTCCCTCTGGGACCGCGCACCTCCCTCTGGGACTGGGCACCTCCCTCTGGGACTGGGCACCTCCCTCTGTGACTGGGGCTTCTCCCTATGGGACTGGGCCACGTCCCTCAGGGACTGGGCACCTCCGCCTGGGACTGGGCGCCTCCCTCTGGGACTGCGCCACCTCCCTCTGGGACTGGACATCTCCATCTGGGACTGGGCATCTCCCTCTGGGACTGGGCATCTCCTTCTGGGACTGGGCACCTCCGTCTGGGACTGGGCATCTCGCTCTGGGACTGGGCATCTCCCTCTCGGACTGCGCCATCTCCCTCTGTGACTTGGAGTCTCCCTCTGGGACTGGGCATCTCCATCTCGGACTGGGCATCTCCCTCTAGGACTGCACCATCTCCCTCTGCGATGGCACCTCCTAACTCTGGGATTGCGCCATCTCACTCTGGGAACGGGGCAGCTCCATCTGGGACTGGGTACCTACATCTGGGACTGGGTTACTCTCTCAGGGACGGGGCACCTCCCTCTGTGACTGGGCACCTCCCTCTGGGACTGGGCACCTACATCTGGGACTGGGTTACTCTCTCAGGGACGGGGCACCTCCCTCTGTGACTGGGCACCTCCCTCTGGGACTGGGCACCTCCCTCTGGGACTGCGCCATCTACCTCTGGGACTGGGCACCTCCCCCTGGGACTAGGCACCTTCCACTGGGACTGCGGTTTCTCCCTCTGGGACTGGGCATCTCCCTCTGCGATGGCGCCATCTCCCTCTGGGACTGCGCCATGCACATCTGGGACTGGGCACCTCCCTCTGGTACTGGGCACCTCCTTCAGGTGCTGCGCCATCTCCCTCTGGGACTGCGCCATCTCCCTCTGGGACTGCGGCATCTCCCTCTGGGACTGGGGCATCTACCTCTGGGACTGGGCACCTCCCTCTGGGACTGGGCATCACTCACTGGGAATGGGCACCTCCGTCTGGGACTGGGCATCTCACTCTGGGACTTTGGCTTCTCCCTCTGGGACTGGGCACCTCCCTCTGGGACTGGGCACCTCCCTATGGGACTGGGCCTTCTCCCGCTGGCAGTAGGCACCTCCCTCTTGGCTGCGCCATCTCCCTCTGGGACTGCGCACCTCCCTCTGGGACTGGGCACCTCCCTCTGGGACTGGGCACCTCCTTCTGGGACTGGGCACATCCTTCCGAGACTGGGCACCTCTCTCTGTGATTGCGCACCTCACTCTGGGACAGGGCACCTCCCTCTGGGTCTGCGCACCTCACTCTGGGACTGGGCACCTCCATCTGGGACTGGACACCTCCCTCAGTGACTGGGCACCTCCCTCTGGGACTGGGCACCTCCCTCTGGGACTGGGGAACCCTTTCTGGAATTGGGCACCTCCCTCTGGAACTGCGCATCTCCCTCTGTGCCTGGCACCTCCCTCAGGGACTGGGGCTTCTCCCTCTGGGACTGGGCTACCTCCCTCTAGGACTGGGCACCTCCGTCAGAGTCTGGGCATCTCCTTCTGGGACTGTGCACCTCCCTCTGGGACTGGGCACCTCCTCTGGGACTGGGCACCTCCCTCTGGGACGGCGCACCTCCCAAGGGACTGGGCACCTCCTTCTGGGACTGGGCTCCTCCCTCTGTGGCTGGTGCATCTTCCTCTGGGACTGGGCACCTCCATCTGGGACTGGGCACCTCCGTCTGGGACTGGACACCTCGGTCTGGGACTGGGCATCTCCCTCTGGGACAGGGCACCTCCCTCTGGGTCTGCGCACCTCACTCTGGGACTGGGCACCTCCATCTGGGACTGGACACCTCCCTCAGTGACTGGGCACCTCCCTCTGGGACTGGGCACCTCCCTCTGGGACTGGGGAACCCTTTCTGGAATTGGGCACCTCCCTCTGGAACTGCGCATCTCCCTCTGTGCCTGGCACCTCCCTCAGGGACTGGGGCTTCTCCCTCTGGGACTGGGCTTCCTCCCTCTAGGACTGGACACCTCCGTCAGAGTCTGGGCATCTCCTTCTGGGACTGTGCACCTCCCTCTGGGACTGGGCACCTCCTCTGGGACTGGGCACCTCCCTCTGGGACGGCGCACCTCCCAAGGGACTGGGCACCTCCTTCTGGGACTGGGCTCCTCCCTCTGTGGCTGGTGCATCTTCCTCTGGGACTGGGCACCTCCATCTGGGACTGGACACCTCGGTCTGGGACTGGGCATCTCCCTCTGGGACTGGGCACCTCCCTCAGGGACTGGGTTCCCTTTCTGGAATTGTGCACCTCCCTCTGGAACTGCGCATCTCCCTCTTGGACTGGGGCATCTACCTCTGGGACTGGGCACCTCACTCTGGGACTGGGCATCACTCACTGGGAATGGGCACCTCCGTCTGGGACTGGGCATCTCCCTCTGGGACTGTGGCTTCTCCCTCTGGGACTGGGCACCTCCCTCTGGGACTGGGCACCTCCCTCTGGGACTGGGCCTTCTCCCGCTGGCAGTAGGCACCTCCCTCTTGGCTGCGCCATCTCCCTCTGGGACTGCGCACCTCCCTCTGGGACTGGGCACCTCCCTCTGGGACTGGGCACCTCCTTCTGGGACTGGGCACATCCTTCCGAGACTGGGCACCTCTCTCTGGGATTGCGCACCTCAGTCTGGGACAGGGCACCTCCCTCTGGGTCTGCGCACCTCACTCTGGGACTGGGCACCTCCGTCTGGGACTGGACACCTCCCTCAGTGACTGGGCACCTCCCTCTGGGACTGGGCACCTCCCTCTGGGACTGGGGAACCCTTTCTGGAATTGGGCACCTCCCTCTGGAACTGCGCATCTCCCTCTGTGCCTGGCACCTCCCTCAGGGACTGGGGCTTCTCCCTCTGGGACTGGGCTACCTCCCTCTAGGACTGGGCACCTCCGTCAGAGTCTGGGCATCTCCTTCTGGGACTGTGCACCTCCCTCTGGGACTGGGCACCTCCTCTGGGACTGGGCACCTCCCTCTGGGACGGCGCACCTCCCAAGGGACTGGGCACCTCCTTCTGGGACTGGGCTCCTCCCTCTGTGGCTGGTGCATCTTCCTCTGGGACTGGGCACCTCCATCTGGGACTGGGCACCTCCGTCTGGGACTGGACACCTCGGTCTGGGACTGGGCATCTCCCTCTGGGACAGGGCACCTCCCTCTGGGACTGGGCATCTCCCTCTCGGATTGCGCCATCTCCCTCGTGACTGTGCACCTCCCTCTGGGACTGGGCACCTCCCTCTGGGACTGCGCCATCTCCTTCTGGGACTGAGCACCTTCCTCTGTGACTGGGTCACTCCATCTGTGACTGGGTCACTCCCTCTGCGACTGGGCACCTCCCTCTGGGACTGGGCACTTCCGTCTGGGACTGTGCATCTCCATCTAAGACTGCGCCATCTCCCTCTGGGACTGGGCACCTCCCTCTGGGGCTGGGCACCTCCCTCTGGGACTGCGCCATCTCTCTCTGGGACTCGGCACCTCCCTCTGGGACTGGGCACCTCCCTCTGGACTGCGCACCTCCCTCTGGGACTGGGCACCTACTTCTGGGACTGGGCACCTCCTTCAGGGACTGGGCACCTCCCTCTGGGACTGGGGATTCGCCCTCTGAGACTGTGCACCTCCCTCTGGGACTGGGCACCTCCCTCAGGGACTGGGGCTTCTCCCTCTGGCACTAGGCACCTCCCTATGGGACTGCGCCATCTCCCTCTGGGACTGTGCACCTCCCTCTGGAATTGGGCACATCCCTCTGGGACTGGGTACCTCCTTCTGGGACTGGGCAACTCCCTCTGGGACTGGGCATCTCCCTTTGGGACTGGGCACGTCCCCCTGGGACTGGGCACCTCCTTCTGGGACTGGGCAACTCCCTCTGGGACTGCGCACCTCCTTCTGGGACTGGGCACCTCCCTCTGGGGCTGGGCACCTCCTTCTGGGACTGGGCACCTCCCTCTGGGACTGTGCACCTCCCTCAGGGACTGGTCACCAGCTTCTGGGTCTGGGCACCTCCCTCTGGGACTGCGCACCTCCCTCTGGGACTGGGCACCTCCCTCTGGGACTGGGCACCTCCCTCTGTGACTGGGGCTTCTCCCTATGGGACTGGGCCACGTCCCTCAGGGACTGGGCACCTCCGTCTGGGACTGGGCGCCTCCCTCTGGGACTGCGCCACCTCCCTCTGGGACTGGACATCTCCATCTGGGACTGGGCATCTCCCTCTGGGACTGGGCATCTCCTTCTGGGACTGGGCATCTCGCTCTGGGACTGGGCATCTCCCTCTGGGGCTGCGCCATCTCCCTCTGTGACTTGGAGTCTCCCTCTGGGACTGGGCAACTCCATCTCGGACTGGGCATCTCCCTCTAGGACTGCACCATCTCCCTCTGCGATGGCGTCTCCTAACTCTGGGATTGCGCCATCTCCCTCTGTGACTTGGAGTCTCCCTCTGGGAACGGGGCAGCTCCATCTGGGACTTGGCATCTCCCTGTGGGACTGGGGCATCTCCCTCTGGGGACAGGGCAGCTCCCTCTGTTACTGGGCACCTCCTTCTGGGACTGGGCACCTCCCTCTCGGACATGAGGCTTCACCCTGTGGCTCTAGGCACCTTCCTCAGTGATTGGGGCTTTTCCCTCTGGGACTGGGCCACCTCCCTCAGGGACTGGGCACCTCCGTCAGGGTCTGGGCACCTCATTCTGGGACTGTGAACCTCCCTCTGGGACTGGGCACCTCCTTCTGGGACTGGGCCCCTCCCTCTGTGACTGGGGCATCTCCCTCTGGGCCTGGGCACCTCCATCTGGG
Source organism: Scyliorhinus torazame (assembly GCF_047496885.1). NCBI lineage: Eukaryota > Metazoa > Chordata > Chondrichthyes > Carcharhiniformes > Scyliorhinidae > Scyliorhinus > Scyliorhinus torazame. The sequence continues at coordinate 380,293,197 of NC_092709.1, forward strand.
ACTGGGCAACTCCGTCTGGAACTGGGCACCCCGCTCTGGGACTGGGCATCTCCCTCTGGGACTGGGCACCTCCCTCTGGGACTGGATATATCCCTCTGGGACTGTGCCATCTCCCTCTGGGACTGCGCCATCTCCCTCTGGGACTGAGCACCTTCCTCTTGGACTGGTTTTCTCCATCTGTCACTGGGTCACACCCTCTGGGACTGGGCACCTCCCTCTGGGACTTGGCACCACCGTCTGGGTCTGGGCATCTCCCTCTAGGACTGCGCCATCTCCCTCTGGGACTGGGCACCTCCCTCTGGGACTGGGCACCTCCCTCTGGGATTGCGCCATCTCCCTCTGGGACTGGGCACCTCCCTCTGGGACTGGGCACATCCCTCTGGACTGGGCACCTCCCTCTCGGACTGGGCACCTTCTTCTTTGACTGGGCACCTCCTTCTGGGACTGGGCACCTCCCTCATGGACTGGGCACCCCCCTTTGGGACTTCGCCATCTCCCTCTGGGACTGCGCCATCTCCCTCTGGGACTGGGCACCTCCCTCTGGACAGCGCCATCTCCCTCTGGGACTGGGCACCTCCCTCTGGGACTGGGGATTCGCCCTCTGAGACTGTGCACCTCCCTCTGGGACTGGGCACCTCCCTCAGGGACTGGGGAACCCTTTCTGGAATTGGGCACCTCCCTCTGGAACTGCGCATCTCCCTCTGGGACTGGGGCATCTACCTCTGGGACTGGGCACCTCACTCTGGGACTGGGCATCACTCACTGGGAATGGGCACCTCCGTCTGGGACTGGGCATCTCCCTCTGGGACTGTGCCTTCTCCCTCTGGGACTGGGCACCTCCCTCTGGGACTGGGCACCTCCCTCTGGGACTGGGCCTTCTCCCGCTGGCAGTAGGCACCTCCCTCTTGGCTGCGCCATCTCCCTCTGGGACTGCGCACCTCCCTCTGGGACTAGGCACCTCCCTCTGGGACTGGGCACCTCCTTCTGGGACTGGGCACATCCTTCCGAGACTGGGCACCTCTCTCTGGGATTGCGCACCTCACTCTGGGACAGGGCACCTCCCTCTGGGTCTGCGCACCTCACTCTGGGACTGGGCACCTCCATCTGGGACTGGACACCTCCCTCAGTGACTGGGCACCTCCCTCTGGGACTGGACACCTCCCTCTGGGACTGGGGAACCCTTTCTGGAATTGGGCACCTCCCTCTGGAACTGCGCATCTCCCTCTGTGCCTGGCACCTCCCTCAGGGACTGGGGCTTCTCCCTCTGGGACTGGGCTACCTCCCTCTAGGACTGGGCACCTCCGTCAGAGTCTGGGCATCTCCTTCTGGGACTGTGCACCTCCCTCTGGGACTGGGCACCTCCTCTGGGACTGGGCACCTCCCTATGGGACGGCGCACCTCCCAAGGGACTGGGCACCTCCTTCTGGGACTGGGCTCCTCCCTCTGTGGCTGGTGCATCTTCCTCTGGGACTGGGCACCTCCATCTGGGACTGGGCACCTCCGTCTGGGACTGGACACCTCGGTCTGGGACTGGGCATCTCCCTCTGGGACAGGGCACCTCCCTCTGGGACTGGGCATCTCCCTCTCGGATTGCGCCATCTCCCTCGTGACTGTGCACCTCCCTCTGGGACTGGGCACCTCCCTCTGGGACTGCGCCATCTCCTTCTGGGACTGAGCACCTTCCTCTGTGACTGGGTCACTCCATCTGTGACTGGGTCACTCCCTCTGCGACTGGGCACCTCCCTCTGGGACTGGGCACTTCCGTCTGGGACTGTGCATCTCCATCTAAGACTGCGCCATCTCCCTCTGGGACTGGGCACCTCCCTCTGTGACTGGGCACCTCCCTCTGGGACTGCGCCATCTCTCTCTGGGACTCGGCACCTCCCTCTGGGACTGGGCACCTCCCTCTGGACTGCGCACCTCCCTCTGGGACTGGGCATCTACTTCTGGGACTGGGCACCTCCTTCAGGGACTGGGCACCTCCCTCTGGGACTGGGGATTCCCCCTCTGAGACTGTGCACCTCCCTCTGGGACTGGGCACCTCCCTCAGGGACTGGGGCTTCTCCCTCTGGCACTAGGCACCTCCCTATGGGACTGCGCCATCTCCCTCTGGGACTGTGCACCTCCCTCTGGAATTGGGCACATCCCTCTGGGACTGGGTACCTCCTTCTGGGACTGGGCAACTCCCTCTGGGACTGGGCATCTCCCTTTGGGACTGGGCACGTCCCCCTGGGACTGGGCACCTCCTTCTGGGACTGGGCAACTCCCTCTGGGACTGCGCCATCTCCCTCTGTGACTTGGAGTCTCCCTCTGGGACTGGGCATCTCCATCTCGGACTGGGCATCTCCCTCTAGGACTGCACCATCTCCCTCTGCGATGGCGCCTCCTAACTCTGGGATTGCGCCATCTCCCTCTGTGACTTGGAGTCTCCCTCTGGGAACGGGGCAGCTCCATCTGGGACTTGGCATCTCCCTGTGGGACTGGGGCATCTCCCTCTGGGGACAGGGCAGCTCCCTCTGTTACTGGGCACCTCCTTCTGGGACTGGGCACCTCCCTCTCGGACATGAGGCTTCACCCTGTGGCTCTAGGCACCTTCCTCAGTGATTGGGGCTTTTCCCTCTGGGACTGGGCCACCTCCCTCTGGGACTGGGCACCTCCATCAGGGTCTGGGCACCTCATTCTGGGACTGTGAACCTCCCTCTGGGACTGGGCACCTCCTTCTGGGACTGGGCCCCTCCCTCTGTGACTGGGGCATCTCCCTCTGGGCCTGGGCACCTCCATCTGGGACTGGGCAACTCCGTCTGGAACTGGGCACCTCGCTCTGGGACTGGGCATCTCCCTCTGGGACTGGGCACTTCCCTCTGGGACTGGGCATCTCCCTCTGGGACTGCGCCATCTCCCTCTGGGACTGGGCAACTCCCTCGGGGACTGGGCACCTCCCTCTGGGACTGCGTCATCTCCCTCTGGGACTGAGCACCTTCCTCTTGGACTGGTTTTCTCCATCTGTCACTGGGTCACACCCTCTGGGACTGGGCACCTCCCTCTGGGACTTGGCACCACCGTCTGGGTCTGGGCATCTCCCTCTAGGACTGCGCCATCTCCCTCTGGGACTGGGCACCTCCCTCTGGGACTGGGCACCTCCCTCTGGGATTGCGCCATCTCCCTCTGGGACTGGGCACCTCCCTCTGGGACTGGGCACATCCCTCTGGACTGGGCACCTCCCTCTCGGACTGGGCACCTCCTTCTTTGACTGGGCACCTCCTTCTGGGACTGGGCACCCCCCTTTGGGACTTCGCCATCTCCCTCTGGGACTGCGCCATCTCCCTCTGGGACTGGGCACCTCCCTCTGGACAGCGCCATCTCCCTCTGGGACTGGGCGTCTCCCTCTGGTACTGGGCATCTCCCTCTGCGACGGCGCCATTTCCCTCAGGTATGGGGACCTCCCTCTGGGACTGGGCACCTCCCTCTGGGACTGGGGTTTCTCCCTCTGGGATTGGGCCACCTCCCTCTGTGACGGCGCCATCTCCCTCTGGGACTGGGCATCTCCCTCTGGTACTGGGCATCTCCCTCTACGACGGCGCCATTTCCCTCAGGGATGGGGACCTCCCTCTGGGACTGGGCACCTCCCTCTGGGAATGGGGTTTCTCCCTCTGGGATTGGGCCACCTCCCTCTGTGACGGCGCCATCTCCCTCTGGGACTGGGCATCTCCATCTGGGACTGGGCACCTACTTCTGGGACTGGGCAACTCCCTCTCGGACTGGTCACCTCCCTCTCGGACTGGGCACCTCCTTCTGGTACTGGGCACCTCCCATCGTGGACTGCGCACCTCCCTCTGGGACTGGGCACCTCCTTCTGGGACTGCGCACCTCACTATGGGAATGGGCACCGCCTTCTGGGACTGGGTACCTCCCACTGGGACTGCGCACCTCCCTCTGGGACTGGGCACCTCTCTCTGGGACTGGGCACCTCCCTCTGTGACTGGGGCTTCTCTCTATTGGACTGGACACCTCCCTCATGGATTGGGCACCTCCGTCTGGGACTGGCCACCTCCCTCTGGGACTGGGCATCTCCCTCTGGGACTGGGCATCTCCCTCTGGGACCGGGCTTCTCCCTTTGGGACAGCGCCATCTCCCACAGGGACTGGGCACCTCCCTCTGGGACTGGGCACCTCCCTCTGGGACTAGGCACCTCCTTTTGATACTGCGCCATCTCCCTCTGGGACTGGTCACCTCCCTCTGGGACTGGGCATCACTCACTGGGAATGGGCACCTCCGTCTGGGACTGGGCATCTCCCTCTGGGACTGCGGCTTCTCCCTCTGGGACTGGGCACCTCCCTCTGGGACTGGGCACCTCACTCTGGGACTGGGCCTTCTCCCGCTGGCAGTAGGCACCTCCCTCTTGGCTGCGCCATCTCCCTCTGGGACTGCGCACCTCCCGCTGGGACTGGGCACCTCCCTCTGGGACTGGGCACCTCCTTCTGGGACTGGTCACATCCTTCCGAGACTGGGCACCTCTCTCTGGGATTGCGCACCTCACTCTGGGACTGGGCACCTCCATCTGGGACTGGACACCTCCCTCAGTGACTGGGCACCTCCCTCTGGGACTGGGCACCTCCCTCTGGGACTGGGGAACCCTTTCTGGAATTGGGCACCTCCCTCTGGAACTGCGCATCTCCCTCTATGCCTGGCACCTCCCTCAGGGACTGGGGCTTCTCCCTCTGGGACTGGGCTACCTCCCTCTAGGACTGGGCACCTCCGTCAGAGTCTGGGCATCTCCTTCTGGGACTGTGCACCTCCCTCTGGGACTGGGCACCTCCTCTGGGACTGGGCACCTCCCTCTGGGACGGCGCACCTCCCAAGGGACTGGGCACCTCCTTCTGGGACTGGGCTCCTCCCTCTGTGGCTGGTGCATCTTCCTCTGGGACTGGGCACCTCCATCTGGGACTGGGCACCTCCGTCTGGGACTGGACACCTCGGTCTGGGACTGGGCATCTCCCTCTGGGACAGGGCACCTCCCTCTGGGACTGGGCATCTCCCTCTCGGATTGCGCCATCTCCCTCGTGACTGTGCACCTCCCTCTGGGACTGGGCACCTCCCTCTGGGACTGCGCCATCTCCTTCTGGGACTGAGCACCTTCCTCTGTGACTGGGTCACTCCATCTGTGACTGGGTCACTCCCTCTGCGACTGGGCACCTCCCTCTGGGACTGGGCACTTCCGTCTGGGACTGTGCATCTCCATCTAAGACTGCGCCATCTCCCTCTGGGACTGGGCACCTCCCTCTGGGACTGGGCACCTCCCTCTGGGACTGCGCCATCTCTCTCTGGGACTCGGCACCTCCCTCTGGGACTGGGCACCTACTTCTGGGACTGGGCACCTCCTTCAGGGACTGGGCACCTCCCTCTGGGACTGGGGATTCGCCCTCTGAGACTGTGCACCTCCCTCGGGGACTGGGCACCTCCCTCAGGGACTGGGGAACCCTTTCTGGAATTGGGCACCTCCCTCTGGAACTGCGCATCTCCCTCTGGGACTGGGGCATCTACCTCTGGGAGTGGGCACCTCCCTCTGGGACTGGGCATCACTCACTGGGAATGGGCACCATCGTCTGGGACTGGGCATCTCCCTCTGGGACTGTGGCTTCTCCCTCTGGGACTGGGCACCTCCCTCTGGGACTGGGCACCTCCCTCTGGGACTGGGCCTTCTCCCGCTGGCAGTAGGCACCTCCCTCTTGGCTGCGCCATCTCCCTCTGGGACTGCGCACCTCCCTCTGGGACTGGGCACCTCCCTCTGGGACTGGGCACCTCCTTCTGGGACTGGGCACATCCTTCCGAGACTGGGCACCTCTCTCTGGGATTGCGCACCTCCCTCAGTGACTGGGCACCTCCCTCTGGGACTGGGCACCTCCCTCTGGGACTGGGGAACCCTTTCTGGAATTGGGCACCTCCCTCTGGAACTGCGCATCTCCCTCTGTGCCTGGCACCTCCCTCAGGGACTGGGGCTTCTCCCTCTGGGACTGGGCTACCTCCCTCTAGGACTGGGCACCTCCGTCAGAGTCTGGGCATCTCCTTCTGGGACTGTGCACCTCCCTCTGGGACTGGGCACCTCCTCTGGGACTGGGCACCTCCCTCTGGGAAGGCGCACCTCACAAGGAACTGGGCACCTCCTTCTGGGACTGGGCTCCTCCCTCTGTGGCTGGTGCATCTTCCTCTGGGACTGGGCACCTCCATCTGGGACTGGGCACCTCCGTCTGGGACTGGACACCTCGGTCTGGGACTGGGCATCTCCCTCTGGGACAGGGCACCTCCCTCTGGGACTGGGCATCTCCCTCTCGGATTGCGCCATCTCCCTCGTGACTGTGCACCTCCCTCTGGGACTTGGCACCTCCCTCTGGGACTGCGCCATCTCCATCTGGGACTGAGCACCTTCCTCTGTGACTGGGTCACTCCATCTGTGACTGGGTCACTCCCTCTGCGACTGGGCACCTCCCTCTGGGACTGGGCACTTCCGTCTGGGACTGTGCATCTCCATCTAAGACTGCGCCATCTCCCTCTGGGACTGGGCACCTCCCTCTGGGACTGGGCACCTCCCTCTGGGACTGCGCCATCTCTCTCTGGGACTCGGCACCTCCCTCTGGGACTGGGCACCTCCCTCTGGACTGCGCACCTCCCTCTGGGACTGGGCACCTACTTCTGGGACTGGGCACCTCCTTCAGGGACTGTGCACCTCCCTCTGGGACTGGGCACCTCCCTCAGGGACTGGGGAACCCTTTCTGGAATTGGGCACCTCCCTCTGGAACTGCGCATCTCCCTCTGGGACTGGGGCATCTACCTCTGGGACTGGGCACCTCACTCTGTGACTGGGCATCACTCACTGGGAATGGGCACCTCCGTCTGGGACTGGGCATCTCCCTCTGGGACTGTGGCTTCTCCCTCTGGGACTGGGCACCTCCCTCTGGGACTGGGCACCTCCCTCTGGGACTGGGCCTTCTCCCGCTGGCAGTAGGCACCTCCTTCTTGGCTGCGCCATCTCCCTCTGGGACTGCGCACCTCCCTCTGGGACTGGGCACATCCCTCTGGGACTGGGTACCTCCTTCTGGGACTGGGCAACTCCCTCTGGGACTGGGCATCTCCCTTTGGGACTGGGCACGTCCCCCTGGGACTGGGCACCTCCTTCTGGGACTGGGCAACTCCCTCTGGGACTGCGCACCTCCTTCTGGGACTGGGCACCTCCCTCTGGGGCTGGGCACCTCCTTCTGGGACTGGGCACCTCCCTCTGGGACTGTGCACCTCCCTCAGGAACTGGTTACCACCTTCTGGGTCTGGGCACCTCCCTCTGGGACTGCGCACCTCCCTCTGGGACTGGGCACCTCCCTCTGGGACTGGGCACCTCCCTCTGTGACTGGGGCTTCTCCCTATGGGACTGGGCCACGTCCCTCAGGGACTGGGCACCTCCGTCTGGGACTGGGCGCCTCCCTCTGGGACTGCGCCACCTCCCTCTGGGACTGGACATCTCCATCTGGTACTGGGCATCTCCCTCTGGGACTGGGCATCTCCTTCTGGGACTGGGCATCTCGCTCTGGGACTGGGCATCTCCCTCTGGGGCTGCGCCATCTCCCTCTGTGACTTGGAGTCTCCCTCTGGGACTGGGCATCTCCATCTCGGACTGGGCATCTCCCTCTAGGACTGCACCATCTCCCTCTGCGATGGCGCCTCCTAACTCTGGGATTGCGCCATCTCCCTCTGTGACTTGGAGTCTCCCTCTGGGAACGGGGCAGCTCCATCTGGGACTTGGCATCACCCTGTGGGACTGGGGCATCTCCCTCTGGGGACAGGGCAGCTCCCTCTGTTACTGGGCACCTCCTTCTGGGACTGGGCACCTCCCTCTCGGACATGAGGCTTCACCCTGTGGCTCTAGGCACCTTCCTCAGTGATTGGGGCTTTTCCCTCTGGGACTGGGCCACCTCCCTCTGGGACTGGGCACCTCCGTCAGGGTCTGGGCACCTCATTCTGGGACTGTGAACCTCCCTCTGGGACTGGGCACCTCCTTCTGGGACTGGGCACCTCCCTCTGTGACTGGGGCATCTCCCTCTGGGCCTGGGCACCTCCATCTGGGACTGGGCAACTCCGTCTGTAACAGGGCACCTCGCTCTGGAACTGGGCATCTCCCTCTGGGACTGGGCACCTCCCTCTGGGACTCGGCATCTCCCTCTGGGACTGCGCCATCTCCCTCTGGGACTGGGCAACTCCCTCGGGGACTGGGCACCTCCCTCTGGGACTGCGCCATTTCCCTCTGGGACTGAGCACCTTCCTCTTGGACTGGCGTTCTCCATCTGTCACTGGGTCACACCCTCTGGGACTGGGCACCTCCCTCTGGGACTTGGCACCACCGTCTGGGTCTGGGCATCTCCCTCTAGGACTGCGCCATCTCCCTCTGGGACTGGGCACCTCCCTCTGGGACTGGGCACCTCCCTCTGGGATTGCGCCATCTCCCTCTGGGACTGGGCACCTCCCTCTGGGACTGGGCACATCCCTCTGGACTGGGCACCTCCCTCTCGGACTGGGCACCTCCTTCTTTGACTGGGCACCTCCTTCTGGGACTGGGCACCTCCCTCATGGACTGGGCACCCCCCTTTGGGACTTCGCCATCTCCCTCTGGGACTGCGCCATCTCCCTCTGGGACTGGGCACCTCCCTCTGGACAGCGCCATCTCCCTCTGGGACTGGGCGTCTCCCTCTGGTACTGGGCATCTCCCTCTGCGACGGCGCCATTTCCCTCAGGTATGGGGACCTCCCTCTGGGACTGGGCACCTCCCTCTGGGACTGGGGTTTCTCCCTCTGGGATTGGGCCACCTCCCTCTGTGACGGCGCCATCTCCCTCTGGGACTGGGCGTCTCCCTCTGGTACTGGGCATCTCCCTCTACGACGGCGCCATTTCCCTCAGGGATGGGGACCTCCCTCTGGGACTGGGCACCTCCCTCTGGGAATGGAGTTTCTCCCTCTGGGATTGGGCCACCTCCCTCTGTGACGGCGCCATCTCCCTCTGGGACTGGGCATCTCCATCTGGGACTGGGCACCTACTTCTGGGACTGGGCAACTCCCTCTCGGACTGGTCACCTCCCTCTCGGACTGGGCACCTCCTTCTGGTACTGGGCACCTCCCATCGTGGACTGCGCACCTCCCTCTGGGACTGGGCACCTCCTTCTGGGACTGCGCACCTCACTATGGGAATGGGCACCGCCTTCTGGGACTGGGCACCTCCCACTGGGACTGCGCACCTCCCTCTGGGACTGGACACCTCTCTCTGGGACTGGGCACCTCCCTCTGTGACTGGGGCTTCTCTCTATTGGACTGGACACCTCCCTCATGGATTGGGCACCTCCGTCTGGGACTGGCCACCTCCCTCTGGGACTGGGCATCTCCCTCTGGGACTGGGCATCTCCCTCTGGGACCGGGCTTCTCCCTTTGGGACAGCGCCATCTCCCACAGGGACTGGGCACCTCCCTCTGGGACTGGGCACCTCCCTCTGGGACTAGGCACCTCCTTTTGATACTGCGCCATCTCCCTCTGGGACTGGTCACCTCCCTCTGGGACTGGGCATCACTCACTGGGAATGGGCACCTCCGTCTGGGACTGGGCATCTCCCTCTGGGACTGCGGCTTCTCCCTCTGGGACTGGGCACCTCCCTCTGGGACTGGGCACCTCACTCTGGGACTGGGCCTTCTCCCGCTGGCAGTAGGCACCTCCCTCTTGGCTGCGCCATCTCCCTCTGGGACTGCGCACCTCCCGCTGGGACTGGGCACCTCCCTCTGGGACTGGGCACCTCCTTCTGGGACTGGTCACATCCTTCCGAGACTGGGCACCTCTCTCTGGGATTGCGCACCTCACTCTGGGACTGGGCACCTCCATCTGGGACTGGACACCTCCCTCAGTGACTGGGCACCTCCCTCTGGGACTGGGCACCTCCCTCTGGGACTGGGGAACCCTTTCTGGAATTGGGCACCTCCCTCTGGAACTGCGCATCTCCCTCTATGCCTGGCACCTCCCTCAGGGACTGGGGCTTCTCCCTCTGGGACGTGGCTACCTCCCTCTAGGACTGGGCACCTCCGTCAGAGTGTGGGCATCTCCTTCTGGGACTGTGCACCTCCCTCTGGGACTGGGCACCTCCTCTGGGACTGGGCACCTCCCTCTGGGACGGCGCACATCCCAAGGGACTGGGCACCTCCTTCTGGGACTGGGCTCCTCCCTCTGTGGCTGGTGCATCTTCCTCTGGGACTGGGCACCTCCATCTGGGACTGGGCACCTCCGTCTGGGACTGGACACCTCGGTCTGGGACTGGGCATCTCCCTCTGGGACAGGGCACCTCCCTCTGGGACTGGGCATCTCCCTCTCGGATTGCGCCATCTCCCTCGTGACTGTGCACCTCCCTCTGGGACTGGGCACCTCCCTCTGGGACTGCGCCATCTCCTTCTGGGACTGAGCACCTTCCTCTGTGACTGGGTCACTCCATCTGTGACTGGGTCACTCCCTCTGCGACTGGGCACCTCCCTCTGGGACTGGGCACTTCCGTCTGGGACTGTGCATCTCCATCTAAGACTGCGCCATCTCCCTCTGGGACTGGGCACCTCCCTCTGGGACTGGGCACCTCCCTCTGGGACTGCGCCATCTCTCTCTGGGACTCGGCACCTCCCTCTGGGACTGGGCACCTCCCTCTGGACTGCGCACCTCCCTCTGGGACTGGGCACCTACTTCTGGGACTGGGCACCTCCTTCAGGGACTGGGCACCTCCCTCTGGGACTGGGGATTCGCCCTCTGAGACTGTGCTCCTCCCTCTGTGACTGGGCACCTCCCTCAGGGACTGGGGAACCCTTTCTGGAATTGGGCACCTCCCTCTGGAACTGCGCATCTCCCTCTGGGACTGGGGCATCTACCTTTGGGACTGGGCACCTCCCTCTGGGACTGGGCATCACTCACTGGGAATGGGCACCATCGTCTGGGACTGGGCATCTCCCTCTGGGACTGTGGCTTCTCCCTCTGGGACTGGGCACCTCCCTCTGGGACTGGGCACCTCCCTCTGGGACTGGGCCTTCTCCCGCTGGCAGTAGGCACCTCCCTCTTGGCTGCGCCATCTCCCTCTGGGACTGCGCACCTCCCTCTGGGACTGGGCACCTCCCTCTGGGACTGGGCACCTCCTTCTGGGACTGGGCACATCCTTCCGAGACTGGGCACCTCTCTCTGGGATTGCGCACCTCCCTCAGTGACTGGGCACCTCTCTCTGGGACTGGGCACCTCCCTCTGGGACTGGGGAACCCTTTCTGGAATTGGGCACCTCCCTCTGGAACTGCGCATCTCCCTCTGTGCCTGGCACCTCCCTCAGGGACTGGGGCTTCTCCCTCTGGGACTGGGCTACCTCCCTCTAGGACTGGGGATTCGCCCTCTGAGACTGTGCACCTCCCTCTAGGACTGGGCACCTCCGTCAGAGTCTGGGCATCTCCTTCTGGGACTGTGCACCTCCCTCTGGGACTGGGCACCTCCTCTGGGACTGGGCACCTCCCTCTGGGACGGCGCACCTCCCAAGGAACTGGGCACCTCCTTCTGGGACTGGGCTCCTCCCTCTGTGGCTGGTGCATCTTCCTCTGGGACTGGGCACCTCCATCTGGGACTGGGCACCTCCGTCTGGGACTGGACACCTCGGTCTGGGACTGGGCATCTCCCTCTGGGACAGGGCACCTCCCTCTGGGACTGGGCATCTCCCTCTCGGATTGCGCCATCTCCCTCGTGACTGTGCACCTCCCTCTGGGACTTGGCACCTCCCTCTGGGACTGCGCCATCTCCATCTGGGACTGAGCACCTTCCTCTGTGACTGGGTCACTCCATCTGTGACTGGGTCACTCCCTCTGCGACTGGGCACCTCCCGTCTGGGACTGTGCATCTCCATCTAAGACTGCGCCATCTCCCTCTGGGACTGGGCACCTCCCTCTGGGACTGGGCACCTCCCTCTGGGACTGCGCCATCTCTCTCTGGGACTCGGCACCTCCCTCTGGGACTGGGCACCTCCCTCTGGACTGCGCACCTCCCTCAGGGACTGGGCACCTACTTCTGGGACTGGGCACCTCCTTCGGGGACTGGGCACCTCCCTCTGGGACTGGGGATTCGCCCTCTGAGACTGTGCACCTCCCTCTGGGACTGGGGCATCTACCTCTGGGAGTGGGCACCTCCCTCTGGGACTGGGCATCACTCACTGGGAATGGGCACCATCGTCTGGGACTGGGCATCTCCCTCTGGGACTGTGGCTTCTCCCTCTGGGACTGGGCACCTCCCTCTGGGACTGGGCACCTCCCTCTGGGACTGGGCCTTCTCCCGCTGGCAGTAGGCACCTCCCTCTTGGCTGCGCCATCTCCCTCTGGGACTGCGCACCTCCCTCTGGGACTGGGCACCTCCCTCTGGGACTGGGCACCTCCTTCTGGGACTGGGCACATCCTTCCGAGACTGGGCACCTCTCTCTGGGATTGCGCACCTCCCTCAGTGACTGGGCACCTCCCTCTGGGACTGGGCACCTCCCTCTGGGACTGGGGAACCCTTTCTGGAATTGGGCACCTCCCTCTGGAACTGCGCATCTCCCTCTGTGCCTGGCACCTCCCTCAGGGACTGGGGCTTCTCCTTCTGGGACTGTGCACCTCCCTCTGGGACTGGGCACCTCCTCTGGGACTGGGCACCTCCCTCTGGGAAGGCGCACCTCACAAGGAACTGGGCACCTCCTTCTGGGACTGGGCTCCTCCCTCTGTGGCTGGTGCATCTTCCTCTGGGACTGGGCACCTCCATCTGGGACTGGGCACCTCCGTCTGGGACTGGACACCTCGGTCTGGGACTGGGCATCTCCCTCTGGGACAGGGCACCTCCCTCTGGGACTGGGCATCTCCCTCTCGGATTGCGCCATCTCCCTCGTGACTGTGCACCTCCCTCTGGGACTTGGCACCTCCCTCTGGGACTGCGCCATCTCCATCTGGGACTGAGCACCTTCCTCTGTGACTGGGTCACTCCATCTGTGACTGGGTCACTCCCTCTGCGACTGGGCACCTCCCTCTGGGACTGGGCACTTCCGTCTGGGACTGTGCATCTCCATCTAAGACTGCGCCATCTCCCTCTGGGACTGGGCACCTCCCTCTGGGACTGGGCACCTCCCTCTGGGACTGTGGCTTCTCCCTCTGGGACTGGGCACCTCCCTATGGGACTGGGCACCTCCCTCTGGGACTGGGCCTTCTCCCGCTGGCAGTAGGCACCTCCTTCTTGGCTGCGCCATCTCCCTCTGGGACTGCGCACCTCCCTCTGGGACTGGGCACATCCCTCTGGGACTGGGTACCTCCTTCTGGGACTGGGCAACTCCCTCTGGGACTGGGCATCTCCCTTTGGGACTGGGCACGTCCCCCTGGGACTGGGCACCTCCTTCTGGGACTGGGCAACTCCCTCTGGGACTGCGCACCTCCTTCTGGGACTGGGCACCTCCCTCTGGGGCTGGGCACCTCCTTCTGGGACTGGGCACCTCCCTCTGGGACTGTGCACCTCCCTCAGGGACTGGTTACCACCTTCTGGGTCTGGGCACCTCCCTCTGGGACTGCGCACCTCCCTCTGGGACTGGGCACCTCCCTCTGGGACTGGGCACCTCCCTCTGTGACTGGGGCTTCTCCCTATGGGACTGGGCCACGTCCCTCAGGGACTGGGCACCTCCGTCTGGGACTGGGCGCCTCCCTCTGGGACTGCGCCACCTCCCTCTGGGACTGGACATCTCCATCTGGTACTGGGCATCTCCCTCTGGGACTGGGCATCTCCTTCTGGGACTGGGCATCTCGCTCTGGGACTGGGCATCTCCCTCTGGGGCTGCGCCATCTCCCTCTGTGATTTGGAGTCTCCCTCTGGGACTGGGCATCTCCATCTCGGACTGGGCATCTCCCTCTAGGACTGCACCATCTCCCTCTGCGATGGCGCCTCCTAACTCTGGGATTGCGCCATCTCCCTCTGTGACTTGGAGTTTCCCTCTGGGAACGGGGCAGCTCCATCTGGGACTTGGCATCACCCTGTGGGACTGGGGCATCTCCCTCTGGGGACAGGGCAGCTCCCTCTGTTACTGGGCACCTCCTTCTGGGACTGGGCACCTCCCTCTCGGACATGAGGCTTCACCCTGTGGCTCTAGGCACCTTCCTCAGTGATTGGGGCTTTTCCCTCTCGGACTGGGCCACCTCCCTCTGGGACTGGGCACCTCCGTCAGGGTCTGGGCACCTCATTCTGGGACTGTGAATCTCCCTCTGGGACTGGGCACCTCATTCTGGGACTGGGCCCCTCCCTCTGTGACTGGGGCATCTCCCTCTGGGCCTGGGCACCTCCATCTGGGACTGGGCAACTCCGTCTGGAACAGGGCACCTCGCTCTGGAACTGGGCATCTCCCTCTGGGACTGGGCACCTCCCTCTGGGACTCGGCATCTCCCTCTGGGACTGCGCCATCTCCCTCTGGGACTGGGCAACTCCCTCGGGGACTGGGCACCTCCCTCTGGGACTGCGCCATCTCCCTCTGGGACTGAGCACCTTCCTCTTGGACTGGCGTTCTCCATCTGTCACTGGGTCACACCCTCTGGGACTGGGCACCTCCCTCTGGGACTTGGCACCACCGTCTGGGTCTGGGCATCTCCCTCTAGGACTGCGCCATCTCCCTCTGGGACTGGGCACCTCCCTCTGGGACTGGGCACCTCCCTCTGGGATTGCGCCATCTCCCTCTGGGACTGGGCACCTCCCTCTGGGACTGGGCACATCCCTCTGGACTGGGCACCTCCCTCTCGGACTGGGCACCTCCTTCTTTGACTGGGCACCTCCTTCTGGGACTGGGCACCTCCCTCATGGACTGGGCACCCCCCTTTGGGACTTCGCCATCTCCCTCTGGGACTGCGCCATCTCCCTCTGGGACTGGGCACCTCCCTCTGGACAGCGCCATCTCCCTCTGGGACTGGGCGTCTCCCTCTGGTACTGGGCATCTCCCTCTGCGACGGCGCCATTTCCCTCAGGTATGGGGACCTCCCTCTGGGACTGGGCACCTCCCTCTGGGAGTGGGGTTTCTCCCTCTGGGATTGGGCCACCTCCCTCTGTGACGGCGCCATCTCCCTCTGGGACTGGGCGTCTCCCTCTGGTACTGGGCATCTCCCTCTACGACGGCGCCATTTCCCTCAGGGATGGGGACCTCCCTCTGGGACTGGGCACCTCCCTCTGTGAATGGAGTTTCTCCCTCTGGGATTGGGCCACCTCCCTCTGTGACGGCGCCATCTCCCTCTGGGACTGGGCATCTCCATCTGGGACTGGGCACCTACTTCTGGAACTGGGCAACTCCCTCTCGGACTGGTCACCTCCCTCTCGGACTGGGCACCTCCTTCTGGTACTGGGCACCTCCCATCGTGGACTGCGCACCTCCCTCTGGGACTGGGCACCTCCTTCTGGGACTGCGCACCTCACTATGGGAATGGGCACCGCCTTCTGGGACTGGGCACCTCCCACTGGGACTGCGCACCTCCCTCTGGGACTGGGCACCTCTCTCTGGGACTGGGCACCTCCCTCTGTGACTGGGGCTTCTCTCTATTGGACTGGACACCTCCCTCATGGATTGGGCACCTCCGTCTGGGACTGGCCACCTCCCTCTGGGACTGGGCATCTCCCTCTGGGACTGGGCATCTCCCTCTGGGACCGGGCTTCTCCCTTTGGGACAGCGCCATCTCCCACAGGGACTGGGCACCTCCCTCTGGGACTGGGCACCTCCCTCTGGGACTAGGCACCTCCTTTTGATACTGCGCCATCTCCCTCTGGGACTGGTCACCTCCCTCTGGGACTGGGCATCACTCACTGGGAATGGGCACCTCCGTCTGGGACTGGGCATCTCCCTCTGGGACTGCGGCTTCTCCCTCTGGGACTGGGCACCTCCCTCTGGGACTGGGCACCTCACTCTGGGACTGGGCCTTCTCCCGCTGGCAGTAGGCACCTCCCTCTTGGCTGCGCCATCTCCCTCTGGGACTGCGCACCTCCCGCTGGGACTGGGCACCTCCCTCTGGGACTGGGCACCTCCTTCTGGGACTGGTCACATCCTTCCGAGACTGGGCACCTCTCTCTGGGATTGCGCACCTCACTCTGGGACTGGGCACCTCCATCTGGGACTGGACACCTCCCTCAGTGACTGGGCACCTCCCTCTGGGACTGGGCACCTCCCTCTGGGACTGGGGAACCCTTTCTGGAATTGGGCACCTCCCTCTGGAACTGCGCATCTCCCTCTATGCCTGGCACCTCCCTCAGGGACTGGGGCTTCTCCCTCTGGGACGTGGCTACCTCCCTCTAGGACTGGGCACCTCCGTCAGAGTCTGGGCATCTCCTTCTGGGACTGTGCACCTCCCTCTGGGACTGGGCACCTCCTCTGGGACTGGGCACCTCCCTCTGGGACGGCGCACATCCCAAGGGACTGGGCACCTCCTTCTGGGACTGGGCTCCTCCCTCTGTGGCTGGTGCATCTTCCTCTGGGACTGGGCACCTCCATCTGGGACTGGGCACCTCCGTCTGGGACTGGACACCTCGGTCTGGGACTGGGCATCTCCCTCTGGGACAGGGCACCTCCCTCTGGGACTGGGCATCTCCCTCTCGGATTGCGCCATCTCCCTCGTGACTGTGCACCTCCCTCTGGGACTGGGCACCTCCCTCTGGGACTGCGCCATCTCCTTCTGGGACTGAGCACCTTCCTCTGTGACTGGGTCACTCCATCTGTGACTGGGTCACTCCCTCTGCGACTGGGCACCTCCCTCTGGGACTGGGCACTTCCGTCTGGGACTGTGCATCTCCATCTAAGACTGCGCCATCTCCCTCTGGGACTGGGCACCTCCCTCTGCGACTGGGCACCTCCCTCTGGGACTGCGCCATCTCTCTCTGGGACTCGGCACCTCCCTCTGGGACTGGGCACCTCCCTCTGGACTGCGCACCTCCCTCTGGGACTGGGCACCTACTTCTGGGACTGGGCACCTCCTTCAGGGACTGGGCACCTCCCTCTGGGACTGGGGATTCGCCCTCTGAGACTGTGCTCCTCCCTCTGTGACTGGGCACCTCCCTCAGGGACTGGGGAACCCTTTCTGGAATTGGGCACCTCCCTCTGGAACTGCGCATCTCCCTCTGGGACTGGGGCATCTACCTTTGGGACTGGGCACCTCCCTCTGGGACTGGGCATCACTCACTGGGAATGGGCACCATCGTCTGGGACTGGGCATCTCCCTCTGGGACTGTGGCTTCTCCCTCTGGGACTGGGCACCTCCCTCTGGGACTGGGCACCTCCCTCTGGGACTGGGCCTTCTCCCGCTGGCAGTAGGCACCTCCCTCTTGGCTGCGCCATCTCCCTCTGGGACTGCGCACCTCCCTCTGGTACTGGGCACCTCCCTCTGGGACTGGGCACCTCCTTCTGGGACTGGGCACATCCTTCCGAGACTGGGCACCTCTCTCTGGGATTGCGCACCTCCCTCAGTGACTGGGCACCTCTCTCTGGGACTGGGCACCTCCCTCTGGGACTGGGGAACCCTTTCTGGAATTGGGCACCTCCCTCTGGAACTGCGCATCTCCCTCTGTGCCTGGCACCTGCCTCAGGGACTGGGGCTTCTCCCTCTGGGACTGGGCTACCTCCCTCTAGGACTGGGGATTCGCCCTCTGAGACTGTGCACCTCCCTCTAGGACTGGGCACCTCCGTCAGAGTCTGGGCATCTCCTTCTGGGACTGTGCACCTCCCTCTGGGACTGGGCACCTCCTCTGGGACTGGGCACCTCCCTCTGGGACGGCGCACCTCCCAAGGAACTGGGAACCTCCTTCTGGGACTGGGCTCCTCCCTCTGTGGCTGGTGCATCTTCCTCTGGGACTGGGCACCTCCATCTGGGACTGGGCACCTCCGTCTGGGACTGGACACCTCGGTCTGGGACTGGGCATCTCCCTCTGGGACAGGGCACCTCCCTCTGGGACTGGGCATCTCCCTCTCGGATTGCGCCATCTCCCTCGTGACTGTGCACCTCCCTCTGGGACTTGGCACCTCCCTCTGGGACTGCGCCATCTCCATCTGGGACTGAGCACCTTCCTCTGTGACTGGGTCACTCCATCTGTGACTGGGTCACTCCCTCTGCGACTGGGCACCTCCCGTCTGGGACTGTGCATCTCCATCTAAGACTGCGCCATCTCCCTCTGGGACTGGGCACCTCCCTCTGGGACTGGGCACCTCCCTCTGGGACTGCGCCATCTCTCTCTGGGACTCGGCACCTCCCTCTGGGACTGGGCACCTCCCTCTGGACTGCGCACCTCCCTCTGGGACTGGGCACCTACTTCTGGGACTGGGCACCTCCTTCGGGGACTGGGCACCTCCCTCTGGGACTGGGGATTCGCCCTCTGAGACTGTGCACCTCCCTCTGGGACTGGGCACCTCCCTCAGGGACTGGGGAACCCTTTCTGGAATTGGGCATCTCCCTCAGGAACTGCGCATCTCCCTCTGGGACTGGGGCATCTACCTCTGGGACTGGGCACCTCCCTCTGGGACTGGGCATCACTCACTGGGAATGGGCACCATCGTCTGGGACTGGGCATCTCCCTCTGGGACTGTGGCTTCTCCCTCTGGGACTGGGCACCTCCCTCTGGGACTGGGCACCTCCCTCTGGGACTGGGCCTTCTCCCGCTGGCAGTAGGCACCTCCCTCTTGGCTGCGCCATCTCCCTCTGGGACTGCGCACCTCCCTCTGGGACTGGGCACATCCCTCTGGGACTGGGTACCTCCTTCTGGGACTGGGCAACTCCCTCTGGGACTGGGCATCTCCCTTTGGGACTGGGCACGTCCCCCTGGGACTGGGCACCTCCTTCTGGGACTGGGCACCTCCTTCTGGGACTGCGCACCTCCTTCTGGGACTGGGCACCTCCCTCTGGGGCTGGGCACCTCCTTCTGGGACTGGGCACCTCCCTCTGTGACTGTGCACCTCCCTCAGGGACTGGTTACCACCTTCTGGGTCTGGGCACCTCCCTCTGGGACTGCGCACCTCCCTCTGGGACTGGGCACCTCCCTCTGGGACTGGGCACCTCCCTCTGTGACTGGGGCTTCTCCCTATGGGACTGGGCCACGTCCCTCAGGGACTGGGCACCTCCGTCTGGGACTGGGCGCCTCCCTCTGGGACTGCGCCACCTCCCTCTGGGACTGGACATCTCCATCTGGGACTGGGCATCTCCCTCTGGGACTGGGCATCTCCTTCTGGGACTGGGCATCTCCCTCTGGGACTGGGCATCTCCCTCTGGGGCTGCGCCATCTCCCTCTGTGACTTGGAGTCTCCCTCTGGGACTGGGCATCTCCATCTCGGACTGGGCATCTCCCTCTAGGACTGCACCATCTCCCTCTGCGATGGCGCCTCCTAACTCTGGGATTGCGCCATCTCCCTCTGTGACTTGGAGTCTCCCTTTGGGAACGGGGCAGCTCCATCTGGGACTTGGCATCTCCCTGTGGGACTGGGGCATCTCCCTCTGGGGACAGGGCAGCTCCCTCTGTTACTGGGCACCTCCTTCTGGGACTGGGCACCTCCCTCTCGGACATGAGGCTTCACCCTGTGGCTCTAGGCACCTTCCTCAGTGATTGGGGCTTTTCCCTCTGGGACTGGGCCACCTCCCTCTGGGACTGGGCACCTCCGTCAGGGTCTGGGCACCTCATTCTGGGACTGTGAACCTCCCTCTGGGACTGGGCACCTCCTTCTGGGACTGGGCCCCTCCCTCTGTGACTGGGGCATCTCCCTCTGGGCCTGGGCACCTCCATCTGGGACTGGGCAACTCCGTCTGGAACTGGGCACCTCGCTCTGGGACTGGGCACCTCCCTCTGGGACTGGGCATCTCCCTCTGGGACTGCGCCATCTCCCTCTGGGACTGGGCAACTCCCTCGGGGACTGGGCACCTCCCTCTGGGACTGCGCCATCTCCCTCTGGGACTGAGCACCTTCCTCTTGGACTGGTTTTCTCCATCTGTCACTGGGTCACACCCTCTGGGACTGGGCACCTCCCTCTGGGACTTGGCACCACCGTCTGGGTCTGGGCATCTCCCTCTAGGACAGGGCACCTCCTTCTTTGACTGGGCCCCTCCCTCTGTGACTGGGCCCCTCCCTCTGTGACTGGGGCATCTCCCTCTGGGCCTGGGCACCTCCATCTGGGACTGGGCAACTCCGTCTGGAACTGGGCACCTCGCTCTGGGACTGGGCATCTCCCTCTGGGACTGGGCACCTCCCTCTGGGACTGGGCACCTCCCTCTGGGATTGCGCCATCTCCCTCTGGGACTGGGCACCACCCTCTGGGACTGGGCACATCCCTCTGGACTGGGCACCTCCTTCTTTGACTGGGCACCTCCTTCTGGGACTGGGCACCTCCCTCATGGACTGGGCACCCCCCTTTGGGACTTCGCCATCTCCCTCTGGGACTGCGCCATCTCCCTCTGGGACTGGGCACCTCCCTCTGGACAGCGCCATCTCCCTCTGGGACTGGGCGTCTCCCTCTGGTACTGGGCATCTCCCTCTGCGACGGCGCCATTTCCCTCAGGTATGGGGACCTCCCTCTGGGACTGGGCACCTCCCTCTGGGACTGGGGTTTCTCCCTCTGGGATTGGGCCACCTCCCTCTGTGACGGCGCCATCTCCCTCTGGGACTGGGCGTCTCCCTCTGGTACTGGGCATCTCCCTCTACGACGGCGCCATTTCCCTCAGGGATGGGGACCTCCCTCTGGGACTGGGCACCTCACTCTGGGAATGGGGTTTCTCCCTCTGGGATTTGGCCACCTCCCTCTGTGACGGCGCCATCTCCCTCTGGGACTGGGCATCTCCATCTGGGACTGGGCACCTACTTCTGGGACTGGGCAACTCCCTCTCGGACTGGTCACCTCCCTCTCGGACTGGGCACCTCCTTCTGGTACTGGGCACCTCCCATCGTGGACTGCGCACCTCCCTCTGGGACTGGGCACCTCCTTCTGGGACTGCGCACCTCACTATGGGACTGGGCACCGCCTTCTGGGACTGGGCACCTCCCACTGGGACTGCGCACCTCCCTCTGGGACTGGGCACCTCCCTCTGGGACTGGGCACCTCCCTCTGTGACTGGGGCTTCTCTCTATGGGACTGGACACCTCCCTCATGGATTGGGCACCTCCGTCTGGGACTGGGCACCTCCCTCTGGGACTGGGCATCTCCCTCTGGGACTGGGCATCTCCCTCTGGGACCGGGCTTCTCCCTTTGGGACAGCGCCATCTCCCACAGGGACTGGGCACCTCCCTCTGGGACTGGGCACCTCCCTCTGGGACTAGGCACATCCTTTTGATACTGCGCCATCTCCCTCTGGGACTGGTCACCTCCCTCTGGGACTGGGCATCACTCACTGGGAATGGGCACCTCCGTCTGGGACTGGGCATCTCCCTCTGGGACTGTGGCTTCTCCCTCTGGGACTGGGCACCTCCCTCTGGGACTGGGCACCTCACTCTGGGACTGGGCCTTCTCCCGCTGGCAGTAGGCACCTCCCTCTTGGCTGCGCCATCTCCCACTGGGACTGCGCACCTCCCTCTGGGACTGGGCACCTCCCTCTGGGACTGGGCACCTCCTCCTGGGACTGGGCACATCCATCCGAGACTGGGCACCTCTCTCTGGGATTGCGCACCTCACTCTGGGACTGGGCACCTCCATCTGGGACTGGACACCTCCCTCAGTGACTGGGCACCTCCCTCTGGGACTGGGCACCTCCCTCTGGGACTGGGGAACCCTTTCTGGAATTGGGCACCTCCCTCTGGAACTGCGCATCTCCCTCTATGCCTGGCACCTCCCTCAGGGACTGGGGCTTCTCCCTCTGGGACTGGGCTACCTCCCTCTAGGACTGGGCACCTCCGTCAGAGACTGGGCATCTCCTTCTGGGACTGTGCACCTCCCTCTGGGACTGGGCACCTCCTCTGGGACTGGGCACCTCCCTCTGGGACGGCGCACCTCCCAAGGGACTGGGCACCTCCTTCTGGGACTGGGTTCCTCCCTCTGTGGCTGGTGCATCTTCCTCTGGGACTGGGCACCTCCATCTGGGACTGGGCACCTCCGTCTGGGACTGGACACCTCGGTCTGGGACTGGGCATCTCCCTCTGGGACAGGGCACCTCCCTCTGGGACTGGGCATCTCCCTCTCGGATTGCGCCATCTCCCTCGTGACTGTGCACCTCCCTCTGGGACTGGGCACCTCCCTCTGGGACTGCGCCATCTCCTTCTGGGACTGAGCCCCTTCCTCTGTGACTGGGTCACTCCATCTGTGACTGGGTCACTCCCTCTGCGACTGGGCACCTCCCTCTGGGACTGGGCACTTCCGTCTGGGACTGTGCATCTCCATCTAAGACTGCGCCATCTCCCTCTGGGACTGGGCACCTCCCTCTGCGACTGGGCACCTCCCTCTGGGACTGCGCCATCTCTCTCTGGGACTCGGCACCTCCCTCTGGGACTGGGCACCTCCCTCTGGACTGCGCACCTCCCTCTGGGACTGGGCACCTACTTCTGGGACTGGGCACCTCCTTCAGGGACTGGGCACCTCCATCTGGGACTGGGGATTCGCCCTCTGAGACTGTGCACCTCCCTCTGGGACTGGGCACCTCCCTCAGGGACTGGGGAACCCTTTCTGGAATTGGGCACCTCCCTCTGGAACTGCGCATCTCCCTCTGGGACTGGGGCATCTACCTCTGGGACTGGGCACCTCCCTCTGGGACTGGGCATCACTCACTGGGAATGGGAACCATCGTCTGGGACTGGGCATCTCCCTCTGGGACTGTGGCTTCTCCCTCTGGGACTGGGCACCTCCCTCTGGGACTGGGCACCTCCCTCTGGGACTGGGCCTTCTCCCGCTGGCAGTAGGCACCTCCCTCTTGGCTGCGCCATCTCCCTCTGGGACTGCGCACCTCCCTCTGGGACTGGGCACCTCCCTCTGGGACTGGGCACCTCCTTCTGGGACTGGGCACATCCTTCCGAGACTGGGCACCTCTCTCTGGGATTGCGCACCTCACTCTGGGACAGGGCACCTCCCTCTGGGTCTGCGCACCTCGCTCTGGGACTGGGCACCTCCATCTGGGACTGGACACCTCCCTCAGTGACTGGGCACCTCCCTCTGGGACTGGGCACCTCCCTCTGGGACTGGGGAACCCTTTCTGGAATTGGGCACCTCCCTCTGGAACTGCGCATCTCCCTCTGTGCCTGGAACCTCCCTCAGGGACTGGGGCTTCTCCCTCTGGGACTGGGCTACCTCCCTCTAGGACTGGGCACCTCCGTCAGAGTCTGGGCATCTCCTTCTGGGACTGTGCACCTCCCTCTGGGACTGGGCACCTCCTCTGGGACTGGGCACCTCCCTCTGGGACGGCGCACCTCCCAAGGGACTGGGCACCTCCTTCTGGGACTGGCCTCCTCCCTCTGTGGCTGGTGCATCTTCCTCTGGGACTGGGCACCTCCATCTGGGACTGGGCACCTCCGCCTGGGACTGGGCTCCTCCCTCTGTGGCTGGTGCATCTTCCTCTGGGACTGGGCACCTCCATCTGGGACTGGGCACCTCCGTCTGGGACTGGACACCTCGCTCTGGGACTGGGCATCTCCCTCTGGGACAGGGCACCTCCCTCTGGGACTGGGCATCTCCCTCTCGGATTGCGCCATCTCCCTCGTGACTGTGCACCTCCCTCTGGGACTGGGCACCTCCCTCTGGGACTGCGCCATCTCCTTCTGGGACTGAGCCCCTTCCTCTGTGACTGGGTCACTCCATCTGTGACTGGGTCACTCCCTCTGCGACTGGGCACCTCCCTCTGGGACTGGGCACTTCCGTCTGGGACTGTGCATCTCCATCTAAGACTGCGCCATCTCCCTCTGGGACTGGGCACCTCCCTCTGCGACTGGGCACCTCCCTCTGGGACTGCGCCATCTCTCTCTGGGACTCGGCACCTCCCTCTGGGACTGGGCACCTCCCTCTGGACTGCGCACCTCCCTCTGGGACTGGGCACCTACTTCTGGGACTGGGCACCTCCTTCAGGGACTGGGCACCTCCATCTGGGACTGGGGATTCGCCCTCTGAGACTGTGCACCTCCCTCTGGGACTGGGCACCTCCCTCAGGGACTGGGGAACCCTTTCTGGAATTGGGCACCTCCCTCTGGAACTGCGCATCTCCCTCTGGGACTGGGGCATCTACCTCTGGGACTGGGCACCTCCCTCTGGGACTGGGCATCACTCACTGGGAATGGGAACCATCGTCTGGGACTGGGCATCTCCCTCTGGGACTGTGGCTTCTCCCTCTGGGACTGGGCACCTCCCTCTGGGACTGGGCACCTCCCTCTGGGACTGGGCCTTCTCCCGCTGGCAGTAGGCACCTCCCTCTTGGCTGCGCCATCTCCCTCTGGGACTGCGCACCTCCCTCTGGGACTGGGCACCTCCCTCTGGGACTGGGCACCTCCTTCTGGGACTGGGCACATCCTTCCGAGACTGGGCACCTCTCTCTGGGATTGCGCACCTCACTCTGGGACAGGGCACCTCCCTCTGGGTCTGCGCACCTCGCTCTGGGACTGGGCACCTCCATCTGGGACTGGACACCTCCCTCAGTGACTGGGCACCTCCCTCTGGGACTGGGCACCTCCCTCTGGGACTGGGGAACCCTTTCTGGAATTGGGCACCTCCCTCTGGAACTGCGCATCTCCCTCTGTGCCTGGAACCTCCCTCAGGGACTGGGGCTTCTCCCTCTGGGACTGGGCTACCTCCCTCTAGGACTGGGCACCTCCGTCAGAGTCTGGGCATCTCCTTCTGGGACTGTGCACCTCCCTCTGGGACTGGGCACCTCCTCTGGGACTGGGCACCTCCCTCTGGGACGGCGCACCTCCCAAGGGACTGGGCACCTCCTTCTGGGACTGGCCTCCTCCCTCTGTGGCTGGTGCATCTTCCTCTGGGACTGGGCACCTCCATCTGGGACTGGGCACCTCCGCCTGGGACTGGACACCTCGGTCTGGGACTGGGCATCTCCCTCTGGGACAGGGCACCTCCCTCTGGGACTGGGCATCTCTCTCTCGGATTGCGCCATCTCCCTCGTGACTGTGCACCTCCCTCTGGGACTGGGCACCTCCCTCTGGGACTGCGCCATCTCCTTCTGGGACTGAGCGCCTTCCTCTGTGACTGGGTCACTCCATCTGTGACTGGGTCACTCCCTCTGCGACTGGGCACCTCCCTCTGGGACTGGGAACTTCCGTCTGGGACTGTGCATCTCCATCTAAGACTGCGCCATCTCCCTCTGGGACTGGGCACCTCCCTCTGGGACTGGGCACCTCCCTCAGGCCCTGCGCCATCTCTCTCTGGGACTCGGCACCTCCCTCTGGGACTGGGCACCTCCCTCTGGACTGCGCACCTCCCTCTGGGACTGGGCACCTACTTCTGGGACTGGGCACCTCCTTCAGGGACTGGGCACCTCCCTCTGGGACTGGGGATTCGCCCTCTGAGACTGTGCACCTCCCTCTGGGACTGGGCACCTCCCTCAGGGACTGGGGCTTCTCCCTCTGGCACTAGGCACCTCCCTATGGGACTGCGCCATCTCCCTCTGGGACTGTGCACCTCCCTCTGGAATTGGGCACATCCCTCTGGGACTGGGTACCTCCTTCTGGGACTGGGCAACTCCCTCTGGGACTGGGCATCTCCCTTTGGGACTGGGCACGTCCCCCTGGGACTGGGCACCTCCTTCTGGGACTGGGCAACTCCCTCTGGGACTGCGCACCTCCTTCTGGGACTGGGCACCTCCCTCTGGGGCTGGGCACCTCCTTCTGGGACTGGGCACCTCCCTCTGGGACTGTGCACCTCCCTCAGGGACTGGTCACCACCTTCTGGGTCTGGGCACCTCCCTCTGGGACTGCGCACCTCCCTCTGGGACTGGGCACCTCCCTCTGGGACTGGGCACCTCCCTCTGTGACTGGGGCGTCTCCCTATGGGACTGGGCCACGCCCCTCAGGGACTGGGCACCTCCGTCTGGGACTGGGCGCCTCCCTCTGGGACTACGCCACCTCCCTCTGGGACTGGACATCTCCATCTGGGACTGGGCATCTCCCTCTGGGACTGGGCATCTCCTTCTGGGACTGGGCATCTCGCTCTGGGACTGGGCATCTCCCTCTGGGGCTGCGCCATCTCCCTCTGTGACTTGGAGTCTCCCTCTGGGACTGGGCATCTCCATCTCGGACTGGGCATCTCCCTCTAGGACTGCACCATCTCCCTCTGCGATGGCGCCTCCTAACTCTGGGATTGCGCCATCTCCCTCTGTGACTTGGAGTCTCCCTCTGGGAACGGGGCAGCTCCATCTGGGACTTGGCATCTCCCTGTGGGACTGGGGCATCTCCCTCTGGGGACAGGGCAGCTCCCTCTGTTACTGGGCACCTCCTTCTGGGACTGGGCACCTCCCTCTCGGACATGAGGCTTCACCCTGTGGCTCTAGGCACCTTCCTCAGTGATTGGGGCTTTTCCCTCTGGGACTGGGCCACCTCCCTCTGGGACTGGGCACCTCCGTCAGGGTCTGGGCACCTCATTCTGGGACTGTGAACCTCCCTCTGGGACTGGGCACCTCCTTCTGGGACTGGGCCCCTCCCTCTGTGACTGGGGCATCTCCCTCTGGGCCTGGGCACCTCCATCTGGGACTGGGCAACTCCGTCTGGAACTGGGCACCTCGCTCTGGGACTGGGCATCACCCTCTGGGACTGGGCACCTCCCTCTGGGACTGTGCATCTCCCTTTGGGACTACGCCATCTCCCTCTGGGACTGCGCCATCTCCCTCTGGGACTGGGCACCTCCCTCTGGACAGCGCCATCTCCCTCTGGGACTGGGCGTCTCCCTCTGGTACTGGGCATCTCCCTCTGCGACGGCGCCATTTCCCTCAGGTATGGGGACCTCCCTCTGGGACTGGGCACCTCCCTCTGGGACTGGGGTTTCTCCCTCTGGGATTGGGCCACCTCCCTCTGTGACGGCGCCATCTCCCTCTGGGACTGGGCGTCTCCCTCTGGTACTGGGCATCTCCCTCTACGACGGCGCCATTTCCCTCAGGGATGGGGACCTCCCTCTGGGACTGGGCACCTCCCTCTGGGAATGGGGTTTCTCCCTCTGGGATTGGGCCACCTCCCTCTGTGACGGCGCCATCTCCCTCTGGGACTGGGCATCTCCATCTGGGACTGGGCACCTACTTCTGGGACTGGGCAACTCCCTCTCGGACTGGTCACCTCCCTCTCGGACTGGGCACCTCCTTCTGGTACTGGGCACCTCCCATCGTGGACTGCGCACCTCCCTCTGGGACTGGGCACCTCCTTCTGGGACTGCGCACCTCACTATGGGACTGGGCACCGCCTTCTGGGACTGGGCACCTCCCACTGGGACTGCGCACCTCCCTCTGGGACTGGGCACCTCCCTCTGGGACTGGGCACCTCCCTCTGTGACTGGGGCTTCTCTCTATGGGACTGGACACCTCCCTCTGGGATTGGGCACCTCCGTCTGGGACTGGGCACCTCCCTCTGGGACTGGGCATCTCCCTCTGGGACTGGGCATCTCCCTCTGGGACCGGGCTTCTCCCTTTGGGACAGCGCCATCTCCCACAGGGACTGGGCACCTCCCTCTGGGACTGGGCACCTCCCTCTGGGACTAGGCACCTCCTTTTGATACTGCGCCATCTCCCTCTGGGACTGGTCACCTCCCTCTCGGACTGGGAGGTGCATACGTACATAAAAAGCAAGAGGGTAGCCAGGGAAAGGGTTGGCCCACTGAAGGATAGGCAAGGGAATCTCTGTGTGGAGCCAGAGGAAATGGGCGAGGTACTAAATGAATACTTTGCATCAGTATTCACCAAAGAGAAGGAATTGGTAGATGTTGAGTCTGGAGAAGGGGGTGTAGATAGCCTGGGTCACATTGAGATCGAAAAAGACGAGGTGTTGGGTGTCTTAAAAAATATTAAGGTAGATAAGTCCCCAGCACCTGATGGGATCTACCCCAGAATACTGAAGGAGGCTGGAGAGGAAATTGCTGAGGCCTTGACAGAAATCTTTGGATCCTCGCTGTCTTCAGGGGATGTCCCGGAGGACTGGAGAATAGCCAATGTTGTTCCTCTGTTTAAGAAGGGTAGCAAGGATAATCCCGGGAACTACAGGCCGGTGAGCCTTACTTCAGTGGTAGGGAAATTACTGGAGAGAATTCTTAGAGACAGGATCTACTCCCATTTGGAAGCAAATGGACGTATTAGTGAGAGGCAGCACGGTTTTGTGAAGGGGAGGTCGTGTCTCACTAACTTGATAGAGTTTTTCGAGGAGGTCACTAAGATGATTGATGCAGGTAGGGCAGTAGATGTTGTCTATATGGACTTCAGTAAGGCCTTTGACAAGGTCCCTCATGGTAGACTAGTACAAAAGGTGAAGTCACACGGGATCAGGGGTGAACTGGCAAGGTGGATACAGAACTGGCTAGGCCATAGAAGGCAGAGGGTAGCAATGGAGGGATGCTTTTCTAATTGGAGGGCTGTGACCAGTGGTGTTCCACAGGGATCAGTGCTGGGACCTTTGCTCTTTGTAGTATATATAAATGATTTGGAGGAAAATGTAACTGGTCTGATTAGTAAGTTTGCAGACGACACAAAGGTTGGTGGAATTGCGGATAGCGATGAGGACTGTCTGAGGATACAGCAGGATTTAGATTGTCTGGAGACTTGGGCGGAGAGATGGCAGATGGAATTTAATCCGGACAAATGTGAGGTAATGCATTTTGGAAGGTCTAATGCAGGTAGGGAATATACAGTGAATGGCAGAACCCTCAAGAGTATTGAAAGTCAAAGAGATCTAGGAGTACAGGTCCACAGGTCATTGAAAGGGGCAACACAGGTGGAGAAGGTAGTCAAGTAGGCATACGGCATGCTGGCCTTCATTGGCCGGGGCATTGAGTATAAGAATTGGCAAGTCATGTTGCAGCTGTATAGAACCTTAGTTAGGCCACACTTGGAGTATAGTGTTCAATTCTGGTCGCCACACTACCAGAAGGATGTGGAGGCTTTAGAGAGGGTGCAGAAGAGATTTACCAGAATGTTGCCTGGTATGGAGGGCATTAGCTATGAGGAGCGGTTGAATAAACTTGGTTTGTTCTCACTGGAACGAAGGAGGTTGAGGGGCGACCTGATAGAGGTATACAAAATTATGAGGGGCATAGACAGAGTGGATAGTCAGAGGCTTTTCCCCAGGGTAGAGGGGTCAATTACTAGGGGGCATAGGTTTAAGGTGAGAGGGGCAAGGTTTAGAGTAGATGTACGAGGCAAGTTTTTTACGCAGAGGGTAGTGGGTACCTGGAACTCGCTACCGGAGGAGGTAGTGGAAGCAGGGACGATAGGGACATTTAAGGGGCACCTTGACAAATATATGAATAGGATGGGAATAGAAGGATACGGACCCAGGAAGGGTAGAAGATTGTAGTTAGTCGGGCAGTATGGTCGGCACGGGCTTGGAGGGCCGAAGGGCCTGTTCCTGTGCTGTACATTTCTTTGTTCTTTGTTCTTTGGGCACCACACTCTGGGACTGGGTACCTCCATCTGGGACTGGGCACCACACTCTGGGATGGGGCATCTCACTCTGGGACTGGGCACCTCCCTCTGGGACTGGGCACCTCCAACTGGGACTGGGCATCTCCCTCAGGGACTGCGCCATCTCCCACTGGGACTGGGCAACTCCCTCTGGGACTGGGAACCTCCCTCTGGAACTGGGCACCTCCCTCTGGGTCTGGGCACCTCCCTCTGGGACTGCGCCATTTCTCTCTGGGACTGCGCAATCTCCCTCTGGGGCTGCGCATCACCCTCTGGGACTGGGTCATCTCCCTCTGTGACTGGGCCTCTCCCTCTCGGACTAGGCATCTCCCTCTAGGACTGCGTCATCTCCCTCTGCGATGGCGCCACTTCCCTCTGGGACTGCGCCATCTCCCTCTTGGAACGGGGCAGCTATCTCTGGGACTGGGACTAGTCCCTCTGGGACTGGGGTATCTACCTCTGAGAGTGGGCACATCCGACTGGGACTGGGCACCTCCCTCTGGGACTGGGGCTTCTCCCTCTGAGACTGTGCTCCTCCCTCTGGGACTGGGCACCTCCCTCTGGGACTGGGTACCTCCTTCTGGGACTGGGCAACACCCTCTGGGACTGGGCATCTCCCTCTGGGACTGGGCACGTCCCCCTGGGGCTGGGCACTTCCTTCTGGGACTGGGCACCTCCCTCTGGGACTGCGCACCTCCTTCTGGGACTGGGCACCTCCCGCTGGGGCTGGGCACCTCCTTCTGGGACTGGGCACCTCCCTGTGGGACTGCGCACCTCCCTCTGGTACTGGGCACCTCCTTGTGGGACTGTGCACCTCCCTCTGGGACTGGGCACCTCCTTCTGGGACTGGGAACATCCTTCCGAGACTGGGCACCTCTCTCTGGGACTGCGCACCTCACTCTGGGACAGGGCACCTCCCTCTGGGACTGGGCAACTCCCTCTGGGACTAGGGACCCCTTTCTGGGATTGGGCACCTCCCTCTGGAACTGCGCATCTCCCTCTGTGCCTGGCAACTCCCTCTGGGGCTGGGCACCTCCTTCTGGGACTGGGCATCTCCCTCTGGGACTGAAGCATCTCCCTCTGGGACTGGGCACCTCCCTCTGGGACTGGGCACCTCCCTCTTGGACTGGGCACCTCCCTCTGGGACTGGGCACCTCCCTCTGCGACTGGGCACCTCCCTCTGGGACTGGGCACCTACGTCTGGGACTGAGCACCTCCCTCTGGGACTGGGCATCTCCCACTGGGACTGCGCCATCTCCCACTGGGACTGGGCACCTCCATCTGGGACTGCGCACCTCCCTCTGGGACGGGGCACCTCCCTCTGGGACTGGGCACCTCGCTCTGGGGCTGGGCACCTCCCTCTGGGACGGCGCCTTTTCCCTCTGGGACTGGGCACCTCCCTCTGGGACTAGGCACCTTCCACTGGGACTGCGGTTTCTCCTTCTGGGACTGGGCATCTCCCTCTGCGATGGCGCCATCTCCTTCTGGAACTGTGCCATGCACATCTGGGACTGGGCACCTCCCTCTGGGACTGGGCACCTCCCTCAGGGACTGCGCCATCTCCCTCTGGGACAGCGCCATCTCCCTCTGGGACTGCGGCATCTCCCTCTGGGACTGGGGCATCTACCTCTGGGACTGGGCACCTCCCTCTGGGACTGGGCATCACTCACTGGGAATGGGCACCTCCGTCTGGGACAGGGCATCTCCCTCTGGGACTGTGGCTTCTCCGTCTGGGACTGGGCACCTCCCTCTGGGACTGGGCACCTCCCTCTGGGATTGGGCCTTCTCCCGCTGGCAGTAGGCACCTCCCTCTTGGCTTCTCCATCTCCCTCTGGGACTGCGCACCTCCCTCTGGGACTGGGCACCTCCCTCTGGGACTGGGCACCTCCTTCTGGGACTGGGCACATCCTTCCGAGACTGGGCACCTCTCTCTGGGACTGCGCACCTCACTCTGGGACAGGGCACCTCCCTCTGGGTCTGCGCCCCTCACTCTGGGA
This sequence comes from Scyliorhinus torazame, assembly GCF_047496885.1. Classification (NCBI taxonomy): domain Eukaryota; kingdom Metazoa; phylum Chordata; class Chondrichthyes; order Carcharhiniformes; family Scyliorhinidae; genus Scyliorhinus; species Scyliorhinus torazame. Next base: position 380,324,796 of record NC_092709.1, read on the forward strand.
CTGGGCATCTCCATCTGGGACTGGACACCTCCCTCAGTGACTGGGCACCTCCCTCTGGGACTGGGCAGCGCCCTCTGGGACTGGGGAACCCTTTCTGGAATTGGGCACCTCCCTCTGGAACTGCGCATCTCCCTCTGTGCCTGGCACCTCCCTCAGGGACTGGGGCTTCTCCCTCTGGGACTGGGCCACCTCCCTCTAGGACTGGGCACCTCCGTCAGAGTCTGGGCACCTCCTTCTGGGACTGTGCACCTCCCTCTGGGACTGGCCACCTCCTTCTGGGACTGGGCACCTCACTCTGGGACGGCACACCTCCCTCTGGGACTGGGCACCTCCTTCTGGGAATGGGCCCCTCCCTCTGTGACTGGGGCATCTCCCTCTGGTACTGGGCACCTCCATCTGGGACTGGGCACCTCCGTCTGGGACTGGGCACCTCGCTCTGGAACTGGGCACCTCCCTCTGGGACTGGGCACCTCCCTCTGTGACTGGGCATCTCCCTCTGGGATTGCGCCATCTCCCTCGGGACTGTGCACCTCCCTCTGGGACTGGGCACCTCCCTCTGGGACAGGGCACCTCCCTCTGGGACTGGGCATCTCCCTCTGGGATTGCGCCATCTCCCTCGGGACTGTGCACCTCCCTCTGGGACTGGGCACCTCCCTCTGGGACTGCGCCATCTCCCTGTGGGACTGAGCACATTCCTCTTGGACTGGTTACCTCCATCTGTGACTGGGTCACTCCCTCTGCGACTGGGCACCTCCCTCTGGGACTGGGCACTTCCGTCTGGGACTGGGCAACTCCCTCTGGGACTAGGGACCCCTTTCTGGGATTGGGCACCTCCCTCTGGAACTGCGCATCTCCCTCTGTGCCTGGCAACTCCCTCTGGGGCTGGGCACCTCCTTCTGGGACTGCGCCATCTCCCTCTGGGACTGAGCACCTCCCTCTGGGACTGGGCATCTCCCTCTGGGACTGAGCATCTCCCACTGGGACTGCGCCATCTCCCACTGGGACTGGGCACCTCCATCTGGGACTGCGCACCTCCCTCTGGGACGGGGCACCTCCCTCTGGGACTGGGCACCTCGCTCTGGGGCTGGGCACCTCCCTCTGGGACTGCGCCTTTTCCCTCTGGGACTGGGCACCTCCCTCTGGGATTAGGCACCTTCCACTGGGACTGCGGTTTCTCCTTCTGGGACTGGGCATCTCCCTCTGCGATGGCGCCATCTCCTTCTGGAACTGCGCCATGCACATCTGGGACTGGGCACCTCCCTCTGGGACTGGGCACCTCCCTCAGGGGCTGCGCCACCTCCCTCAGGGACTGCGCCATCTCCCTCTGGGACTGCGGCATCTCCCTCTGGGACTGGGGCATCTACCTCTGGGACTGGGCACCTCCCTCTGGGACTGGGCATCACTCACTGGGAATGGGCACCTCCGTCTGGGACTGGGCATCTCCCTCTGGGACTGTGGCTTCTCCGTCTGGGACTGGGCACCTCCCTCTGGGACTGGGCACCTCCCTCTGGGATTGAGCCTTCTCCCGCTGGCAGTAGGCACCTCCCTCTTGGCTTCTCCATCTCCCTCTGGGACTGCGCACCTCCCTCTGGGACTGGGCACCTCCCTCTGGGACTGGGCACCTCCTTCTGGGACTGGGCACATCCTTCCGAGACTGGGCACCTCTCTCTGGGACTGCGCACCTCACTCTGGGACAGGGCACCTCCCTCTGGGTCTGCGCACCTCACTCTGGGACTGGGCATCTCCATCTGGGACTGGACACCTCCCTCTGGGACTGGGCATCACTCACTGGGAATGGGCACCTCCGTCTGGGACAGGGCATCTCCCTCTGGGACTGTGGCTTCTCCGTCTGGGACTGGGCACCTCCCTCTGGGACTGGGCACCTCCCTCTGGGATTGGGCCTTCTCCCGCTGGCAGTAGGCACCTCCCTCTTGGCTTCTCCATCTCCCTCTGGGACTGCGCACCTCCCTCTGGGACTGGGCACCTCCCTCTGGGACTGGGCACCTCCTTCTGGGACTGGGCACATCCTTCCGAGACTGGGCACCTCTCTCTGGGACTGCGCACCTCACTCTGGGACAGGGCACCTCCCTCTGGGTCTGCGCCCCTCACTCTGGGACTGGGCATCTCCATCTGGGACTGGACACCTCCCTCAGTGACTGGGCACCTCCCTCTGGGACTGGGCAGCGCCCTCTGGGACTGGGGAACCCTTTCTGGAATTGGGCACCTCCCTCTGGAACTGCGCATCTCCCTCTGTGCCTGGCACCTCCCTCAGGGACTGGGGCTTCTCCCTCTGGGACTGGGCCACCTCCCTCTAGGACTGGGCACCTCCGTCAGAGTCTGGGCACCTCCTTCTGGGACTGTGCACCTCCCTCTGGGACTGGCCACCTCCTTCTGGGACTGGGCACCTCACTCTGGGACGGCACACCTCCCTCTGGGACTGGGCACCTCCTTCTGGGAATGGGCCCCTCCCTCTGTGACTGGGGCATCTCCCTCTGGTACTGGGCACCTCCATCTGGGACTGGGCACCTCCGTCTGGGACTGGGCACCTCGCTCTGGAACTGGGCACCTCCCTCTGGGACTGGGCACCTCCCTCTGTGACTGGGCATCTCCCTCTGGGATTGCGCCATCTCCCTCGGGACTGTGCACCTCCCTCTGGGACTGGGCACCTCCCTCTGGGACAGGGCACCTCCCTCTGGGACTGGGCATCTCCCTCTGGGATTGCGCCATCTCCCTCGGGACTGTGCACCTCCCTCTGGGACTGGGCACCTCCCTCTGGGACTGCGCCATCTCCCTGTGGGACTGAGCACATTCCTCTTGGACTGGTTACCTCCATCTGTGACTGGGTCACTCCCTCTGCGACTGGGCACCTCCCTCTGGGACTGGGCACTTCCGTCTGGGACTGGGCAACTCCCTCTGGGACTAGGGACCCCTTTCTGGGATTGGGCACCTCCCTCTGGAACTGCGCATCTCCCTCTGTGCCTGGCAACTCCCTCTGGGGCTGGGCACCTCCTTCTGGGACTGCGCCATCTCCCTCTGGGACTGAGCACCTCCCTCTGGGACTGGGCATCTCCCTCTGGGACTGAGCATCTCCCACTGGGACTGCGCCATCTCCCACTGGGACTGGGCACCTCCATCTGGGACTGCGCACCTCCCTCTGGGACGGGGCACCTCCCTCTGGGACTGGGCACCTCGCTCTGGGGCTGGGCACCTCCCTCTGGGACTGCGCCTTTTCCCTCTGGGACTGGGCACCTCCCTCTGGGATTAGGCACCTTCCACTGGGACTGCGGTTTCTCCTTCTGGGACTGGGCATCTCCCTCTGCGATGGCGCCATCTCCTTCTGGAACTGCGCCATGCACATCTGGGACTGGGCACCTCCCTCTGGGACTGGGCACCTCCCTTAGGGGCTGCGCCACCTCCCTCAGGGACTGCGCCATCTCCCTCTGGGACTGCGGCATCTCCCTCTGGGACTGGGGCATCTACCTCTGGGACTGGGCACCTCCCTCTGGGACTGGGCATCACTCACTGGGAATGGGCACCTCCGTCTGGGACTGGGCATCTCCCTCTGGGACTGTGGCTTCTCCGTCTGGGACTGGGCACCTCCCTCTGGGACTGGGCACCTCCCTCTGGGATTGAGCCTTCTCCCGCTGGCAGTAGGCACCTCCCTCTTGGCTTCTCCATCTCCCTCTGGGACTGCGCACCTCCCTCTGGGACTGGGCACCTCCCTCTGGGACTGGGCACCTCCTTTTACATAGATTTTACATAGAACATACAGTGCAGAAGGAGGCCATTCGGCCCATCGAGTCTGCACCGACCCACATTAATCCCTCACTTCCACCTTATCCCCGCAACCCAATAACCCCTCCCAACCCTTATGGACACTACGGGTAATTTAGCATGGCCAATCCACCTAACCTGCACGTCTTTGGGCTGTGGGAGGAAACCGGAGCACCCGGAGGAAACCCACGCGGACACGGGGAGAACGTGCAAACTCCGCACAGACAGTGACCCAGCGGGGAATCGAACCTGGGACCCTGGCGCTGTGAAGCCACAGTGCTAATCACTTGTGCTACCGTGGGACCTTCTGGGACTGGGCACATCCTTCCGAGACTGGGCACCTCTCTCTGGGACTGCGCACCTCACTCTGGGACAGGGCACCTCCCTCTGGGTCTGCGCACCTCACTCTGGGACTGGGCATCTCCATCTGGGACTGGACACCTCCCTCAGTGACTGGGCACCTCCCTCTGGGACTGGGCAGCGCCCTCTGGGACTGGGGAACCCTTTCTGGAATTGGGCACCTCCCTCTGGAACTGCGCATCTCCCTCTGTGCCTGGCACCTCCCTCAGGGACTGGGGCTTCTCCCTCTGGGACTGGGCCACCTCCCTCTAGGACTGGGCACCTCCGTCAGAGTCTGGGCACCTCCTTCTGGGACTGTGCACCTCCCTCTGGGACTGGCCACCTCCTTCTGGGACTGGGCACCTCACTCTGGGACGGCACACCTCCCTCTGGGACTGGGCACCTCCTTCTGGGAATGGGCCCCTCCCTCTGTGACTGGGGCATCTCCCTCTGGTACTGGGCACCTCCATCTGGGACTGGGCACCTCCGTCTGGGACTGGGCACCTCGCTCTGGGACTGGGCATCTCCCTCTGGGACAGGGCACCTCCATCTGGGACTGGGCATCTCCCTCTGGGATTGCGCCATCTCCCTCGGGACTGTGCACCTCCCTCTGGGACTGGGCACCTCCCTCTGGGACTGCGCCATCTCCCTGTGGGACTGAGCACCTTCCTCTTGGACTGGTTACCTCCATCTGTGACTGGGTCACTCCCTCTGCGACTGGGCACCTCCCTCTGGGACTGGGCACTTCCGTCTGGGATTGGGCATCTCCATCTAAGACTGCGCCATCTCCCTCTGGGACTGGGCACCTCCCTCTGGACTGCGCCATCTCTCTCTGGGACTCGGCACCGCCCTCTGGGAGTGGGCACCTCCCTCTGGACTGGGCACCTCCCTCTGGGACTGGGCACCTCCTTCTGGGACTGGGCACCTCCTTCTGGGACTGGGCACCTCCCTCTGGGACTGGGGATTCGCCCTCTGAGACTGTGCACCTCCCTCTGGGACTGGGCACCTCCTTCAGGGACTGGGGCTTCTCCCTCTGGCACTAGGCACCTCCCTCTGGGACTGCGCCATCTCCCTCTGGGTCTGTGCACCTCCCTCTGGAACGGGGCACATCCCTCTGGGACTGGGCACCTCCTTCTGGGAGTGGGCAACTCCCTCTCGGACTGGGCATCTCCCTCTGGGACTGGGCACGTCCCCCTGGGACTGGGCACCTCCTTCTGGGACTGGGCACCTCCCTCTGGGACTGCGCACCTCCCTCTGGGGCTGGGCACCTCCTTCTGGGACTGGGTACCTCCCTCTGGGACTGCGCACCGCCCTCTGGTACTGGGCACCTCCTTGTGGGACAGTGCACCTCCCTCTGGGACTGGGCACCTCCTTCTGGGACTGGGCACATCCTTCCGAGACTGGGCACCTCTCTCTGGGACTGCGCATCTCACTCTGGGACAGGGCACCTCCCTCTGGGACTGCGCACCTCACTCTTGGACTGGGCACCTCCATCTGGGACTGAACACCTCCCTCAGTGACTGGGCACCTCCCTCTGGGACTGGGCACCTCCCTCTGGGACTAGGGACCCCTTTCTGGTATTGGGCACCTCCCTCTGGAACTGTGCATCTCCCTCTGTGCCTGGCACCTCCCTCTGGGGCTGGGCACCTCCCTCTGGGACTGGGCATCTCCCTCTGGTACTGGAGCATCTCCCTCTGGGACTGGGCACCTCCCTCTGGGACTGGGCACCTCCTTCAGGTGCTGCGCCATCTCCCTCTGGGACTGCGCCATCTCCCTCTGGGACTGCGGCATCTCCCTCTGGGACTGGGGCATCTACCTCTGGGACTGGGCACCTCCCTCTGGGACTGGGCATCACTCACTGGGAATGGGCACCTCCGTCTGGGACTGGGCATCTCCCTCTGGGACTGTGGCTTCCTACTCTGGGACTGGGCACCTCCCTCTGGGACTGGGCACGTCCCCCTGGGACTGGGCACCTCATTCTGGGACTGGGCACCTCCCTCTGGGACTGCGCACCTCATTCTGGGACTGGGCACCTCCCTCTGGGGCTGGGCACCTCCTTCTGGAACTGGGTACCTCCCTCTGGGACTGCGCACCGCCCTCTGGTACTGGGCACCTCCTTGTGGGACAGTGCACCTCCCTCTGGGACTGGGCACCTCCTTCTGGGACTGGGCACATCCTTCCGAGACTGGGCACCTCTCTCTGGGACTGCGCATCTCACTCTGGGACAGGGCACCTCCCTCTGGGACTGCGCACCTCACTCTTGGACTGGGCACCTCCATCTGGGACTGAACACCTCCCTCAGTGACTGGGCACCTCCCTCTGGGACTAGGGACCCCTTTCTGGTATTGGGCACCTCCCTCTGGAACTGTGCATCTCCCTCTGTGCCTGGCACCTCCCTCTGGGGCTGGGCACCTCCCTCTGGGACTGGGCATCTCCCTCTGGTACTGGAGCATCTCCCTCTGGGACTGGGCACCTCCCTCTGGGACTGGGCACCTCCTTCAGGTGCTGCGCCATCTCCCTCTGGGACTGCGCCATCTCCCTCTGGGACTGCGGCATCTCCCTCTGGGACTGGGGCATCTACCTCTGGGACTGGGCACCTCCCTCTGGGACTGGGCATCACTCACTGGGAATGGGCACCTCCGTCTGGGACTGGGCATCTCCCTCTGGGACTGTGGCTTCCTACTCTGGGACTGGGCACCTCCCTCTGGGACTGGGCACCTCCCTCTGTGACTGGGCCTTCTCCCGCTGGCAGTAGGCACGTCCCTCTTGGCTGCGCCATCTCCCTCTGGTTCTGAGCACCTCCCTCTGGGACTGGGCACCTCCCTCTGGGACTGGGCACTACTTCTGGGACTGGGCACATCCTTCCGAGACTGGGCACCTCTCTCTGGGATTGCGCACCTCACTCTGGGACAGGGCACCTCCCTCTGGGTCTGCGCACCTCACTCTGGGACTGGGCACCTCCATCTGGGACTGGACACCTCCCTCAGTGACTGGGCACCTCCCTCTGGGACTGGGCACCTCCATCTGGGACTGGGGAACCCTTTCTGGAATTGGGCACCTCCCTCTGGAACTGCGCATCTCCCTCTGTGCCTGGCACCTCCCTCAGGGACTGGGGCTTCTCCCTCTGGGACTGGGCTACCTCCCTCTAGGACTGGGCACCTCCGTCAGAGTCTGGGCATCTCCTTCTGGGACTGTGCACCTCCCTCTGGGACTGGGCACCTCCTCTGGGACTGGGCACCTCCCTCTGGGACGGCGCACCTCCCAAGGGACTGGGCACCTCCTTCTGGGACTGGGCTCCTCCCTCTCTGGCTGGTGCATCTTCCTCTGGGACTGGGCACCTCCATCTGGGACTGGGCACCTCCGTCTGGGACTGGATACCTCGCTCTGGGACTGGGCATCTGCTTTTGGGACAGGGCACCTCCATCTGGGACTGGGCATCTCCCTCTCGGATTGCGCCATCTCCCTCGGGACTGTGCACCTCCCTCTGGGACTGGGCACCTCCCTCTGGGACTGCGCCATCTCCTTCTGGGACTGAGCACCTTCCTCTGTGACTGGGTCACTCCATCTGTGACTGGGTCACTCCCTCTGCGACTGGGCACCTACCTCTGGGACTGGGCACTTCCGTCTGGGACTGTGCATCTCCATCTAAGACTGCGCCATCTCCCTCTGGAACTGGGCACCTCCCTCTGGGAGTGGGCACCTCCCTCTGGACTGCGCACCTCCCTCTGGGACTGGGCACCTACTTCTGGGACTGGGCACCTCCTTCAGGGACTGGGCACCTCCCTATGGGACTGCGCCATCTCCCTCTGGGACTGTGCACCTCCCTCTGGAATTGGGCACATCCCTCTGGGACTGGGTACCTCCTTCTGGGACTGGGCAACTCCCTCTGGGACTGGGCATCTCCCTTTGGGACTGGGCACGTCCCCCTGGGACTGGGCACCTCCTTCTGGGACTGGGCAACTCCCTCTGGGACTGCGCACCTCCTTCTGGGACTGGGCACCTCCCTCTGGGGCTGGGCACCTCCTTCTGGGACTGGGCACCTCCCTCTGGGACTGTGCACCTCCCTCAGGGACTGGTCACCACCTTCTGGGTCTGGGCACCTCCCTCTGGGACTGCGCACCTCCCTCTGGGACTGGGCACCTCCCTCTGGGACTGGGCACCTCCCTCTGTGACTGGGGCTTCTCCCTATGGGACTGGGCCACGTCCCTCAGGGAATGGGCACCTCCGTCTGGGACTGGGCGCCTCCCTCTGGGACTGCGCCACCTCCCTCTGGGACTGGACATCTCCATCTGGTACTGGGCATCTCCCTCTGGGACTGGGCATCTCCTTCTGGGACTGGGCATCTCGCTCTGGGACTGGGCATCTCCCTCTGGGGCTGCGCCATCTCCCTCTGTGACTTGGAGTCTCCCTCTGGGACTGGGCATCTCCATCTCGGACTGGGCATCTCCCTCTAGGACTGCACCATCTCCCTCTGCGATGGCGCCTCCTAACTCTGGGATTGCGCCATCTCCCTCTGTGACTTGGAGTCTCCCTCTGGGAACGGGGCAGCTCCATCTGGGACTTGGCATCTCCCTGTGGGACTGGGGCATCTCCCTCTGGGGACAGGGCAGCTCCCTCTGTTACTGGGCACCTCCTTCTGGGATTGGGCACCTCCCTCTCGGACATGAGGCTTCACCCTGTGGCTCTAGGCACCTTCCTCAGTGATTGGGGCTTTTCCCTCTGGGACTGGGCCACCTCCCTCTGGGACTGGGCACCTCCGTCAGGGTCTGGGCACCTCATTCTGGGACTGTGAACCTCCCTCTGGGACTGGGCACCTCCTTCTGGGACTGGGCCCCTCCCTCTGTGACTGGGGCATCTCCCTCTGGGCCTGGACACCTCCATCTGGGACTGGGCAACTCCGTCTGGAACTGGGCACCTCGCTCTGGGACTGCGCCATCTCCCTCTGGGACTGGGCAACTCCCTCGGGGACTGGGCACCTCCCTCTGGGACTGCGCCATCTCCCTCTGGGACTGAGCACCTTCCTCTTGGACTGGTTTTCTCCATCTGTCACTGGGTCACACCCTCTGGGACTGGGCACCTCCCTCTGGGACTTGGCACCACCGTCTGGGTCTGGGCATCTCCCTCTAGGACTGCGCCATCTCCCTCTGGGACTGGGCACCTCCCTCTGGGACTGGGCACCTCCCTCTGGGATTGCGCCATCTCCCTCTGGGACTGGGCACCTCCCTCTGGGACTGGGCACATCCCTCTGGGACTGGGCACCTCCATCTGGGACTGGACACCTCCCTCAGTGACTGGGCACCTCCCTCTGGGACTGGGCACCTCCCTCTGGGACTGGGGAACCCTTTCTGGAATTGGGCACCTCCCTCTGGAACTGCGCATCTCCCTCTGTGCCTGGCACCTCCCTCAGGGACTGGGGCTTCTCCCTCTGGGACTGGGCTACCTCCCTCTAGGACTGGGCACCTCCGTCAGAGTCTGGGCATCTCCTTCTGGGACTGTGCACCTCCCTCTGGGACTGGGCACCTCCTCTGGGACTGGGCACCTCCCTCTGGGACGGCGCACCTCCCAAGGGACTGGGCACCTCCTTCTGGGACTGGGCTCCTCCCTCTCTGGCTGGTGCATCTTCCTCTGGGACTGGGCACCTCCATCTGGGACTGGGCACCTCCGTCTGGGACTGGATACCTCGCTCTGGGACTGGGCATCTGCTTTTGGGACAGGGCACCTCCATCTGGGACTGGGCATCTCCCTCTCGGATTGCGCCATCTCCCTCGGGACTGTGCACCTCCCTCTGGGACTGGGCACCTCCCTCTGGGACTGCGCCATCTCCTTCTGGGACTGAGCACCTTCCTCTGTGACTGGGTCACTCCATCTGTGACTGGGTCACTCCCTCTGCGACTGGGCACCTACCTCTGGGACTGGGCACTTCCGTCTGGGACTGTGCATCTCCATCTAAGACTGCGCCATCTCCCTCTGGAACTGGGCACCTCCCTCTGGGAGTGGGCACCTCCCTCTGGACTGCGCACCTCCCTCTGGGACTGGGCACCTACTTCTGGGACTGGGCACCTCCTTCAGGGACTGGGCACCTCCCTATGGGACTGCGCCATCTCCCTCTGGGACTGTGCACCTCCCTCTGGAATTGGGCACATCCCTCTGGGACTGGGTACCTCCTTCTGGGACTGGGCAACTCCCTCTGGGACTGGGCATCTCCCTTTGGGACTGGGCACGTCCCCCTGGGACTGGGCACCTCCTTCTGGGACTGGGCAACTCCCTCTGGGACTGCGCACCTCCTTCTGGGACTGGGACCTCCCTCTGGGGCTGGGCACCTCCTTCTGGGACTGGGCACCTCCCTCTGGGACTGAGCACCTCCCTCAGGGACTGGTCACCACCTTCTGGGTCTGGGCACCTCCCTCTGGGACTGCGCACCTCCCTCTGGGACTGGGCACCTCCCTCTGGGACTGGGCACCTCCCTCTGTGACTGGGGCTTCTCCCTATGGGACTGGGCCACGTCCCTCAGGGAATGGGCACCTCCGTCTGGGACTGGGCGCCTCCCTCTGGGACTGCGCCACCTCCCTCTGGGACTGGACATCTCCACCTGGTACTGGGCATCTCCCTCTGGGACTGGGCATCTCCTTCTGGGACTGGGCATCTCGCTCTGGGACTGGGCATCTCCCTCTGGGGCTGCGCCATCTCCCTCTGTGACTTGGAGTCTCCCTCTGGGACTGGGCATCTCCATCTCGGACTGGGCATCTCCCTCTAGGACTGCACCATCTCCCTCTGCGATGGCGCCTCCTAACTCTGGGATTGCGCCATCTCCCTCTGTGACTTGGAGTCTCCCTCTGGGAACGGGGCAGCTCCATCTGGGACTTGGCATCTCCCTGTGGGACTGGGGCATCTCCCTCTGGGGACAGGGCAGCTCCCTCTGTTACTGGGCACCTCCTTCTGGGACTGGGCACCTCCCTCTCGGACATGAGGCTTCACCCTGTGGCTCTAGGCACCTTCCTCAGTGATTGGGGCTTTTCCCTCTGGGACTGGTCCACCTCCCTCTGGGACTGGGCACCTCCGTCAGGGTCTGGGCACCTCATTCTGGGACTGTGAACCACCCTCTGGGACTGGGCACCTCCTTCTGGGACTGGGCCCCTCCCTCTGTGACTGGGGCATCTCCCTCTGGGCCTGGACACCTCCATCTGGGACTGGGCAACTCCGTCTGGAACTGGGCACCTCGCTCTGGGACTGCGCCATCTCCCTCTGGGACTGGGCAACTCCCTCGGGGACTGGGCAGCTCCCTCTGGGACTGCGCCATCTCCCTCTGGGACTGAGCACCTTCCTCTTGGACTGGTTTTCTCCATCTGTCACTGGGTCACACCCTCTGGGACTGGGCACCTCCCTCTGGGACTTGGCACCACCGTCTGGGTCTGGGCATCTCCCTCTAGGACTGCGCCATCTCCCTCTGGGACTGGGCACCTCCCTCTGGGACTGGGCACCTCCCTCTGGGATTGCGCCATCTCCCTCTGGGACTGGGCACCTCCCTCTGGGACTGGGCACATCCCTCTGGACTGGGCACCTCCCTCTCGGACTGGGCACCTCCTTCTTTGACTGGGCACCTCCTTCTGGGACTGGGCACCTCCCTCATGGACTGGGCACCCCCCTTTGGGACTTCGCCATCTCCCTCTGCGACTGCGCCATCTCCCTCTGGGACTGGGCACCTCCCTCTGGACAGCGCCATCTCCCTCTGGGACTGGGCGTCTCCCTCTGGTACTCGGCATCTCCCTCTGCGACGGCGCCATTTCCCTCAGGTATGGGGACCTCCCTCTGGGACTGGGCACCTCCCTCTGGGACTGGGGTTTCTCCCTCTGGGATTGGGCCACCTCCCTCTGTGACGGCGCCATCTCCCTCTGGGACTGGGCGTCTCCCTCTGGTACTGGGCATCTCCCTCTACGACGGCGCCATTTCCCTCAGGGATGGGGACCTCCCTCTGGGACTGGGCACCTCACTCTGGGAATGGGGTTTCTCCCTCTGGGATTGGGCCACCTCCCTCTGTGACGGCGCCATCTCCCTCTGGGACTGGGCATCTCCATCTGGGACTGGGCACCTACTTCTGGGACTGCGCAACTCCCTCTCGGACTGGTCACCTCCCTCTCGGACTGGGCACCTCCTTCTGGTACTGGGCACCTCCCATCGTGGACTGCGCACCTCCCTCTGGGACTGGGCACTTCCTTCTGGGACTGCGCACCTCACTATGGGACTGGGCACCGCCTTCTGGGACTGGCCACCTCCCACTGGGACTGCGCACCTCCCTCTGGGACTGGGCACCTCCCTCTGGGACTGGGCACCTCCCTCTGTGACTGGGGCTTCTCTCTATGGGACTGGACACCTCCCTCTGGGATTGGGCACCTCCGTCTGGGACTGGGCACCTCCCTCTGGGACTGGGCATCTCCCTCTGGGACTGGGCATCTCCCTCTGGGACCGGGCTTCTCCCTTTGGGACAGCGCCATCTCCCACAGGGACTGGGCACCTCCCTCTGGGACTGGGCACCTCCCTCTGGGACTAGGCACCTCCTTTTGACACTGGAGAGAATTCTTAGAGACAGGATCTACTCCCATTTGGAAGCAAATGGACGTATTAGTGAGAGGCAGCACGGTTTTGTGAAGGGGAGGTCGTGTCTCACTAACTTGATAGAGTTTTTCGAGGAGGTCACTAAGATGATTGATGCAGGTAGGGCAGTAGATGTTGTCTATATGGACTTCAGTAAGGCCTTTGACAAGGTCCCTCATGGTAGACTAGTACAAAAGGTGAAGTCACACGGGATCAGGGGTGAACTGGCAAGGTGGATACAGAACTGGCTAGGCCATAGAAGGCAGAGGGTAGCAATGGAGGGATGCTTTTCTAATTGGAGGGCTGTGACCAGTGGTGTTCCACAGGGATCAGTGCTGGGACCTTTGCTCTTTGTAGTATATATAAATGATTTGGAGGAAAATGTAACTGGTCTGATTAGTAAGTTTGCAGACGACACAAAGGTTGGTGGAATTGCGGATAGCGATGAGGACTGTCTGAGGATACAGCAGGATTTAGATTGTCTGGAGACTTGGGCGGAGAGATGGCAGATGGAGTTTAATCCGGACAAATGTGAGGTAATGCATTTTGGAAGGTCTAATGCAGGTAGGGAATATACAGTGAATGGCAGAACCCTCAAGAGTATTGAAAGTCAAAGAGATCTAGGAGTACAGGTCCACAGGTCATTGAAAGGGGCAACACAGGTGGAGAAGGTAGTCAAGTAGGCATACGGCATGCTGGCCTTCATTGGCCGGGGCATTGAGTATAAGAATTGGCAAGTCATGTTGCAGCTGTATAGAACCTTAGTTAGGCCACACTTGGAGTATAGTGTTCAATTCTGGTCGCCACACTACCAGAAGGATGTGGAGGCTTTAGAGAGGGTGCAGAAGAGATTTACCAGAATGTTGCCTGGTATGGAGGGCATTAGCTATGAGGAGCGGTTGAATAAACTTGGTTTGTTCTCACTGGAACGAAGGAGGTTGAGGGGCGACCTGATAGAGGTATACAAAATTATGAGGGGCATAGACAGAGTGGATAGTCAGAGGCTTTTCCCCAGGGTAGAGGGGTCAATTACTAGGGGGCATAGGTTTAAGGTGAGAGGGGCAAGGTTTAGAGTAGATGTACGAGGCAAGTTTTTTAAGCAGAGGGTAGTGGGTGCCTGGAACTCGCTACCGGAGGAGGTAGTGGAAGCAGGGACGATAGGGACATTTAAGGGGCACCTTGACAAATATATGAATAGGATGGGAATAGAAGGATACGGACCCAGGAAGGGTAGAAGATTGTAGTTAGTCGGGCAGTATGGTCGGCACGGGCTTGGAGGGCCGAAGGGCCTGTTCCTGTGCTGTACATTTCTTTGTTCTTTGTTCTTTGGGCACCACACTCTGGGACTGGGTACCTCCATCTGGGACTGGGCACCAAACTCTGGGATGGGGCATCTCACTCTGGGACTGGGCACCTCCCTCTGGGACTGGGCACCTCCCACTGGGACTGGGCATCTCCCTCAGGGACTGCGCCATCTCCCACTGGGACTGGGCACCTCCCTCTGGGACTGGGAACCTCCCTCTGGGACTAGGCACCTCCTTCTGGAACTGGGCACCTCCCTCTGGGTCTGGGCACCTCCCTCTGGGACTGCGCCATTTCTCTCTGGGACTGCGCAATCTCCCTCTGGGGCTGCGCATCACCCTCTGGGACTGGGTCATCTCCCTCTGTGACTGGGCCTCTCCCTCTCGGACTAGGCATCTCCCTCTAGGAATGCGTCATCTCCCTCTGCGATGGCGCCACTTCCCTCTGGGACTGCGCCATCTCCCTCTTGGAACGGGGCAGCTCTCTCTGGGACTGGGACTAGTCCCTCTGGGACTGGAGTATCTACCTCTGAGAGTGGGCACCTCCGACTGGGACTGGGCACCTCCCTCTGGGACTGGGGCTTCTCCCTCTGAGACTGTGCACCTCCCTCTGGGACTGGGCACCTCCCTCTGGGACTGGGCACCTCCTTCTGGGACTGGGCAACACCCTCTGGGACTGGGCATCTCCCTCTGGGACTGGGCACGTCCCCCTGGGGTTGGGCACCTCCTTCTGGGACTGGGCACCTCCCTCTGAGACTGCGCACCTCCTTCTGGGACTGGGCACCTCCCTCTGGGGCTGGGCACCTCCTTCTGGGACTGGGCACCTCCCTGTGGGACTGCGCACCTCCCTCTGGTACTGGGCACCTCCTTGTGGGACTGTGCACCTCCCTCTGGGACTGGGCACCTCCTTCTGGGACTGGGCACATCCTTCCGAGACTGGGCACCTCTCTCTGGGACTGCGCACCTCACTCTGGGACGGGGCACCTCCCTCTGGGACTGGGCAACTCCCTCTGGGACTAGGGACCCCTTTCTGGGATTGGGCACCTCCCTCTGGAACTGCGCATCTCCCTCTGTGCCTGGCAACTCCCTCTGGGGCTGGGCACCTCCTTCTGGGACTGGGCATCTCCCTCTGGTACTGGAGCATCTCCCTCTGGGACTGGGCACCTCCCTCTGGGACTGGGCACCTACGTCTGGAACTGAGCACCTCCCTCTGGGACTGGGCATCTCCCTCTGGGACTGTGCATCTCCCACTGGGACTGCGCCATCTCCCACTGGGACTGCGCACCTCCCTCTGGGACGGGGCACCTCCCTCTGGGACTGGGCACCTCGCTCTGGGGCTGGGCACCTCCCTCTGGGACTGCGCCTTCTCCCTCTGGGACTGGGCACCTCCCTCTGGGACTAGGCACCTTCCACTGGGACTGCGGTTTCTCCTTCTGGGACTGGGCATCTCCCTCTGCGATGGCGCCATCTCCTTCTGGAACTGCGCCATGCACATCTGGGACTGGGCACCTCCCTCTGGGACTGGGCACCTCCCTCAGGGGCTGCGCCATCTCCCTCTGGGACTGCGCCATCTCCCTCTGGGACTGGGCGTCTCCCTCTGGTACTCGGCATCTCCCTCTGCGACGGCGCCATTTCCCTCAGGTATGGGGACCTCCCTCTGGGACTGGGCACCTCCCTCTGGGACTGGGGTTTCTCCCTCTGGGATTGGGCCACCTCCCTCTGTGACGGCGCCATCTCCCTCTGGGACTGGGCGTCTCCCTCTGGTACTGGGCATCTCCCTCTACGACGGCGCCATTTCCCTCAGGGATGGGGACCTCCCTCTGGGACTGGGCACCTCACTCTGGGAATGGGGTTTCTCCCTCTGGGATTGGGCCACCTCCCTCTGTGACGGCGCCATCTCCCTCTGGGACTGGGCATCTCCATCTGGGACTGGGCACCTACTTCTGGGACTGCGCAACTCCCTCTCGGACTGGTCACCTCCCTCTCGGACTGGGCACCTCCTTCTGGTACTGGGCACCTCCCATCGTGGACTGCGCACCTCCCTCTGGGACTGGGCACTTCCTTCTGGGACTGCGCACCTCACTATGGGACTGGGCACCGCCTTCTGGGACTGGCCACCTCCCACTGGGACTGCGCACCTCCCTCTGGGACTGGGCACCTCCCTCTGGGACTGGGCACCTCCCTCTGTGACTGGGGCTTCTCTCTATGGGACTGGACACCTCCCTCTGGGATTGGGCACCTCCGTCTGGGACTGGGCACCTCCCTCTGGGACTGGGCATCTCCCTCTGGGACTGGGCATCTCCCTCTGGGACCGGGCTTCTCCCTTTGGGACAGCGCCATCTCCCACAGGGACTGGGCACCTCCCTCTGGGACTGGGCACCTCCCTCTGGGACTAGGCACCTCCTTTTGACACTGGAGAGAATTCTTAGAGACAGGATCTACTCCCATTTGGAAGCAAATGGACGTATTAGTGAGAGGCAGCACGGTTTTGTGAAGGGGAGGTCGTGTCTCACTAACTTGATAGAGTTTTTCGAGGAGGTCACTAAGATGATTGATGCAGGTAGGGCAGTAGATGTTGTCTATATGGACTTCAGTAAGGCCTTTGACAAGGTCCCTCATGGTAGACTAGTACAAAAGGTGAAGTCACACGGGATCAGGGGTGAACTGGCAAGGTGGATACAGAACTGGCTAGGCCATAGAAGGCAGAGGGTAGCAATGGAGGGATGCTTTTCTAATTGGAGGGCTGTGACCAGTGGTGTTCCACAGGGATCAGTGCTGGGACCTTTGCTCTTTGTAGTATATATAAATGATTTGGAGGAAAATGTAACTGGTCTGATTAGTAAGTTTGCAGACGACACAAAGGTTGGTGGAATTGCGGATAGCGATGAGGACTGTCTGAGGATACAGCAGGATTTAGATTGTCTGGAGACTTGGGCGGAGAGATGGCAGATGGAGTTTAATCCGGACAAATGTGAGGTAATGCATTTTGGAAGGTCTAATGCAGGTAGGGAATATACAGTGAATGGCAGAACCCTCAAGAGTATTGAAAGTCAAAGAGATCTAGGAGTACAGGTCCACAGGTCATTGAAAGGGGCAACACAGGTGGAGAAGGTAGTCAAGTAGGCATACGGCATGCTGGCCTTCATTGGCCGGGGCATTGAGTATAAGAATTGGCAAGTCATGTTGCAGCTGTATAGAACCTTAGTTAGGCCACACTTGGAGTATAGTGTTCAATTCTGGTCGCCACACTACCAGAAGGATGTGGAGGCTTTAGAGAGGGTGCAGAAGAGATTTACCAGAATGTTGCCTGGTATGGAGGGCATTAGCTATGAGGAGCGGTTGAATAAACTTGGTTTGTTCTCACTGGAACGAAGGAGGTTGAGGGGCGACCTGATAGAGGTATACAAAATTATGAGGGGCATAGACAGAGTGGATAGTCAGAGGCTTTTCCCCAGGGTAGAGGGGTCAATTACTAGGGGGCATAGGTTTAAGGTGAGAGGGGCAAGGTTTAGAGTAGATGTACGAGGCAAGTTTTTTAAGCAGAGGGTAGTGGGTGCCTGGAACTCGCTACCGGAGGAGGTAGTGGAAGCAGGGACGATAGGGACATTTAAGGGGCACCTTGACAAATATATGAATAGGATGGGAATAGAAGGATACGGACCCAGGAAGGGTAGAAGATTGTAGTTAGTCGGGCAGTATGGTCGGCACGGGCTTGGAGGGCCGAAGGGCCTGTTCCTGTGCTGTACATTTCTTTGTTCTTTGTTCTTTGGGCACCACACTCTGGGACTGGGTACCTCCATCTGGGACTGGGCACCAAACTCTGGGATGGGGCATCTCACTCTGGGACTGGGCACCTCCCTCTGGGACTGGGCACCTCCCACTGGGACTGGGCATCTCCCTCAGGGACTGCGCCATCTCCCACTGGGACTGGGCACCTCCCTCTGGGACTGGGAACCTCCCTCTGGGACTAGGCACCTCCTTCTGGAACTGGGCACCTCCCTCTGGGTCTGGGCACCTCCCTCTGGGACTGCGCCATTTCTCTCTGGGACTGCGCAATCTCCCTCTGGGGCTGCGCATCACCCTCTGGGACTGGGTCATCTCCCTCTGTGACTGGGCCTCTCCCTCTCGGACTAGGCATCTCCCTCTAGGAATGCGTCATCTCCCTCTGCGATGGCGCCACTTCCCTCTGGGACTGCGCCATCTCCCTCTTGGAACGGGGCAGCTCTCTCTGGGACTGGGACTAGTCCCTCTGGGACTGGAGTATCTACCTCTGAGAGTGGGCACCTCCGACTGGGACTGGGCACCTCCCTCTGGGACTGGGGCTTCTCCCTCTGAGACTGTGCACCTCCCTCTGGGACTGGGCACCTCCCTCTGGGACTGGGCACCTCCTTCTGGGACTGGGCAACACCCTCTGGGACTGGGCATCTCCCTCTGGGACTGGGCACGTCCCCCTGGGGTTGGGCACCTCCTTCTGGGACTGGGCACCTCCCTCTGAGACTGCGCACCTCCTTCTGGGACTGGGCACCTCCCTCTGGGGCTGGGCACCTCCTTCTGGGACTGGGCACCTCCCTGTGGGACTGCGCACCTCCCTCTGGTACTGGGCACCTCCTTGTGGGACTGTGCACCTCCCTCTGGGACTGGGCACCTCCTTCTGGGACTGGGCACATCCTTCCGAGACTGGGCACCTCTCTCTGGGACTGCGCACCTCACTCTGGGACGGGGCACCTCCCTCTGGGACTGGGCAACTCCCTCTGGGACTAGGGACCCCTTTCTGGGATTGGGCACCTCCCTCTGGAACTGCGCATCTCCCTCTGTGCCTGGCAACTCCCTCTGGGGCTGGGCACCTCCTTCTGGGACTGGGCATCTCCCTCTGGTACTGGAGCATCTCCCTCTGGGACTGGGCACCTCCCTCTGGGACTGGGCACCTACGTCTGGAACTGAGCACCTCCCTCTGGGACTGGGCATCTCCCTCTGGGACTGTGCATCTCCCACTGGGACTGCGCCATCTCCCACTGGGACTGCGCACCTCCCTCTGGGACGGGGCACCTCCCTCTGGGACTGGGCACCTCGCTCTGGGGCTGGGCACCTCCCTCTGGGACTGCGCCTTCTCCCTCTGGGACTGGGCACCTCCCTCTGGGACTAGGCACCTTCCACTGGGACTGCGGTTTCTCCTTCTGGGACTGGGCATCTCCCTCTGCGATGGCGCCATCTCCTTCTGGAACTGCGCCATGCACATCTGGGACTGGGCACCTCCCTCTGGGACTGGGCACCTCCCTCAGGGGCTGCGCCATCTCCCTCTGGGACTGCGCCATCTCCCTCTGGGACTGCGGCATCTCCCTCTGGGACTGGGGCATCTACCTATGGGACTGGGCACCTCCCTCTGGGACTGGGCATCACTCACTGGGAATGGGCACCTCCGTCTGGGACTGGGCATCTCCCTCTGGGACTGTGGCTTCTCCGTCTGGGACTGGGCACCTCCCTCTGAGACTGGGCACCTCCCTCTGGGATTGGGCCTTCTCCCGCTGGCAGTAGGCACCTCCGTCTTGGCTTCTCCATCTCCCTCTGGGACTGCGCACCTCCCTCTGGGACTGGGCACCTCCCTCTGGGACTGGGCACCTCCTTCTGGGACTGGGCACATCCTTCCGAGACTGGGCACCTCTCTCTGGGTCTGCGCACCTCACTCTGGGACTGGGCATCTCCATCTGGGACTGGACACCTCCCTCAGTGACTGGGCACCTCCCTCTGGGACTGGGCAGCGCCCTCTGGGACTGGGGAACCCTTTCTGGAATTGGGCACCTCCCTCTGGAACTGCGCATCTCCCTCTGTGCCTGGCACCTCCCTCAGGGACTGGGGCTTCTCCCTCTGGGACTGGGCCACCTCCCTGTAGGACTGGGCACCTCCGTCAGAGTCTGGGCACCTCCTTCTGGGACTGTGCACCTCCCTCTGGGACTGGGCACCTCCTTCTGGGACTGGGCACCTCACTCTGGGACGGCACACCTCCCTCTGGGACTGGGCACCTCCTTCTGGGAATGGGCCCCTCCCTCTGTGACTGGGGCATCTCCCTCTGGTACTGGGCACCTCCATCTGGGACTGGGCACCTCCGTCTGGGACTGGGCCCCTCGCTCTGGGACTGGGCATCTCCCTCTGGGACAGGGCACCTCCCTCTGGGACTGGGCATCTCCCTCTGGGATTGCGCCATCTCCCTCGGGACTGTGCACCTCCCTCTGGGACTGGGCACCTCCCTCTGGGACTGCGCCATCTCCCTGTTGGACTGAGCACCTTCCTCTTGGACTGCTTACCTCCATCTGTGACTGGGTCACTCCCTCTGCGACTGGGCATCTCCCTCGGGGACTGGGCACCTCCCTCTAGGACTGGGCACCTCCCTCTGGTCTGCGCCATCTCTCTCTGGGACTCGGCACCTCCCTCTGGGAGTGGGCACCTCCCTCTGGACTGGGCACCTCCCTCTGGGACTGGGCACCTCCTTCTGGGACTGGGCACCTCCTTCTGGGACTGGGCACCTCCCTCTGGGACTGGGGATTCGCCCTCTGAGACTGTGCACCTCCCTCTGGGACTGGGCACCTCCCTCAGGGACTGGGGCTTCTCCCTCTGGCACTAGGCACCTCCCTCTGGGACTGCGCCATCTCCCTCTGGGACTGTGCACCTCCCTCTGGAACTGGGCACATCCCTCTGGGACTGGGCACCTCCTTCTGGGACTGGGCAACTCCATCTCGGACTGGGCATCTCCCTCTGGGACTGGGCACGTCCCCCTGGGACTGGGCACCTCATTCTGGGACTGGGCACCTCACTCTGGGACTACCCACCTCATTCTGGGACTGGGCACCTCCCTCTGGGGCTGGGCACCTCCTTCTGGGACTGGGTACCTCCCTCTGGGACTGCGCACCGCGCTCTGGTACTGGGCACCTCCTTGTGGGACAGTGCACCTCCCTCTGGGACTGGGCACCTCCTTCTGGGACTGGGCACATCCTTCCGAGACTGGGCACCTCTCTCTGGGACTGCGCACCTCACTCTGGGACAGGGCACCTCCCTCTGGGACTGCGCACCTCACTCTTGGACTGGGCACCTCCATCTGGGACTGAACACCTCCCTCAGTGACTGGGCACCTCCCTCTGGGACTAGGGACCCCTTTCTGGTATTGGGCACCTCCCTCTGGAACTGTGCATCTCCCTCTGTGCCTGGCACCTCCCTCTGGGGCTGGGCACCTCCCTCTGGGACTGGGCATCTCCCTCTGGTACTGGAGCATCTCCCTCTGGGACTGGGCACCTCCCTCTGGGACTGTGCACCTCCCTCTGGGACTGGGCACCTCCCTCTGGGACTGTGCCATCTCCCTGTTGGACTGAGCACCTTCCTCTTGGACTGGTTACCTCCATCTGTGACTGGGTCACTCCCTCTGCGACTGGGCACCTCCGTCTGGGACTGGGCACTTCCGTCTGGGACTGGGCATCTCCATCTAAGACTGCGCCATCTCACTCGGGGACTGGGCACCTCCCTCTAGGACTGGGCACCTCCCTCTGGACTGCGCCATCTCTCTCTTGTACTCGGCACCTCCCTCTGGGAGTGGGCACCTCCCTCTGGACTGGGCACCTCCCTCTGGGACTGGGCACCTCCTTCTGGGACTGGGCACCTCCTTCTGGGACTGGGCACCTCCCTCTGGGACTGGGGATTCGCCCTCTGAGACTGTGCACCTCCCTCTGGGACTGGGCACCTCCATCAGGGACTGGGGCTTCTCCCTCTGGCACTAGGCACCTCCCTCTGGGACTGCGCCATCTCCCTCTGGGACTGTGCACCTCCCTCTGGAACTGGGCACATCCCTCTGGGACTGGGCACCTCCTTCTGGGACTGGGCAACTCCCTCTCGGACTGGGCATCTCCCTCTGGGACTGGGCACGTCCCCCTGGGACTGGGCACCTCATTCTGGGACTGGGCACCTCCCTCTGGGACTGCGCACCTCATTCTGGGACTGGGCACCTCCCTCTGGGGCTGGGCTCCTCCTTCTGGGACTGGGTACCTCCCTCTGGGACTGCGCACCGCCCTCTGGTACTGGGCACCTCCTTGTGGGATAGTGCACCTCCCTCTGGGACTGGGCACCTCCTTCTGGGACTGGGCACATCCTTCCGAGACTGGGCACCTCTCTCTGGGACTGCGCACCTCACTCTGGGACAGGGCACCTCCCTCTGGGACTGCGCACCTCACTCTTGGACTGGGCACCTCCAACTGGGACTGAACACCTCCCTCAGTGACTGGGCACCTCCCTCTGGGACTAGGGACCCCTTTCTGGTATTGGGCACCTCCCTCTGGAACTGTGCATCTCCCTCTGTGCCTGGCACCTCCCTCTGGGGCTGGGCACCTCCCTCTGGGACTGGGCATCTCCCTCTGGTACTGGAGCATCTCCCTCTGGGACTGGGCACCTCCCTCTGGGACTGGGCACCTCCTTCAGGTGCTGCGCCATCTCCCTCTGGGACTGCGCCATCTCCCTCTGGGACTGCGGCATCTCCCTCTGGGACTGGGGCATCTACCTCTGGGACTGGGCACCTCCCTCTGGGACTGGGCATCACTCACTGGGAATGGGCACCTCCGTCTGGGACTGGGCATCTCCCTCTGGGACTGTGGCTTCCTACTCTGGGACTGGGCACCTCCCTCTGGGACTAGGGACCCCTTTCTGGGATTGGGCACCTCCCTCTGGAACTGCGCATCTCCCTCTGGGCCTGGCAACTCCCTCTGGGGCTGGGCACCTCCTTCTGGGACTGGGCATCTCCCACTGGTACTGGAGCATCTCCCTCTGGGACTAAAGCATCTCCCTCTGGGACTGGGCACCTCCCTCTGGGACTGGGCACCTCCCTCTGGGACTGGGCACCTACGTCTGGGACTGAGCACCTCCCTCTGGGACTGGGCATCTCCCTCTGGGACTGAGCATCTCCCACTGGGACTGGGCACCTCCATCTGGGACTGCGCACCTCCCTCTGGGACGGGGCACCTCCCTCTGGGACTGGGCACCTCGCTCTGGGGCTGGGCACCTCCCTCTGGGACTGCGCCTTCTCCCTCTGGGACTGGGCACCTCCCTCTGGGACTGGGCACCTCCCTCAGGGGCTGCGCCATCTCCCTCTGGGACTGCGCCATCTCCCTCTGGGACTGCGGCATCTCCCTCTGGGACTGGGGCATCTACCTCTGGGACTGGGCACCTCCCTCTGGGACTGGGCATCACTCACTGGGAATGGGCACCTCCGTCTGGGACTGGGCATCTCCCTCTGGGACTGTGGCTTCTCCGTCTGGGACTGGGCACCTCCCTCTGGGACTGGGCACCTCCCTCTGGGATTGGGCCTTCTCCCGCTGGCAGTAGGCACCTCCCTCTTGGCTTCTCCATCTCCCTCTGGGACTGCGCACCTCCCTCTGGGACTGGGCACCACCCTCTGGGACCGGGCACCTCCTTCTGGGACTGGGCACATCCTTCCGAGACTGGGCACCTCTCTCTGGGACTGCGCACCTCACTCTGGGACAGGGCACCTCCCTCTGGGTCTGCGCACCTCAGTCTGGGACTGGGCATCTCCATCTGGGACTGGACACCTCCCTCAGTGACTGGGCACCTCCCTCTGGGACTGGGCAGCGCCCTCTGGGACTGGGGAACCCTTTCTGGAATTGGGCACCTCCCTCTGGAACTGCGCATCTCCCTCTGTGCCTGGCACCTCCCTCAGGGACTGGGGCTTTTCCCTCTGGGACTGGGCCACCTCCCTCTAGGACTGGGCACCTCCGTCAGAGTCTGGGCACCTCCTTCTGGGACTGTGCACCTCCCTCTGAGACTGGGCACCTCCTTCTGGGACTGTGCACCTCCCTCTGGGACGGCACACCTCCCTCTGGGACTGGGCACCTCCTTCTGGGAATTGGCCCCTCCCTCTGTGACTGGGGCATCTCCCTCTGGTACTGGGCACCTCCATCTGGGACTGGGCACCTCCGTCTGGGACTGGGCACCTCGCTCTGGGACTGGGCATCTCCCTCTGGGACAGGGCACCTCCCTCTGGGACTGGGCATCTCCCTCTGGGATTGCGCCATCTCCCTCGGGACTGGGCACCTCCCTCTGGGACTGCGCCATCTCCCTGTGGGACTGAGCACCTTCCTCTTGGACTGGTTACCTCCATCTGTGACTGGGTCACTCCCTCTGCGACTGGGCACCTCCCTCTGGGACTGGGCACTTCCGTCTGGGACTGGGCATCTCCATCTAAGACTGCGCCATCTCCCTCTGGGACTGGGCACCTCCCTCTGGGACTGGGCACCTCCCTCTGGACTGCGCCATCTCTCTCTGGGACTCGGCACCTCCCTCTGGGAGTGGGCACCTCCCTCTGGACTGGGCACCTCCCTCTGGGACTGGGCACCTCCTTCTGGGACTGGGCACCTCCTTCTGGGACTGGGCACCTCCCTCTGGGTCTGGGGATTCGCCCTCTGAGACTGTGCACCTCCCTCTGGGGCTGGGCACCTCCCTCAGGGACTGGGGTTTCTCCCTCTGGCACTAGGCACCTCCCTCTGGGACTGCGCCATCTCCCTCTGGGACTGTGCACCTCCCTCTGGAACTGGGCACATCCCTCTGGGACTGGGCACCTCCTTCTGGGACTGGGCAACTCCCTCTCGGACTGGGCATCTCCCTCTGGGACTGGGCACGTCCCCCTGGGACTGGGCATCTCCTTCTGGGACTGGGCACCTCCCTCTGGGACTGCGCACCTCATTGTGGGACTGGGCACCTCCCTCTGGGGCTGGGCACCGCCTTCTGGGACTGGGTACCTCCCTCTGGGACTGCGCACCGCCCTCTGGTACTGGGCACCTCCTTGTGGGACAGTGCACCTCCCTCTTGGACTGGGCACCTCCTTCTGGGACTGTGCACATCCTTCCGAGACAGGGCACCTCTCTCTGGGACTGCGCACCTCACTCTGGGACAGGGCACCTCCCTCTGGGACTGCGCACCTCACTCTTGGACTGGGCACCTCCATCTGGGACTGAACACCTCCCTCAGTGACTGGGCACCTCCCTCTGGGACTGGGCACCTCCCTCTGGGACTAGGGACCCCTTTCTGGTATTGGGCACCTCCCTCTGGAACTGTGCATCTCCCTCTGTGCCTGGCACCTCCCTCTGGGGCTGGGCACCTCCCTCTGGGACTGGGCATCTCCCTCTGGTACTGGAGCATCTCCCTCTGGGACTGGGCACCTCCCTCTGGGACTGGGCACCTCCGTCTGGGACTGCAGACCTCCCTCTGGGACTGGGCATCTCCCTCTGGCACTGGACACCTCATTTTAGAACTGCGCCATCCCCCTTTGTGACTGGGTTACTCTCTCTGGGACGGGGCACCTCCCTCTGGGACTAGGCAGCTCCCTCTGGGACTGGGCACCTCCCTCTGGGACTGGGCATCTCCATCTGGGACTGTGCCATCTCCCTCTGGGACTGGGCACCTCCCTCTGGGACTAGGCACCTTCCACTGGGACTGCGCCATCTCCCCCTGGGACTGGGCACCTCCCTCTGCGATGGCGCCATCTCCCTCTGGGACTGCGCCATGCACATCTGGGACTGGGCACCTCCCTCTGGGAATGCGCACCTCCCTCTGGGACTGGGCACCTCCCTCTGGGACTGGGCATCTCCCTCTTTGACTGGGGCTTCTCCCTATGGGACTGGGCCACCTCCCTCAGGGACTGGGCACCTCCGTCTGGGACTGCGCACCTCCCTCTGGGACTGCGCCACCTCTCTCTGGGACTGGGCATCTCCATCTGGGACTGGGCATCTCCCTCTGGGACTGGGCATCTCCGTCAGGGACTGGGCACCTCCGTCTGGGACTGAGCATCTCCCTCTGGGACTGGGCATCTCCCTCTGGGATTGCGCCATCTCCCTCGGGACTGTACACCTCCCTCTGGGACTGGGCACCTCCCTCTGGGACTGCGCCATCTCCCTCTGGGTCTGAGCACCTTCCTCTTGGACTGGTTACCTCCATCTGTGACAGGGTCACTCCCTCTGGTACTGGGCACCTCCCTCTGGGACTGAGCACCTTCATCTTGGACTGGTTACCTCCATCTGTGACTGGGTCACGCCCTCTGGGACTGGGCATCTCCATCTAGGACTGCGCCATCTCCCTCTGGGACTGGGCACCTCCCTCTGGGACTGGGCACCTCCCTCTAGGAATGGGCACCTCCGTCAGAGTCTGGGCACCTCCTTCTGGGACTGTGCACCTCCCTCTGGGACTGGACATCTCCTTCTGGGACTGGGCACCTCCCTCTGGGACGGCGCACCTCCCTCTGGAACTGGGCACCTCCTTCTGGGACTGGGCCCCTCCCTCACTGACTGCGCCATCTCTCTCTGGGACTCGGCACCTCCCTCTGGGACTGGGCACCTCCCTTTGGACTGGGCACCTCCCTCTGGGACTGGGCACCTTGTACTGGGACTGGGCACCTCCTTCTGGGACTCGGCACCTCCCTCTGGGACTGGGGATTCGCCCTCTGAGACTGTGCACCTCCCTCTAGGACTGGGCACCTCCCTCAGGGACTAAGGCTTCTCCCTCTGGCACTAGGCACCTCCCTCTGGGACTGCGCCATCTCCCTCTGGGACTGTGCACCTCCCTCTGGGACTGGGCTCCTCCCTCAGGGACTAAGGCTTCTCCCTCTGGCACTAGGCACCTCCCTCTGGGACTGCGCCATCTCCCTCTGGGACTGTGCACCTCCCTCTGGAACTGGGCACCTCCCTCTGGGACTGGGCACCTCCTTCTGGGACCGCGCAACTCCCTCTGGGACTGGGCACGTCCCCCTGGGACTGGGCACCTCCTTCTGGGACTGGGCATCTCCCTCTGTGACTGCGCACCTCCTTCTGGAACTGGGCACTTCCCTCTGGGGCTGGGCACCTCCTTCTGGGACTGGGCACCTCCCTGTGGGACTGCGCACCTCCCTCTGGGACTGGGCACCTCCGTCAGGGACTGGGCAACTCCCTCTGGGACTTGGCACCTCCCTCAGAGACTGCGCCATCTCCCTCTGGGACTGCGCCATCTCCCTCTGGTACTGCGGCATCTCCCTCTGGGACTGGGGCACCTACCTCTGGGAATGGGCAACTCCGTCTGGGACTGGGCTTCTCCCTCTGGGACTATGGCTTCTCTCTCTGAGACTGGGCACCTCCCTCTGGGCTGGGCACCTCCCTCTGGGACTGGGCCTTCTCCCGCTGGCAGTAGGCACCTCCCTCTGGGACTGGGCATCACTCACTGGGAATGGGCACCTCCGTCTGGGACTGGGCATCTCCCTCTGGGACTGTGGCTTCTCCCTCTGGGACTGGGCACCTCCCTCTTGGACTGGGCACCACCCTCTGGGACTGGGCCTTCCCCCGCTGGCAGTAGGCACCTCCCTCTTGGCTGCGCCATCTCCCTCTGGGACTGCGCACCTCCCTCTGGGACTGGGCACCTCAATCTGGGACTGGGCACCTCCTTCTGTGACTGGGCACATCCTTCCGAGACTGGGCACCTCTCTCTGGGACTGCGCACCTCACTCTGGGACAGGGCACGTCCCTCTGGGACTGCGCACCTCACTCTGGGACTGGGCACCTCCGTCTGGGACTGGACACCTCCCTCAGTGACTGGGCACCTCCCTCTGGGACTGGGCACCTCCCTCTGGGACTGGGGCCCCCTTTCTGGGATTGGGCACCTCCCTCTGGAACTGCCCATCTCCCTTTGTGCCTGGCACCTCCCTCTGGGACTGGACACATCCGTCTGGGACTGGGCACCTCCCTCTGGGACTGGACACCTCCCTCGGTGACTGGGCACCTCCCTCTGGGACTGGGCACCTCCCTCTGTGACTGGGTCCCCTTGCTGGGATTGGGCACCTCCCTCTGGAACTGCCCATCTCCCTCTGTGCCTGGCACCTCCCTCTGGGACTGGACACATCCGTCTGGGACTGGGCACCTCCCTCTGGGACTGGGCATCTCCCTCTGGGACTGAGCATCTCACACTGGGACTGCGCCATCTCCCACTGGGACTGGGCACCTCCATCTGCGACTGCGCACCTCCCTCTGCAACTGGGCATCTCCCTCTGGGACTGGGCACCTCCCTCTGGGACTCGGCATCACTCACTGGGAATGGGCACCTCCGTCTGGGACTGGTCATCTCCCTCTGGGACTGTGGCTTCTCCCTCTGGGACTGGGCACCTCCCTCTGATACTGGGCACCTCCCTCTGGGACTGGGCCTTCTCCCGCTGGCAGTAGGCACCTCGCTCTTTGCTGCACCATCTCCCTCTGGGACTGCGCACCTCCCTCTGGGACTGGGCACCTCCCTCTGGGACTGGGCACCTCCTTCTGGGACTGGGCACCTCCCTCTGGGACTGGGCACCTCCCTCTGGGACTGGGCACCTACCTCTGGGACTGGGCACCTCCTTCTTGGACTGGGCACCTCCCTCTGGGACTGCGCCCCTTCCTCTGGGACTGGGCACCTCCTTCTGGGACTGGGCCCCTCCCTCTGGGACTGTGCACCTCCCTTTGGGACTGGGCACCTCCGTCTGGGACTGGGCACCTCCCTCTGGGACTGGGCACCTCCCTCTGGGACTGCGCCATCTCCCTCTGGGAGTGAGCACCTTCCTCTCGGACTGGTTACCTCCATCTGTGACTGGGTTACTCCTTTTGGGACTGGGCACCTCCTTCTGGGACTGGGCACCTCATTCTGGGGCTGCGCACCTTTTTCTGGGACTGGGCACCTCCCTCTGGGACGGGGCACCTCCCTCTGGGACTGCACCATCTCCCTCTGGGACTGGGCATCACTCTCTGGGACTGCGCCATCTCCCTATGGGACTGGGCACCTCCCTCTGGTACTGTCCATCTCCCTCTACGAAGGCGCCATTTCCCTCTGGGATGGGGCACCTCCCTCTGGGACTGGGCACCTCCCTCTGGGACTGGGGCTTCGCCCTCTGGGATTGGGCCACCTCCCCCTGGGACTCCGCCATATCCCTGTGGGACTGGATATCTCCATCTGGTACTGGGCACCTCCTTCTGGGACTTGGCAACTCCCTCTGGGACTAGGGACCCCTTTCTGGGATTGGGCACCTCCCTCTGGAACTGCGCATCTCCCTCTGTGCCTGGCAACTCCCTCTGGGGCTGGGCACCTCCTTCTGGGACTGGGCATCTCCATCTGGTACTGGAGCATCTCCCTCTGGGACTGGGCACCTCCCTCTGGGACTGGGCACCTCCTTCTGGGACCGCGCAACTCCCTCTGGGACTGGGCACGTCCCCCTGGGACTGGGCACCTCCTTCTGGGACTGGGCATCTCCCTCTGTGACTGCGCACCTCCTTCTGGAACTGGGCACTTCCCTCTGGGGCTGGGCACCTCCTTCTGGGACTGGGCACCTCCCTGTGGGACTGCGCACCTCCCTCTGGGACTGGGCACCTCCGTCAGGGACTGGGCAACTCCCTCTGGGACTTGGCACCTCCCTCAGAGACTGCGCCATCTCCCTCTGGGACTGTGCCATCTCCCTCTGGTACTGCGGCATCTCCCTCTGGGACTGGGGCACCTACCTCTGGGAATGGGCAACTCCGTCTGGGACTGGGCTTCTCCCTCTGGGACTATGGCTTCTCTCTCTGAGACTGGGCACCTCCCTCTGGGCTGGGCACCTCCCTCTGGGACTGGGCCTTCTCCCGCTGGCAGTAGGCACCTCCCTCTGGGACTGGGCATCACTCACTGGGAATGGGCACCTCCGTCTGGGACTGGGCATCTCCCTCTGGGACTGTGGCTTCTCCCTCTGGGACTGGGCACCTCCCTCTTGGACTGGGCACCACCCTCTGGGACTGGGCCTTCCCCCGCTGGCAGTAGGCACCTCCCTCTTGGCTGCGCCATCTCCCTCTGGGACTGCGCACCTCCCTCTGGGACTGGGCACCTCCCTCTGGGACTGGGCACCTCCCTCTGGGACTAGGGACCCCTTTCTGGTATTGGGCACCTCCCTCTGGAACTGTGCATCTCCCTCTGTGCCTGGCACCTCCCTCTGGGGCTGGGCACCTCCCTCTGGGACTGGGCATCTCCCTCTGGTACTGGAGCATCTCCCTCTGGGACTGGGCACCTCCCTCTGGGACTGGGCACCTCCGTCTGGGACTGCAGACCTCCCTCTGGGACTGGGCATCTCCCTCTGGCACTGGACACCTCATTTTAGAACTGCGCCATCCCCCTTTGTGACTGGGTTACTCTCTCTGGGACGGGGCACCTCCCTCTGGGACTAGGCAGCTCCCTCTGGGACTGGGCACCTCCCTCTGGGACTGGGCATCTCCATCTGGGACTGTGCCATCTTCCTCTGGGACTGGGCACCTCCCTCTGGGACTAGGCACCTTCCACTGGGACTGCGCCATCTCCCCCTGGGACTGGGCACCTCCCTCTGCGATGGCGCCATCTCCCTCTGGGACTGCGCCATGCACATCTGGGACTGGGCACCTCCCTCTGGGAATGCGCACCTCCCTCTGGGACTGGGCACCTCCCTCTGGGACTGGGCATCTCCCTCTTTGACTGGGGCTTCTCCCTATGGGACTGGGCCACCTCCCTCAGGGACTGGGCACCTCCGTCTGGGACTGCGCACCTCCCTCTGGGACTGCGCCACCTCTCTCTGGGACTGGGCATCTCCATCTGGGACTGGGCATCTCCCTCTGGGACTGGGCATCTCCGTCAGGGACTGGGCACCTCCGTCTGGGACTGAGCATCTCCCTCTGGGACTGGGCATCTCCCTCTGGGATTGCGCCATCTCCCTCGGGACTGTACACCTCCCTCTGGGACTGGGCACCTCCCTCTGGGACTGCGCCATCTCCCTCTGGGTCTGAGCACCTTCCTCTTGGACTGGTTACCTCCATCTGTGACAGGGTCACTCCCTCTGGTACTGGGCACCTCCCTCTGGGACTGAGCACCTTCATCTTGGACTGGTTACCTCCATCTGTGACTGGGTCACGCCCTCTGGGACTGGGCATCTCCATCTAGGACTGCGCCATCTCCCTCTGGGACTGGGCACCTCCCTCTGGGACTGGGCACCTCCCTCTAGGAATGGGCACCTCCGTCAGAGTCTGGGCACCTCCTTCTGGGACTGTGCACCTCCCTCTGGGACTGGACATCTCCTTCTGGGACTGGGCACCTCCCTCTGGGACGGCGCACCTCCCTCTGGAACTGGGCACCTCCTTCTGGGACTGGGCCCCTCCCTCACTGACTGCGCCATCTCTCTCTGGGACTCGGCACCTCCCTCTGGGACTGGGCACCTCCCTTTGGACTGGGCACCTCCCTCTGGGACTGGGCACCTTGTACTGGGACTGGGCACCTCCTTCTGGGACTCGGCACCTCCCTCTGGGACTGGGGATTCGCCCTCTGAGACTGTGCACCTCCCTCTAGGACTGGGCACCTCCCTCAGGGACTAAGGCTTCTCCCTCTGGCACTAGGCACCTCCCTCTGGGACTGCGCCATCTCCCTCTGGGACTGTGCACCTCCCTCTGGGACTGGGCTCCTCCCTCAGGGACTAAGGCTTCTCCCTCTGGCACTAGGCACCTCCCTCTGGGACTGCGCCATCTCCCTCTGGGACTGTGCACCTCCCTCTGGAACTGGGCACCTCCCTCTGGGACTGGGCACCTCCTTCTGGGACCGCGCAACTCCCTCTGGGACTGGGCACGTCCCCCTGGGACTGGGCACCTCCTTCTGGGACTGGGCATCTCCCTCTGTGACTGCGCACCTCCTTCTGGAACTGGGCACTTCCCTCTGGGGCTGGGCACCTCCTTCTGGGACTGGGCACCTCCCTGTGGGACTGCGCACCTCCCTCTGGGACTGGGCACCTCCGTCAGGGACTGGGCAACTCCCTCTGGGACTTGGCACCTCCCTCAGAGACTGCGCCATCTCCCTCTGGGACTGCGCCATCTCCCTCTGGTACTGCGGCATCTCCCTCTGGGACTGGGGCACCTACCTCTGGGAATGGGCAACTCCGTCTGGGACTGGGCTTCTCCCTCTGGGACTATGGCTTCTCTCTCTGAGACTGGGCACCTCCCTCTGGGCTGGGCACCTCCCTCTGGGACTGGGCCTTCTCCCGCTGGCAGTAGGCACCTCCCTCTGGGACTGGGCATCACTCACTGGGAATGGGCACCTCCGTCTGGGACTGGGCATCTCCCTCTGGGACTGTGGCTTCTCCCTCTGGGACTGGGCACCTCCCTCTTGGACTGGGCACCACCCTCTGGGACTGGGCCTTCCCCCGCTGGCAGTAGGCACCTCCCTCTTGGCTGCGCCATCTCCCTCTGGGACTGCGCACCTCCCTCTGGGACTGGGCACCTCAATCTGGGACTGGGCACCTCCTTCTGTGACTGGGCACATCCTTCCGAGACTGGGCACCTCTCTCTGGGACTGCGCACCTCACTCTGGGACAGGGCACGTCCCTCTGGGACTGCGCACCTCACTCTGGGACTGGGCACCTCCGTCTGGGACTGGACACCTCCCTCAGTGACTGGGCACCTCCCTCTGGGACTGGGCACCTCCCTCTGGGACTGGGGCCCCCTTTCTGGGATTGGGCACCTCCCTCTGGAACTGCCCATCTCCCTTTGTGCCTGGCACCTCCCTCTGGGACTGGACACATCCGTCTGGGACTGGGCACCTCCCTCTGGGACTGGACACCTCCCTCGGTGACTGGGCACCTCCCTCTGGGACTGGGCACCTCCCTCTGTGACTGGGTCCCCTTGCTGGGATTGGGCACCTCCCTCTGGAACTGCCCATCTCCCTCTGTGCCTGGCACCTCCCTCTGGGACTGGACACATCCGTCTGGGACTGGGCACCTCCCTCTGGGACTGGGCATCTCCCTCTGGGACTGAGCATCTCACACTGGGACTGCGCCATCTCCCACTGGGACTGGGCACCTCCATCTGCGACTGCGCACCTCCCTCTGCAACTGGGCATCTCCCTCTGGGACTGGGCACCTCCCTCTGGGACTCGGCATCACTCACTGGGAATGGGCACCTCCGTCTGGGACTGGTCATCTCCCTCTGGGACTGTGGCTTCTCCCTCTGGGACTGGGCACCTCCCTCTGATACTGGGCACCTCCCTCTGGGACTGGGCCTTCTCCCGCTGGCAGTAGGCACCTCGCTCTTTGCTGCACCATCTCCCTCTGGGACTGCGCACCTCCCTCTGGGACTGGGCACCTCCCTCTGGGACTGGGCACCTCCTTCTGGGACTGGGCACCTCCCTCTGGGACTGGGCACCTCCCTCTGGGACTGGGCACCTACCTCTGGGACTGGGCACCTCCTTCTTGGACTGGGCACCTCCCTCTGGGACTGCGCCCCTTCCTCTGGGACTGGGCACCTCCTTCTGGGACTGGGCCCCTCCCTCTGGGACTGTGCACCTCCCTTTGGGACTGGGCACCTCCGTCTGGGACTGGGCACCTCCCTCTGGGACTGGGCACCTCCCTCTGGGACTGCGCCATCTCCCTCTGGGAGTGAGCACCTTCCTCTCGGACTGGTTACCTCCATCTGTGACTGGGTTACTCCTTTTGGGACTGGGCACCTCCTTCTGGGACTGGGCACCTCATTCTGGGGCTGCGCACCTTTTTCTGGGACTGGGCACCTCCCTCTGGGACGGGGCACCTCCCTCTGGGACTGCACCATCTCCCTCTGGGACTGGGCATCACTCTCTGGGACTGCGCCATCTCCCTATGGGACTGGGCACCTCCCTCTGGTACTGTCCATCTCCCTCTACGAAGGCGCCATTTCCCTCTGGGAT
Source organism: Scyliorhinus torazame (assembly GCF_047496885.1). Classification (NCBI taxonomy): domain Eukaryota; kingdom Metazoa; phylum Chordata; class Chondrichthyes; order Carcharhiniformes; family Scyliorhinidae; genus Scyliorhinus; species Scyliorhinus torazame. The sequence continues at coordinate 380,358,518 of NC_092709.1, forward strand.
GGGGCACCTCCCTCTGGGACTGGGCACCTCCCTCTGGGACTGGGGCTTCGCCCTCTGGGATTGGGCCACCTCCCCCTGGGACTCCGCCATATCCCTGTGGGACTGGATATCTCCATCTGGTACTGGGCACCTCCTTCTGGGACTTGGCAACTCCCTCTGGGACTAGGGACCCCTTTCTGGGATTGGGCACCTCCCTCTGGAACTGCGCATCTCCCTCTGTGCCTGGCAACTCCCTCTGGGGCTGGGCACCTCCTTCTGGGACTGGGCATCTCCATCTGGTACTGGAGCATCTCCCTCTGGGACTGGGCACCTCCCTCTGGGACTGGGCACCTCCTTCTGGGACCGCGCAACTCCCTCTGGGACTGGGCACGTCCCCCTGGGACTGGGCACCTCCTTCTGGGACTGGGCATCTCCCTCTGTGACTGCGCACCTCCTTCTGGAACTGGGCACTTCCCTCTGGGGCTGGGCACCTCCTTCTGGGACTGGGCACCTCCCTGTGGGACTGCGCACCTCCCTCTGGGACTGGGCACCTCCGTCAGGGACTGGGCAACTCCCTCTGGGACTTGGCACCTCCCTCAGAGACTGCGCCATCTCCCTCTGGGACTGTGCCATCTCCCTCTGGTACTGCGGCATCTCCCTCTGGGACTGGGGCACCTACCTCTGGGAATGGGCAACTCCGTCTGGGACTGGGCTTCTCCCTCTGGGACTATGGCTTCTCTCTCTGAGACTGGGCACCTCCCTCTGGGCTGGGCACCTCCCTCTGGGACTGGGCCTTCTCCCGCTGGCAGTAGGCACCTCCCTCTGGGACTGGGCATCACTCACTGGGAATGGGCACCTCCGTCTGGGACTGGGCATCTCCCTCTGGGACTGTGGCTTCTCCCTCTGGGACTGGGCACCTCCCTCTTGGACTGGGCACCACCCTCTGGGACTGGGCCTTCCCCCGCTGGCAGTAGGCACCTCCCTCTTGGCTGCGCCATCTCCCTCTGGGACTGCGCACCTCCCTCTGGGACTGGGCACCTCAATCTGGGACTGGGCACCTCCTTCTGTGACTGGGCACATCCTTCCGAGACTGGGCACCTCTCTCTGGGACTGCGCACCTCACTCTGGGACAGGGCACGTCCCTCTGGGACTGCGCACCTCACTCTGGGACTGGGCACCTCCGTCTGGGACTGGACACCTCCCTCAGTGACTGGGCACCTCCCTCTGGGACTGGGCACCTCCCTCTGGGACTGGGGCCCCCTTTCTGGGATTGGGCACCTCCCTCTGGAACTGCCCATCTCCCTCTGTGCCTGGCACCTCCCTCTGGGACTGGACACATCCGTCTGGGACTGGGCACCTCCCTCTGGGACTGGACACCTCCCTCGGTGACTGGGCACCTCCCTCTGGGACTGGGCACCTCCCTCTGTGACTGGGTCCCCTTGCTGGGATTGGGCACCTCCCTCTGGAACTGCCCATCTCCCTCTGTGCCTGGCACCTCCCTCTGGGACTGGACACATCCGTCTGGGACTGGGCACCTCCCTCTGGGACTGGGCATCTCCCTCTGGGACTGAGCATCTCACACTGGGACTGCGCCATCTCCCACTGGGACTGGGCACCTCCATCTGCGACTGCGCACCTCCCTCTGAAACTGGGCATCTCCCTCTGGGACTGGGCACCTCCCTCTGGGACTCGGCATCACTCACTGGGAATGGGCACCTCCGTCTGGGACTGGTCATCTCCCTCTGGGACTGTGGCTTCTCCCTCTGGGACTGGGCACCTCCCTCTGATACTGGGCACCTCCCTCTGGGACTGGGCCTTCTCCCGCTGGCAGTAGGCACCTCGCTCTTTGCTGCACCATCTCCCTCTGGGACTGCGCACCTCCCTCTGGGACTGGGCACCTCCCTCTGGGACTGGGCACCTCCTTCTGGGACTGGGCACCTCCCTCTGGGACTGGGCACCTCCCTCTGGGACTGGGCACCTACGTCTGGGACTGGGCACCTCCTTCTTGGACTGGGCACCTCCCTCTGGGACTGCGCCCCTTCCTCTGGGACTGGGCACCTCCTTCTGGGACTGGGCCCCTCCCTCTGGGACTGTGCACCTCCCTTTGGGACTGGGCACCTCCGTCTGGGACTGGGCACCTCCCTCTGGGACTGGGCACCTCCCTCTGGGACTGCGCCATCTCCCTCTGGGAGTGAGCACCTTCCTCTCGGACTGGTTACCTCCATCTGTGACTGGGTTACTCCTTTTGGGACTGGGCACCTCCTTCTGGGACTGGGCACCTCCTTCTGGGACTGCGCACCTTTTTCTGGGACTGGGCACCTCCCTCTGGGACGGGGCACCTCCCTCTGGGACTGCACCATCTCCCTCTGGGACTGGGCATCACTCTCTGGGACTGCGCCATCTCCCTATGGGACTGGGCACCTCCCTCTGGTACTGTCCATCTCCCTCTACGAAGGCGCCATTTCCCTCTGGGATGGGGCACCTCCCTCTGGGACTGGGCACCTCCCTCTGGGACTGGGGCTTCGCCCTCTGGGATTGGGCCACCTCCCCCTGGGACTCCGCCATATCCCTGTGGGACTGGATATCTCCATCTGGTACTGGGCACCTCCTTCTGGGACTTGGCAACTCCCTCTGGGACTAGGGACCCCTTTCTGGGATTGGGCACCTCCCTCTGGAACTGCGCATCTCCCTCTGTGCCTGGCAACTCCCTCTGGGGCTGGGCACCTCCTTCTGGGACTGGGCATCTCCATCTGGTACTGGAGCATCTCCCTCTGGGACTGGGCATCTCCCTCTGGGACTGGGCACCTCCCTCTGGGACTGGGCACCTACGTCTGGGACTGAGCACCTCCCTCTGGGACTGGGCATCTCCCTCTGGGACTGAGCATCTCCCACTGGGACTGGGCACCTCCATCTGGGACTGCGCACCTCCCTCTGGGACGGGGCACCTCCCTCTGGGACTGGGCACCTCGCTCTGGGGCTGGGCACCTCCCTCTGGGACTGCGCCTTCTCCCTCTGGGACTGGGCACCTCCCTCTGGGACTAGGCACCTTCCACTGGGACTGCGGTTTCTCCTTCTGGGACTGGGCATCTCCCTCTGCGATGGCGCCATCTCCTTCTGGAACTTCGCCATGCACATCTGGGACTGGGCACCTCCCTCTGGGACTGGGCACCTCCCTCAGGGGCTGCGCCATCTCCCTCTGGGACTGCGCCATCTCCCTCTGGGACTGCGGCATCTCCCTCTGGGACTGGGGCATCTACCTCTGGGACTGGGCACCTCCCTCTGGGACTGGGCATCACTCACTGGGAATGGGCACCTCCGTCTGGGACTGGGCATCTCCCTCTGGGACTGTGGCTTCTCCGTCTGGGACTGGGCACCTCCCTCTGGGACTGGGCACCTCCCTCTGGGATTGGGCCTTCTCCCGCTGGCAGTAGGCACCTCCCTCTTGGCTTCTCCATCTCCCTCTGGGACTGCGCATCTCCCTCTGGGACTGGGCACCACCCTCTGGGACCGGGCACCTCCTTCTGGGACTGGGCACATCCTTCCGAGACTGGGCACCTCTCTCTGGGACTGCGCACCTCACTCTGGGACAGGGCACCTCCCTCTGGGTCTGCGCACCTCACTCTGGGACTGGGCATCTCCATCTGGGACTGGACACCTCCCTCAGTGACTGGGCACCTCCCTCTGGGACTGGGCAGCGCCCTCTGGGACTGGGGAACCCTTTCTGGAATTGGGCACCTCCCTCTGGAACTGCGCATCTCCCTCTGTGCCTGGCACCTCCCTCAGGGACTGGGGCTTCTCCCTCTGGGACTGGGCCACCTCCCTCTAGGACTGGGCACCTCCGTCAGAGTCTGGGCACCTCCTTCTGGGACTGTGCACCTCCCTCTGGGACTGGGCACCTCCTTCTGGGACTGGGCACCTCCCTCTGGGACGGCACACCTCCCTCTGGGACTGGGCACCTCCTTCTGGGAATGGGCCCCTCCCTCAGTGACTGGGGCATCTCCCTCTGGTACTGGGCACCTCCATCTGGGACTGGGCACCTCCGTCTGGGACTGGGCACCTCGCTCTGGGACTGGGCATCTCCCTCTGGGACAGGGCACCTCCCTCTGGGACTGGGCATCTCCCTCTGGGATTGCGCCATCTCCCTCGGGACTGGGCACCTCCCTCTGGGACTGCGCCATCTCCCTGTGGGACTGAGCACCTTCCTCTTGGACTGGTTACCTCCATCTGTGACTGGGTCACTCCCTCTGCGACTGGGCACCTCCCTCTGGGACTGGGCACTTCCGTCTGGGACTGGGCATCTCCATCTAAGACTGCGCCATCTCCCTCTGGGACTGGGCACCTCCCTCTGGGACTGGGCACCTCCCTCTGGACTGCGACATCTCTCTCTGGGACTCGGCACCTCCCTCTGGGAGTGGGCACCTCCCTCTGGACTGGGCACCTCCCTCTGGGACTGGGCACCTCCTTCTGGGACTGGGCACCTCCTTCTGGGACTGGGCACCTCCCTCTGGGTCTGGGGATTCGCCCTCTGAGACTGTGCACCTCCCTCTGGGGCTGGGCACCTCCCTCAGGGACTGGGGTTTCTCCCTCTGGCACTAGGCACCTCCCTCTGGGACTGCGCCATCTCCCTCTGGGACTGTGCACCTCCCTCTGGAACTGGGCACATCCCTCTGGGACTGGGCACCTCCTTCTGGGACTGGGCAACTCCCTCTCGGACTGGGCATCTCCCTCTGGGACTGGGCACGTCCCCCTGGGACTGGGCACCTCCTTCTGGGACTGGGCACCTCCCTCTGGGACTGCGCACCTCATTGTGGGACTGGGCACCTCCCTCTGGGGCTGGGCACCGCCTTCTGGGACTGGGTACCTCCCTCTGGGACTGCGCACCGCCCTCTGGTACTGGGCACCTCCTTGTGGGACAGTGCACCTCCCTCTTGGACTGGGCACCTCCTTCTGGGACTGTGCACATCCTTCCGAGACAGGGCACCTCTCTCTGGGACTGCGCACCTCACTCTGGGACAGAGCACCTCCCTCTGGGACTGCGCACCTCACTCTTGGACTGGGCACCTCCATCTGGGACTGAACACCTCCCTCAGTGACTGGGCACCTCCCTCTGGGACTGGGCACCTCCCTCTGGGACTGTGCATCTCCCTCTGTGCCTGGCACCTCCCTCTGGGGCTGGGCACCTCCCTCTGGGACTGGGCATCTCCCTCTGGTACTGGAGCATCTCCCTCTGGGACTGGGCACCTCCCTCTGGGACTGGGCACCTCCGTCTGGGACTGCAGACCTCCCTCTGGGACTGGGCATCTCCCTCTGGCACTGGACACCTCATTTTAGAACTGCGCCATCCCCCTTTGTGACTGGGCACCTCCCTCTGGGGCTGGGTACCTACATCTGGGACTGGGTTACTCTCTCTGGGACGGGGCACCTCCCTCTGGGACTAGGCAGCTCCCTCTGGGACTGGGCACCTCCCTCTGGGACTGGGCATCTCCATCTGGGACTGCGCCATCTCCCTCTGGGACTGGGCACCTCCCTCTGGGACTAGGCACCTTCCACTGGGACTGCGCCATCTCCCCCTGGGACTGGGCACCTCCCTCTGCGATGGCGCCATCTCCCTCTGGGACTGCGCCATGCACATCTGGGACTGGGCACCTCCCTCTGGGAATGCGCACCTCCCTCTGGGACTGGGCACCTCCCTCTGGGACTGGGCACCTCCCTCTTTGACTGGGGCTTCTCCCTATGGGACTGGGCCACCTCCCTCAGGGACTGGGCACCTCCGTCTGGGACTGCGCACCTCCCTCTGGGACTGCGCCACCTCTCTCTGGGACTGGGCATCTCCATCTGGGACTGGGCATCTCCCTCTGGGACTGGGCATCTCCGTCAGGGACTGGGCACCTCCGTCTGGGACTGAGCATCTCCCTCTGGGACTGGGCATCTCCCTCTGGGATTGCGCCATCTCCCTCGGGACTGTACACCTCCCTCTGGGACTGGGCACCTCCCTCTGGGACTGCGCCATCTCCCTCTGGGTCTGAGCACCTTCCTCTTGGACTGGTTACCTCCATCTGTGACAGGGTCACTCCCTCTGGGACTGGGCACCTCCCTCTGCGACTGAGCACCTTCACCTTGGACTGGTTACCTCCATCTGTGACTGGGTCACTCCCTCTGGGACTGGGCATCTCCATCTAGGACTGCGTCATCTCCCTCTGGGACTGGGCACCTCCCTCTGGGACTGGGCACCTCCCTCTAGGAATGGGCACCTCCGTCAGAGTCTGGGCACCTCCTTCTGGGACTGTGCACCTCCCTCTGGGACTGGACATCTCCTTCTGGGACTGGGCACCTCCCTCTGGGACGGCGCACCTCCCTCTGGAACTGGGCACCTCCTTCTGGGACTGGGCCCCTCCCTCACTGACTGCGCCATCTCTCTCTGGGACTCGGCACCTCCCTCTGGGACTGGGCACCTCCCTTTGGACTGGGCACCTCCATCTGGGACTGGGCACCTTGTACTGGGACTGGGCACCTCCTTCTGGGACTCGGCACCTCCCTCTGGGACTGGGGATTCGCCCTCTGAGACTGTGCACCTCCCTCTGGGACTGGGCACCTCCCCCAGGGACTAAGGCGTCTCCCTCTGGCACTAGGCACCTCCCTCTGGGACTGCGCCATCTCCCTCTGGGACTGTGCACCTCCCTCTGGAACTGGGCACCTCCCTCTGGGACTGGGCACCTCCTTCTGGGACCGCGCAACTCCCTCTGGGACTGGGCATCTCCCTCTGGGACTGGGCACGTCCCCCTGGGACTGGGCACCTCCTTCTGGGACTGGGCATCTCCCTCTGTGACTGCGCACCTCCTTCTGGAACTGGGCACTTCCCTCTGGGGCTGGGCACCTCCTTCTGGGACTGGGCACCTCCTTCTGGGACTGCGCACCTCCCTCTGGGACTGGGCACCTCCGTCAGGGACTGGGCACCTCCCTCTGGGACTGGGCACCTCCTTCTGGGACTGGGCACCTCCCTCTGGGACTGGGCATCTCCCTCTGGGACTGGGCACGTCCCCCTGGGACTGGGTACCTCCTTCTGGGACTGGGCACCTCGCTCTGGGACTGGACATCTCCCTCTGGGACAGGGCACCTCCCTCTGGGACTGGGCATCTCCCTCTGGGATTGCGCCATCTCCCTCGGGACTGTGCACCTCCCTCTGGGACTGGGCACCTCCCTCTGGGACTGCGCCATCTCCCTCTGGGACTGAGCACCTTCCTCTGGGACTGGTTACCTCCATCTGTGACTGGGTCACTCCCTCTGGGACTGGGCACCTCCCTCTGGGACTGGGCACTTCCGTCTGGGACTGGGCATCTCCATCTAGGACTGCCCCATCTCCCTCTGGGACTGGTCACCTCCCTCTGGGACTGTGCACCTCCCTCTGGGACTGCGCCATCTCTCTCTGGGACTCGGCACCTCCCTCTGGGACTGGGCACCTCCCTCTGGACTGGGCACCTCCCTCTGGGACTGGACACCTCGTACTGGGACTGGGCACCTCCTTCTGGGACTGGGCACCTCCCTCTGGGACTGGGGATTCGCCCTCTGAGACTGTGCACCTCCCTCTGGGACTGGGAACCACCCTCAGGGACTAAGACTTCTCCCTCTGGCACTAGGCACCTCCCTCTGGGACTGCGCCATCTCCCTCTTGGACTGTGCACCTCCCTCTGGAACTGGGCACCTCCCTCTGGGACTGGGCACCTCCTTCTGGGACCGCGCAACTCCCTCTGGGACTGGGCATCTCCCTCTGGGACTGGGCACGTCCCCCTGGGACTGGGCACCTCCTTCTGGGACTGGGCATCTCCCTCTGTGACTGCGCACCTCCTTCTGGAACTGGGCACTTCCCTCTGGGGCTGGGCACCTCCTTCTGGGACTGGGCACCTCCCTCTGGGACTGCGCACCTCCCTCTGGGACTGGGCACGTCCGTCAGGGACTGGGCACCTCCCTCTGGGACTGGGCACCTCCTTCTGGGACTGGGCAACACCCTCTGGGACTGCGCCATCTCCCTCTGGGACTGGGCACCTCCCTCTGGTACTGGGCATCTCCCTCTGAGACGGCGCCATTTCCCTCTGGGATAGGGCATCTCATTCTGGGACTGGGCACCTCCCTCTGGGACTGGGGCTTCTCCCTCTGGGACTGGGCACCTCCCTCTGGGACTGCGCCATCTCCCTCTGGGACTGGGCACCTCCCTCTGGGACTGGGCACCTCCCTCTGGGACAGGGCACATCCTTCTGGGACTGAGCACCTCCCTCTGAGACTGGGCACCTCCTTCGGTGAGTGCGCACCTCCCTATGGGACTGGGCACCTCTTTCTGGGACTGGGCACATCCCTCTGGGACTGGGCACCTCCCTCATGGGAGTGGGCACGTTCCTTTGTGACTGGGGCTTCTCCCTCTGGGACTGGGCAACCTCCCTCTGGGACTGGGCACCTCCGTCTGGGACTGCGCACCTACCGGTGGGACTGCGCAATCTCCCTCTGGGACTGGGCATCTCCATCTGGGACTGGACATCTCCCTCTGGGACTGGGCACCTCCCTCTGGGACTGTGCACCTCCCTCTGGAACTGGGCACCTCCCTCTGGGACTAGACACCTCGTTCTGTGACTGGGCACCTCTCTTTGGGACTGTGCACCTTCCTCTGGGACTCGGCTCCTCCTTCTGGGATGTGCACCTCCCTCTGGGATTGGACGCTTCCTTCTGGGACTGGGCACCTCATTCTGGGACTTGGTACCTCCCTCTGGGACTGCGCACCTCCCTCTGGGACTGGGCACCTCCTTCTGGGACTGGGTCCCTCCCTCTGGTACTGGGTCATCTCCCTCTGGGAACGGGGCACCTCCCTCTCGGACTGGGCATCTCCCTCTGGGACTGGTGCATTTCCCTCTGGGAACAGGGCAGCTCCCTCTGGGACTGGGCACCTACTTCTGGGACTGGGCCACTCCCTCTGTGACTGGGGCATCTCCCTCTGGGACTGGGCACCTCCCTCTGGGACTGGGCACAACCTTCTGTGACTGGGCATCACCCTCTGTGACTGGGCACCTCCCTCTGGGACTGCGCACCTCCCTCTGGGACTGGCCACCCCCGTCTGGGACTGGGCACCTCCTTAAGGTACGGCGCGATCTCCCTCTGGGACTGGGCAACTCCCTCTGGGACTGGGTACCTCCCTCTAGGAATGGGCACCTCCGTCAGAGTCTGGGCACCTCCTTCTGGGACTGTGCACCTCCCTCTGGGACTGGACATCTCCTTCTGGGACTGGGCACCTCCCTCTGGGACGGCGCACCTCCCTCTGGAACTGGGCACCTCCTTCTGGGACTGGGCCCCTACCTCACTGACTGCGCCATCTCTCTCTGGGACTCGGCACCTCCCTCTGGGACTGGGCACCTCCCTTTGGACTGGGCACCTCCCTCTGGGACTGGGCACCTTGTACTGGGACTGGGCACCTCCTTCTGGGACTCGGCACCTCCCTCTGGGACTGGGGATTCGCCCTCTGAGACTGTGCACCTCCCTCTGGGACTGGGCACCTCCCTCAGGGACTAAGGCTTCTCCCTCTGGCACTAGGCACCTCCCTCTGGGACTGCGCCATCTCCCTCTGGGACTGTGCACCTCCCTCTGGAACTGGGCATCTCCCTCTGGGACTGGGCACCTCCTTCTGGGACCGCGCAACTCCCTCTGGGACTGGGCATCTCCCTCTGGGACTGGGCACGTCCCCCTGGGACTGGGCACCTCCTTCTGGGACTGGGCATCTCCCTCTGTGACTGCGCACCTCCTTCTGGAACTGGGCACTTCCCTCTGGGGCTGGGCACCTCCTTCTGGGACTGGGCACCTCCCTCTGGGACTGCGCACCTCCCTCTGGGACTGGGCACCTCCGTCAGGGACTGGGCACCTCCCTCTGGGACTGGGCACCTCCTTCTGGGACTGGGCAACACCCTCTGGGACTGGGCATCTCCCTCTGGGACTGGGCACGTCCCCCTGGGACTGGGTACCTCCTTCTGGGACTGGGCACCTCGCTCTGGGACTGGACATCTCCATCTGGGACAGGGCACCTCCCTCTGGGACTGGGCATCTCCCTCTGGGATTGCGCCATCTCCCTCGGGACTGTGCACCTCCCTCTGGGACTGGGCACCTCCCTCTGGGACTGCGCCATCTCCCTCTGGGACTGAGCACCTTCCTCTGGGACTGGTTACCTCCATCTGTGACTGGGTCACTCCCTCTGGGACTGGGCACCTCCCTCTGGGACTGGGCACTTCCGTCTGGGACTGGGCATCTCCATCTAGGACTGCGCCATCTCCCTCTGGGACTGGGCACCTCCCTCTGGGACTGTGCACCTCCCTCTGGGACTGCGCCATCTCTCTCTGGGACTCGGCACCTCCCTCTGGGACTGGGCACCTCCCTCTGGGACTGGGGATTCGCCCTCTGAGACTGTGCACCTCCCTCTGGGACTGGGAACCACCCTCAGGGACTAAGACTTCTCCCTCTGGCACTAGGCACCTCCCTCTGGGACTGCGCCATCTCCCTCTTGGACTGTGCACCTCCCTCTGGATCTGGGCACCTCCCTCTGGGACTGGGCACCTCCTTCTGGGACCGCGCAACTCCCTCTGGGACTGGGCATCTCCCTCTGGGACTGGGCACGTCCCCCTGGGACTGGGCACCTCCTTCTGGGACTGGGCATCTCCCTCTGTGACTGCGCACCTCCTTCTGGAACTGGGCACTTCCCTCTGGGGCTGGGCACCTCCTTCTGGGACTGCGCACCTCCGTCTGGGACTGCGCACCTCCCTCTGGGACTGGGCACCTCCGTCAGGGACTGGGCACCTCCCTCTGGGGCTGGGCACCTCCTTCTGGGACTGGGCAACACCCTCTGGGACTGCGCCATCTCCCTCTGGGACTGGGCACCTCCCTCTGGTACTGGGCATCTCCCTCTGAGACGGCGCCATTTCCCTCTGGGATAGGGCAACTCATTCTGGGACTGGGCACCTCCCTCTGGGACTGGGGCTTCTCCCTCTGGGACTGGGCACCTCCCTCTGGGACTGCGCCATCTCCCTCTGGGACTGGGCACCTCCCTCTGGGACTGGGCACCTCCCTCTGGGACAGGGCACATCCTTCTGGGACTGGGCACATCCCTCTGTGACTGCGCACCTCCCTATGGGACTGGGCACCTCTTTCTGGGACTGGGCACATCCCTCTGGGACTGGGCACCTCCCTCATGGGAGTGGGCACGTTCCTTTGTGACTGGGGCTTCTCCCTCTGGGACTGGGCAACCTCCCTCTGGGACTGGGCACCTCCGTCTGGGACTGCGCACCTACCGGTGGGACTGCGCAATCTCCCTCTGGGACTGGGCATCTCCATCTGGGACTGGACATCTCCCTCTGGGACTGGGCACCTCCCTCTGGGACTGTGCACCTCCCTCTGGAACTGGGCACCTCCCTCTGGGACTAGACACCTCGTTCTGTGACTGGGCACCTCTCTTTGGGACTGTGCACCTTCCTCTGGGACTCGGCTCCTCCTTCTGGGATGTGCACCTCCCTCTGGGATTGGACGCTTCCTTCTGGGACTGGGCACCTCATTCTGGGACTTGGTACCTCCCTCTGGGACTGCGCACCTCCCTCTGGGACTGGGCACCTCCTTCTGGGACTGGGTCCCTCCCTCTGGTACTGGGTCATCTCCCTCTGGGAACGGGGCACCTCCCTCTCGGACTGGGCATCTCCCTCTGGGACTGGTGCATTTCCCTCTGGGAACAGGGCAGCTCCCTCTGGGACTGGGCACCTACTTCTGGGACTGGGCCACTCCCTCTGTGACTGGGGTATCTCCCTCTGGGACTGGGCACCTCCCTCTGGGACTGGGCACAACCTTCTGTGACTGGGCATCACCCTCTGTGACTGGGCACCTCCCTCTGGGACTGCGCACCTCCCTCTGGGACTGGCCACCCCCGTCTGGGACTGGGCACCTCCTTAAGGTACGGCGCGATCTCCCTCTGGGACTGGGCAACTCCCTCTGGGACTGGGTACCTACCTCTGGGACTGGGTTCCTCACTGTGGGACTGGGCACCTCCCTCTGGGACTGGGCACCTCACTCTGGGACTGGGCTCTTCCGTCTGGGTCTGGGTCCTCCCTCTGGGACCGGGCACCTCCTTCTGGGACTGCGCACATCCCTCTGGAACTGGGCACCTACTTTTGGGACTGGGCACTTCCCTCTGGGAATGCGCACCTCCCTCTGGGACTGGGCACCTCCTTCTGGGACTGGGCCCCTCCCTCTGGGACTGGGGCATCTCCCTCTGGGACAGGGCACCCCCCTCTGGGTCAGGGCACCACCCTCTGGAACTGGGCATCTCCCTCTGGGACTGGGCATCTCCCTCTGGGACTGCGCCATCTCCCACAGGTACTGGGCACATCCCTCTGGGACTGCGCACCTTCCTGAGGGACTGGGCAACTCCCTCTGGGACTGGGCACCTACTTCTGGGACTGCGCTATCTCCCTCTGGGACTCGGCACCTCCCTCTGGGACTGGGTACCTCCCTCTGGGACTGGGCACCTCCCTCTGGGACTGGGAACCTCCCTCTGGGACTGGGCACCTCCCTCTGTGACTGGGCATCGCCCTCTGGGACTGAGCCATCTCCATCTGGGACTGGGCTCCTCCCTCTGGGACTGGGCATCTCCCTCTGCGACTGCGCCATCTCCCTCTGTGACTGGGCATTCCCCTCTGGGACTGCGCCATCTCCCTCTGGGACTGGGCACCTCCCTCTGGGACTGGGCCCCTCCATCTGGGACTGGGCACCTCCCTCTGGGACTTTGCACCTCCCTCTGTGACTGGGCATCTCCCTCTGGGACTGTGCCATTTCCCACTGGGACTGCGCCACCTCCCTCTGGGAGTGGGAACCTCCCTCTGGGACTGGGCACCTCCTTCTGGGACTGGGTACCTCCCTCTGGGACTGCGCACCTCCCTCTGGGACTGGGCACCTCCTTCTGGGACTGGGTCCCTACCTCTGGTACTGGGCCATCTCCCTCTGGGAACTGGGCACCTCCCTCTCGGACTGGGCATCTCCCTCTGGGACTGGTGCATTTCCCTCTGGGAACAGGTCAGCTCCCTCTGGTACTGGGCACCTCCTTCTGGAACTGGGCCACTCCTTCTGTGACTGGGGCATCTCCCTCTGGGACTGGGCAACTCCCTCTGGGACTGGGCACAACCCTCTGGGACTGGGCATCTCCCTCTGTGACTGGGCACTTCCCTCTGGGACTGCGCACTTACCTCTGGGACTGGCCACCCCCGTCTGGGACTGGGCACCTCCTTCTGGTACGGCGCGATCTCCCTCTGGGACTGGGCAAATCCCTCTGGGACTGGGGACCTACCTCTGGGACTGGGTTCCTCACTCTGGGACTGGGCACCTCCCTCTGGGACTGGGCACCTCCCTCTGGGACTGGGATCTTACGTCTGGGTCTGGGCCCTCCCTCTGGGACCGGGCACCTCCTTCTGGGACTGCGCACCACCCTCTGGAACTGGGCACCTACTTTTGGGACTGGGCACTTCCCTCTGGGACTGCTGCGCAACTCCCTCTGGAACTGGGCACCTCCTTCTGGGACTGGGCCGCTCCCCCTGGGACTGGGGCATCTCCCTCTGGGACAGGGCACCTCCCTCTGGGTCAGGGCACCACCCTCTGGAACTGGGCATCTCCTTCTGGGACTGGGCATCTCCCACTGGTAATGGGCACATCCCTCTGGGACTGCGCACCTTCCTGAGGGACTGGGCAACTCCCTCTGGGACTGGGCACCTCCCTCTGGGACTGGGCACGTCCCTCTGGGACTGGGCACCTCCCTCTGGGAATGGGCACCTCCCTCTGGGACTGGGCACCTCCCTGTGTGACTGGGCATCTCCCTCTGGGACTGCGCCATCTCCCTCTGGGACTGGGCACCTCCCTCTGGGACTGGGCTCCTCCCTCTGGGACTGGGCATCTCCCTCTGCGACTGCGCCATCTCCCTCTGTGACTGGGCATCTCCCTCTGGGACTGCGCCATCTCCCTCTGGGACTGGGCACCTCCCTCTGGGACTTGGCACCTCCTTCTGTGACTGGCCATCTCCCTCTTTGACTATCCCATCTCCCACTGGGACTGGGCACCTCCCTCTGGGACTGGACACCTTCCTCTGGGACTGCGCCACCTCCCTCTGGGACTGGGAACCTCCCTCTGGGACTGGACACCTCCTTCTGGGACTGGGCACTTCCCTCTGGTTCTGGGCACCTCCCTCTGGGACTGCGCCATCTCCCTCTGGGACTGGGCACCTCCCTCTGGGACTGGGCATCTCCGTCTAGTACTGGGCACCTCCCTCTAGGACTGGGGCTTCTCCCCTGGGACTTGGCCACCTCCCTCTGGGACTGGGCACCTCCATCTGGGACTGGGTACCTCCCTCTGGGACTGGGCATCTCCATCTGGGATGGGGCATCTCCCTCTGGGACTGGGCATCTCCCTCTGGGACTGAGTACCTCCGTCTGGGACTGGGCATCTCCCTCTGGGACTGGGCATCTCCCTCTGGGACAGCCCCATCTCCCTCTGGGACTGGGCATCTCCCTCTCGGACTGGGGATCTTCCTCTAGGACTGCGCCATCTCCCTCTGCGATGGCGCCACCTCCCTCTGAGAGTGCGCCATCTCCCCCTTGGAACGGGGCAGCTCATTCTGGGACTGGGGCATCTCCCTCTGGGACTGGGCAACTCCCTCTCGATCTGGGCATCTCCCTCTAGGACTGGGCACCTGCTGGGCATCTCCCTCTGGGACTGCGCCAACTCCTTGTGGGACCGGGCACCTCCCTCTGGGATTGCGCCATCTCCCTCTGTGGCTGGGCATCTCCCTCTGGGACTGGGCATCTCCCTCTCGGACTGGATATCTCCCTCTTGGGCTGCGCCACCTCCCTCTGCGATGGCGCCAACTCCCTCTGGTACTGGGCCATCTCCCTCTGGGAACGGGGCACCTCCCTCTCGGACTGGGCATCTCCCTCTGGGACTGTGGCATTTCCCTCTGGGAACAGGGCAGCTCCCTCTGGGATTGGGCACCTCCTTCTGGGACTGGGCCGCTCGCTCTGTGACTGTGGCATCTCTCTCTGGGACTGAGCACCTCCCTCTGGGACTGGGCACCCACTTTTGGGACTGGGCACCTCCCTCCGGGACTGCGCACCTCCCTCTGGGACTGGGCTCTTCACTCTGGGTCTGGGCCCTCCCTTTGGGACCACGCACCTTCTTCTGGGACTGCGCAACTCCCTCTGGAACTGGGCACCCACTTTTGGGACTGGGCACCTCCCTCTGGGACTGCGCACCTCCCTCTGGGCAGGGCACCTCCTTCTGGGACTGGGCCCCTCCCTCTGGGACTGGGGCATCTCCCTCTGGGACTGGGCACCTCCCTCTGGGTCTGGGCACCTCCCACTAGAACTGGGCATCTCCCTCTGGGACTGGACATCTCCCTCTGGGACTGCGCCATCTCCCACTGGGACTGGGCACATCCCTCTGGGACTGCGCAACTCCCTTTGGGACACGGCAACTCCCTCTGGGACTGGGCATCTACTTCTGGGACTGCACCAGCTCCCTCTTGGACTGGGCACCTCCCTCTGGGACTGGGTACCTCCCTCTGGGGCTGGGCACCTCCCTCTGGGACTGGGCACCTCCCTCTGGGACTAGACACCTCGTTCTGTGACTGGGCACCGCTCTTTGGGACTGTGCACCTCCCTCTGGGACTCGGCTCCTCATTCTGGGATGTGCACCTCCCTCTGGGATTGGACACTTCCTTCTGGGACTGGGCACCTCATTCTGGGACTGGGTACCTCCCTCTGGGACTGCGCACCTCCCTCTGGGACTGGGCACCTCCTTCTGGGACTGGGTCCCTCCCTCTGGTACTGGGCCATCTCCCTCTGGGAACGGGGCACCTCCCTCTCGGACAGGGCATCTCCCTCTGGGACTGGTGCATTTCCCTCTGGGAACAGGGCAGCTCCCTCTGGGACTGGGCACCTCCTTCTGGGGCTGGGCCACTCCCTCTGTGACTGGGGCATCTCCCTCTGGGACTGGGCACCTCCCTCTGGGACTGGCCAACCCGTCTGGGACTGGGCACCTCCTTCTGGTACGGCGCGATCTCCCTCTGGGACTGGGCAACTCCCTCTGGGACTGGGTACCTACCTCTGGGACTGGGTTCCTCACTCTGGGACTGGGCACCTCCCTCTGGGACTGGGCACCTACCTCTGGGACTGGGCTCTTCCGTCTGGGTCTGGGCCCTCCCTCTGGGACCGGGCACCTCCTTCTGGGACTGCGCACCTCCCTCTGGAACTGGGCACCTACTTTTGGGACTGGGCACTTCCCTCTGGGACTGCGCACCTCCCACTGGGACCGGGCATCTCCCTCTGGGACTGCGCCATCTCCCACTGGTACTGGGCACATCCCACTGGGACTGCGCACCTTCCTGAGGGACTGGGCAACACCCTCTGGGACTGGGCACCTACTTCTGGGACTGCGCTATCTCCCTCTGGGACTGGGCACCTCCCTCTGGGACTGCGCCATCTCCCTCTGGGACTGGGCACCTCCCTCTGCGACTGGGCCCCTCCATCTGGGACTGGGCACCTCCCTCTGGGACTTGGCACCTCCCTCTGTGACTCGGCATCTCCCTCTGGGACTGTGCCATCTCCCACTGGGACTGAGCACCTCCCTCTGTGACTGGACACCTTCCTCTGGGACTGGGCACCTCATTCTGGGACTGGGTACCTCCCTCTGGGACTGCGCACCTCCCTCTGGGACTGGGCACCTCCTTCTGGGACTGGGTCGCTCCCTCTGGTACTGGGCTATCTCCCTCTGGGAACTGGGCACCTCCCACTCGGACTAGGCATCTCCCTCTGGGACTGGTGCATTTCCCTCTGGGAACAGGGCAGCTCCCTCTTGGACTGGGCACCTCCTTCTGGGACTGGGCCACTCCCTCTGTGACTGGGGCATCTCCCTCTGGGACTGGGCACCTCCCTCTGGGACGGGGCACAACCCTCTGGGAACAGGGCAGCTCCCTCTGGGACTGGGCACCTACTTCTGGGACTGGGCCACTCCCTCTGTGACTGGGGTATCTCCCTCTGGGACTGGGCACCTCCCTCTGGGACTGGGCACAACCTTCTGTGACTGGGCATCACCCTCTGTGACTGGGCACCTCCCTCTGGGACTGCGCACCTACCTCTGGGACTGGCCACCCCCGTCTGGGACTGGGCACCTCCTTAAGGTACGGCGCGATCTCCCTCTGGGACTGGGCAACTCCCTCTGGGACTGGGTACCTACCTCTGGGACTGGGTTCCTCACTGTGGGACTGGGCACCTCCCTCTGGGACTGGGCACCTCACTCTGGGACTGGGCTCTTCCGTCTGGGTCTGGGTCCTCCCTCTGGGACCGGGCACCTCCTTCTGGGACTGCGCACATCCCTCTGGAACTGGGCACCTACTTTTGGGACTGGGCACTTCCCTCTGGGAATGCGCACCTCCCTCTGGGACTGGGCACCTCCTTCTGGGACTGGGCCCCTCCCTCTGGGACTGGGGCATCTCCCTCTGGGACAGGGCACCCCCCTCTGGGTCAGGGCACCACCCTCTGGAACTGGGCATCTCCCTCTGGGACTGGGCATCTCCCTCTGGGACTGCGCCATCTCCCACTGGTACTGGGCACATCCCTCTGGGACTGCGCACCTTCCTGAGGGACTGGGCAACTCCCTCTGGGACTGGGCACCTACTTCTGGAACTGCGCTATCTCCCTCTGGGACTCGGCACCTCCCTCTGGGACTGGGTACCTCCCTCTGGGACTGGGCACCTCCCTCTGGGACTGGGAACCTCCCTCTGGGACTGGGCACCTCCCTCTGTGACTGGGCATCGCCCTCTGGGACTGCGCCATCTCCATCTGGGACTGGGCTCCTCCCTCTGGGACTGGGCATCTCCCTCTGCGACTGCGCCATCTCCCTCTGTGACTGGGCATTCCCCTCTGGGACTGCGCCATCTCCCTCTGGGACTGGGCACCTCCCTCTGGAACTGGGCCCCTCCATCTGGGACTGGGCACCTCCCTCTGGGACTTTGCACCTCCCTCTGTGACTGGGCATCTCCCTCTGGGACTGTGCCATTTCCCACTGGGACTGCGCCACCTCCCTCTGGGAGTGGGAACCTCCCTCTGGGACTGGGCACCTCCTTCTGGGACTGGGTACCTCCCTCTGGGACTGCGCACCTCCCTCTGGGACTGGGCACCTCCTTCTGGGACTGGGTCCCTACCTCTGGTACTGGGCCATCTCCCTCTGGGAACTGGGCACCTCCCTCTCGGACTGGGCATCTCCCTCTGGGACTGGTGCATTTCCCTCTGGGAACAGGTCAGCTCCCTCTGGTACTGGGCACCTCCTTCTGGAACTGGGCCACTCGCTCTGTGACTGGGGCATCTCCCTCTGGGACTGGGCAACTCCCTCTGGGACTGGGCACAACCCTCTGGGACTGGGCATCTCCCTCTGTGACTGGGCACTTCCCTCTGGGACTGCGCACTTACCTCTGAGACTGGGCACCTCCCTCTGGGACTGGGCACCTCCCTCTGGGACTGGGCACCTCCCTCTGGGAATGGGCACCTCCCTCTGGGACTGGGCACCTCCCTGTGTGACTGGGCATCTCCCTCTGGGACTGCGCCATCTCCCTCTGGGACTGGGCACCTCCCTCTGGGACTGGGCTCCTCCCTCTGGGACTGGGCATCTCCCTCTGCGACTGCGCCATCTCCCTCTGTGACTGGGCATCTCCCTCTGGGACTGCGCCATCTCCCTCTGGGACTGGGCACCTCCCTCTGGGACTTGGCACCTTCCTCTGGGACTGCGCCACCTCCCTCTGGGACTGGGAACCTCCCTCTGGGACTGGACACCTCCTTCTGGGACTGGGCACTTCCCTCTGGTTCTGGGCACCTCCCTCTGTGACTGCGCCATCTCCCTCTGGGACTGGGCACCTCCCTCAGGGACTGGGCATCTCCGTCTAGTACTGGGCACCTCCCTCTAGGACTGGGGCTTCTCCCCTGGGACTTGGCCACCTCCCTCTGGGACTGGGCACCTCCATCTGGGACTGGGTACCTCCCTCTGGGACTGGGCATCTCCATCTGGGATGGGGCATCTCCCTCTGGGACTGGGCATCTCCCTCTGGGACTGAGTACCTCCGTCTGGGACTGGGCATCTCCCTCTGGGACTGGGCATCTCCCTCTGGGACTGCCCCATCTCCCTCTGGGACTGGGCATCTCCCTCTCGGACTGGGGATCTTCCTCTAGGACTGCGCCATCTCCCTCTGCGATGGCGCCACCTCCCTCTGAGAGTGCGCCATCTCCCCCTTGGAACGGGGCAGCTCATTCTGGGACTGGGGCATCTCCCTCTGGGACTGGGCAACTCCCTCTCGATCTGGGCATCTCCCTCTAGGACTGGGCACCTGCTGGGCATCTCCCTCTGGGACTGCGCCAACTCCTTGTGGGACCGGGCACCTCCCTCTGGGATTGCGCCATCTCCCTCTGTGGCTGGGCATCTCCCTCTGGGACTGGGCATCTCCCTCTCGGACTGGATATCTCCCTCTTGGGCTGCGCCACCTCCCTCTGCGATGGCGCCAACTCCCTCTGGTACTGGGCCATCTCCCTCTGGGAACGGGGCACCTCCCTCTCGGACTGGGCATCTCCCTCTGGGACTGTGGCATTTCCCTCTGGGAACAGGGCAGCTCCCTCTGGGATTGGGCACCTCCTTCTGGGACTGGGCCGCTCGCTCTGTGACTGTGGCATCTCTCTCTGGGACTGAGCACCTCCCTCTGGGACTGGGCACCCACTTTTGGGACTGGGCACCTCCCTCCGGGACTGCGCACCTCCCTCTGGGACTGGGCTCTTCACTCTGGGTCTGGGCCCTCCCTTTGGGACCACGCACCTTCTTCTGGGACTGCGCAACTCCCTCTGGAACTGGGCACCCACTTTTGGGACTGGGCACCTCCCTCTGGGACTGCGCACCTCCCTCTGGGCAGGGCACCTCCTTCTGGGACTGGGCCCCTCCCTCTGGGACTGGGGCATCTCCCTCTGGGACTGGGCACCTCCCTCTGGGTCTGGGCACCTCCCACTGGAACTGGGCATCTCCCTCTGGGACTGGACATCTCCCTCTGGGACTGCGCCATCTCCCACTGGGACTGGGCACATCCCTCTGGGACTGCGCAACTCCCTTTGGGACACGGCAACTCCCTCTGGGACTGGGCATCTACTTCTGGGACTGCACCAGCTCCCTCTTGGACTGGGCACCTCCCTCTGGGACTGGGTACCTCCCTCTGGGGCTGGGCACCTCCCTCTGGGACTGGGCACCTCCCTCTGGGACTAGACACCTCGTTCTGTGACTGGGCACCGCTCTTTGGGACTGTGCACCTCCCTCTGGGACTCGGCTCCTCATTCTGGGATGTGCACCTCCCTCTGGGATTGGACACTTCCTTCTGGGACTGGGCACCTCATTCTGGGACTGGGTACCTCCCTCTGGGACTGCGCACCTCCCTCTGGGACTGGGCACCTCCTTCTGGGACTGGGTCCCTCCCTCTGGTACTGGGCCATCTCCCTCTGGGAACGGGGCACCTCCCTCTCGGACAGGGCATCTCCCTCTGGGACTGGTGCATTTCCCTCTGGGAACAGGGCAGCTCCCTCTGGGACTGGGCACCTCCTTCTGGGGCTGGGCCACTCCCTCTGTGACTGGGGCATCTCCCTCTGGGACTGGGCACCTCCCTCTGGGACTGGCCAACCCGTCTGGGACTGGGCACCTCCTTCTGGTACGGCGCGATCTCCCTCTGGGACTGGGCAACTCCCTCTGGGACTGGGTACCTACCTCTGGGACTGGGTTCCTCACTCTGGGACTGGGCACCTCCCTCTGGGACTGGGCACCTACCTCTGGGACTGGGCTCTTCCGTCTGGGTCTGGGCCCTCCCTCTGGGACCGGGCACCTCCTTCTGGGACTGCGCACCTCCCTCTGGAACTGGGCACCTACTTTTGGGACTGGGCACTTCCCTCTGGGACTGCGCACCTCCCTCTGGGACCGGGCATCTCCCTCTGGGACTGCGCCATCTCCCACTGGTACTGGGCACATCCCACTGGGACTGCGCACCTTCCTGAGGGACTGGGCAACACCCTCTGGGACTGGGCACCTACTTCTGGGACTGCGCTATCTCCCTCTGGGACTGGGCACCTCCCTCTGGGACTGCGCCATCTCCCTCTGGGACTGGGCACCTCCCTCTGCGACTGGGCCCCTCCATCTGGGACTGGGCACCTCCCTCTGGGACTTGGCACCTCCCTCTGTGACTCGGCATCTCCCTCTGGGACTGTGCCATCTCCCACTGGGACTGAGCACCTCCCTCTGTGACTGGACACCTTCCTCTGGGACTGGGCACCTCATTCTGGGACTGGGTACCTCCCTCTGGGACTGCGCACCTCCCTCTGGGACTGGGCACCTCCTTCTGGGACTGGGTCGCTCCCTCTGGTACTGGGCTATCTCCCTCTGGGAACTGGGCACCTCCCACTCGGACTAGGCATCTCCCTCTCGGACTGGTGCATTTCCCTCTGGGAACAGGGCAGCTCCCTCTTGGACTGGGCACCTCCTTCTGGGACTGGGCCACTCCCTCTGTGACTGGGGCATCTCCCTCTGGGACTGGGCACCTCCCTCTGGGACGGGGCACAACCCTCTGGGAACAGGGCAGCTCCCTCTGGGACTGGGCACCTACTTCTGGGACTGGGCCACTCCCTCTGTGACTGGGGTATCTCCCTCTGGGACTGGGCACCTCCCTCTGGGACTGGGCACAACCTTCTGTGACTGGGCATCACCCTCTGTGACTGGGCACCTCCCTCTGGGACTGCGCACCTACCTCTGGGACTGGCCACCCCCGTCTGGGACTGGGCACCTCCTTAAGGTACGGCGCGATCTCCCTCTGGGACTGGGCAACTCCCTCTGGGACTGGGTACCTACCTCTGGGACTGGGTTCCTCACTGTGGGACTGGGCACCTCCCTCTGGGACTGGGCACCTCACTCTGGGACTGGGCTCTTCCGTCTGGGTCTGGGTCCTCCCTCTGGGACCGGGCACCTCCTTCTGGGACTGCGCACATCCCTCTGGAACTGGGCACCTACTTTTGGGACTGGGCACTTCCCTCTGGGAATGCGCACCTCCCTCTGGGACTGGGCACCTCCTTCTGGGACTGGGCCCCTCCCTCTGGGACTGGGGCATCTCCCTCTGGGACAGGGCACCCCCCTCTGGGTCAGGGCACCACCCTCTGGAACTGGGCATCTCCCTCTGGGACTGGGCATCTCCCTCTGGGACTGCGCCATCTCCCACTGGTACTGGGCACATCCCTCTGGGACTGCGCACCTTCCTGAGGGACTGGGCAACTCCCTCTGGGACTGGGCACCTACTTCTGGAACTGCGCTATCTCCCTCTGGGACTCGGCACCTCCCTCTGGGACTGGGTACCTCCCTCTGGGACTGGGCACCTCCCTCTGGGACTGGGAACCTCCCTCTGGGACTGGGCACCTCCCTCTGTGACTGGGCATCGCCCTCTGGGACTGCGCCATCTCCATCTGGGACTGGGCTCCTCCCTCTGGGACTGGGCATCTCCCTCTGCGACTGCGCCATCTCCCTCTGTGACTGGGCATTCCCCTCTGGGACTGCGCCATCTCCCTCTGGGACTGGGCACCTCCCTCTGGGACTGGGCCCCTCCATCTGGGACTGGGCACCTCCCTCTGGGACTTTGCACCTCCCTCTGTGACTGGGCATCTCCCTCTGGGACTGTGCCATTTCCCACTGGGACTGCGCCACCTCCCTCTGGGAGTGGGAACCTCCCTCTGGGACTGGGCACCTCCTTCTGGGACTGGGTACCTCCCTCTGGGACTGCGCACCTCCCTCTGGGACTGGGCACCTCCTTCTGGGACTGGGTCCCTACCTCTGGTACTGGGCCATCTCCCTCTGGGAACTGGGCACCTCCCTCTCGGACTGGGCATCTCCCTCTGGGACTGGTGCATTTCCCTCTGGGAACAGGTCAGCTCCCTCTGGTACTGGGCACCTCCTTCTGGAACTGGGCCACTCGCTCTGTGACTGGGGCATCTCCCTCTGGGACTGGGCAACTCCCTCTGGGACTGGGCACAACCCTCTGGGACTGGGCATCTCCCTCTGTGACTGGGCACTTCCCTCTGGGACTGCGCACTTACCTCTGGGACTGGCCACCCCCGTCTGGGACTAGGCACCTCCTTCTGGTACGGCGCGATCTCCCTCTGGGACTGGGCAAATCCCTCTGGGACTGGGGACCTACCTCTGGGACTGGGTTCCTCACTCTGGGACTGGGCACATCCCTCTGGGACTGGGCACCTCCCTCTGGGACTGGGATCTTACGTCTGGGTCTGGGCCCTCCCTCTGGGACCGGGCACCTCCTTCTGGGACTGCGCACCACCCTCTGGAACTGGGCACCTACTTTTGGGACTGGGCACTTCCCTCTGGGACTGCGCAACTCCCTCTGGAACTGGGCACCTCCTTCTGGGACTGGGCCGCTCCCCCTGGGACTGGGGCATCTCCCTCTGGGACAGGGCACCTCCCTCTGGGTCAGGGCACCACCCTCTGGAACTGGGCATCTCCCTCTGGGACTGGGCATCTCCCTCTGGGACT
This sequence comes from Scyliorhinus torazame, assembly GCF_047496885.1. NCBI lineage: Eukaryota > Metazoa > Chordata > Chondrichthyes > Carcharhiniformes > Scyliorhinidae > Scyliorhinus > Scyliorhinus torazame. The sequence continues at coordinate 380,382,143 of NC_092709.1, forward strand.
GCGCCATCTCCCACTGGTACTGGGCACATCCCTCTGTGACTGCGCACCTCCCTCTGGGACTGCGCACCTCCTTCTGGGACTGGGCCGCTCCCTATGGGACTGGGCACCTCCCTCTGGGACTGGGCACCTCCTTCTGGGACTGGGTACCTCCCTCTGGGACTGCGCACCTCCCTCTGGGACTGGGCACCTCCTTCTGGGACTGGGTCCCTACCTCTGGTACTGGGCCATCTCCCTCTGGGAACTGGACACCTCCCTCTCGGACTGGGCATCTCCCTCTGGGACTGGTGCATTTCCCTCTGGGAACAGGGCAGCTCCCTCTGGTACTGGGCACCTCCTTCGGGGACTGGGCCACTCCCTCTGTGACTGGGGCATCTCCCTCTGGGACTGGGCACCTCCCTCTGGGACTGGGCACAACCCTCTGGGACTGGGCATCTCCCACTGGTAATGGGCACATCCCTCTGGGACTGCGCACCTTCCTGAGGGACTGGGCAACTCCCTCTGGGACTGGGCACCTCCCTCTGGGACTGGGCACCTCCCTCTGGGACTGCGCACCTACCTCTGGGACTGGCCACCCCCGTCTGGGACTGGGCACCTCCTTCTGGTACAGCGCGATCTCCCTCTGGGACTGGGCAAATCCCTCTGGGACTGGGGACCTACCTCTGGGACTGGGTTCCTCACTCTGGGACTGGGCACCTCCCTCTGGGACTGGGCACCTCCCTCTGGGACTGGGATCTTACGTCTGGGTCTGGGCCCTCCCTCTGGGACCGGGCACCTCCTTCTGGGACTGCGCACCAACCTCTGGAACTGGGCACCTACTTTTGGGACTGGGAACTTCCCTCTGGGACTGCGCAACTCCCTCTGGAACTGGGCACCTCCTTCTGGGACTGGGCCGCTCCCCCTGGGACTGGGGCATCTCCCTCTGGGACAGGGCACCTCCCTCTGGGTCAGGGCACCACCCTCTGGAACTGGGCATCTCCTTCTGGGACTGGGCATCTCCCACTGGTAATGGGCACATCCCTCTGGGACTGCGCACCTTCCTGAGGGACTGGGCAACTCCCTCTGGGACTGGGCACCTCCCTCTGGGACTGGGCACCTCCCTCTGGGACTGGGCACCTCCCTCTGGGAATGGGCACCTCCCTCTGGGACTGGGCACCTCCCTGTGTGACTGGGCATCTCCCTCTGGGACTGCGCCATCTCCCTCTGGGACTGGGCACCTCTCTCTGGGACTGGGCTCCTCCCTCTGGGACTGGGCATCTCCCTCTGCGACTGCGCCATCTCCCTCTGTGACTGGGCATCTCCCTCTGGGACTGCGCCATCTCCCTCTGGGACTGGGCACCTCCCTCTGGGACTTGGCACCTCCTTCTGTGACTGGGCATCTCCCTCTTTGACTATCCCATCTCCCACTGGGACTGGGCACCTCCCTCTGGGACTGGACACCTTCCTCTGGGACTGCGCCACCTCCCTCTGGGACTGGGAACCTCCCTCTGGGACTGGACACCTCCTTCTGGGACTGGGCACTTCCCTCTGGTTCTGGGCACCTCCCTCTGGGACTGCGCCATCTCCCTCTGGGACTGGGCACCTCCCTCTGGGACTGGGCATCTCCGTCTAGTACTGGGCACCTCCCTCTAGGACTGGGGCTTCTCCCCTGGGACTTGGCCACCTCCCTCTGGGACTGGGCACCTCCATCTGGGACTGGGTACCTCCCTCTGGGACTGGGCATCTCCATCTGGGATGGGGCATCTCCCTCTGGGACTGGGCATCTCCCTCTGGGACTGAGTACCTCCGTCTGGGACTGGGCATCTCCCTCTGGGACTGGGCATCTCCCTCTGGGACTGCCCCATCTCCCTCTGGGACTGGGCATCTCCCTCTCGGACTGGGGATCTTCCTCTAGGACTGCGCCATCTCCCTCTGCGATGGCGCCACCTCCCTCTGAGAGTGCGCCATCTCCCCCTTGGAACGGGGCAGCTCATTCTGGGACTGGGGCATCTCCCTCTGGGACTGGGCAACTCCCTCTCGATCTGGGCATCTCCCTCTAGGACTGGGCACCTGCTGGGCATCTCCCTCTGGGACTGCGCCAACTCCTTGTGGGACCGGGCACCTCCCTCTGGGATTGCGCCATCTCCCTCTGTGGCTGGGCATCTCCCTCTGGGACTGGGCATCTCCCTCTCGGACTGGATATCTCCCTCTTGGGCTGCGCCACCTCCCTCTGCGATGGCGCCAACTCCCTCTGGTACTGGGCCATCTCCCTCTGGGAACGGGGCACCTCCCTCTCGGACTGGGCATCTCCCTCTGGGACTGTGGCATTTCCCTCTGGGAACAGGGCAGCTCCCTCTGGGATTGGGCACCTCCTTCTGGGACTGGGCCGCTCGCTCTGTGACTGTGGCATCTCTCTCTGGGACTGAGCACCTCCCTCTGGGACTGGGCACCCACTTTTGGGACTGGGCACCTCCCTCCGGGACTGCGCACCTCCCTCTGGGACTGGGCTCTTCACTCTGGGTCTGGGCCCTCCCTTTGGGACCACGCACCTTCTTCTGGGACTGCGCAACTCCCTCTGGAACTGGGCACCCACTTTTGGGACTGGGCACCTCCCTCTGGGACTGCGCACCTCCCTCTGGGCAGGGCACCTCCTTCTGGGACTGGGCCCCTCCCTCTGGGACTGGGGCATCTCCCTCTGGGACTGGGCACCTCCCTCTGGGTCTGGGCACCTCCCACTGGAACTGGGCATCTCCCTCTGGGACTGGACATCTCCCTCTGGGACTGCGCCACCTCCCACTGGGACTGGGCACATCCCTCTGGGACTGCGCACCTCCCTTTGGGACACGGCAACTCCCTCTGGGACTGGGTATCTACTTCTGGGACTGCACCAGCTCCCTCTTGGACTGGGCACCTCCCTCTGGGACTGGGTACCTCCCTCTGGGGCTGGGCACCTCCCTCTGGGACTGGGCACCTCCCTCTGGGACTAGACACCTCGTTCTGTGACTGGGCACCTCTCTTTGGGACTGTGCACCTCCCTCTGGGACTCGGCTCCTCATTCTGGGATGTGCACCTCCCTCTGGGATTGGACACTTCCTTCTGGGACTGGGCACCTCATTCTGGGACTGGGTACCTCCCTCTGGGACTGCGCACCTCCCTCTGGGACTGGGCACCTCCTTCTGGGACTGGGTCCCTCCCTCTGGTACTGGGCCATCTCCCTCTGGGAACGGGGCACCTCCCTCTCGGACAGGGCATCTCCCTCTGGGACTGGTGCATTTCCCTCTGGGAACAGGGCAGCTCCCTCTGGGACTGGGCACCTCCTTCTGGGGCTGGGCCACTCCCTCTGTGACTGGGGCATCTCCCTCTGGGACTGGGCACCTCCCTCTGGGACTGGCCAACCCGTCTGGGACTGGGCACCTCCTTCTGGTACGGCGCGATCTCCCTCTGGGACTGGGCAACTCCCTCTGGGACTGGGTACCTACCTCTGGGACTGGGTTCCTCACTCTGGGACTGGGCACCTCCCTCTGGGACTGGGCACCTACCTCTGGGACTGGGCTCTTCCGTCTGGGTCTGGGCCCTCCCTCTGGGACCGGGCACCTCCTTCTGGGACTGCGCACCTCCCTCTGGAACTGGGCACCTACTTTTGGGACTGGGCACTTCCCTCTGGGACTGCGCACCTCCCTCTGGGACCGGGCATCTCCCTCTGGGACTGCGCCATCTCCCACTGGTACTGGGCACATCCCACTGGGACTGCGCACCTTCCTGAGGGACTGGGCAACACCCTCTGGGACTGGGCACCTACTTCTGGGACTGCGCTATCTCCCTCTGGGACTGGGCACCTCCCTCTGGGACTGGGTACCTCCATCTGGGACTGGGCACCTCCGTCTGGGACTGGGCAACCCCCTCTGGGACTGGGCACCTCCCTCTGTGACTGGGCATCTCCCTCTGGGACTGCGCCATCTCCATCTGGGACTGGGCACCTCCCTCTGGGACTGGGCTCCTCCCTCTGGGACTGGGCATCTCCCTCTGCGACTGCGCCATATCCCTCTGTGACTGGGCATCTCCCTCTGGGACTGCGCCATCTCCCTCTGGGACTGGGCACATCCCTCTGCGACTGGGCCCCTCCATCTGGGACTGGGCACCTCCCTCTGGGACTTGGCACCTCCCTCTGTGACTCGGCATCTCCCTCTGGGACTGTGCCATCTCCCACTGGGACTGAGCACCTCCCTCTGTGACTGGACACCTTCCTCTGGGACTGGGCACCTCATTCTGGGACTGGGTACCTCCCTCTGGGACTGCGCACCTCCCTCTGGGACTGGGCACCTCCTTCTGGGACTGGGTCGCTCCCTCTGGTACTGGGCTATCTCCCTCTGGGAACTGGGCACCTCCCACTCGGACTGGGCATCTCCCTCTGGGACTGGTGCATTTCCCTCTGGGAACAGGGCAGCTCCCTCTTGGACTGGGCACCTCCTTCTGGGACTGGGCCACTCCCTCTGTGACTGGGGCATCTCCCTCTGGGACTGGGCACCTCCCTCTGGGACGGGGCACAACCCTCTGGGACTGGGCACCTCCATCTGGGACTGGGTACCTCCCTCTGGGACTGGGCACCTCCCTCTGGGACGGGGCACCTCCCTCTGGGACTGGGCATCTCCCTCTGGGACTGCGCCATCTCCATCTGGGACTGGGCACCTTCCTCTGGGACTGGGCTCCTCCCTCTGGGACTGGGCATCTCCCTCTGCGACTGCGCCATCTCCCTCTGTGACTGGGCATCTCCCTCTGTGACTGCGACATCTCCCTCTGGGACTGGGCACCTCCCTCTGCGACTGGGCCCCTCCATCTGGGACTGGGCACCTCCTTCTGGTACGGCGCGATCTCCCTCTGGGACTGGGCAACTCCCTCTGGGACTGGGTACCTACCTCTGGGACTGGGTTCCTCACTCTGGGACTGGGCACCTCCCTCTGGGACTGGGCACCTTCCTCTGGGACTGCGCCACATCCCTCTGGGACTAGGCACCTCCCTCCGGGACTGGGCACCTCCTTCTGGGACTGGGCACCTCCATCTGGGACTGGGTACCTCCCTCTGGGACTGCGCCATCTCCCTCTGGGACTGGGCATCTCCATCTGGGATGGGGCATCTCCCTCTGGGACTGGGCATCTCCCTCTGGGACTGAGTACATCCGTCTGGGACTGGGCCCCTCCCTCTGGGACAGGGCACCTCCCTCTGGGACTGGGCACCTCCCTCTGTGACCTGGCATCTCCCTCTGGGACTGTGCCATCTCCCACTGGGACTGGGCACATCCCTCTGGGACTGGGCACCTTCCTCTGGGACTGCGCCACATCCCTCTGGGACTAGGCACCTCCCTCCGGGACTGGGCACCTCCTTCTGGGACTGGGCACCTCCCTCTGGTACTGGGCACCTCCCTCTGGGACTGCGCCATCTCCCTTTGGGACTGCGCCATCTCCCTTTGGAACTGGGCACCTCCCTCTGGGACTGGGCATCTCCGTCTAGGACTGGGCACCTCCCTCTCGGACTGGGGCTTCTCCCCTGGGACTGGGCCACCTCCCTCTGGGACTGGGCACCTCCATCTGGGACTGGGTACATCCCTCGGGGACTGCGCCATCTCCCTCTGGGACTGGGCATCTCCATCTGGGACGGGGCATCTCCCTCTGGGACTGGGCATCTCTGTGAACAGGGCAGCTCCCTCTGTGACTGGGTACCTCCTTCTGGGACTGCGCCCCTCCCTCTGGGACTGGGGCATATCCCTCTGGGACTGGGCACCTCCCTCTGGGACTGGGCACCTCCCTCTGGGACTGGGCACCTCCCTCTGGGACTGGGCATCTCCCTCTGGGACTGGGCATCTCCCTCTGGGACTGGGCACACCCTCTGCGTCTGGGCACCTCCTTCTCCGACTGCGCCATCTCCCTCTCGGACTGGGCACCTCCCTCTGGGACTGGGTAGGTTCCTCCCTCTGGGACTGGGAACCTCCCTCTGGGAGTGGGCACCTCCCTCTGGGACTGGGCACCTTCCTCTGGGACTGCGCCACCTCCCTCTGGGAATGGGCACCTCCCTCTGGGACTGGGCACCTTCTTCTGGGACTGGGCACCTCTCTCTGGTACTGGGCACCTCCCTCTGGTACTGGGCACCTCCCTCTGTGACTGCGCCATCTCCCTCTGGGAATGTGCCATCTCCCTTTGGGACTGGGCTTCTCCCGCTGGGACTGCGCCATCTCCCTCTGGGACTGGGCACGTCCCTCTGGGACTGGCCATCTCCCTCTGCGACGGCGCCATTTCCCTCTGGGATGGCGCACCTCACTTTGGGACAGGGAACAGCCCTCTGGGACTCGGGATTCACCCTCTGGGACTGGGCCATCTCCCTCTGGGGTTCTGCACCTCCCTGTGGGACTGGGGCATCCCACTCTGGGACTGGGCATCTCCCTCTGGGACTGGGCACGCCCTCTGGGTCTGGGCACATCCTTCTGGGACAGGGCACATCCCTCTGGGACTGGGCATCTCCCCCTGGGACGGGGCATCTCCCTCTGGGACTGTGCCATCTCCCTCTGGGACTGGGCACCTCCTTCTGGGACAGGGCACCTCCCTCTGGGACTGGGCATCTCCCTCTGGGACTGGACATCTCCCTCTGTGATTGTGCCATCTCCCACTGGGACTGGGCACCTCCCTCTGGGACTGGGCACCTTCCTCTGGGACTGCGCCACCTCCCTCTAGGACTGGGTACACTCTCTGGGTCTGGGCACCTCCCTCTGTGACTGCGCCATCTCCCTCTGGGACTGAGCATTTCCCTCTGGGACTGGGTATCTCCCTCTGGGACTGGACACCTCCCTCTGGGACTGGGCACCACCCTCTCGGACTGGGCATCTCCCTCTGCGACGGCGCCATTTCCCTCTGGGATGGGGCACCTCACTCTGGGACTGGGCACCTCCCTCTGGGACTGCGGCATCTCTCTCTGGGTTGGGCACCTCCTTCTGGGACTGCGCCATCTCCCTGTGGGACTGCACCATCTCCCTCTGGGACTGGGCATCTCCCTCTGGGACTGGGGCATCTCCCTCTGGGACTGGACACCTACCTCTGGGACTGGGCACCTCCCTCTGGGTCTGGGCATCTCCCTCTGGGACTGCGCCATCTCCCTCTGGGACTGGGCACCTCCCTCTGGGACTGGGCACCTCCCTCTGGGACTGGGCACCTCACTCTGTGACTAGGCATCTCCCACTGGGACTGGGCACCTCCATCTGGGACTGCGCACCTCCCTCTGTGCCTGGCAACTCCCTCTGGGGCTGGGCACCTCCTTCTGGGACTGCGCCATCTCCCTCTGGGACTGAGCACCTCCCTCTGGGACTGGGCATCTCCCTCTGGGACTGAGCATCTCCCACTGGGACTGCGCCATCTCCCACTGGGACTGGGCACCTCCATCTGGGACTGCGCACCTCCCGCTGGGACGGGGCACCTCCCTCTGGGACTGGGCACCTCGCTCTGGGGCTGGGCACCTCCCTCTGGGACTGCGCCTTTTCCCTCTGGGACTGGGCACCTCCCTCTGGGACTAGGCACCTTCCACTGGGACTGCGGTTTCTCCTTCTGGGACTGGGCATCTCCCTCTGCGATGGCGCCATCTCCTTCTGGAACTGCGCCATGCACATCTGGGACTGGGCACCTCCCTCTGGGACTGGGCACCTCCCTCAGGGGCTGCGCCACCTCCCTCAGGGACTGCGCCATCTCCCTCTGGGACTGCGGCATCTCCCTCTGGGACTGGGGCATCTACCTCTGGGACTGGGCACCTCCCTCTGGGACTGGGCATCACTCACTGGGAATGGGCACCTCCGTCTGGGACTGGGCATCTCCCTCTGGGACTGTGGCTTCTCCGTCTGGGACTGGGCACCTCCCTCTGGGACTGGTCACCTCCCTCTGGGATTGAGCCTTCTCCCGCTGGCAGTAGGCACCTCCCTCTTGGCTTCTCCATCTCCCTCTGGGACTGCGCACCTCCCTCTGGGACTGGGCACCTCCCTCTGGGACTGGGCACCTCCTTCTGGGACTGGGCACATCCTTCCGAGACTGGGCACCTCTCTCTGGGACTGCGCACCTCACTCTGGGACAGGGCACCTCCCTCTGGGTCTGCGCACCTCACTCTGGGACTGGGCATCTCCATCTGGGACTGGACACCTCCCTCAGTGACTGGGCACCTCCCTCTGGGACTGGGCAGCGCCCTCTGGGACTGGGGAACCCTTTCTGGAATTGGGCACCTCCCTCTGGAACTGCGCATCTCCCTCTGTGCCTGGCACCTCCCTCAGGGACTGGGGCTTCTCCCTCTGGGACTGGGCCACCTCCCTCTAGGACTGGGCACCTCCGTCAGAGTCTGGGCACCTCCTTCTGGGACTGTGCACCTCCCTCTGGGACTGGCCACCTCCTTCTGGGACTGGGCACCTCACTCTGGGACGGCACACCTCCCTCTGGGACTGGGCACCTCCTTCTGGGAATGGGCCCCTCCCTCTGTGACTGGGGCATCTCCCTCTGGTACTGGGCACTTCCATCTGGGACTGGGCACCTCCGTCTGGGACTGGGCACCTCGCTCTGGGACTGGGCATCTCCCTCTGGGACAGGGCACCTCCATCTGGGACTGGGCATCTCCCTCTGGGATTGCGCCATCTCCCTCGGGACTGTGCACCTCCCTCTGGGACTGGGCACCTCCCTCTGGGACTGCGCCATCTCCCTGTGGGACTGAGCACCTTCCTCTTGGACTGGTTACCTCCATCTGTGACTGGGTCACTCCCTCTGCGACTGGGCACCTCCCTCTGGGACTGGGCATCTCCCTCTGGGACTGGACATCTCCCTCTGTGATTGTGCCATCTCCCACTGGGACTGGGCACCTCCCTCTGGGACTGGGCACCTTCCTCTGGGACTGCGCCACCTCCCTCTAGGACTGGGTACACTCTCTGGGTCTGGGCACCTCCCTCTGTGACTGCGCCATCTCCCTCTGGGACTGAGCATTTCCCTCTGGGACTGGGTATCTCCCTCTGGGACTGGACACCTCCCTCTGGGACTGGGCACCACCCTCTCGGACTGGGCATCTCCCTCTGCGACGGCGCCATTTCCCTCTGGGATGGGGCACCTCACTCTGGGACTGGGCACCTCCCTCTGGGACTGCGGCATCTCTCTCTGGGTTGGGCACCTCCTTCAGGGACTGCGCCATCTCCCTGTGGGACTGCACCATCTCCCTCTGGGACTGGGCATCTCCCTCTGGGACTGGGGCATCTCCCTCTGGGACTGGACACCTACCTCTGGGACTGGGCACCTCCCTCTGGGTCTGGGCATCTCCCTCTGGGACTGCGCCATCTCCCTCTGGGACTGGGCACCTCCCTCTGGGACTGGGCACCTCCCTCTGGGACTGGGCACCTCACTCTGTGACTAGGCATCTCCCACTGGGACTGGGCACCTCCATCTGGGACTGCGCACCTCCCTCTGTGCCTGGCAACTCCCTCTGGGGCTGGGCACCTCCTTCTGGGACTGCGCCATCTCCCTCTGGGACTGAGCACCTCCCTCTGGGACTGGGCATCTCCCTCTGGGACTGAGCATCTCCCACTGGGACTGCGCCATCTCCCACTGGGACTGGGCACCTCCATCTGGGACTGCGCACCTCCCTCTGGGACGGGGCACCTCCCTCTGGGACTGGGCACCTCGCTCTGGGGCTGGGCACCTCCCTCTGGGACTGCGCCTTTTCCCTCTGGGACTGGGCACCTCCCTCTGGGACTAGGCACCTTCCACTGGGACTGCGGTTTCTCCTTCTGGGACTGGGCATCTCCCTCTGCGATGGCGCCATCTCCTTCTGGAACTGCGCCATGCACATCTGGGACTGGGCACCTCCCTCTGGGACTGGGCACCTCCCTCAGGGGCTGCGCCACCTCCCTCAGGGACTGCGCCATCTCCCTCTGGGACTGCGGCATCTCCCTCTGGGACTGGGGCATCTACCTCTGGGACTGGGCACCTCCCTCTGGGACTGGGCATCACTCACTGGGAATGGGCACCTCCGTCTGGGACTGGGCATCTCCCTCTGGGACTGTGGCTTCTCCGTCTGGGACTGGGCACCTCCCTCTGGGACTGGGCACCTCCCTCTGGGATTGAGCCTTCTCCCGCTGGCAGTAGGCACCTCCCTCTTGGCTTCTCCATCTCCCTCTGGGACTGCGCACCTCCCTCTGGGACTGGGCACCTCCCTCTGGGACTGGGCACCTCCTTCTGGGACTGGGCACATCCTTCCGAGACTGGGCACCTCTCTCTGGGACTGCGCACCTCACTCTGGGACAGGGCACCTCCCTCTGGGTCTGCGCACCTCACTCTGGGACTGGGCATCTCCATCTGGGACTGGACACCTCCCTCAGTGACTGGGCACCTCCCTCTGGGACTGGGCAGCGCCCTCTGGGACTGGGGAACCCTTTCTGGAATTGGGCACCTCCCTCTGGAACTGCGCATCTCCCTCTGTGCCTGGCACCTCCCTCAGGGACTGGGGCTTCTCCCTCTGGGACTGGGCCACCTCCCTCTAGGACTGGGCACCTCCGTCAGAGTCTGGGCACCTCCTTCTGGGACTGTGCACCTCCCTCTGGGACTGGCCACCTCCTTCTGGGACTGGGCACCTCACTCTGGGACGGCACACCTCCCTCTGGGACTGGGCACCTCCTTCTGGGAATGGGCCCCTCCCTCTGTGACTGGGGCATCTCCCTCTGGTACTGGGCACTTCCATCTGGGACTGGGCACCTCCGTCTGGGACTGGGCACCTCGCTCTGGGACTGGGCATCTCCCTCTGGGACAGGGCACCTCCATCTGGGACTGGGCATCTCCCTCTGGGATTGCGCCATCTCCCTCGGGACTGTGCACCTCCCTCTGGGACTGGGCACCTCCCTCTGGGACTGCGCCATCTCCCTGTGGGACTGAGCACCTTCCTCTTGGACTGGTTACCTCCATCTGTGACTGGGTCACTCCCTCTGCGACTGGGCACCTCCCTCTGGGACTGGGCACTTCCGTCTGGGACTGGGCATCTCCATCTAAGACTGCGCCATCTCCCTCTGGGACTGGGCACCTCCCTCTGGACTGCGCCATCTCTCTCTGGGACTCGGCACCGCCCTCTGGGAGTGGGCACCTCCCTCTGGACTGGGCACCTCCCTCTGGGACTGGGCACCTCCTTCTGGGACTGGGCACCTCCTTCTGGGACTGGGCACCTCCCTCTGGGACTGGGGATTCGCCCTCTGAGACTGTGCACCTCCCTCTGGGACTGGGCACCTCCCTCAGGGACTGGGGCTTCTCCCTCTGGCACTAGGCACCTCCCTCTGGGACTGCGCCATCTCCCTCTGGGACTGTGCACCTCCCTCTGGAACTGGGCACATCCCTCTGGGACTGGGCACCTCCTTCTGGGAGTGGGCAACTCCCTCTCGGACTGGGCATCTCCCTCTGGGACTGGGCACGTCCCCCTGGGACTGGGCACCTCCTTCTGGGACTGGGCACCTCCCTCTGGGACTGCGCACCTCCCTCTGGGGCTGGGCACCTCCTTCTGGGACTGGGTACCTCCCTCTGGGACTGCGCACCGCCCTCTGGTACTGGGCACCTCCTTGTGGGACAGTGCACCTCCCTCTGGGACTGGGCACCTCCTTCTGGGACTGGGCACATCCTTCCGAGACTGGGCACCTCTCTCTGGGACTGCGCATCTCACTCTGGGACAGGGCACCTCCCTCTGGGACTGCGCACCTCACTCTTGGACTGGGCACCTCCATCTGGGACTGAACACCTCCCTCAGTGACTGGGCACCTCCCTCTGGGACTGGGCACCTCCCTCTGGGACTAGGGACCCCTTTCTGGTATTGGGCACCTCCCTCTGGAACTGTGCATCTCCCTCTGTGCCTGGCACCTCCCTCTGGGGCTGGGCACCTCCCTCTGGGACTGGGCATCTCCCTCTGGTACTGGAGCATCTCCCTCTGGGACTGGGCACCTCCCTCTGGGACTGGGCACCTCCTTCAGGTGCTGCGCCATCTCCCTCTGGGACTGCGCCATCTCCCTCTGGGACTGCGGCATCTCCCTCTGGGACTGGGGCATCTACCTCTGGGACTGGGCACCTCCCTCTGGGACTGGGCATCACTCACTGGGAATGGGCACCTCCGTCTGGGACTGGGCATCTCCCTCTGGGACTGTGGCTTCCTACTCTGGGACTGGGCACCTCCCTCTGGGACTGGGCACGTCCCCCTGGGACTGGGCACCTCCTTCTGGGACTGGGCACCTCCCTCTGGGACTGCGCACCTCATTCTGGGACTGGGCACCTCCCTCTGGGGCTGGGCACCTCCTTCTGGGACTGGGTACCTCCCTCTGGGACTGCGCACCGCCCTCTGGTACTGGGCACCTCCTTGTGGGACAGTGCACCTCCCTCTGGGACTGGGCACCTCCTTCTGGGACTGGGCACATCCTTCCGAGACTGGGCACCTCTCTCTGGGACTGCGCATCTCACTCTGGGACAGGGCACCTCCCTCTGGGACTGCGCACCTCACTCTTGGACTGGGCACCTCCATCTGGGACTGAACACCTCCCTCAGTGACTGGGCACCTCCCTCTGGGACTGGGCACCTCCCTCTGGGACTAGGGACCCCTTTCTGGTATTGGGCACCTCCCTCTGGAACTGTGCATCTCCCTCTGTGCCTGGCACCTCCCTCTGGGGCTGGGCACCTCCCTCTGGGACTGAGCATCTCCCTCTGGTACTGGAGCATCTCCCTCTGGGACTGGGCACCTCCCTCTGGGACTGGGCACCTCCTTCAGGTGCTGCGCCATCTCCCTCTGGGACTGCGCCATCTCCCTCTGGGACTGCGGCATCTCCCTCTGGGACTGGGGCATCTACCTCTGGGACTGGGCACCTCCCTCTGGGACTGGGCATCACTCACTGGGAATGGGCACCTCCGTCTGGGACTGGGCATCTCCCTCTGGGACTGTGGCTTCCTACTCTGGGACTGGGCACCTCCCTCTGGGACTGGGCACCTCCCTCTGTGACTGGGCCTTCTCCCGCTGGCAGTAGGCACCTCCCTCTTGGCTGCGCCATCTCCCTCTGGTTCTGAGCACCTCCCTCTGGGACTGGGCACCTCCCTCTGGGACTAGGCACCTCCTTCTGGGACTGGGCACATCCTTCCGAGACTGGGCACCTCTCTCTGGGATTGCGCACCTCACTCTGGGACAGGGCACCTCCCTCTGGGTCTGCGCACCTCACTCTGGGACTGGGCACCTCCATCTGGGACTGGACACCTCCCTCAGTGACTGGGCACCTCCCTCTGGGACTGGGCACCTCCCTCTGGGACTGGGGAACCCTTTCTGGAATTGGGCACCTCCCTCTGGAACTGCGCATCTCCCTCTGTGCCTGGCACCTCCCTCAGGGACTGGGGCTTCTCCCTCTGGGACTGGGCTACCTCCCTCTAGGACTGGGCACCTCCGTCAGAGTCTGGGCATCTCCTTCTGGGACTGTGCACCTCCCTCTGGGACTGGGCACCTCCTCTGGGACTGGGCACCTCCCTCTGGGACGGCGCACCTCCCAAGGGACTGGGCACCTCCTTCTGGGACTGGGCTCCTCCCTCTCTGGCTGGTGCATCTTCCTCTGGGACTGGGCACCTCCATCTGGGACTGGGCACCTCCGTCTGGGACTGGATACCTCGCTCTGGGACTGGGCATCTGCTTTTGGGACAGGGCACCTCCATCTGGGACTGGGCATCTCCCTCTCGGATTGCGCCATCTCCCTCGGGACTGTGCACCTCCCTCTGGGACTGGGCACCTCCCTCTGGGACTGCGCCATCTCCTTCTGGGACTGAGCACCTTCCTCTGTGACTGGGTCACTCCATCTGTGACTGGGTCACTCCCTCTGCGACTGGGCACCTACCTCTGGGACTGGGCACTTCCGTCTGGGACTGTGCATCTCCATCTAAGACTGCGCCATCTCCCTCTGGAACTGGGCACCTCCCTCTGGGAGTGGGCACCTCCCTCTGGACTGCGCACCTCCCTCTGGGACTGGGCACCTACTTCTGGGACTGGGCACCGCCTTCAGGGACTGGGCACCTCCCTATGGGACTGCGCCATCTCCCTCTGGGACTGTGCACCTCCCTCTGGAATTGGGCACATCCCTCTGGGACTGGGTACCTCCTTCTGGGACTGGGCAACTCCCTCTGGGACTGGGCATCTCCCTTTGGGACTGGGCACGTCCCCCTGGGACTGGGCACCTCCTTCTGGGACTGGGCAACTCCCTCTGGGACTGCGCACCTCCTTCTGGGACTGGGCACCTCCCTCTGGGGCTGGGCACCTCCTTCTGGGACTGGGCACCTCCCTCTGGGACTGTGCACCTCCCTCAGGGACTGGTCACCACCTTCTGGGTCTGGGCACCTCCCTCTGGGACTGCGCACCTCCCTCTGGGACTGGGCACCTCCCTCTGGGACTGGGCACCTCCCTCTGAGACTGGGGCTTCTCCCTATGGGACTGGGCCACGTCCCTCAGGGAATGGGCACCTCCGTCTGGGACTGGGCGCCTCCCTCTGGGACTGCGCCACCTCCCTCTGGGACTGGACATCTCCATCTGGTACTGGGCATCTCCCTCTGGGACTGGGCATCTCCTTCTGGGACTGGGCATCTCGCTCTGGGACTGGGCATCTCCCTCTGGGGCTGCGCCATCTCCCTCTGTGACTTGGAGTCTCCCTCTGGGACTGGGCATCTCCATCTCGGACTGGGCATCTCCCTCTAGGACTGCACCATCTCCCTCTGCGATGGCGCCTCCTAACTCTGGGATTGCGCCATCTCCCTCTGTGACTTGGAGTCTCCCTCTGGGAACGGGGCAGCTCCATCTGGGACTTGGCATCTCCCTGTGGGACTGGGGCATCTCCCTCTGGGGACAGGGCAGCTCCCTCTGTTACTGGGCACCTCCTTCTGGGATTGGGCACCTCCCTCTCGGACATGAGGCTTCACCCTGTGGCTCTAGGCACCTTCCTCAGTGATTGGGGCTTTTCCCTCTGGGACTGGGCCACCTCCCTCTGGGACTGGGCACCTCCGTCAGGGTCTGGGCACCTCATTCTGGGACTGTGAACCTCCCTCTGGGACTGGGCACCTCCTTCTGGGACTGGGCCCCTCCCTCTGTGACTGGGGCATCTCCCTCTGGGCCTGGACACCTCCATCTGGGACTGGGCAACTCCGTCTGGAACTGGGCACCTCGCTCTGGGACTGCGCCATCTCCCTCTGGGACTGGGCAACTCCCTCGGAGACTGGGCACCTCCCTCTGGGACTGCGCCATCTCCCTCTGGGACTGAGCACCTTCCTCTTGGACTGGTTTTCTCCATCTGTCACTGGGTCACGCCCTCTGGGACTGGGCACCTCCCTCTGGGACTTGGCACCACCGTCTGGGTCTGGGCATCTCCCTCTAGGACTGCGCCATCTCCCTCTGGGACTGGGCACCTCCCTCTGGGACTGGGCACCTCCCTCTGGGATTGCGCCATCTCCCTCTGGGACTGGGCACCTCCCTCTGGGACTGGGCACATCCCTCTGGGACTGGGCTCCTCCATCTGGGACTGGACACCTCCCTCAGTGACTGGGCACCTCCCTCTGGGACTGGGCACCTCCCTCTGGGACTGGGGAACCCTTTCTGGAATTGGGCACCTCCCTCTGGAACTGCGCATCTCCCTCTGTGCCTGGCACCTCCCTCAGGGACTGGGGCTTCTCCCTCTGGGACTGGGCTACCTCCCTCTAGGACTGGGCACCTCCGTCAGAGTCTGGGCATCTCCTTCTGGGACTGTGCACCTCCCTCTGGGACTGGGCACCTCCTCTGGGACTGGGCACCTCCCTCTGGGACGGCGCACCTCCCAAGGGACTGGGCACCTCCTTCTGGGACTGGGCTCCTCCCTCTCTGGCTGGTGCATCTTCCTCTGGGACTGGGCACCTCCATCTGGGAATGGGCACCTCCGTCTGGGACTGGATACCTCGCTCTGGGACTGGGCATCTGCTTTTGGGACAGGGCACCTCCATCTGGGACTGGGCATCTCCCTCTCGGATTGCGCCATCTCCCTCGGGACTGTGCACCTCCCTCTGGGACTGGGCACCTCCCTCTGGGACTGCGCCATCTCCTTCTGGGACTGAGCACCTTCCTCTGTGACTGGGTCACTCCATCTGTGACTGGGTCACTCCCTCTGCGACTGGGCACCTACCTCTGGGACTGGGCACTTCCGTCTGGGACTGTGCATCTCCATCTAAGACTGCGCCATCTCCCTCTGGAACTGGGCACCTCCCTCTGGGAGTGGGCACCTCCCTCTGGACTGCGCACCTCCCTCTGGGACTGGGCACCTACTTCTGGGACTGGGCACCTCCTTCAGGGACTGGGCACCTCCCTATGGGACTGCGCCATCTCCCTCTGGGACTGTGCACCTCCCTCTGGAATTGGGCACATCCCTCTGGGACTGGGTACCTCCTTCTGGGACTGGGCAACTCCCTCTGGGACTGGGCATCTCCCTTTGGGACTGGGCACGTCCCCCTGGGACTGGGCACCTACTTCTGGGACTGGGCAACTCCCTCTGGGACTGCGCACCTCCTTCTGGGACTGGGCACCTCCCTCTGGGGCTGGGCACCTCCTTCTGGGACTGGGCACCTCCCTCTGGGACTGAGCACCTCCCTCAGAGACTGGTCACCACCTTCTGGGTCTGGGCACCTCCCTCTGGGACTGCGCACCTCCCTCTGGGACTGGGCACCTCCCTCTGGGACTGGGCACCTCCCTCTGTGACTGGGGCTTCTCCCTATGGGACTGGGCCACGTCCCTCAGGGAATGGGCACCTCCGTCTGGGACTGGGCGCCTCCCTCTGGGACTGCGCCACCTGCCTCTGGGACTGGACATCTCCACCTGGTACTGGGCATCTCCCTCTGGGACTGGGCATCTCCTTCTGGGACTGGGCATCTCGCTCTGGGACTGGGCATCTCCCTCTGGGGCTGCGCCATCTCCCTCTGTGACTTGGAGTCTCCCTCTGGGACTGGGCATCTCCATCTCGGACTGGGCATCTCCCTCCAGGACTGCACCATCTCCCTCTGCGATGGCGCCTCCTAACTCTGGGATTGCGCCATCTCCCTCTGTGACTTGGAGTCTCCCTCTGGGAACGGGGCAGCTCCATCTGGGACTTGGCATCTCCCTGTGGGACTGGGGCATCTCCCTCTGGGGACAGGGCAGCTCCCTCTGTTACTGGGCACCTCCTTCTGGGACTGGGCACCTCCCTCTCGGACATGAGGCTTCACCCTGTGGCTCTAGGCACCTTCCTCAGTGATTGGGGCTTTTCCCTCTGGGACTGGTCCACCTCCCTCTGGGACTGGGCACCTCCGTCAGGGTCTGGGCACCTCATTCTGGGACTGTGAACCTCCCTCTGGGACTGGGCACCTCCTTCTGGGACTGGGCCCCTCCCTCTGTGACTGGGGCATCTCCCTCTGGGCCTGGACACCTCCATCTGGGACTGGGCAACTCCGTCTGGAACTGGGCACCTCGCTCTGGGACTGCGCCATCTCCCTCTGGGACTGGGCAACTCCCTCGGGGACTGGGCACCTCCCTCTGGGACTGCGCCATCTCCCTCTGGGACTGAGCACCTTCCTCTTGGACTGGTTTTCTCCATCTGTCACTGGGTCACACCCTCTGGGACTGGGCACCTCCCTCTGGGACTTGGCACCACCGTCTGGGTCTGGGCATCTCCCTCTAGGACTGCGCCATCTCCCTCTGGGACTGGGCACCTCCCTCTGGGACTGGGCACCTCCCTCTGGGATTGCGCCATCTCCCTCTGGGACTGGGCACCTCCCTCTGGGACTGGGCACATCCCTCTGGACTGGGCACCTCCCTCTCGGACTGGGCACCTCCTTCTTTGACTGGGCACCTCCTTCTGGGACTGGGCACCTCCCTCATGGACTGGGCACCCCCCTTTGGGACTTCGCCATCTCCCTCTGGGACTGCGCCATCTCCCTCTGGGACTGGGCACCTCCCTCTGGACAGCGCCATCTCCCTCTGGGACTGGGCGTCTCCCTCTGGTACTGGGCATCTCCCTCTGCGACGGCGCCATTTCCCTCAGGTATGGGGACCTCCCTCTGGGACTGGGCACCTCCCTCTGGGACTGGGGTTTCTCCCTCTGGGATTGGGCCACCTCCCTCTGTGACGGCGCCATCTCCCTCTGGGACTGGGCGTCTCCCTCTGGTACTGGGCATCTCCCTCTACGACGGCGCCATTTCCCTCAGGGATGGGGACCTCCCTCTGGGACTGGGCACCTCCCTCTGGGAATGGGGTTTCTCCCTCTGGGATTGGGCCACCTCCCTCTGTGACGGCGCCATCTCCCTCTGGGACTGGGCATCTCCATCTGGGACTGGGCACCTACTTCTGGGACTGGGCAACTCCCTCTCGGACTGGTCACCTCCCTCTCGGACTGGGCACCTCCTTCTGGTACTGGGCACCTCCCATCGTGGACTGCGCACCTCCCTCTGGGACTGGGCACTTCCTTCTGGGACTGCGCACCTCACTATGGGACTGGGCACCGCCTTCTGGGACTGGCCACCTCCCACTGGGACTGCGCACCTCCCTCTGGGACTGGGCACCTCCCTCTGGGACTGGGCACCTCCCTCTGTGACTGGGGCTTCTCTCTATGGGACTGGACACCTCCCTCTGGGATTGGGCACCTCCGTCTGGGACTGGGCACCTCCCTCTGGGACTGGGCATCTCCCTCTGGGACTGGGCATCTCCCTCTGGGACCGGGCTTCTCCCTTTGGGACAGCGCCATCTCCCACAGGGACTGGGCACCTCCCTCTGGGACTGGGCACCTCCCTCTGGGACTAGGCACCTCCTTTTGACACTGCGCCATCTCCCTGTGGGACTGGTCACCTCCCTCTCGGACTGGGAGGTGCATACGTACATAAAAAGCAAGAGGGTAGCCAGGGAAAGGGTTGGCCCACTGAAGGATAGGCAAGGGAATCTCTGTGTGGAGCCAGAGGAAATGGGCGAGGTACTAAATGAATACTTTGCATCAGTATTCACCAAAGAGAAGGAATTGGTAGATGTTGAGTCTGGAGAAGGGGGTGTAGATAGCCTGGGTCACATTGTGATCCAAAAAGACGAGGTGTTGGGTGTCTTAAAAAATATTAAGGTAGATAAGTCCCCGGGGCCTGATGGGATCTACCCCAGAATACTGAAGGAGGCTGGAGAGGAAATTGCTGAGGCCTTGACAAAAATCTTTGGATCCTCGCTGTCTTCAGGGGATGTCCCGGAGGACTGGAGAATAGCCAATGTTGTTCCTCTGTTTAAGAAGGGTAGCAAGGATAATCCCGGGAACTACAGGCCGGTGAGCCTTACTTCAGTGGTAGGGAAATTACTGGAGAGAATTCTTAGAGACAGGATCTACTCCCATTTGGAAGCAAATGGACGTATTAGTGAGAGGCAGCACGGTTTTGTGAAGGGGAGGTCGTGTCTCACTAACTTGATAGAGTTTTTCGAGGAGGTCACTAAGATGATTGATGCAGGTAGGGCAGTAGATGTTGTCTATATGGACTTCAGTAAGGCCTTTGACAAGGTCCCTCATGGTAGACTAGTACAAAAGGTGAAGTCACACGGGATCAGGGGTGAACTGGCAAGGTGGATACAGAACTGGCTAGGCCATAGAAGGCAGAGGGTAGCAATGGAGGGATGCTTTTCTAATTGGAGGGCTGTGACCAGTGGTGTTCCACAGGGATCAGTGCTGGGACCTTTGCTCTTTGTAGTATATATAAATGATTTGGAGGAAAATGTAACTGGTCTGATTAGTAAGTTTGCAGACGACACAAAGGTTGGTGGAATTGCGGATAGCGATGAGGACTGTCTGAGGATACAGCAGGATTTAGATTGTCTGGAGACTTGGGCGGAGAGATGGCAGATGGAGTTTAATCCGGACAAATGTGAGGTAATGCATTTTGGAAGGTCTAATGCAGGTAGGGAATATACAGTGAATGGCAGAACCCTCAAGAGTATTGAAAGTCAAAGAGATCTAGGAGTACAGGTCCACAGGTCATTGAAAGGGGCAACACAGGTGGAGAAGGTAGTCAAGTAGGCATACGGCATGCTGGCCTTCATTGGCCGGGGCATTGAGTATAAGAATTGGCAAGTCATGTTGCAGCTGTATAGAACCTTAGTTAGGCCACACTTGGAGTATAGTGTTCAATTCTGGTCGCCACACTACCAGAAGGATGTGGAGGCTTTAGAGAGGGTGCAGAAGAGATTTACCAGAATGTTGCCTGGTATGGAGGGCATTAGCTATGAGGAGCGGTTGAATAAACTTGGTTTGTTCTCACTGGAACGAAGGAGGTTGAGGGGCGACCTGATAGAGGTATACAAAATTATGAGGGGCATAGACAGAGTGGATAGTCAGAGGCTTTTCCCCAGGGTAGAGGGGTCAATTACTAGGGGGCATAGGTTTAAGGTGAGAGGGGCAAGGTTTAGAGTAGATGTACGAGGCAAGTTTTTTAAGCAGAGGGTAGTGGGTGCCTGGAACTCGCTACCGGAGGAGGTAGTGGAAGCAGGGACGATAGGGACATTTAAGGGGCACCTTGACAAATATATGAATAGGATGGGAATAGAAGGATACGGACCCAGGAAGGGTAGAAGATTGTAGTTAGTCGGGCAGTATGGTCGGCACGGGCTTGGAGGGCCGAAGGGCCTGTTCCTGTGCTGTACATTTCTTTGTTCTTTGTTCTTTGGGCACCACACTCTGGGACTGGGTACCTCCATCTGGGACTGGGCACCAAACTCTGGGATGGGGCATCTCACTCTGGGACTGGGCACCTCCCTCTGGGACTGGGCACCTCCCACTGGGACTGGGCATCTCCCTCAGGGACTGCGCCATCTCCCACTGGGACTGGGCACCTCCCTCTGGGACTGGGAACCTCCCTCTGGGACTAGGCACCTCCTTCTGGAACTGGGCACCTCCCTCTGGGTCTGGGCACCTCCCTCTGGGACTGCGCCATTTCTCTCTGGGACTGTGCAATCTCCCTCTGGGGCTGCGCATCACCCTCTGGGACTGGGTCATCTCCCTCTGTGACTGGGCCTCTCCCTCTCGGACTAGGCATCTCCCTCTAGGAATGCGTCATCTCCCTCTGCGATGGCGCCACTTCCCTCTGGGACTGCGCCATCTCCCTCTTGGAACGGGGCAGCTCTCTCTGGGACTGGGACTAGTCCCTCTGGGACTGGAGTATCTACCTCTGAGAGTGGGCACCTCCGACTGGGACTGGGCACCTCCCTCTGGGACTGGGGCTTCTCCCTCTGAGACTGTGCACCTCCCTCTGGGACTGGGCACCTCCCTCTGGGACTGGGCACCTCCTTCTGGGACTGGGCAACACCCTCTGGGACTGGGCATCTCCCTCTGGGACTGGGCACGTCCCCCTGGGGTTGGGCACCTCCTTCTGGGACTGGGCACCTCCCTCTGAGACTGCGCACCTCCTTCTGGGACTGGGCACCTCCCTCTGGGGCTGGGCACCTCCTTCTGGGACTGGGCACCTCCCTGTGGGACTGCGCACCTCCCTCTGGTACTGGGCACCTCCTTGTGGGACTGTGCACCTCCCTCTGGGACTGGGCACCTCCTTCTGGGACTGGGCACATCCTTCCGAGACTGGGCACCTCTCTCTGGGACTGCGCACCTCACTCTGGGACGGGGCACCTCCCTCTGGGACTGGGCAACTCCCTCTGGGACTAGGGACCCCTTTCTGGGATTGGGCACCTCCCTCTGGAACTGCGCATCTCCCTCTGTGCCTGGCAACTCCCTCTGGGGCTGGGCACCTCCTTCTGGGACTGGGCATCTCCCTCTGGTACTGGAGCATCTCCCTCTGGGACTGGGCACCTCCCTCTGGGACTGGGCACCTACGTCTGGAACTGAGCACCTCCCTCTGGGACTGGGCATCTCCCTCTGGGACTGTGCATCTCCCACTGGGACTGCGCCATCTCCCACTGGGACTGCGCACCTCCCTCTGGGACGGGGCACCTCCCTCTGGGACTGGGCACCTCGCTCTGGGGCTGGGCACCTCCCTCTGGGACTGCGCCTTCTCCCTCTGGGACTGGGCACCTCCCTCTGGGACTAGGCACCTTCCACTGGGACTGCGGTTTCTCCTTCTGGGACTGGGCATCTCCCTCTGCGATGGCGCCATCTCCTTCTGGAACTGCGCCATGCACATCTGGGACTGGGCACCTCCCTCTGGGACTGGGCACCTCCCTCAGGGGCTGCGCCATCTCCCTCTGGGACTGCGCCATCTCCCTCTGGGACTGCGGCATCTCCCTCTGGGACTGGGGCATCTACCTATGGGACTGGGCACCTCCCTCTGGGACTGGGCATCACTCACTGGGAATGGGCACCTCCGTCTGGGACTGGGCATCTCCCTCTGGGACTGTGGCTTCTCCGTCTGGGACTGGGCACCTCCCTCTGAGACTGGGCACCTCCCTCTGGGATTGGGCCTTCTCCCGCTGGCAGTAGGCACCTCCGTCTTGGCTTCTCCATCTCCCTCTGGGACTGCGCACCTCCCTCTGGGACTGGGCACCTCCCTCTGGGACTGGGCACCTCCTTCTGGGACTGGGCACATCCTTCCGAGACTGGGCACCTCTCTCTGGGTCTGCGCACCTCACTCTGGGACTGGGCATCTCCATCTGGGACTGGACACCTCCCTCAGTGACTGGGCACCTCCCTCTGGGACTGGGCAGCGCCCTCTGGGACTGGGGAACCCTTTCTGGAATTGGGCACCTCCCTCTGGAACTGCGCATCTCCCTCTGTGCCTGGCACCTCCCTCAGGGACTGGGGCTTCTCCCTCTGGGACTGGGCCACCTCCCTGTAGGACTGGGCACCTCCGTCAGAGTCTGGGCACCTCCTTCTGGGACTGTGCACCTCCCTCTGGGACTGGGCACCTCCTTCTGGGACTGGGCACCTCACTCTGGGACGGCACACCTCCCTCTGGGACTGGGCACCTCCTTCTGGGAATGGGCCCCTCCCTCTGTGACTGGGGCATCTCCCTCTGGTACTGGGCACCTCCATCTGGGACTGGGCACCTCCGTCTGGGACTGGGCCCCTCGCTCTGGGACTGGGCATCTCCCTCTGGGACAGGGCACCTCCCTCTGGGACTGGGCATCTCCCTCTGGGATTGCGCCATCTCCCTCGGGACTGTGCACCTCCCTCTGGGACTGGGCACCTCCCTCTGGGACTGCGCCATCTCCCTGTTGGACTGAGCACCTTCCTCTTGGACTGGTTACCTCCATCTGTGACTGGGTCACTCCCTCTGCGACTGGGCATCTCCCTCGGGGACTGGGCACCTCCCTCTAGGACTGGGCACCTCCCTCTGGTCTGCGCCATCTCTCTCTGGGACTCGGCACCTCCCTCTGGGAGTGGGCACCTCCCTCTGGACTGGGCACCTCCCTCTGGGACTGGGCACCTCCTTCTGGGACTGGGCACCTCCTTCTGGGACTGGGCACCTCCCTCTGGGACTGGGGATTCGCCCTCTGAGACTGTGCACCTCCCTCTGGGACTGGGCACCTCCCTCAGGGACTGGGGCTTCTCCCTCTGGCACTAGGCACCTCCCTCTGGGACTGCGCCATCTCCCTCTGGGACTGTGCACCTCCCTCTGGAACTGGGCACATCCCTCTGGGACTGGGCACCTTCTTCTGGGACTGGGCAACTCCATCTCGGACTGGGCATCTCCCTCTGGGACTGGGCACGTCCCCCTGGGACTGGGCACCTCATTCTGGGACTGGGCACCTCCCTCTGGGACTGCCCACCTCATTCTGGGACTGGGCACCTCCCTCTGGGGCTGGGCACCTCCTTCTGGGACTGGGTACCTCCCTCTGGGACTGCGCACCGCGCTCTGGTACTGGGCACCTCCTTGTGGGACAGTGCACCTCCCTCTGGGACTGGGCACCTCCTTCTGGGACTGGGCACATCCTTCCGAGACTGGGCACCTCTCTCTGGGACTGCGCACCTCACTCTGGGACAGGGCACCTCCCTCTGGGACTGCGCACCTCACTCTTGGACTGGGCACCTCCATCTGGGACTGAACACCTCCCTCAGTGACTGGGCACCTCCCTCTGGGACTAGGGACCCCTTTCTGGTATTGGGCACCTCCCTCTGGAACTGTGCATCTCCCTCTGTGCCTGGCACCTCCCTCTGGGGCTGGGCACCTCCCTCTGGGACTGGGCATCTCCCTCTGGTACTGGAGCATCTCCCTCTGGGACTGGGCACCTCCCTCTGGGACAGGGCACCTCCCTCTGGGACTGGGCATCTCCCTCTGGGATTGCGCCATCTCCCTCGGGACTGTGCACCTCCCTCTGGGACTGGGCACCTCCCTCTGGGACTGTGCCATCTCCCTGTTGGACTGAGCACCTTCCTCTTGGACTGGTTACCTCCATCTGTGACTGGGTCACTCCCTCTGCGACTGGGCACCTCCGTCTGGGACTGGGCACTTCCGTCTGGGACTGGGCATCTCCATCTAAGACTGCGCCATCTCCCTCGGGGACTGGGCACCTCCCTCTAGGACTGGGCACCTCCCTCTGGACTGCGCCATCTCTCTCTGGGACTCGGCACCTCCCTCTGGGAGTGGGCACCTCCCTCTGGACTGGGCACCTCCCTCTGGGACTGGGCACCTCCTTCTGGGACTGGGCACCTCCTTCTGGGACTGGGCACCTCCCTCTGGGACTGGGGATTCGCCCTCTGAGACTGTGCACCTCCCTCTGGGACTGGGCACCTCCATCAGGGACTGGGGCTTCTCCCTCTGGCACTAGGCACCTCCCTCTGGGACTGCGCCATCTCCCTCTGGGACTGTGCACCTCCCTCTGGAACTGGGCACATCCCTCTGGGACTGGGCACCTCCTTCTGGGACTGGGCAACTCCCTCTCGGACTGGGCATCTCCCTCTGGGACTGGGCACGTCCCCCTGGGACTGGGCACCTCATTCTGGGACTGGGCACCTCCCTCTGGGACTGCGCACCTCATTCTGGGACTGGGCACCTCCCTCTGGGGCTGGGCTCCTCCTTCTGGGACTGGGTACCTCCCTCTGGGACTGCGCACCGCCCTCTGGTACTGGGCACCTCCTTGTGGGATAGTGCACCTCCCTCTGGGACTGGGCACCTCCTTCTGGGACTGGGCACATCCTTCCGAGACTGGGCACCTCTCTCTGTCACTGCGCACCTCACTCTGGGACAGGGCACCTCCCTCTGGGACTGCGCACCTCACTCTTGGACTGGGCACCTCCATCTGGGACTGAACACCTCCCTCAGTGACTGGGCACCTCCCTCTGGGACTAGGGACCCCTTTCTGGTATTGGGCACCTCCCTCTGGAACTGTGCATCTCCCTCTGTGCCTGGCACCTCCCTCTGGGGCTGGGCACCTCCCTCTGGGACTGGGCATCTCCCTCTGGTACTGGAGCATCTCCCTCTGGGACTGGGCACCTCCCTCTGGGACTGGGCACCTCCGTCTGGGACTGCAGACCTCCCTCTGGGACTGGGCATCTCCCTCTGGCACTGGACACCTCATTTTAGGACTGCGCCATCCCCCTTTGTGACTGGGCACCTCCCTCTGGGGCTGGGTACCTACATCTGGGACTGGGTTACTCTCTCTGGGACGGGGCACCTCCCTCTGGGACTAGGCAGCTCCCTCTGGGACTGGGCACCTCCCTCTGGGACTGGGCATCTCCATCTGGGACTGCGCCATCTCCCTCTGGGACTGTGCACCTCCCTCTGGGACTAGGCACATTCCACTGGGACTGCGCTATCTCCCCCTGGGACTGGGCACCTCCCTCTGCGATGGCGCCATCTCCCTCTGGGACTGCGCCATGCACATCTGGGACTGAGCACCTCCCTCTGGGACTTGGCACCTCCCTCAGAGACTGCGCCATCTCCCTCTGGGACTGCGCCATCTCCCTCTGGGACTGGGGCACCTACCTCTGGGACTGGGCACCTCCCTCTGGGACTGGGCATCACTCACTGGGAATGGGCAACTCCGTCTGGGACTGGGCTTCTCCCTCTGGGACGATGGCTTCTCTCTCTGAGACTGGGCACCTCCCTCTGGGCTGGGCACCTCCCTCTGGGACTGGGCCTTCTCCCGCTGGCAGTAGGCACCTCCCTCTGGGACTGGGCATCACTCACTGGGAATGGGCACCTCCGTCTGGGACTGGGCATCTCCCTCTGGGACTGTGGCTTCTCCCTCTGGGACTGGGCACCTCCCTCTTGGACTGGGCACCACCCTCTGGGACTGGGCCTTCCCCCGCTGGCAGTAGGCACCTCCCTCTTGGCTGCGCCTTCTCCCTCTGGGACTGCGCACCTCCCTCTGGGACTGGGCACCTCAATCTGGGACTGGGCACCTCCTTCTGTGACTGGGCACATCCTTCCGAGACTGGGCACCTCTCTCTGGGACTGCGCACCTCACTCTGGGACAGGGCACGTCCCTCTGGGACTGCGCACCTCACTCTGGGACTGGGCACCTCCCTCTGGGACTGGACACCTCCCTCAGTGACTGGGCACCTCCCTCTGGGACTGGGCACCTCCCTCTGGGACTGGGGCCCCCTTTCTGGGATTGGGCACCTCCCTCTGGAACTGCCCATCTCCCTCTGTGCCTGGCACCTCCCTCTGGGACTGGACACATCCGTCTGGGACTGGGCACCTCCCTCTGGGACTGGGCATCTCCCTCTGGGACTGAGCATCTCACACTGGGACTGCGCCATCTCCCACTGGGACTGGGCACCTCCATCTGCGACTGCGCACCTCCCTCTGGAACTGGGCATCTCCCTCTGGGACTGGGCACCTCCCTCTGGGACTCGGCATCACTCACTGGGAATGGGCACCTCCGCCTGGGACTGGTCATCTCCCTCTGGGACTGTGGCTTCTCCCTCTGGGACTGGGCACCTCCCTCTGATACTGGGCACCTCCCTCTGGAACTGGGCCTTCTCCCGCTGGCAGTAGGCACCTCCCTCTTTGCTGAACCATCTTCCTCTGGGACTGCGCACCTCCCTCTGGGACTGGGCACCTCCCTCTGGGACTGGGCACCTCCTTCTGGGACTGGGCACCTCCCTCTGGGACTGGGCACCTCCCTCTGGGACTGGGCACCTACCTCTGGGACTGGGCACCTCCTTCTTGGACTGGGTACCTCCCTCTGGGACTGCGCCCCTTCCTCTGGGACTGGGCACCTCCTTCTGGGACTGGGCCCCTCCCTCTGGGACTGTGCACCTCCCTTTGGGACTGGGCACCTCCGTCTGGGACTGGGCATCTCCCTCTGGGACTGGGCACCTCCCTCTGGGACTGCGCCATCTCCCTCTGGGAGTGAGCACCTTCCTCTCGGACTGGTTACCTCCATCTGTGACTGGGTTACTCCTTTTGGGACTGGGCACCTCCTTCTGGGACTGGGCACCTCCTTCTGGGACTGCGCACCTTTTTCTGGGACTGGGCACCTCCCTCTGGGACGGGGCACCTCCCTCTGGGACTGCACCATCTCCCTCTGGGACTGGGCATCACTCTCTGGGACTGCGCCATCTCCCTATGGGACTGGGCACCTCCCTCTGGTACTGTCCATCTCCCTCTACGAAGGCGCCATTTCCCTCTGGGATGGGGCACCTCCCTCTGGGACTGGGCACCTCCCTCTGGGACTGGGGCTTCGCCCTCTGGGATTGGGCCACCTCCCCCTGGGACTCCGCCATATCCCTGTGGGACTGGATATCTCCATCTGGTACTGGGCACCTCCTTCTGGGACTGGGCAACTCCCTCTGGGACTAGGGACCCCTTTCTGGGATTGGGCACCTCCCTCTGGAACTGCGCATCTCCCTCTGGGCCTGGCAACTCCCTCTGGGGCTGGGCACCTCCTTCTGGGACTGGGCATCTCCCACTGGTACTGGAGCATCTCCCTCTGGGACTAAAGCATCTCCCTCTGGGACTGGGCACCTCCCTCTGGGACTGGGCACCTCCCTCTGGGACTGGGCACCTACGTCTGGGACTGAGCACCTCCCTCTGGGACTGGGCATCTCCCTCTGGGACTGAGCATCTCCCACTGGGACTGGGCACCTCCATCTGGGACTGCGCACCTCCCTCTGGGACGGGGCACCTCCCTCTGGGACTGGGCACCTCGCTCTGGGGCTGGGCACCTCCCTCTGGGACTGCGCCTTCTCCCTCTGGGACTGGGCACCTCCCTCTGGGACTAGGCACCTTCCACTGGGACTGCGGTTTCTCCTTCTGGGACTGGGCATCTCCCTCTGCGATGGCGCCATCTCCTTCTGGAACTGCGCCATGCACATCTGGGACTGGGCACCTCCCTCTGGGACTGGGCACCTCCCTCAGGGGCTGCGCCATCTCCCTCTGGGACTGCGCCATCTCCCTCTGGGACTGCGGCATCTCCCTCTGGGACTGGGGCATCTACCTCTGGGACTGGGCACCTCCCTCTGGGACTGGGCATCACTCACTGGGAATGGGCACCTCCGTCTGGGACTGGGCATCTCCCTCTGGGACTGTGGCTTCTCCGTCTGGGACTGGGCACCTCCCTCTGGGACTGGGCACCTCCCTCTGGGATTGGGCCTTCTCCCGCTGGCAGTAGGCACCTCCCTCTTGGCTTCTCCATCTCCCTCTGGGACTGCGCACCTCCCTCTGGGACTGGGGACCACCCTCTGGGACCGGGCACCTCCTTCTGGGACTGGGCACATCCTTCCGAGACTGGGCACCTCTCCCTGGGACTGCGCACCTCACTCTGGGACAGGGCACCTCCCTCTGGGTCTGCGCACCTCAGTCTGGGACTGGGCATCTCCATCTGGGACTGGACACCTCCCTCAGTGACTGGGCACCTCCCTCTGGGACTGGGCAGCGCCCTCTGGGACTGGGGAACCCTTTCTGGAATTGGGCACCTCCCTCTGGAACTGCGCATCTCCCTCTGTGCCTGGCACCTCCCTCAGGGACTGGGGCTTTTCCCTCTGGGACTGGGCCACCTCCCTCTAGGACTGGGCACCTCCGTCAGAGTCTGGGCACCTCCTTCTGGGACTGTGCACCTCCCTCTGAGACTGGGCACCTCCTTCTGGGACTGGGCACCTCCCTCTGGGACGGCACACCTCCCTCTGGGACTGGGCACCTCCTTCTGGGAATGGGCCCCTCCCTCTGTGACTGGGGCATCTCCCTCTGGTACTGGGCACCTCCATCTGGGACTGGGCACCTCCGTCTGGGACTGGGCACCTCGCTCTGGGACTGGGCATCTCCCTCTGGGACAGGGCACCTCCCTCTGGGACTGGGCATCTCCCTCTGGGATTGCGCCATCTCCCTCGGGACTGGGCACCTCCCTCTGGGACTGCGCCATCTCCCTGTGGGACTGAGCACCTTCCTCTTGGACTGGTTACCTCCATCTGTGACTGGGTCACTCCCTCTGCGACTGGGCACCTCCCTCTGGGACTGGGCACTTCCGTCTGGGACTGGGCATCTCCATCTAAGACTGCGCCATCTCCCTCTGGGACTGGGCACCTCCCTCTGGGACTGGGCACCTCCCTCTGGACTGCGCCATCTCTCTCTGGGACTCGGCACCTCCCTCTGGGAGTGGGCACCTCCCTCTGGACTGGGCACCTCCCTCTGGGACTGGGCACCTCCTTCTGGGACTGGGCACCTCCTTCTGGGACTGGGCACCTCCCTCTGGGTCTGGGGATTCGCCCTCTGAGACTGTGCACCTCCCTCTGGGGCTGGGCACCTCCCTCAGGGACTGGGGTTTCTCCCTCTGGCACTAGGCACCTCCCTCTGGGACTGCGCCATCTCCCTCTGGGACTGTGCACCTCCCTCTGGAACTGGGCACATCCCTCTGGGACTGGGCACCTCCTTCTGGGACTGGGCAACTCCCTCTCGGACTGGGCATCTCCCTCTGGGACTGGGCACGTCCCCCTGGGACTGGGCACCTCCTTCTGGGACTGGGCACCTCCCTCTGGGACTGCGCACCTCATTGTGGGACTGGGCACCTCCCTCTGGGGCTGGGCACCGCCTTCTGGGACTGGGTACCTCCCTCTGGGACTGCGCACCGCCCTCTGGTACTGGGCACCTCCTTGTGGGACAGTGCACCTCCCTCTTGGACTGGGCACCTCCTTCTGGGACTGTGCACATCCTTCCGAGACAGGGCACCTCTCTCTGGGACTGCGCACCTCACTCTGGGACAGGGCACCTCCCTCTGGGACTGCGCACCTCACTCTTGGACTGGGCACCTCCATCTGGGACTGAACACCTCCCTCAGTGACTGGGCACCTCCCTCTGGGACTGGGCACCTCCCTCTGGGACTAGGGACCCCTTTCTGGTATTGGGCACCTCCCTCTGGAACTGTGCATCTCCCTCTGTGCCTGGCACCTCCCTCTGGGGCTGGGCACCTCCCTCTGGGACTGGGCATCTCCCTCTGGTACTGGAGCATCTCCCTCTGGGACTGGGCACCTCCCTCTGGGACTGGGCACCTCCGTCTGGGACTGCAGACCTCCCTCTGGGACTGGGCATCTCCCTCTGGCACTGGACACCTCATTTTAGAACTGCGCCATCCCCCTTTGTGACTGGGCACCTCCCTCTGGGGCTGGGTACCTACATCTGGGACTGGGTTACTCTCTCTGGGACGGGGCACCTCCCTCTGGGACTAGGCAGCTCCCTCTGGGACTGGGCACCTCCCTCTGGGACTGGGCATCTCCATCTGGGAGTGTGCCATCTCCCTCTGGGACTGGGCACCTCCCTCTGGGACTAGGCACCTTCCACTGGGACTGCGCCATCTCCCCCTGGGACTGGGCACCTCCCTCTGCGATGGCGCCATCTCCCTCTGGGACTGCGCCATGCACATCTGGGACTGGGCACCTCCCTCTGGGAATGCGCACCTCCCTCTGGGACTGGGCACCTCCCTCTGGGACTGGGCACCTCCCTCTTTGACTGGGGCTTCTCCCTATGGGACTGGGCCACCTCCCTCAGGGACTGGGCACCTCCGTCTGGGACTGCGCACCTCCCTCTGGGACTGCGCCACCTCTCTCTGGGACTGGGCATCTCCATCTGGGACTGGGCATCTCCCTCTGGGACTGGGCATCTCCGTCAGGGACTGGGCACCTCCGTCTGGGACTGAGCATCTCCCTCTGGGACTGGGCATCTCCCTCTGGGATTGCGCCATCTCCCTCGGGACTGTACACCTCCCTCTGGGACTGGGCACCTCCCTCTGGGACTGCGCCATCTCCCTCTGGGTCTGAGCACCTTCCTCTTGGACTGGTTACCTCCATCTGTGACAGGGTCACTCCCTCTGGGACTGGGCACCTCCCTCTGGGACTGAGCACCTTCATCTTGGACTGGTTACCTCCATCTGTGACTGGGTCACGCCCTCTGGGACTGGGCATCTCCATCTAGGACTGCGCCATCTCCCTCTGGGACTGGGCACCTCCCTCTGGGACTGGGCACCTCCCTCTAGGAATGGGCACCTCCGTCAGAGTCTGGGCACCTCCTTCTGGGACTGTGCACCTCCCTCTGGGACTGGACATCTCCTTCTGGGACTGGGCACCTCCCTCTGGGACGGCGCACCTCCCTCTGGAACTGGGCACCTCCTTCTGGGACTGGGCCCCTCCCTCACTGACTGCGCCATCTCTCTCTGGGACTCGGCACCTCCCTCTGGGACTGGGCACCTCCCTTTGGACTGGGCACCTCCCTCTGGGACTGGGCACCTTGTACTGGGACTGGGCACCTCCTTCTGGGACTCGGCACCTCCCTCTGGGACTGGGGATTCGCCCTCTGAGACTGTGCACCTCCCTCTAGGACTGGGCACCTCCCTCAGGGACTAAGGCATCTCCCTCTGGCACTAGGCACCTCCCTCTGGGACTGCGCCATCTCCCTCTGGGACTGTGCACCTCCCTCTGGGACTGGGCACCTCCCTCAGGGACTAAGGCTTCTCCCTCTGGCACTAGGCACCTCCCTCTGGGACTGCGCCATCTCCCTCTGGGACTGCGCCATCTCCCTCTGGGACTGTGCACCTCCCTCTGGAACTGGGCACCTCCCTCTGGGACTGGGCACCTCCTTCTGGGACCGCGCTACTCCCTCTGGGACTGGGCACGTCCCCCTGGGACTGGGCACCTCCTTCTGGGACTGGGCATCTCCCTCTGTGACTGCGCACCTCCTTCTGGAACTGGGCACTTCCCTCTGGGGCTGGGCACCTCCTTCTGGGACTGGGCACCTCCCTGTGGGACTGCGCACCTCCCTCTGGGACTGGGCACCTCCGTCAGGGACTGGGCAACTCCCTCTGGGACTTGGCACCTCCCTCAGAGACTGCGCCATCTCCCTCTGGGACTGCGCCATCTCCCTCTGGTACTGCGGCATCTCCCTCTGGGACTGGGGCACCTACCTCTGGGAATGGGCAACTCCGTCTGGGACTGGGCTTCTCCCTCTGGGACTATGGCTTCTCTCTCTGAGACTGGGCACCTCCCTCTGGGCTGGGCACCTCCCTCTGGGACTGGGCCTTCTCCCGCTGGCAGTAGGCACCTCCCTCTGGGACTGGGCATCACTCACTGGGAATGGGCACCTCCGTCTGGGACTGGGCATCTCCCTCTGGGACTGTGGCTTCTCCCTCTGGGACTGGGCACCTCCCTCTTGGACTGGGAACCACCCTCTGGGACTGGGCCTTCCCCCGCTGGCAGTAGGCACCTCCCTCTTGGCTGCGCCATCTCCCTCTGGGACTGCGCACCTCAATCTGGGACTGGGCACCTCCTTCTGTGACTGGGCACATCCTTCCGAGACTGGGCACCTCTCTCTGGGACTGCGCACCTCACTCTGGGACAGGGCACGTCCCTCTGGGACTGCGCACCTCACTCTGGGACTGGGCACCTCCGTCTGGGACTGGACACCTCCCTCAGTGACTGGGCACCTCCCTCTGGGACTGGGCACCTCCCTCTGGGACTGGGGCCCCCTTTCTGGGATTGGGCACCTCCCTCTGGAACTGCCCATCTCCCTCTGTGCCTGGCACCTCCCTCTGGGACTGGACACATCCGTCTGGGACTGGGCACCTCCCTCTGGGACTGGACACCTCCCTCGGTGACTGGGCACCTCCCTCTGGGACTGGGCACCTCCCTCTGTGACTGGGTCCCCTTGCTGGGATTGGGCACCTCCCTCTGGAACTGCCCATCTCCCTCTGTGCCTGGCACCTCCCTCTGGGACTGGACACATCCGTCTGGGACTGGGCACCTCCTTCTGGGACTGGGCACCTCCCTCTGGGTCTGGGGATTCGCCCTCTGAGACTGTGCACCTCCCTCTGGGGCTGGGCACCTCCCTCAGGGACTGGGGTTTCTCCCTCTGGCACTAGGCACCTCCCTCTGGGACTGCGCCATCTCCCTCTGGGACTGTGCACCTCCCTCTGGAACTGGGCACATCCCTCTGGGACTGGGCACCTCCTTCTGGGACTGGGCAACTCCCTCTCGGACTGGGCATCTCCCTCTGGGACTGGGCACGTCCCCCTGGGACTGGGCACCTCCTTCTGGGACTGGGCACCTCCCTCTGGGACTGCGCACCTCATTGTGGGACTGGGCACCTCCCTCTGGGGCTGGGCACCGCCTTCTGGGACTGGGTACCTCCCTCTGGGACTGCGCACCGCCCTCTGGTACTGGGCACCTCCTTGTGGGACAGTGCACCTCCCTCTTGGACTGGGCACCTCCTTCTGGGACTGTGCACATCCTTCCGAGACAGGGCACCTCTCTCTGGGACTGCGCACCTCACTCTGGGACAGGGCACCTCCCTCTGGGACTGCGCACCTCACTCTTGGACTGGGCACCTCCATCTGGGACTGAACACCTCCCTCAGTGACTGGGCACCTCCCTCTGGGACTGGGCACCTCCCTCTGGGACTAGGGACCCCTTTCTGGTATTGGGCACCTCCCTCTGGAACTGTGCATCTCCCTCTGTGCCTGGCACCTCCCTCTGGGGCTGGGCACCTCCCTCTGGGACTGGGCATCTCCCTCTGGTACTGGAGCATCTCCCTCTGGGACTGGGCACCTCCCTCTGGGACTGGGCACCTCCGTCTGGGACTGCAGACCTCCCTCTGGGACTGGGCATCTCCCTCTGGCACTGGACACCTCATTTTAGAACTGCGCCATCCCCCTTTGTGACTGGGCACCTCCCTCTGGGGCTGGGTACCTACATCTGGGACTGGGTTACTCTCTCTGGGACGGGGCACCTCCCTCTGGGACTAGGCAGCTCCCTCTGGGACTGGGCACCTCCCTCTGGGACTGGGCATCTCCATCTGGGAGTGTGCCATCTCCCTCTGGGACTGGGCACCTCCCTCTGGGACTAGGCACCTTCCACTGGGACTGCGCCATCTCCCCCTGGGACTGGGCACCTCCCTCTGCGATGGCGCCATCTCCCTCTGGGACTGCGCCATGCACATCTGGGACTGGGCACCTCCCTCTGGGAATGCGCACCTCCCTCTGGGACTGGGCACCTCCCTCTGGGACTGGGCACCTCCCTCTTTGACTGGGGCTTCTCCCTATGGGACTGGGCCACCTCCCTCAGGGACTGGGCACCTCCGTCTGGGACTGCGCACCTCCCTCTGGGACTGCGCCACCTCTCTCTGGGACTGGGCATCTCCATCTGGGACTGGGCATCTCCCTCTGGGACTGGGCATCTCCGTCAGGGACTGGGCACCTCCGTCTGGGACTGAGCATCTCCCTCTGGGACTGGGCATCTCCCTCTGGGATTGCGCCATCTCCCTCGGGACTGTACACCTCCCTCTGGGACTGGGCACCTCCCTCTGGGACTGCGCCATCTCCCTCTGGGTCTGAGCACCTTCCTCTTGGACTGGTTACCTCCAT
This sequence comes from Scyliorhinus torazame, assembly GCF_047496885.1. NCBI lineage: Eukaryota > Metazoa > Chordata > Chondrichthyes > Carcharhiniformes > Scyliorhinidae > Scyliorhinus > Scyliorhinus torazame. Next base: position 380,416,910 of record NC_092709.1, read on the forward strand.
CTGTGACAGGGTCACTCCCTCTGGGACTGGGCACCTCCCTCTGGGACTGAGCACCTTCATCTTGGACTGGTTACCTCCATCTGTGACTGGGTCACGCCCTCTGGGACTGGGCATCTCCATCTAGGACTGCGCCATCTCCCTCTGGGACTGGGCACCTCCCTCTGGGACTGGGCACCTCCCTCTAGGAATGGGCACCTCCGTCAGAGTCTGGGCACCTCCTTCTGGGACTGTGCACCTCCCTCTGGGACTGGACATCTCCTTCTGGGACTGGGCACCTCCCTCTGGGACGGCGCACCTCCCTCTGGAACTGGGCACCTCCTTCTGGGACTGGGCCCCTCCCTCACTGACTGCGCCATCTCTCTCTGGGACTCGGCACCTCCCTCTGGGACTGGGCACCTCCCTTTGGACTGGGCACCTCCCTCTGGGACTGGGCACCTTGTACTGGGACTGGGCACCTCCTTCTGGGACTCGGCACCTCCCTCTGGGACTGGGGATTCGCCCTCTGAGACTGTGCACCTCCCTCTAGGACTGGGCACCTCCCTCAGGGACTAAGGCTTCTCCCTCTGGCACTAGGCACCTCCCTCTGGGACTGCGCCATCTCCCTCTGGGACTGTGCACCTCCCTCTGGGACTGGGCACCTCCCTCAGGGACTAAGGCTTCTCCCTCTGGCACTAGGCACCTCCCTCTGGGACTGCGCCATCTCCCTCTGGGACTGCGCCATCTCCCTCTGGGACTGTGCACCTCCCTCTGGAACTGGGCACCTCCCTCTGGGACTGGGCACCTCCTTCTGGGACCGCGCTACTCCCTCTGGGACTGGGCACGTCCCCCTGGGACTGGGCACCTCCTTCTGGGACTGGGCATCTCCCTCTGTGACTGCGCACCTCCTTCTGGAACTGGGCACTTCCCTCTGGGGCTGGGCACCTCCTTCTGGGACTGGGCACCTCCCTGTGGGACTGCGCACCTCCCTCTGGGACTGGGCACCTCCGTCAGGGACTGGGCAACTCCCTCTGGGACTTGGCACCTCCCTCAGAGACTGCGCCATCTCCCTCTGGGACTGCGCCATCTCCCTCTGGTACTGCGGCATCTCCCTCTGGGACTGGGGCACCTACCTCTGGGAATGGGCAACTCCGTCTGGGACTGGGCTTCTCCCTCTGGGACTATGGCTTCTCTCTCTGAGACTGGGCACCTCCCTCTGGGCTGGGCACCTCCCTCTGGGACTGGGCCTTCTCCCGCTGGCAGTAGGCACCTCCCTCTGGGACTGGGCATCACTCACTGGGAATGGGCACCTCCGTCTGGGACTGGGCATCTCCCTCTGGGACTGTGGCTTCTCCCTCTGGGACTGGGCACCTCCCTCTTGGACTGGGCACCACCCTCTGGGACTGGGCCTTCCCCCGCTGGCAGTAGGCACCTCCCTCTTGGCTGCGCCATCTCCCTCTGGGACTGCGCACCTCAATCTGGGACTGGGCACCTCCTTCTGTGACTGGGCACATCCTTCCGAGACTGGGCACCTCTCTCTGGGACTGCGCACCTCACTCTGGGACAGGGCACGTCCCTCTGGGACTGCGCACCTCACTCTGGGACTGGGCACCTCCGTCTGGGACTGGACACCTCCCTCAGTGACTGGGCACCTCCCTCTGGGACTGGGCACCTCCCTCTGGGACTGGGGCCCCCTTTCTGGGATTGGGCACCTCCCTCTGGAACTGCCCATCTCCCTCTGTGCCTGGCACCTCCCTCTGGGACTGGACACATCCGTCTGGGACTGGGCACCTCCCTCTGGGACTGGACACCTCCCTCGGTGACTGGGCACCTCCCTCTGGGACTGGGCACCTCCCTCTGTGACTGGGTCCCCTTGCTGGGATTGGGCACCTCCCTCTGGAACTGCCCATCTCCCTCTGTGCCTGGCACCTCCCTCTGGGACTGGACACATCCGTCTGGGACTGGGCACCTCCTTCTGGGACTGGGCACCTCCCTCTGGGTCTGGGGATTCGCCCTCTGAGACTGTGCACCTCCCTCTGGGGCTGGGCACCTCCCTCAGGGACTGGGGTTTCTCCCTCTGGCACTAGGCACCTCCCTCTGGGACTGCGCCATCTCCCTCTGGGACTGTGCACCTCCCTCTGGAACTGGGCACATCCCTCTGGGACTGGGCACCTCCTTCTGGGACTGGGCAACTCCCTCTCGGACTGGGCATCTCCCTCTGGGACTGGGCACGTCCCCCTGGGACTGGGCACCTCCTTCTTTGACTGGGCACCTCCCTCTGGGACTGCGCACCTCATTGTGGGACTGGGCACCTCCCTCTGGGGCTGGGCACCGCCTTCTGGGACTGGGTACCTCCCTCTGGGACTGCGCACCGCCCTCTGGTACTGGGCACCTCCTTGTGGGACAGTGCACCTCCCTCTTGGACTGGGCACCTCCTTCTGGGACTGTGCACATCCTTCCGAGACAGGGCACCTCTCTCTGGGACTGCGCACCTCACTCTGGGACAGGGCACCTCCCTCTGGGACTGCGCACCTCACTCTTGGACTGGGCACCTCCATCTGGGACTGAACACCTCCCTCAGTGACTGGGCACCTCCCTCTGGGACTGGGCACCTCCCTCTGGGACTAGGGACCCCTTTCTGGTATTGGGCACCTCCCTCTGGAACTGTGCATCTCCCTCTGTGCCTGGCACCTCCCTCTGGGGCTGGGCACCTCCCTCTGGGACTGGGCATCTCCCTCTGGTACTGGAGCATCTCCCTCTGGGACTGGGCACCTCCCTCTGGGACTGGGCACCTCCGTCTGGGACTGCAGACCTCCCTCTGGGACTGGGCATCTCCCTCTGGCACTGGACACCTCATTTTAGAACTGCGCCATCCCCCTTTGTGACTGGGCACCTCCCTCTGGGGCTGGGTACCTACATCTGGGACTGGGTTACTCTCTCTGGGACGGGGCACCTCCCTCTGGGACTAGGCAGCTCCCTCTGGGACTGGGCACCTCCCTCTGGGACTGGGCATCTCCATCTGGGAGTGTGCCATCTCCCTCTGGGACTGGGCACCTCCCTCTGGGACTAGGCACCTTCCACTGGGACTGCGCCATCTCCCCCTGGGACTGGGCACCTCCCTCTGCGATAGCGCCATCTCCCTCTGGGACTGCGCCATGCACATCTGGGACTGGGCACCTCCCTCTGGGAATGCGCACCTCCCTCTGGGACTGGGCACCTCCCTCTGGGACTGGGCACCTCCCTCTTTGACTGGGGCTTCTCCCTATGGGACTGGGCCACCTCCCTCAGGGACTGGGCACCTCCGTCTGGGACTGCGCACCTCCCTCTGGGACTGCGCCACCTCTCTCTGGGACTGGGCATCTCCATCTGGGACTGGGCATCTCCCTCTGGGACTGGGCATCTCCGTCAGGGACTGGGCACCTCCGTCTGGGACTGAGCATCTCCCTCTGGGACTGGGCATCTCCCTCTGGGATTGCGCCATCTCCCTCGGGACTGTACACCTCCCTCTGGGACTGGGCACCTCCCTCTGGGACTGCGCCATCTCCCTCTGGGTCTGAGCACCTTCCTCTTGGACTGGTTACCTCCATCTGTGACAGGGTCACTCCCTCTGGGACTGGGCACCTCCCTCTGGGACTGAGCACCTTCATCTTGGACTGGTTACCTCCATCTGTGACTGGGTCACGCCCTCTGGGACTGGGCATCTCCATCTAGGACTGCGCCATCTCCCTCTGGGACTGGGCACCTCCCTCTGGGACTGGGCACCTCCCTCTAGGAATGGGCACCTCCGTCAGAGTCTGGGCACCTCCTTTTGGGACTGTGCACCTCCCTCTGGGACTGGACATCTCCTTCTGGGACTGGGCACCTCCCTCTGGGACGGCGCACCTCCCTCTGGAACTGGGCACCTCCTTCTGGGACTGGGCCCCTCCCTCACTGACTGCGCCATCTCTCTCTGGGACTCGGCACCTCCCTCTGGGACTGGGCACCTCCCTTTGGACTGGGCACCTCCCTCTGGGACTGGGCACCTTGTACTGGGACTGGGCACCTCCTTCTGGGACTCGGCACCTCCCTCTGGGACTGGGGATTCGCCCTCTGAGACTGTGCACCTCCCTCTAGGACTGGGCACCTCCCTCAGGGACTAAGGCTTCTCCCTCTGGCACTAGGCACCTCCCTCTGGGACTGCGCCATCTCCCTCTGGGACTGTGCACCTCCCTCTGGGACTGGGCACCTCCCTCAGGGACTAAGGCTTCTCCCTCTGGCACTAGGCACCTCCCTCTGGGACTGCGCCATCTCCCTCTGGGACTGTGCACCTCCCTCTGGAACTGGGCACCTCCCTCTGGGACTGGGCACCTCCTTCTGGGAACGCGCTACTCCCTCTGGGACTGGGCACGTCCCCCTGGGACTGGGCACCTCCTTCTGGGACTGGGCATCTCCCTCTGTGACTGCGCACCTCCTTCTGGAACTGGGCACTTCCCTCTGGGGCTGGGCACCTCCTTCTGGGACTGGGCACCTCCCTGTGGGACTGCGCACCTCCCTCTGGGACTGGGCACCTCCGTCAGGGACTGGGCAACTCCCTCTGGGACTTGGCACCTCCCTCAGAGACTGCGCCATCTCCCTCTGGGACTGCGCCATCTCCCTCTGGTACTGCGGCATCTCCCTCTGGGACTGGGGCACCTACCTCTGGGAATGGGCAACTCCGTCTGGGACTGGGCTTCTCCCTCTGGGACTATGGCTTCTCTCTCTGAGACTGGGCACCTCCCTCTGGGCTGGGCACCTCCCTCTGGGACTGGGCCTTCTCCCGCTGGCAGTAGGCACCTCCCTCTGGGACTGGGCATCACTCACTGGGAATGGGCACCTCCGTCTGGGACTGGGCATCTCCCTCTGGGACTGTGGCTTCTCCCTCTGGGACTGGGCACCTCCCTCTTGGACTGGGCACCACCCTCTGGGACTGGGCCTTCCCCCGCTGGCAGTAGGCACCTCCCTCTTGGCTGCGCCATCTCCCTCTGGGACTGCGCACCTCAATCTGGGACTGGGCACCTCCTTCTGTGACTGGGCACATCCTTCCGAGACTGGGCACCTCTCTCTGGGACTGCGCACCTCACTCTGGGACAGGGCACGTCCCTCTGGGACTGCGCACCTCACTCTGGGACTGGGCATCTCCGTCTGGGACTGGACACCTCCCTCAGTGACTGGGCACCTCCCTCTGGGACTGGGCACCTCCCTCTGGGACTGGGGCCCCCTTTCTGGGATTGGGCACCTCCCTCTGGAACTGCCCATCTCCCTCTGTGCCTGGCACCTCCCTCTGGGACTGGACACATCCGTCTGGGACTGGGCACCTCCCTCTGGGACTGGACACCTCCCTCGGTGACTGGGCACCTCCCTCTGGGACTGGGCACCTCCCTCTGTGACTGGGTCCCCTTGCTGGGATTTGGCACCTCCCTCTGGAACTGCCCATCTCCCTCTGTGCCTGGCACCTCCCTCTGGGACTGGACACATCCGTCTGGGACTGGGCACCTCCCTCTGGGACTGGGCATCTCCCTCTGGGACTGAGCATCTCACACTGGGACTGCGCCATCTCCCACTGGGACTGGGCACCTCCATCTGCGACTGCGCACCTCCCTCTGCAACTGGGCATCTCCCTCTGGGACTGGGCACCTCCCTCTGGGACTCGGCATCACTCACTGGGAATGGGCACCTCCGTCTGGGACTGGTCATCTCCCTCTGGGACTGTGGCTTCTCCCTCTGGGACTGGGCACCTCCCTCTGATACTGGGCACCTCCCTCTGGGACTGGGCCTTCTCCCGCTGGCAGTAGGCACCTCGCTCTTTGCTGCACCATCTCCCTCTGGGACTGCGCACCTCCCTCTGGGACTGGGCACCTCCCTCTGGGACTGGGCACCTCCTTCTGGGACTGGGCACCTCCCTCTGGGACTGGGCACCTCCCTCTGGGACTGGGCACCTACCTCTGGGACTGGGCACCTCCCTCTGGGACTGCGCCCCTTCCTCTGGGACTGGGCACCTCCTTCTGGGACTGGGCCCCTCCCTCTGGGACTGTGCACCTCCCTTTGGGACTGGGCACCTCCCTCTGGGACTGGGCACCTCCCTCTGGGACTGCGCCATCTCCCTCTGGGAGTGAGCACCTTCCTCTCGGACTGGTTACCTCCATCTGTGACTGGGTTACTCCTTTTGGGACTGGGCACCTCCTTCTGGGACTGGGCACCTCCTTCTGGGACTGCGCACCTTTTTCTGGGACTGGGCACCTCCCTCTGGGACGGGGCACCTCCCTCTGGGACTGCACCATCTCCCTCTGGGACTGGGCATCACTCTCTGGGACTGCGCCATCTCCCTATGGGACTGGGCACCTCCCTCTGGTACTGTCCATCTCCCTCTACGAAGGCGCCATTTCCCTCTGGGATGGGGCACCTCCCTCTGGGACTGGGCACCTCCCTCTGGGACTGGGGCTTCGCCCTCTGGGATTGGGCCACCTCCCCCTGGGACTCCGCCATATCCCTGTGGGACTGGATATCTCCATCTGGTACTGGGCACCTCCTTCTGGGACTTGGCAACTCCCTCTGGGACTAGGGACCCCTTTCTGGGATTGGGCACCTCCCTCTGGAACTGCGCATCTCCCTCTGTGCCTGGCAACTCCCTCTGGGGCTGGGCACCTCCTTCTGGGACTGGGCATCTCCATCTGGTACTGGAGCATCTCCCTCTGGGACTGGGCACCTCCCTCTGGGACTGGGCACCTCCTTCTGGGACCGCGCAACTCCATCTGGGACTGGGCACGTCCCCCTGGGACTGGGCACCTCCTTCTGGGACTGGGCATCTCCCTCTGTGACTGCGCACCTCCTTCTGGAACTTGGCACTTCCCTCTGGGGCTGGGCACCTCCTTCTGGGACTGGGCACCTCCCTGTGGGACTGCGCACCTCCCTCTGGGACTGGGCACCTCCGTCAGGGACTGGGCAACTCCCTCTGGGACTTGGCACCTCCCTCAGAGACTGCGCCATCTCCCTCTGGGACTGCGCCATCTCCCTCTGGTACTGCGGCATCTCCCTCTGGGACTGGGGCACCTACCTCTGGGAATGGGCAACTCCGTCTGGGACTGGGCTTCTCCCTCTGGGACTATGGCTTCTCTCTCTGAGACTGGGCACCTCCCTCTGGGCTGGGCACCTCCCTCTGGGACTGGGCCTTCTCCCGCTGGCAGTAGGCACCTCCCTCTGGGACTGGGCATCACTCACTGGGAATGGGCACCTCCGTCTGGGACTGGGCATCTCCCTCTGGGACTGTGGCTTCTCCCTCTGGGACTGGGCACCTCCCTCTTGGACTGGGCACCACCCTCTGGGACTGGGCCTTCCCCCGCTGGCAGTAGGCACCTCCCTCTTGGCTGCGCCATCTCCCTCTGGGACTGCGCACCTCCCTCTGGGACTGGGCACCTCAATCTGGGACTGGGCACCTCCTTCTGTGACTGGGCACATCCTTCCGAGATTGGGCACCTCTCTCTGGGACTGCGCACCTCACTCTGGGACAGGGCACGTCCCTCTGGGACTGCGCACCTCACTCTGGGACTGGGCACCTCCGTCTGGGACTGGACACCTCCCTCAGTGACTGGGCACCTCCCTCTGGGACTGGGCACCTCCCTCTGGGACTGGGGCCCCCTTTCTGGGATTGGGCACCTCCCTCTGGAACTGCCCATCTCCCTCTGTGCCTGGCACCTCCCTCTGGGACTGGACACATCCGTCTGGGACTGGGCACCTCCCTCTGGGACTGGACACCTCCCTCGGTGACTGGGCACCTCCCTCTGGGACTGGGCACCTCCCTCTGTGACTGGGTCCCCTTGCTGGGATTGGGCACCTCCCTCTGGAACTGCCCATCTCCCTCTGTGCCTGGCACCTCCCTCTGGGACTGGACACATCCGTCTGGGACTGGGCACCTCCCTCTGGGACTGGGCATCTCCCTCTGGGACTGAGCATCTCACACTGGGACTGCGCCATCTCCCACTGGGACTGGGCACCTCCATCTGCGACTGCGCACCTCCCTCTGCAACTGGGCATCTCCCTCTGGGACTGGGCACCTCCCTCTGGGACTCGGCATCACTCACTGGGAATGGGCACCTCCGTCTGGGACTGGTCATCTCCCTCTGGGACTGTGGCTTCTCCCTCTGGGACTGGGCACCTCCCTCTGATACTGGGCACCTCACTCTGGGACTGGGCCTTCTCCCGCTGGCAGTAGGCACCTCGCTCTTTGCTGCACCATCTCCCTCTGGGACTGCGCACCTCCCTCTGGGACTGGGCACCTCCCTCTGGGACTGGGCACCTCCTTCTGGGACTGGGCACCTCCCTCTGGGACTGGGCACCTCCCTCTGGGACTGGGCACCTACCTCTGGGACTGGGCACCTCCTTCTTGGACTGGGCACCTCCCTCTGGGACTGCGCCCCTTCCTCTGGGACTGGGCACCTCCTTCTGGGACTGGGCCCCTCCCTCTGGGACTGTGCACCTCCCTTTGGGACTGGGCACCTCCGTCTGGGACTGGGCACCTCCCTCTGGGACTGGGCACCTCCCTCTGGGACTGCGCCATCTCCCTCTGGGAGTGAGCACCTTCCTCTCGGACTGGTTACCTCCATCTGTGACTGGGTTACTCCTTTTGGGACTGGGCACCTCCTTCTGGGACTGCGCACCTTTTTCTGGGACTGGGCACCTCCCTCTGGGACGGGGCACCTCCCTCTGGGACTGCACCATCTCCCTCTGGGACTGGGCATCACTCTCTGGGACTGCGCCATCTCCCTATGGGACTGGGCACCTCCCTCTGGTACTGTCCATCTCCCTCTACGAAGGCGCCATTTCCCTCTGGGATGGGGCACCTCCCTCTGGGACTGGGCACCTCCCTCTGGGACTGGGGCTTCGCCCTCTGGGATTGGGCCACCTCCCCCTGGGACTCCGCCATATCCCTGTGGGACTGGATATCTCCATCTGGTACTGGGCACCTCCTTCTGGGACTTGGCAACTCCCTCTGGGACTAGGGACCCCTTTCTGGGATTGGGCACCTCCCTCTGGAACTGCGCATCTCCCTCTGTGCCTGGCAACTCCCTCTGGGGCTGGGCACCTCCATCTGGTACTGGAGCATCTCCCTCTGGGACTGGGCATCTCCCTCTGGGACTGGGCACCTCCCTCTGGGACTGGGCACCTACGTCTGGGACTGAGCACCTCCCTCTGGGACTGGGCATCTCCCTCTGGGACTGAGCATCTCCCACTGGGACTGGGCACCTCCATCTGGGACTGCGCACCTCCCTCTGGGACGGGGCACCTCCCTCTGGGACTGGGCACCTCGCTCTGTGGCTGGGCACCTCCCTCTGGGACTGCGCCTTCTCCCTCTGGGACTGGGCACCTCCCTCTGGGACTAGGCACCTTCCACTGGGACTGCGGTTTCTCCTTCTGGGACTGGGCATCTCCCTCTGCGATGGCGCCATCTCCTTCTGGAACTTCGCCATGCACATCTGGGACTGGGCACCTCCCTCTGGGACTGGGCACCTCCCTCAGGGGCTGCGCCATCTCCCTCTGGGACTGCGCCATCTCCCTCTGGGACTGCGGCATCTCCCTCTGGGACTGGGGCATCTACCTCTGGGACTGGGCACCTCCCTCTGGGACTGGGCATCACTCACTGGGAATGGGCACCTCCGTCTGGGACTGGGCATCTCCCTCTGGGACTGTGGCTTCTCCGTCTGGGACTGGGCACCTCCCTCTGGGACTGGGCACCTCCCTCTGGGATTGGGCCTTCTCCCGCTGGCAGTAGGCACCTCCCTCTTGGCTTCTCCATCTCCCTCTGGGACTGCGCATCTCCCTCTGGGACTGGGCACCACCCTCTGGGACCGGGCACCTCCTTCTGGGACTGGGCACATCCTTCCGAGACTGGGCACCTCTCTCTGGGACTGCGCACCTCACTCTGGGACAGGGCACCTCCCTCTGGGTCTGCGCACCTCACTCTGGGACTGGGCATCTCCATCTGGGACTGGACACCTCCCTCAGTGACTGGGCACCTCCCTCTGGGACTGGGCAGCGCCCTCTGGGACTGGGGAACCCTTTCTGGAATTGGGCACCTCCCTCTGGAACTGCGCATCTCCCTCTGTGCCTGGCACCTCCCTCAGGGACTGGGGCTTCTCCCTCTGGGACTGGGCCACCTCCCTCCAGGACTGGGCACCTCCGTCAGAGTCTGGGCACCTCCTTCTGGGACTGTGCACCTCCCTCTGGGACTGGGCACCTCCTTCTGGGACTGGGCACCTCCCTCTGGGACGGCACACCTCCCTCTGGGACTGGGCACCTCCTTCTGGGAATGGGCCCCTCCCTCAGTGACTGGGGCATCTCCCTCTGGTACTGGGCACCTCCATCTGGGACTGGGCACCTCCGTCTGGGACTGGGCACCTCGCTCTGGGACTGGGCATCTCCCTCTGGGACAGGGCACCTCCCTCTGGGACTGGGCATCTCCCTCTGGGATTGCGCCATCTCCCTCGGTACTGGGCACCTCCCTCTGGGACTGCGCCATCTCCCTGTGGGACTGAGCACCTTCCTCTTGGACTGGTTACCTCCATCTGTGACTGGGTCACTCCCTCTGCGACTGGGCACCTCCCTCTGGGACTGGGCACTTCCGTCTGGGACTGGGCATCTCCATCTAAGACTGCGCCATCTCCCTCTGGGACTGGGCACCTCCCTCTGGGACTGGGCACCTCCCTCTGGACTGCGACATCTCTCTCTGGGACTCGGCACCTCCCTCTGGGAGTGGGCACCTCCCTCTGGACTGGGCACCTCCCTCTGGGACTGGGCACCTCCTTCTGGGACTGGACACCTCCTTCTGGGACTGGGCACCTCCCTCTGGGTCTGGGGATTCGCCCTCTGAGACTGTGCACCTCCCTCTGGGGCTGGGCACCTCCCTCAGGGACTGGGGTTTCTCCCTCTGGCACTAGGCACCTCCCTCTGGGACTGCGCCATCTCCCTCTGGGACTGTGCACCTCCCTCTGGAACTGGGCACATCCCTCTGGGACTGGGCACCTCCTTCTGGGACTGGGCAACTCCCTCTCGGACTGGGCATCTCCCTCTGGGACTGGGCACGTCCCCCTGGGACTGGGCACCTCCTTCTGGGACTGGGCACCTCCCTCTGGGACTGCGCACCTCATTGTGGGACTGGGCACCTCCCTCTGGGGCTGGGCACCGCCTTCTGGGACTGGGTACCTCCCTCTGGGACTGCGCACCGCCCTCTGGTACTGGGCACCTCCTTGTGGGACAGTGCACCTCCCTCTTGGACTGGGCACCTCCTTCTGGGACTGTGCACATCCTTCCGAGACAGGGCACCTCTCTCTGGGACTGCGCACCTCACTCTGGGACAGAGCACCTCCCTCTGGGACTGCGCACCTCACTCTTGGACTGGGCACCTCCATCTGGGACTGAACACCTCCCTCAGTGACTGGGCACCTCCCTCTGGGACTGGGCACCTCCCTCTGGGACTGTGCATCTCCCTCTGTGCCTGGCACCTCCCTCTGGGGCTGGGCACCTCCCTCTGGGACTGGGCATCTCCCTCTGGTACTGGAGCATCTCCCTCTGGGACTGGGCACCTCCCTCTGGGACTGGGCACCTCCGTCTGGGACTGCAGACCTCCCTCTGGGACTGGGCATCTCCCTCTGGCACTGGACACCTCATTTTAGAACTGCGCCATCCCCCTTTGTGACTGGGCACCTCCCTCTGGGGCTGGGTACCTACATCTGGGACTGGGTTACTGTCTCTGGGACGGGGCACCTCCCTCTGGGACTAGGCAGCTCCCTCTGGGACTGGGCACCTCCCTCTGGGACTGGGCATCTCCATCTGGGACTGCGCCATCTCCCTCTGGGACTGGGCACCTCCCTCTGGGACTAGGCACCTTCCACTGGGACTGCGCCATCTCCCCCTGGGACTGGGCACCTCCCTCTGCGATGGCGCCATCTCCCTCTGGGACTGCGCCATGCACATCTGGGACTGGGCACCTCCCTCTGGGAATGCGCACCTCCCTCTGGGACTGGGCACCTCCCTCTGGGACTGGGCACCTCCCTCTTTGACTGGGGCTTCTCCCTATGGGACTGGGCCACCTCCCTCAGGGACTGGGCACCTCCGTCTGGGACTGCGCACCTCCCTCTGGGTCTGCGCCACCTCTCTCTGGGACTGGGCATCTCCATCTGGGACTGGGCATCTCCCTCTGGGACTGGGCATCTCCGTCAGGGACTGGGCACCTCCGTCTGGGACTGAGCATCTCCCTCTGGGACTGGGCATCTCCCTCTGGGATTGCGCCATCTCCCTCGGGACTGTACACCTCCCTCTGGGACTGGGCACCTCCCTCTGGGACTGCGCCATCTCCCTCTGGGTCTGAGCACCTTCCTCTTGGACTGGTTACCTCCATCTGTGACAGGGTCACTCCCTCTGGGACTGGGCACCTCCCTCTGCGACTGAGCACCTTCATCTTGGACTGGTTACCTCCATCTGTGACTGGGTCTCTCCCTCTGGGACTGGGCATCTCCATCTAGGACTGCGCCATCTCCCTCTGGGACTGGGCACCTCCCTCTGGGACTGGGCACCTCCCTCTAGGAATGGGCACCTCCGTCAGAGTCTGGGCACCTCCTTCTGGGACTGTGCACCTCCCTCTGGGACTGGACATCTCCTTCTGGGACTGGGCACCTCCCTCTGGGACGGCGCACCTCCCTCTGGAACTGGGCACCTCCTTCTGGGACTGGGCCCCTCCCTCACTGACTGCGCCATCTCTCTCTGGGACTCGGCACCTCCCTCTGGGACTGCGCACCTCCCTTTGGACTGGGCACCTCCCTCTGGGACTGGGCACCTTGTACTGGGACTGGGCACCTCCTTCTGGGACTCGGCACCTCCCTCTGTGACTGGGGATTCGCCCTCTGAGACTGTGCACCTCCCTCTGGGACTGGGCACCTCCCTCAGGGACTAAGGCTTCTCCCTCTGGCACTAGGCACCTCCCTCTGGGACTGCGCCATCTCCCTCTGGGACTGTGCACCTCCCTCTGGAACTGGGCACCTCCCTCTGGGACTGGGCACCTCCTTCTGGGACCGCGCAACTCCCTCTGGGACTGGGCATCTCCCTCTGGGACTGGGCACGTCCCCCTGGGACTGGGCACCTCCTTCTGGGACTGGGCATCTCCCTCTGTGACTGCGCACCTCCTTCTGGAACTGGGCACTTCCCTCTGGGGCTGGGCACCTCCTTCTGGGACTGGGCACCTCCTTCTGGGACTGCGCACCTCCCTCTGGGACTGGGCACCTCCGTCAGGGACTGGGCACCTCCCTCTGGGACTGGGCACCTCCTTCTGGGACTGGGCAACACCCTCTGGGACTGGGCATCTCCCTCTGGGACTGGGCACGTCCCCCTGGGACTGGGTACCTCCTTCTGGGACTGGGCACCTCGCTCTGGGACTGGACATCTCCCTCTGGGACAGGGCACCTCCCTCTGGGACTGGGCATCTCCCTCTGTGATTGCGCCATCTCCCTCGGGACTGTGCACCTCCCTCTGGGACTGGGCACCTCCCTCTGGGACTGCGCCATCTCCCTCTGGGACTGAGCACCTTCCTCTGGGACTGGTTACCTCCATCTGTGACTGGGTCACTCCCTCTGGGACTGGGCACCTCCCTCTGGGACTGGGCACTTCCGTCTGGGACTGGGCATCTCCATCCAGGACTGCGCCATCTCCCTCTGGGACTGGTCACCTCCCTCTGGGACTGTGCACCTCCCTCTGGGACTGCGCCATCTCTCTCTGGGACTCGGCACCTCCCTCTGGGACTGGGCACCTCCCTCTGGACTGGGCACCTCCCTCTGGGACTGGACACCTCGTACTGGGACTGGGCACCTCCTTCTGGGACTGGGCACCTCCCTCTGGGACTGGGGATTCGCCCTCTGAGACTGTGCACCTCCCTCTGGGACTGGGAACCACCCTCAGGGACTAAGACTTCTCCCTCTGGCACTAGGCACCTCCCTCTGGGACTGCGCCATCTCCCTCTTGGACTGTGCACCTCCCTCTGGAACTGGGCACCTCCCTCAGGGACTGGGCACCTCCTTCTGGGACCGCGCAACTCCCTCTGGGACTGGGCATCTCCCTCTGGGACTGGGCACGTCCCCCTGGGACTGGGCACCTCCTTCTGGGACTGGGCATCTCCCTCTGTGACTGCGCACCTCCTTCTGGAACTGGGCACTTCCCTCTGGGGCTGGGCACCTCCTTCTGGGACTGGGCACCTCCCTCTGGGACTGCGCACCTCCCTCTGGGACTGGGCACCTCCGTCAGGGACTGGGCACCTCCCTCTGGGACTGGGCACCTCCTTCTGGGACTGGGCAACACCCTCTGGGACTGCGCCATCTCCCTCTGGGACTGGGCACCTCCCTCTGGTACTGGGCATCTCCCTCTGAGACGGCGCCATTTCCCTCTGGGATAGGGCATCTCATTCTGGGACTGGGCACCTCCCTCTGGGACTGGGGCTTCTCCCTCTGGGACTGGGCACCTCCCTCTGGGACTGCGCCATCTCCCTCTGGGACTGGGCACCTCCCTCTGGGACTGGGCACCTCCCTCTGGGACAGGGCACATCCTTCTGGGACTGAGCACCTCCCTCTGAGACTGGGCACCTCCTTCGGTGAGTGCGCACCTCCCTATGGGACTGGGCACCTCTTTCTGGGACTGGGCACATCCCTCTGGGACTGGGCACCTCCCTCATGGGAGTGGGCACGTTCCTTTGTGACTGGGGCTTCTCCCTCTGGGACTGGGCAACCTCCCTCTGGGACTGGGCACCTCCGTCTGGGACTGCGCACCTACCGGTGGGACTGCGCAATCTCCCTCTGGGACTAGGCATCTCCATCTGGGACTGGACATCTCCCTCTGGGACTGGGCACCTCCCTCTGGGACTGTGCACCTCCCTCTGGAACTGGGCACCTCCCTCTGGGACTAGACACCTCGTTCTGTGACTGGGCACCTCTCTTTGGGACTGTGCACCTTCCTCTGGGACTCGGCTCCTCCTTCTGGGATGTGCACCTCCCTCTGGGATTGGACGCTTCCTTCTGGGACTGGGCACCTCATTCTGGGACTTGGTACCTCCCTCTGGGACTGCGCACCTCCCTCTGGGACTGGGCACCTCCTTCTGGGACTGGGTCCCTCCCTCTGGTACTGGGTCATCTCCCTCTGGGAACGGGGCACCTCCCTCTCGGACTGGGCATCTCCCTCTGGGACTGGTGCATTTCCCTCTGGGAACAGGGCAGCTCCCTCTGGGACTGGGCACCTACTTCTGGGACTGGGCCACTCCCTCTGTGACTGGGGCATCTCCCTCTGGGACTGGGCACCTCCCTCTGGGACTGGGCACAACCTTCTGTGACTGGGCATCACCCTCTGTGACTGGGCACCTCCCTCTGGGACTGCGCACCTCCCTCTGGGACTGGCCACCCCCGTCTGGGACTGGGCACCTCCTTAAGGTACGGCGCGATCTCCCTCTGGGACTGGGCAACTCCCTCTGGGACTGGGTACCTCCCTCTAGGAATGGGCACCTCCGTCAGAGTCTGGGCACCTCCTTCTGGGACTGTGCACCTCCCTCTGGGACTGGACATCTCCTTCTGGGACTGGGCACCTCCCTCTGGGACGGCGCACCTCCCTCTGGAACTGGGCACCTCCTTCTGGGACTGGGCCCCTCCCTCACTGACTGCGCCATCTCTCTCTGGGACTCGGCACCTCCCTCTGGGACTGGGCACCTCCCTTTGGACTGGGCACCTCCCTCTGGGACTGGGCACCTTGTACTGGGACTGGGCACCTCCTTCTGGGACTTGGCACCTCCCTCTGGGACTGGGGATTCGCCCTCTGAGACTGTGCACCTCCCTCTGGGACTGGGCACCTCCCTCAGGGACTAAGGCTTCTCCCTCTGGCACTAGGCACCTCCCTCTGGGACTGCGCCATCTCCCTCTGGGACTGTGCACCTCCCTCTGGAACTGGGCATCTCCCTCTGGGACTGGGCACCTCCTTCTGGGACCGCGCAACTCCCTCTGGGACCGGGCATCTCCCTCTGGGACTGGGCACGTCCCCCTGGGACTGGGCACCTCCTTCTGGGACTGGGCATCTCCCTCTGTGACTGCGCACCTCCTTCTGGAACAGGGCACTTCCCTCTGGGGCTGGGCACCTCCTTCTGGGACTGGGCACCTCCCTCTGGGACTGCGCACCTCCCTCTGGGACTGGGCACCTCCGTCAGGGACTGGGCACCTCCCTCTGGGACTGGGCACCTCCTTCTGGGACTGGGCAACACCCTCTGGGACTGGGCATCTCCCTCTGGGACTGGGCACGTCCCCCTGGGACTGGGTACCTCCTTCTGGGACTGGGCACCTCGCTCTGGGACTGGACATCTCCCTCTGGGACAGGGCACCTCCCTCTGGGACTGGGCATCTCCCTCTGGGATTGCGCCATCTCCCTCGGGACTGTGCACCTCCCTCTGGGACTGGGCACCTCCCTCTGGGACTGCGCCATCTCCCTCTGGGACTGAGCACCTTCCTCTGGGACTGGTTACCTCCATCTGTGACTGGGTCACTCCCTCTGGGACTGGGCACCTCCCTCTGGGACTGGGCACTTCCGTCTGGGACTGGGCATCTCCATCTAGGACTGCGCCATCTCCCTCTGGGACTGGGCACCTCCCTCTGGGACTGTGCACCTCCCTCTGGGACTGCGCCATCTCTCTCTGGGACTCGGCACCTCCCTCTGGGACTGGGCACCTCCCTCTGGGACTGGGGATTCGCCCTCTGAGACTGTGCACCTCCCTCTGGGACTGGGAACCACCCTCAGGGACTAAGACTTCTCCCTCTGGCACTAGGCACCTCCCTCTGGGACTGCGCCATCTCCCTCTTGGACTGTGCACCTCCCTCTGGATCTGGGCACCTCCCTCTGGGACTGGGCACCTCCTTCTGGGACCGCGCAACTCCCTCTGGGACTGGGCATCTCCCTCTGGGACTGGGCACGTCCCCCTGGGACTGGGCACCTCCTTCTGGGACTGGGCATCTCCCTCTGTGACTGCGCACCTCCTTCTGGAACTGGGCACTTCCCTCTGGGGCTGGGCACCTCCTTCTGGGACTGCGCACCTCCGTCTGGGACTGCGCACCTCCCTCTGGGACTGGGCACCTCCCTCTGGGACTGTGCACCTCCCTCTGGAACTGGGCACCTCCCTCTGGGACTAGACACCTCGTTCTGTGACTGGGCACCTCTCTTTGGGACTGTGCACCTTCCTCTGGGACTCGGCTCCTCCTTCTGGGATGTGCACCTCCCTCTGGGATTGGACGCTTCCTTCTGGGACTGGGCACCTCATTCTGGGACTTGGTACCTCCCTCTGGGACTGCGCACCTCCCTCTGGGACTGGGCACCTCCTTCTGGGACTGGGTCCCTCCCTCTGGTACTGGGTCATCTCCCTCTGGGAACGGGGCACCTCCCTCTCGGACTGGGCATCTCCCTCTGGGACTGGTGCATTTCCCTCTGGGAACAGGGCAGCTCCCTCTGGGACTGGGCACCTACTTCTGGGACTGGGCCACTCCCTCTGTGACTGGGGCATCTCCCTCTGGGACTGGGCACCTCCCTCTGGGACTGGGCACAACCTTCTGTGACTGGGCATCACCCTCTGTGACTGGGCACCTCCCTCTGGGACTGCGCACCTCCCTCTGGGACTGGCCACCCCCGTCTGGGACTGGGCACCTCCTTAAGGTACGGCGCGATCTCCCTCTGGGACTGGGCAACTCCCTCTGGGACTGGGTACCTCCCTCTAGGAATGGGCACCTCCGTCAGAGTCTGGGCACCTCCTTCTGGGACTGTGCACCTCCCTCTGGGACTGGACATCTCCTTCTGGGACTGGGCACCTCCCTCTGGGACGGCGCACCTCCCTCTGGAACTGGGCACCTCCTTCTGGGACTGGGCCCCTCCCTCACTGACTGCGCCATCTCTCTCTGGGACTCGGCACCTCCCTCTGGGACTGGGCACCTCCCTTTGGACTGGGCACCTCCCTCTGGGACTGGGCACCTTGTACTGGGACTGGGCACCTCCTTCTGGGACTTGGCACCTCCCTCTGGGACTGGGGATTCGCCCTCTGAGACTGTGCACCTCCCTCTGGGACTGGGCACCTCCCTCAGGGACTAAGGCTTCTCCCTCTGGCACTAGGCACCTCCCTCTGGGACTGCGCCATCTCCCTCTGGGACTGTGCACCTCCCTCTGGAACTGGGCATCTCCCTCTGGGACTGGGCACCTCCTTCTGGGACCGCGCAACTCCCTCTGGGACTGGGCATCTCCCTCTGGGACTGGGCACGTCCCCCTGGGACTGGGCACCTCCTTCTGGGACTGGGCATCTCCCTCTGTGACTGCGCACCTCCTTCTGGAACTGGGCACTTCCCTCTGGGGCTGGGCACCTCCTTCTGGGACTGGGCACCTCCCTCTGGGACTGCGCACCTCCCTCTGGGACTGGGCACCTCCGTCAGGGACTGGGCACCTCCCTCTGGGACTGGGCACCTCCTTCTGGGACTGGGCAACACCCTCTGGGACTGGGCATCTCCCTCTGGGACTGGGCACGTCCCCCTGGGACTGGGTACCTCCTTCTGGGACTGGGCACCTCGCTCTGGGACTGGACATCTCCCTCTGGGACAGGGCACCTCCCTCTGGGACTGGGCATCTCCCTCTGGGATTGCGCCATCTCCCTCGGGACTGTGCACCTCCCTCTGGGACTGGGCACCTCCCTCTGGGACTGCGCCATCTCCCTCTGGGACTGAGCACCTTCCTCTGGGACTGGTTACCTCCATCTGTGACTGGGTCACTCCCTCTGGGACTGGGCACCTCCCTCTGGGACTGGGCACTTCCGTCTGGGACTGGGCATCTCCATCTAGGACTGCGCCATCTCCCTCTGGGACTGGGCACCTCCCTCTGGGACTGGGCACCTCCCTCTGGGACTGCGCCATCTCTCTCTGGGGCTCGGCACCTCCCTCTGGGACTGGGCACCTCCCTCTGGGACTGGGGATTCGCCCTCTGAGACTGTGCACCTCCCTCTGGGACTGGGAACCACCCTCAGGGACTAAGACTTCTCCCTCTGGCACTAGGCACCTCCCTCTGGGACTGCGCCATCTCCCTCTTGGACTGTGCACCTCCCTCTGGATCTGGGCACCTCCCTCTGGGACTGGGCACCTCCTTCTGGGACCGCGCAACTCCCTCTGGGACTGGGCATCTCCCTCTGGGACTGGGCACGTCCCCCTGGGACTGGGCACCTCCTTCTGGGACTGGGCATCTCCCTCTGTGACTGCGCACCTCCTTCTGGAACTGGGCACTTCCCTCTGGGGCTGGGCACCTCCTTCTGGGACTGCGCACCTCCGTCTGGGACTGCGCACCTCCCTCTGGGACTGGGCACCTCCGTCAGGGACTGGGCACCTCCCTCTGGGGCTGGGCACCTCCCTCTGGTACTGGGCATCTCCCTCTGAGACGGCGCCATTTCCCTCTGGGATAGGGCAACTCATTCTGGGACTGGGCACCTCCCTCTGGGACTGGGGCTTCTCCCTCTGGGACTGGGCACCTCCCTCTGGGACTGCGCCATCTCCCTCTGGGACTGGGCACCTCCCTCTGGGACTGGGCACCTCCCTCTGGGACAGGGCACATCCTTCTGGGACTGGGCACATCCCTCTGTGACTGCGCACCTCCCTATGGGACTGGGCACCTCTTTCTGGGACTGGGCAACCTCCCTCTGGGACTGGGCACCTCCGTCTGGGACTGCGCACCTACCGGTGGGACTGCGCAATCTCCCTCTGGGACTGGGCATCTCCATCTGGGACTGGACATCTCCCTCTGGGACTGGGCACCTCCCTCTGGGACTGTGCACCTCCCTCTGGAACTGGGCACTTCCCTCTGGGGCTGGGCACCTCCTTCTGGGACTGGGCACCTCCTTCTGGGACTGCGCACCTCCCTCTGGGACTGGGCACCTCCGTCAGGGACTGGGCACCTCCCTCTGGGACTGGGCACCTCCTTCTGGGACTGGGCAACACCCTCTGGGACTGGGCATCTCCCTCTGGGACTGGGCACGTCCCCCTGGGACTGGGTACCTCCTTCTGGGACTGGGCACCTCGCTCTGGGACTGGACATCTCCCTCTGGGACAGGGCACCTCCCTCTGGGACTGGGCATCTCCCTCTGTGATTGCGCCATCTCCCTCGGGACTGTGCACCTCCCTCTGGGACTGGGCACCTCCCTCTGGGACTGCGCCATCTCCCTCTGGGACTGAGCACCTTCCTCTGGGACTGGTTACCTCCATCTGTGACTGGGTCACTCCCTCTGGGACTGGGCACCTCCCTCTGGGACTGGGCACTTCCGTCTGGGACTGGGCATCTCCATCCAGGACTGCGCCATCTCCCTCTGGGACTGGTCACCTCCCTCTGGGACTGTGCACCTCCCTCTGGGACTGCGCCATCTCTCTCTGGGACTCGGCACCTCCCTCTGGGACTGGGCACCTCCCTCTGGACTGGGCACCTCCCTCTGGGACTGGACACCTCGTACTGGGACTGGGCACCTCCTTCTGGGACTGGGCACCTCCCTCTGGGACTGGGGATTCGCCCTCTGAGACTGTGCACCTCCCTCTGGGACTGGGAACCACCCTCAGGGACTAAGACTTCTCCCTCTGGCACTAGGCACCTCCCTCTGGGACTGCGCCATCTCCCTCTTGGACTGTGCACCTCCCTCTGGAACTGGGCACCTCCCTCAGGGACTGGGCACCTCCTTCTGGGACCGCGCAACTCCCTCTGGGACTGGGCATCTCCCTCTGGGACTGGGCACGTCCCCCTGGGACTGGGCACCTCCTTCTGGGACTGGGCATCTCCCTCTGTGACTGCGCACCTCCTTCTGGAACTGGGCACTTCCCTCTGGGGCTGGGCACCTCCTTCTGGGACTGGGCACCTCCCTCTGGGACTGCGCACCTCCCTCTGGGACTGGGCACCTCCGTCAGGGACTGGGCACCTCCCTCTGGGACTGGGCACCTCCTTCTGGGACTGGGCAACACCCTCTGGGACTGCGCCATCTCCCTCTGGGACTGGGCACCTCCCTCTGGTACTGGGCATCTCCCTCTGAGACGGCGCCATTTCCCTCTGGGATAGGGCATCTCATTCTGGGACTGGGCACCTCCCTCTGGGACTGGGGCTTCTCCCTCTGGGACTGGGCACCTCCCTCTGGGACTGCGCCATCTCCCTCTGGGACTGGGCACCTCCCTCTGGGACTGGGCACCTCCCTCTGGGACAGGGCACATCCTTCTGGGACTGAGCACCTCCCTCTGAGACTGGGCACCTCCTTCGGTGAGTGCGCACCTCCCTATGGGACTGGGCACCTCTTTCTGGGACTGGGCACATCCCTCTGGGACTGGGCACCTCCCTCATGGGAGTGGGCACGTTCCTTTGTGACTGGGGCTTCTCCCTCTGGGACTGGGCAACCTCCCTCTGGGACTGGGCACCTCCGTCTGGGACTGCGCACCTACCGGTGGGACTGCGCAATCTCCCTCTGGGACAAGTATCTCCATCTGGGACTGGACATCTCCCTCTGGGACTGGGCACCTCCCTCTGGGACTGTGCACCTCCCTCTGGAACTGGGCACCTCCCTCTGGGACTAGACACCTCGTTCTGTGACTGGGCACCTCTCTTTGGGACTGTGCACCTTCCTCTGGGACTCGGCTCCTCCTTCTGGGATGTGCACCTCCCTCTGGGATTGGACGCTTCCTTCTGGGACTGGGCACCTCATTCTGGGACTTGGTACCTCCCTCTGGGACTGCGCACCTCCCTCTGGGACTGGGCACCTCCTTCTGGGACTGGGTCCCTCCCTCTGGTACTGGGTCATCTCCCTCTGGGAACGGGGCACCTCCCTCTCGGACTGGGCATCTCCCTCTGGGACTGGTGCATTTCCCTCTGGGAACAGGGCAGCTCCCTCTGGGACTGGGCACCTACTTCTGGGACTGGGCCACTCCCTCTGTGACTGGGGCATCTCCCTCTGGGACTGGGCACCTCCCTCTGGGACTGGGCACAACCTTCTGTGACTGGGCATCACCCTCTGTGACTGGGCACCTCCCTCTGGGACTGCGCACCTCCCTCTGGGACTGGCCACCCCCGTCTGGGACTGGGCACCTCCTTAAGGTACGGCGCGATCTCCCTCTGGGACTGGGCAACTCCCTCTGGGACTGGGTACCTCCCTCTAGGAATGGGCACCTCCGTCAGAGTCTGGGCACCTCCTTCTGGGACTGTGCACCTCCCTCTGGGACTGGACATCTCCTTCTGGGACTGGGCACCTCCCTCTGGGACGGCGCACCTCCCTCTGGAACTGGGCACCTCCTTCTGGGACTGGGCCCCTCCCTCACTGACTGCGCCATCTCTCTCTGGGACTCGGCACCTCCCTCTGGGACTGGGCACCTCCCTTTGGACTGGGCACCTCCCTCTGGGACTGGGCACCTTGTACTGGGACTGGGCACCTCCTTCTGGGACTTGGCACCTCCCTCTGGGACTGGGGATTCGCCCTCTGAGACTGTGCACCTCCCTCTGGGACTGGGCACCTCCCTCAGGGACTAAGGCTTCTCCCTCTGGCACTAGGCACCTCCCTCTGGGACTGCGCCATCTCCCTCTGGGACTGTGCACCTCCCTCTGGAACTGGGCATCTCCCTCTGGGACTGGGCACCTCCTTCTGGGACCGCGCAACTCCCTCTGGGACTGGGCATCTCCCTCTGGGACTGGGCACGTCCCCCTGGGACTGGGCACCTCCTTCTGGGACTGGGCATCTCCCTCTGTGACTGCGCACCTCCTTCTGGAACAGGGCACTTCCCTCTGGGGCTGGGCACCTCCTTCTGGGACTGGGCACCTCCCTCTGGGACTGCGCACCTCCCTCTGGGACTGGGCACCTCCGTCAGGGACTGGGCACCTCCCTCTGGGACTGGGCACCTCCTTCTGGGACTGGGCAACACCCTCTGGGACTGGGCATCTCCCTCTGGGACTGGGCACGTCCCCCTGGGACTGGGTACCTCCTTCTGGGACTGGGCACCTCGCTCTGGGACTGGACATCTCCCTCTGGGACAGGGCACCTCCCTCTGGGACTGGGCATCTCCCTCTGGGATTGCGCCATCTCCCTCGGGACTGTGCACCTCCCTCTGGGACTGGGCACCTCCCTCTGGGACTGCGCCATCTCCCTCTGGGACTGAGCACCTTCCTCTGGGACTGGTTACCTCCATCTGTGACTGGGTCACTCCCTCTGGGACTGGGCACCTCCCTCTGGGACTGGGCACTTCCGTCTGGGACTGGGCATCTCCATCTAGGACTGCGCCATCTCCCTCTGGGACTGGGCACCTCCCTCTGGGACTGTGCACCTCCCTCTGGGACTGCGCCATCTCTCTCTGGGACTCGGCACCTCCCTCTGGGACTGGGCACCTCCCTCTGGGACTGGGGATTCGCCCTCTGAGACTGTGCACCTCCCTCTGGGACTGGGAACCACCCTCAGGGACTAAGACTTCTCCCTCTGGCACTAGGCACCTCCCTCTGGGACTGCGCCATCTCCCTCTTGGACTGTGCACCTCCCTCTGGATCTGGGCACCTCCCTCTGGGACTGGGCACCTCCTTCTGGGACCGCGCAACTCCCTCTGGGACTGGGCATCTCCCTCTGGGACTGGGCACGTCCCCCTGGGACTGGGCACCTCCTTCTGGGACTGGGCATCTCCCTCTGTGACTGCGCACCTCCTTCTGGAACTGGGCACTTCCCTCTGGGGCTGGGCACCTCCTTCTGGGACTGCGCACCTCCGTCTGGGACTGCGCACCTCCCTCTGGGACTGGGCACCTCCCTCTGGGACTGTGCACCTCCCTCTGGAACTGGGCACCTCCCTCTGGGACTAGACACCTCGTTCTGTGACTGGGCACCTCTCTTTGGGACTGTGCACCTTCCTCTGGGACTCGGCTCCTCCTTCTGGGATGTGCACCTCCCTCTGGGATTGGACGCTTCCTTCTGGGACTGGGCACCTCATTCTGGGACTTGGTACCTCCCTCTGGGACTGCGCACCTCCCTCTGGGACTGGGCACCTCCTTCTGGGACTGGGTCCCTCCCTCTGGTACTGGGTCATCTCCCTCTGGGAACGGGGCACCTCCCTCTCGGACTGGGCATCTCCCTCTGGGACTGGTGCATTTCCCTCTGGGAACAGGGCAGCTCCCTCTGGGACTGGGCACCTACTTCTGGGACTGGGCCACTCCCTCTGTGACTGGGGCATCTCCCTCTGGGACTGGGCACCTCCCTCTGGGACTGGGCACAACCTTCTGTGACTGGGCATCACCCTCTGTGACTGGGCACCTCCCTCTGGGACTGCGCACCTCCCTCTGGGACTGGCCACCCCCGTCTGGGACTGGGCACCTCCTTAAGGTACGGCGCGATCTCCCTCTGGGACTGGGCAACTCCCTCTGGGACTGGGTACCTCCCTCTAGGAATGGGCACCTCCGTCAGAGTCTGGGCACCTCCTTCTGGGACTGTGCACCTCCCTCTGGGACTGGACATCTCCTTCTGGGACTGGGCACCTCCCTCTGGGACGGCGCACCTCCCTCTGGAACTGGGCACCTCCTTCTGGGACTGGGCCCCTCCCTCACTGACTGCGCCATCTCTCTCTGGGACTCGGCACCTCCCTCTGGGACTGGGCACCTCCCTTTGGACTGGGCACCTCCCTCTGGGACTGGGCACCTTGTACTGGGACTGGGCACCTCCTTCTGGGACTTGGCACCTCCCTCTGGGACTGGGGATTCGCCCTCTGAGACTGTGCACCTCCCTCTGGGACTGGGCACCTCCCTCAGGGACTAAGGCTTCTCCCTCTGGCACTAGGCACCTCCCTCTGGGACTGCGCCATCTCCCTCTGGGACTGTGCACCTCCCTCTGGAACTGGGCATCTCCCTCTGGGACTGGGCACCTCCTTCTGGGACCGCGCAACTCCCTCTGGGACTGGGCATCTCCCTCTGGGACTGGGCACGTCCCCCTGGGACTGGGCACCTCCTTCTGGGACTGGGCATCTCCCTCTGTGACTGCGCACCTCCTTCTGGAACTGGGCACTTCCCTCTGGGGCTGGGCACCTCCTTCTGGGACTGGGCACCTCCCTCTGGGACTGCGCACCTCCCTCTGGGACTGGGCACCTCCGTCAGGGACTGGGCACCTCCCTCTGGGACTGGGCACCTCCTTCTGGGACTGGGCAACACCCTCTGGGACTGGGCATCTCCCTCTGGGACTGGGCACGTCCCCCTGGGACTGGGTACCTCCTTCTGGGACTGGGCACCTCGCTCTGGGACTGGACATCTCCCTCTGGGACAGGGCACCTCCCTCTGGGACTGGGCATCTCCCTCTGGGATTGCGCCATCTCCCTCGGGACTGTGCACCTCCCTCTGGGACTGGGCACCTCCCTCTGGGACTGCGCCATCTCCCTCTGGGACTGAGCACCTTCCTCTGGGACTGGTTACCTCCATCTGTGACTGGGTCACTCCCTCTGGGACTGGGCACCTCCCTCTGGGACTGGGCACTTCCGTCTGGGACTGGGCATCTCCATCTAGGACTGCGCCATCTCCCTCTGGGACTGGGCACCTCCCTCTGGGACTGGGCACCTCCCTCTGGGACTGCGCCATCTCTCTCTGGGGCTCGGCACCTCCCTCTGGGACTGGGCACCTCCCTCTGGGACTGGGGATTCGCCCTCTGAGACTGTGCACCTCCCTCTGGGACTGGGAACCACCCTCAGGGACTAAGACTTCTCCCTCTGGCACTAGGCACCTCCCTCTGGGACTGCGCCATCTCCCTCTTGGACTGTGCACCTCCCTCTGGATCTGGGCACCTCCCTCTGGGACTGGGCACCTCCTTCTGGGACCGCGCAACTCCCTCTGGGACTGGGCATCTCCCTCTGGGACTGGGCACGTCCCCCTGGGACTGGGCACCTCCTTCTGGGACTGGGCATCTCCCTCTGTGACTGCGCACCTCCTTCTGGAACTGGGCACTTCCCTCTGGGGCTGGGCACCTCCTTCTGGGACTGCGCACCTCCGTCTGGGACTGCGCACCTCCCTCTGGGACTGGGCACCTCCGTCAGGGACTGGGCACCTCCCTCTGGGGCTGGGCACCTCCCTCTGGTACTGGGCATCTCCCTCTGAGACGGCGCCATTTCCCTCTGGGATAGGGCAACTCATTCTGGGACTGGGCACCTCCCTCTGGGACTGGGGCTTCTCCCTCTGGGACTGGGCACCTCCCTCTGGGACTGCGCCATCTCCCTCTGGGACTGGGCACCTCCCTCTGGGACTGGGCACCTCCCTCTGGGACAGGGCACATCCTTCTGGGACTGGGCACATCCCTCTGTGACTGCGCACCTCCCTATGGGACTGGGCACCTCTTTCTGGGACTGGGCAACCTCCCTCTGGGACTGGGCACCTCCGTCTGGGACTGCGCACCTACCGGTGGGACTGCGCAATCTCCCTCTGGGACTGGGCATCTCCATCTGGGACTGGACATCTCCCTCTGGGACTGGGCACCTCCCTCTGGGACTGTGCACCTCCCTCTGGAACTGGGCACCTCCCTCTGGGACTGTGCACCTCCCTCTGGAACTGGGCACCTCCCTCTGGGACTAGACACCTCGTTCTGTGACTGGGCACCTCTCTTTGCGACTGTGCACCTTCCTCTGGGACTCGGCTCCTCCTTCTGGGATGTGCACCTCCCTCTGGGATTGGACGCTTCCTTCTGGGACTGGGCACCTCATTCTGGGACTTGGTACCTCCCTCTGGGACTGCGCACCTCCCTCTGGGACTGGGCACCTCCTTCTGGGACTGGGTCCCTCCCTCTGGTACTGGGTCATCTCCCTCTGGGAACGGGGCACCTCCCTCTCGGACTGGGCATCTCCCTCTGGGACTGGTGCATTTCCCTCTGGGAGCAGGGCAGCTCCCTCTGGGACTGGGCACCTACTTCTGGGACTGGGCCACTCCCTCTGTGACTGGGGTATCTCCCTCTGGGACTGGGCACCTCCCTCTGGGACTGGGCACAACCTTCTGTGACTGGGCATCACCCTCTGTGACTGGGCACCTCCCTCTGGGACTGCGCACCTCCCTCTGGGACTGGCCACCCCCGTCTGGGACTGGGCACCTCCTTAAGGTACGGCGCGATCTCCCTCTGGGACTGGGCAACTCCCTCTGGGACTGGGTACCTACCTCTGGGACTGGGTTCCTCACTGTGGGACTGGGCACCTCCCTCTGGGACTGGGCACCTCACTCTGGGACTGGGCTCTTCCGTCTGGGTCTGGGTCCTCCCTCTGGGACCGGGCACCTCCTTCTGGGACTGCGCACA
This sequence comes from Scyliorhinus torazame, assembly GCF_047496885.1. Taxonomy (NCBI): domain Eukaryota; kingdom Metazoa; phylum Chordata; class Chondrichthyes; order Carcharhiniformes; family Scyliorhinidae; genus Scyliorhinus; species Scyliorhinus torazame. The sequence continues at coordinate 380,444,226 of NC_092709.1, forward strand.
TCCCTCTGGAACTGGGCACCTACTTTTGGGACTGGGCACTTCCCTCTGGGAATGCGCACCTCCCTCTGGGACTGGGCACCTCCTTCTGGGACTGGGCCCCTCCCTCTGGGACTGGGGCATCTCCCTCTGGGACAGGGCACCCCCCTCTGGGTCAGGGCACCACCCTCTGGAACTGGGCATCTCCCTCTGGGACTGGGCATCTCCCTCTGGGACTGCGCCATCTCCCACTGGTACTGGGCACATCCCTCTGGGACTGCGCACCTTCCTGAGGGACTGGGCAACTCCCTCTGGGACTGGGCACCTACTTCTGGGACTGCGCTATCTCCCTCTGGGACTCGGCACCTCCCTCTGGGACTGGGTACCTCCCTCTGGGACTGGGCACCTCCCTCTGGGACTGGGAACCTCCCTCTGGGACTGGGCACCTCCCTCTGTGACTGGGCATCGCCCTCTGGGACTGCGCCATCTCCATCTGGGACTGGGCTCCTCCCTCTGGGACTGGGCATCTCCCTCTGCGACTGCGCCATCTCCCTCTGTGACTGGGCATTCCCCTCTGGGACTGCGCCATCTCCCTCTGGGACTGGGCACCTCCCTCTGGGACTGGGCCCCTCCATCTGGGACTGGGCACCTCCCTCTGGGACTTTGCACCTCCCTCTGTGACTGGGCATCTCCCTCTGGGACTGTGCCATTTCCCACTGGGACTGCGCCACCTCCCTCTGGGAGTGGGAACCTCCCTCTGGGACTGGGCACCTCCTTCTGGGACTGGGTACCTCCCTCTGGGACTGCGCACCTCCCTCTGGGACTGGGCACCTCCTTCTGGGACTGGGTCCCTACCTCTGGTACTGGGCCATCTCCCTCTGGGAACTGGGCACCTCCCTCTCGGACTGGGCATCTCCCTCTGGGACTGGTGCATTTCCCTCTGGGAACAGGTCAGCTCCCTCTGGTACTGGGCACCTCCTTCTGGAACTGGGCCACTCCCTCTGTGACTGGGGCATCTCCCTCTGGGACTGGGCAACTCCCTCTGGGACTGGGCACAACCCTCTGGGACTGGGCATCTCCCTCTGTGACTGGGCACTTCCCTCTGGGACTGCGCACTTACCTCTGGGACTGGCCACCCCCGTCTGGGACTGGCACCTCCTTCTGGTACGGCGCGATCTCCCTCTGGGACTGGGCAAATCCCTCTGGGACTGGGGACCTACCTCTGGGACTGGGTTCCTCACTCTGGGACTGGGCACCTCCCTCTGGGACTGGGCACCTCCCTCTGGGACTGGGATCTTACGTCTGGGTCTGGGCCCTCCCTCTGGGACCGGGCACCTCCTTCTGGGACTGCGCACCACCCTCTGGAACTGGGCACCTACTTTTGGGACTGGGCACTTCCCTCTGGGACTGCGCAACTCCCTCTGGAACTGGGCACCTCCTTCTGGGACTGGGCCGCTCCCCCTGGGACTGGGGCATCTCCCTCTGGGACAGGGCACCTCCCTCTGGGTCAGGGCACCACCCTCTGGAACTGGGCATCTCCCTCTGGGACTGGGCATCTCCCTCTGGGACTGCGCCATCTCCCACTGGTACTGGGCACATCCCTCTGTGACTGCGCACCTCCCTCTGGGACTGCGCACCTCCTTCTGGGACTGGGCCGCTCCCTATGGGACTGGGCACCTCCCTCTGGGACTGGGCACCTCCTTCTGGGACTGGGTACCTCCCTCTGGGACTGCGCACCTCCCTCTGGGACTGGGCACCTCCTTCTGGGACTGGGTCCCTACCTCTGGTACTGGGCCATCTCCCTCTGGGAACTGGACACCTCCCTCTCGGACTGGGCATCTCCCTCTGGGACTGGTGCATTTCCCTCTGGGAACAGGGCAGCTCCCTCTGGTACTGGGCACCACCTTCGGGGACTGGGCCACTCCCTCTGTGACTGGGGCATCTCCCTCTGGGACTGGGCACCTCCCTCTGGGACTGGGCACAACCCTCTGGGACTGGGCATCTCCCTCTGTGACTGGGCACCTCCCTCTGGGACTGCGCACCTACCTCTGGGACTGGCCACCCCCGTCTGGGAGTGGGCACCTCCTTCTGGTACAGCGCGATCTCCCTCTGGGACTGGGCAAATCCCTCTGGGACTGGGGACCTACCTCTGGGACTGGGTTCCTCACTCTGGGACTGGGCACCTCCCTCTGGGACTGGGCACCTCCCTCTGGGACTGGGATCTTACGTCTGGGTCTGGGCCCTCCCTCTGGGACCGGGCACCTCCTTCTGGGACTGCGCACCAACCTCTGGAACTGGGCACCTACTTTTGGGACTGGGCACTTCCCTCTGGGACTGCGCAACTCCCTCTGGAACTGGGCACCTCCTTCTGGGACTGGGCCGCTCCCCCTGGGACTGGGGCATCTCCCTCTGGGACAGGGCACCTCCCTCTGGGTCAGGGCACCACCCTCTTGAACTGGGCATCTCCTTCTGGGACTGGGCATCTCCCACTGGTAATGGGCACATCCCTCTGGGACTGCGCACCTTCCTGAGGGACTGGGCAACTCCCTCTGGGACTGGGCACCTCCCTCTGGGACTGGGCACCTCCCTCTGGGACTGGGCACCTCCCTCTGGGAATGGGCACCTCCCTCTGGGACTGGGCACCTCCCTGTGTGACTGGGCATCTCCCTCTGGGACTGCGCCATCTCCCTCTGGGACTGGGCACCTCCCTCTGGGACTGGGCTCCTCCCTCTGGGACTGGGCATCTCCCTCTGCGACTGCGCCATCTCCCTCTGTGACAAGGCATCTCCCTCTGGGACTGCGCCATCTCCCTCTGGGACTGGGCACCTCCCTCTGGGACTTGGCACCTCCTTCTGTGACTGGGCATCTCCCTCTTTGACTATCCCATCTCCCACTGGGACTGGGCACCTCCCTCTGGGACTGCGCACCTTCCTGAGGGACTGGGCAACTCCCTCTGGGACTGGGCACCTACTTCTGGGACTGCGCTATCTCCCTCTGGGACTCGGCACCTCCCTCTGGGACTGGGTACCTCCCTCTGGGACTGGGCACCTCCCTCTGTGACTGGGCATCGCCCTCTGGGACTGCGCCATCTCCATCTGGGACTGGGCTCCTCCCTCTGGGACTGGGCATCTCCCTCTGCGACTGCGCCATCTCCCTCTGTGACTGGGCATTCCCCTCTGGGACTGCGCCATCTCCCTCTGGGACTGGGCACCTCCCTCTGGGACTGGGCCCCTCCATCTGGGACTGGGCACCTCCCTCTGGGACTTTGCACCTCCCTCTGTGACTGGGCATCTCCCTCTGGGACTGTGCCATTTCCCACTGGGACTGCGCCACCTCCCTCTGGGAGTGGGAACCTCCCTCTGGGACTGGGCACCTCCTTCTGGGACTGGGTACCTCCCTCTGGGACTGCGCACCTCCCTCTGGGACTGGGCACCTCCTTCTGGGACTGGGTCCCTACCTCTGGTACTGGGCCATCTCCCTCTGGGAACTGGGCACCTCCCTCTCGGACTGGGCATCTCCCTCTGGGACTGGTGCATTTCCCTCTGGGAACAGGGCAGCTCCCTCTGGGACTGGGCACCTCCTTCTGGGGCTGGGCCACTCCCTCTGTGACTGGGGCATCTCCCTCTGGGACCGGGCACCTCCCTCTGGGTTTGCGCCATCTCCCTCTGTGGCTGGGCATCTCCCTCTGGGACTGGGCATCTCCCTCTCGGACTGGATATCTCCCTCTTGGGCTGCGCCACCTCCCTCTGCGATGGCGCCAACTCCCTCTGGTACTGGGCCATCTCCCTCTGGGAACGGGGCACCTCCCTCTCGGAATGGGCATCTCCCTCTGGGACTGTGGCATTTCCCTCTGGGAACAGGGCAGCTCCCTCTGGGATTGGGCACCTCCTTCTGGGACTGGGCCGCTCGCTCTGTGACTGTGGCATCTCTCTCTGGGACTGAGCACCTCCCTCTGGGACTGGGCACCCACTTTTGGGACTGGGCACCTCCCTCCGGGACTGCGCACCTCCCTCTGGGACTGGGCTCTTCACTCTGGGTCTGGGCCCTCCCTTTGGGACCACGCACCTTCTTCTGGGACTGCGCAACTCCCTCTGGAACTGGGCACCCACTTTTGGGACTGGGCACCTCCCTCTGGGACTGCGCACCTCCCTCTGGGCAGGGCACCTCCTTCTGGGACTGGGCCCCTCCCTCTGGGACTGGGGCATCTC